>NC_143044.1:20138214-20761785 GCF_057628025.1 Oncorhynchus mykiss | reverse complement strand
AATCATAACCATTCATGCACAACAATGAGTTCAACATTTCGAAAGTTTGCTGTAGCAATGTCAACCTTTTTTTAATGTCCCGCCCCATCCAGGCTGTGATTGGTCGGTTCACGAAAAGTGACATTGACGAGCGCTTGTTTCAACAAAAGGCACGATATAGCTAAATAGCCAGCTAGCCAAACCCAAACATTGCTTATCTTATCCCTATTGTCTTCTTTCTTACTGCTTCAGCTGCAAAACCTTGACTAACAGTTGAACTGGTATCGCTGGGCTCAATGGGCTGCTCTCTCTCCTCTCTGCTGCCAGTGCCTTCAAGCTTGCTAGGCTGAGATGATTGACTGCTAACGGCGCCAAATTAATAATTTGTTATTTAAAACAATTTGGCTGCATCAGCCTCAAGGGACTTCAACCTCTTAGCTCTTCAGCACCACCTTTACGTTTTTTGTCTTTTTGTTTGTCCATCTTGCTCCACTCCAATATTTATTCAAATGTCACCACTTAACAGAGATGGGAAAGGGGCGGGTCCCAGGTGAAGTTAGAATGGAATGGACCAAAAGTAATTGGCTGGGAGAGAGAGGCTGACAGATTTAATACCCAACCAGTGGCAGTGGGCCAGCAGCCCACTCGCCTGGGCCAGTCAGACACACAGCACATGGTTATTTTTATTTAAGCGGGGCTGGGGTTATTTATATTTTGCGTTGCATCAGACCCAATTGTCAAAACTCCCGGTGCTCCAGATGGCCAGTCCGTCATTGGCTACATGGCTGACTGTACTCAGAAGACCCCTTTCAGAATAAGGGCGAGGAAACAGACCACTAAGAGAAAGGACACTGACATCATGTGGACAATCAGAGAGTTACACCCGGTAACCAAAGATGTGCCGTCATCAGAGGAGAAGGCAAACCCGGTCCACAAAGAGACACCCCATCGGAGACCTTCGACAAGTAATTACATCATTATATTCTGAACCATAAGAGTGGCAGTTCGGTGCAAGGTGTTAGGGCTAAACTAAGCATAGATTACAAATGTATCCAAGTGTGCTTTTCTCTCGTGCACTCTTTCTTTTTCTCTCTTTTTAAATCCCCATTTTGTGTCACACGTGTCATACTGTTTCATTGTACTAAGTTCTAATCAATGGCATAGACTGTGTGTTTTTGTATGTGTATCTTATATTATCATTTTAGCTTGTTAGTAAATAAATGATCAACTCAATTGGTGTGGTACGGACTCATTTAGTGGGACTCGGGTTTGTGCAGATTCCCAGATTATGAGACGTTCAGGATGAGACTGTAGAGGAAATGAATTCATCAGTGACTGTTGTAAAATCGATATTCAGATATTCTTGAGTTATTTTGGGAAATGGAAACTCAATAAAATCAAACTTTCCCATGGTGCCCCAGGTTACTGAATTAATGATTACCTGAATCATTTAATCACGTAATTATAAACAGTTAATGATTTGATAAATAGCAGTCGTCACATTAATCAATACAATGTCATGACACCTTATACAGCTCGTTGAGTGTGGTCTTAGTGCCAGCATCGGTTTGTGGTGGTAAATAGACGGCTACGAATAATATAGATGAGAACTCTCTTGGTAGATAGAATACCTCATGATAAGTGTAGACCATACTATCTCAGGCGAGCAGAACCTTGAGACTTCTTTAATATTTGACATTGCGCACCAGCAGTTATTGACAAATAGACACACCCCCGCCCCTCGTCTTACCAGACTCCAGACAGCTCTATATTATCTGTGTCTTTGTTCACCCACGTCTCGGTGAAACATAAGATATTACAGTTTTTACTGTCCCGTTGGTAGGATAGACTTAATCTTAGATCGTCTAGTTTGTTTTCCAATGATTGCACATTGGCCAATAATATGGAGGGAAGTGGTGGTTTAGCTACTCGTCAGCTAATTCTTACATGGCACCCCACCCTCCTCCCGCTTTTTCTCCATCTTTTCTTCATGCTGATGACGGGGATTTGGGCCTTGTCAGTACATCCTTTGCATCAGACTCATTAAAGAAAAAATCTTTGTCCCTTTGTGAATAATCCCTGTTCTCATGTGCTCTTTTTGGTCATAAGAGACGGTAGCAGCAACAATATGTACAAAATGAATTACAAACAATGCGAAAATAAATAAATATATAGAAAAGTTGGTTAGGAGCCCGTAAAACGGCAGCCATCCCCTCTGGCACCATTATATTATATCAATCTAAGCTGGCCATACACTGTGTACTGGTGGGAAATGGGGACAATTCAGCAGTGAAAAATCTTCCTGGATGGTATTCTGCTTTCAGTTTCTGGTAGAAACCTATCTCTCACTCACCCCATAGCAGTTTGTCTAGTTGGAAACAGCAGGTGGGGACGTTTTTCCTTGTTGGAGAAATGTTGCTTGTCCCAACGTAAACTTCTGAGTTGTAAGCTCCTCTGTTGAGCTTCTTCTTTCAAAGGGAGAAATACTGTAAGAATAAACAATGCAGAGTTTGTTCTAGGCCGATGTGGAATCTTTTCTTTTAAATGTACCTAGTGTTATCCTTGTGGACGGAATTAAGTATTTCCCTCAATATTTCAGTCACCAGTTCACATGCCTTCCATCTAACTGTGGTAAGCCTGCCGTGTTATATTATGCTACGTTTTGGGTCGGAATATCTGGATGTTTATTCCCCAGCCTGTCACAGTACTGCATTTCAAACACGTTTCCTCCTTTACTCTAAAATGCCTCCCAGATCCATGCCCCATAAAGGGCTCACATGAAACGTCCAAAAATAACGCCTTCAGTCCACTGCCTTCTCTGGAGGACCTGCACAGTGTTCACCCCTGCTTTACAAGCTCCTCTACAGTCAACCTACAAGTCAGCCAGGGAGAGGCTCTGAGAGGATCAGTGAGACGTGTAAGACGAGCCGACCCATCCATCCCCCATACCCTCTGCATTTTCTCACATATCCCTCCCTTCCCTCACTCCTCCTCCGGAGTGTAATGGTTAGCCTGTCTCTTCTCCGGCTGTCTCCGATTTAGCTGACCCATCAAACGGTCACATTAAGTCTGAAACATTGGATAGATTATTTTCATAACGCTTGGCTTTGTGTTTGAGGCGAGAACAGGACAGAACAGATCTGATTTACACCGCCGGCCTGGGCTGGGTACCAGATGTACTGCTGTTCCGTTGTTAGCGGATGTAGAGAGAGTGATAAAATGGAATATGTGGACTGTTCTGACAATGCAGCAAGTGTCATACAGAATCACCTATTAGCACAAGGTCAACAACATGTCATTCTGCTAATGGCTGTGTAATTGACACTGTCTTTGTGACAAGAGAAAAAGTCAATAGGCTCTGTCATTGTGTAGTGAGGCTGGGCAGGTTGACATTGACTCACACGTCAAATAAAATCAAATTGTATTTGTCACATACGCCGAATACAACAGGTGTAGACTTTACCATTAAATGCTTACTAATGAGCACTTTCCCAACCATGCAGAGTTAAAAAAGTTAGAAAATTAGCACAAAATCGTAAATACCTACCACAATAAAATAACAATAACAAGGCTATATGCAAAGAGTACTGGTAAATAGTCACCTAGCTGTGGGAACAAGTTAGTTGAGGTGATTAGGGTAATATGTACATGTAGGTAGAGTAGGGGTAATAGTGATTAGGCAATCATGATAGTTAATAAACAGAGTAGCAGCAGCACGCGCGCGTGTGTGTGTGTGTGTGTGTGTGTGTGAGCATATGCAGTGTGTGTATATGTGTGTTTTGGAGTGTCAGTGTAGTATGTGTGAGTGTGTGGGTAGAGTCCAGTGAGTGTGCATAGAGTCAATTCAAGAGAGTCCGTGAAAAAAAAGGGGGGTCAATGCAAATAGTCCAGGTAGCCATTTCATTAACTGTTCAGCAGTCTTATGGCTTGTGGGTAGAAGCTGTTCAGGAGCCTTTTGGTCCCAGACTTGGCGCTCCGGTTCCGCTTGCCGTGAGTTAGCAGAGAGAACAGTCTATGACTTGGGTGGCTGGATTATTTTGACAATTTGTAGGGCCTTCCTCTGACAGCGCCTGGTATAGAGGTCCTGGATGGCAGGGAACTTGGCCCCATTGATGTACTGCGCAGAACGCACTACCCTCTGTAGCGCCTTGCGGTCGGATGCCAAGGAGTTGCCATACCAAGCGGTGATGCAGCCAGTCAAGATGCTCTCAATGGTGCAGCTGTATAATTTTGGGGGGATAAAGAAGGCCTATGCTAAATCTTTTCAGCCTTGCGGTCAGATGCCAAGGAGTTACTATACCAAGCAGTGATGGAGCTAGTCAATATGATCTCAATGGTGCAGCTGTAGAACGTCTGGGGGATCTGAGGACCTATGCTAAATCTTTTCAGCCACCTGAGAGGGAAGAGGCGTTGTCGTGCCCTCTTCACGACTGTGTTGGTGTGTTTGGATCATGATAGGTTCTTAGTGATGTGGACACTGGGGAACTTGAAGCTCTCGAAACCGCTCCACAACATGTCCATCGATGTGAATAGGGGCATGCTTGGCTCTCCTTTTCCTGTAGTCCACGATCAGCTCCTTTGTCTTGCTAATGTTGAGGGAGACGTTTTTGTACTGGCACCACACTGGAACCTTCCTATAGGATGTCTCATTGTTGTCAGTGATCAGGCCTACCACGTCATGTTGTCTGCAAACTTAATGATGGTGTTGGAGTTGTGGAGGGGACTAAGCACACACCCCTGAGGGGCCCCTGTGTTGAAGGTTAGCATGGCGGATGTGTTGTTGCCTATTCTCACCACCTGGGGGTGGCCCATCTGGAAGTGCAGGATCCAATTGGACAGGGAAGTGTTTAATCCCAGTGTCTTTAGCTTAGTGATGAGCTGTAGTCAATGAACAGCATTCTCACCTAGGTGTTCCTCTTGTCCAGGTGGGAAAGTGTGATGTGCAATAGAGATTGTATCATGTTTGGATCTGCTGAGTCGGTATGCGAATTGGAGTGTGTCCAGGGTGTCACAGTGTGTCCAGGGTGTCAGGGATGATGGTGTTGATGTGAGCCATGACCAGCCTTTCAAAGCATTGCATCGGCTGATCACACATGATCAGCACTGATGCATCATTCAGTGCTGCTTGCCTCGAAGCGAGCATAGACTGGGCAACTCCTGGCTGGGTTTCCTTTTGTAATCCATGATAGTTTGCAAGCCAAGCCACATCCGATGAGTGTCAGAGCCGGTGCAGTAGGATTCGATCTTAGTCCTGTATTGAAGCTTTCCTTGTTTGACAGTTCGTCGGAGGGCGTAGCTGGATTTCTTATAAGCGTCCCGATTAGTAGCCAGCTCTTGAAAGTGGCAGCTCTAGCCTTTAGCTCTGTGTGGATGTTGCTGGTAATCCATGGCTTTCGGTTAGGATATGTATGTACAGTCACTGTGGGGACAACGTCGTCGATAAACTTATAAACAGTAGAACCCCTGGGACTCGAGGGGCCCCCCTTCTGATTGCAAAATTCTAGCAATGTAATTCATATATTTCATATATGCTGTCCCTAAAATCGTCATTGTGTTGTGTTCATGAAGGTGTTAAGTAACATTAGAATACAATCTTTTTTTCCCCATTTCAAATAACAAAAGAGTATTTTCATTAGTTAAAACATTTCAAAAAAAGAAAGAAAAAAAAAACAGAAAAGTGATGCGTGCATATGTATTCACCCCCCTTTGCTATGAAGCCCCTAAATAGGATCTGGTGCAACCAATTACCTTCAGAAGTCACATAATTAGTTAGATTGCACACAGGTGGACTTTATTTAAGTGTCACATGATCTCAGTATATATACACACCTGTTCTGAAAGGCCCCAGAGTCTGCAACACCACTAAGCAAGGGGCACCACCAAGCAAGGGGCACCATGAAGACCAAGGAGCTCTCCAAACAGGTCAGGGACAAAGTTGTGGAGAAGTACAGATCAGGGTTGGGTTATAAAAAAAAATATCAGAAACTTTGAACATCCCACGGAGCACCATTAAATCCATTATTAAAATAAATGGAAAGAATATGGCACCACAACAAACCTGCCGAGAGAGGGCCGCCCACCAAAACTCACGGACCAGGCAAGGAGGGCATTAATCAGAGAGGCAACAAAGATACCAAAGTACACTCCACAGAGCGTTACGGAAGAGTGGCCAAAAAAAAGCAAGCAAACAGATTTGGTGTTCGCCAAAAGGCATGTGGGAGACTCCCCAAACATATGGAAGAAGGTACTCTGGTCAGATGAGACTAAAATTGAGCTTTTTGGTCATCAAGGAAAACACTATATCTGGCGCAAACCCAACACCTCCCATCAACCCGAGAACACCATTCCCACAGTGAATCATGGTGGTGGCAGCATCATGCTGTGGGGATGTTTTTCATTGGCAGGGACTGGGAAAATGGTCAGAATTGAAGGAATGATGGATGGCGCTAAATTCAGGGAAATTCTTGCGGGAAACCTGTTTCAGTCTTCCAGAGATTTGAGACTGGGACAGAAGTTCACCTTCAAGCAGGACAATGACCCTAAGCATACTGCTAAAGCAAAACTCGAGTGGTTTATTGGGAAACATTTAAATGTCTTGGAATGGCCTAGTCAAATCCCAAACCTCAATCCAATTGAGAATCTGTGACTTAAAGATTGCTGTACACCAGCAGAACCCCTCAAACTTGAAGGAGCTGGAGCAGTTTTGCCTTGAGGAATAGGCCAAAATCCCAGTGGCTAGATGTGTCAAGCTTATAAAAACATACCCTAGCTGTAATTGCTGCAAAAGGTGGCTCTACAAAGTATTGACTTTGGGGGGGGCGGTGAATAGTTATGCACGCTCAAGTTTTCATTTGTTTTGTATTTTTTCTTGTTAGTTTCACAACAAAAAATATTTTGTATCTTCAAAGTGGTATGCATGTTTTGTAAACCCCTCAAAAATCTATTTAATTCCAGGTTTGAAGGCCACAAAACAGGAAAAATGCCAAGAGGGATGAATAATTTAGAAAGCCACTGTAAATATGAAAAAACACAAACAATGCCTTAATTTTGTTTGTGGAGTGCCTTTGTTACAACTATGAAACAGAAACCATCTGTGTTGGATCACAGTAACAGCTTATTTGTATAACTATTTTTATTTTGAAGAAATAACCCCAACCAGAAAGACTCATGCACCGTCAGCAACATGTGTGCGTTGATAGCAGCCAAGTCAAGCATGTTTTAAAACACATGCCAGCTGCGGGTGCCTCCTGTTACAGAGTATAGTCGTGCCATCTGATCCAAAACATCCACACCAACCTATGGAAAAGAATAGAATATAAAATATTAGCATTATTTTCCCACAGGAAAAAATAACACGAGTTATACAGAAGAGCATAATGCATGTTATAAATGTATCTATAAATGGCGATGCGTATTATGTAATATTGACATACAGTACCTTTGGTTGTAGTGCGTAATCGTATCTGGTTTTCTCTTTATTGTGTCTCAGTCGCTGGCAACTGTTGGGTGCATGGTGCTCATGACAGAAACGTTCCATCTGGCCTTGCATTGGTATAGTGTGCGTTTTGTCTTGTCAATCTTCAGCACCGTTGTGGAGTACAATGGCTGTGCAATTGCCTTATTTTGCGCAGAGCGAGCTCACATCTCGCTTTGTTCATGGTGCCTGCTAGGCTTGTTTTATTTGCTAGCAACTTGTTCGCCAATGACAATGAAGTGAAGAAATTGTCCACGCTGACATTTCTCCACTTGCCAACGTAAGGTCCCACAAGCCTCATCACCACATTCTCCGACACTTTCTCACCTGCTGCCCGTTGTAGTTTTTTTCCAAAACAGTACCGTCCCCACTGTTTCATTTGGTGGTGGTGTGGGCACCTGCTCAGTGCATACCGTTCTGACTTTTTTGTGCTAAGGCCTCAGAAGGGTAGGTTCAGGCTGAGGCTCAGAATCAGTAGAATAATCATCAGAGATGTCATGATTTGTTTATTTTTTATTCCCCACCATCTAAGTAGTTTTCATTCAGATCTTGTAGCAGCGCTAATGCAGCACGTGCATCCATTCCTCTTCGTCTTCTTGCCACTGTAAATTACACACGCTCTCACTATAGACAAGGGTAGACTGAAAAGACTGCTTGGATTTGGTGGACTAATATAGGGTACATAGCACTTTGAGATTAATAATCAGAATATGCCAATACAATCGAATGTCCCGCCCTGTTCTTCATCCACAGTTGGTGATTATAGAATTATGCCCTACTGTCGGGAGAAGGAGGGGCAACGTGGGAAAACCATTCAAATAATGACATGCTCTCCTAAAACTGGTTATAACTCCAGTTCTGTTTTTGATATCACGATTCTAACCACAGCAGTGTGTTTTTATTTAGGAAAATGAAAGGATGGAGCAGGGCATGACTTTAAAAATGACAGAGTAATAAAATAAATAAATTCATGATCAGTCAAAAGCACTGCTTTAGCTGTTCTAGTGATTTCCAATTGCAGGATGCCTAATATCACCTAACCCCAACCCACTGATTGCCAAAGATATTTCATCCAGTACAACATTATTGCCAAACTCTACTTGGATAGTTATATGTGTGTCTCTGTGTATCTTTCAATGATACTCAGTGCCGCTCGATCCAGTGTAAGCCTGATGTGTTCAACCATTGATGCATATGAATCTGTTCCTGAGTAGACCTCCATCTCCATTTTATTGCCTGTACGGTCATCACACGCAATCAGCCTACGGTGGAACTGCTATTAGCAGATGGAGCACAATAGTCCTGTGGATCAGGGGTTATTGTTTGATTGCTTCTAAGTCCTGCATTAATCAGTCCATTAGCTTGCGCTAGCTGCTGTTGTGTGCTTACAGCAGGGCCATGTCAACAAGGTGGAACTAATGGGTCTATGCGTGCAGGCAGGGTTATGACAGATATGGTGGGTATAACAATTGACGTCAACTGTTCTGAGCTCTCAAGAAGAGCAGTAAACACAGGAAGTGGTGCTAGTGCGTCACTCCTGTAACCTTTGAGACACAACGTGGGAGATTTTGGTTATGCAGATTATGTGGTGCTGTTATCCAAATAGACCACATTGGTTGAATAATCAGATTAAAGGGCCCTTTTGACACTAGGGCTGCTTGTCAAAAACTGTTCATTGAGCATGCATGGCATATCATATTTCCTTTATCACTCGGACTGTATTAACTTTATTGTCCTCCATTTGATTGAGTCCCCTTGGTCTTCATTAAATCCAAACACATTTGGCATGAAAACCTTGTCACAATTGCTGGCTTGAATAACACTTCACAGACTTAAATGCCATTCTCTAATTTGTGAGGAGATTTGAAGGCTGAGGCTGAGGCCAATGCTCTGAAGTAGGGTAGACAAACACACGTTCATTCAAGCCTTCTTGGATTTGCAATCTCTTATCAAGGCCCTATTGATTACTGTGCTGTTCTTGATGTGGCCAGATTACGAGATACAGTTGAAGTCGAAAGTTTACATACACTTAGGTTTTTCAACCAATCCACAGATTTCTTGTTAACAAACTATAGTTTTAGCGGTTAGGACGTCTACTTTGTGCATGACACAAGTCATTTTTCCAACAATAGTTTACAGTCAGATTATTTCACTTATAATTCACTGTATCACAATTCCAGTCAGAAGTTTACATGCACTAAGTCGACTGTGCCTTTAAACAGCATGGAAAATTCCAGAAAATTATGTCATGACTTTAGAAGCTTCTGATGGGCTAATTGACATCATTTGAGTCAATTGGAGGTGTACCTGTGGATGTATTTCAAGGCCTACCTTCAAACTCAGTGCCTCTTTGCTTGACATCATGGGAAAATCTAAATAAATCAGCCAAGACCTCAGAAAAAAAATGTGTAGACCTCCACAAGTCTGGTTCATCCTTGGGAGCAATTTCCAAACGCCTGAAGCTACCACATTCATCTGTTCAAACAATAGTTTGCAAGTATAAACACCATGGGACCACGCAGCTGTCATACCGCTAAGGAAGGAGACGCGTTCTGTCTCCTAGAAATGAACGTACTTTGGTGAGAAAAGTGCAAATCAATCCCAGAACAACAGCAAAGGACCTTGTGAAGATGCTGGAGGAAACATGTACAAAATTATCTATATCCACAGTAAAACGAGTCCTATGTCGACATAACCTGAAAGGCCGCTCAGCAAGGAAAATACCACTGCTCAAAACCCGCCATAAAAAGCCAGACTACGGTTTGCAACTGCACATGGGGACAAAGATCGTACTTTTTGGAGAAATGTCCTCTGGTCTGATGAAACGAAAATAGAACTGTTTGACCATAATGACCATCGTTATATTTGGAGGAGAAAGGGGGAGGCTTGCAAGCCGAAGAACACCATTCCATCCGTGAAGCACGGGGGTGGCAGCATCATGTTGTGGGGGTGCTTTGCTGCAGGAGGGACTGGTGCACTTCACAAAATAGATGGCGTCATGAGGCAGGAAAATTATGTGGATATATTGGAGCAACATCTCAAGACATCAGTCAGGAAGTTAAGGCTTGCTCGCAAATGGGTCTTCCAAATGGACAAGACCCCAAGCATACTTTCAAAGTTGTGACAAAATGGCTTAAGGACAACAAAGTCAAGGTATTGGAGTGGCCATCACAAAGCCCTGACCTCAATCCTATAGAAAATGTGTGGGCAGAACTGAAAAAGCATGTGCGGGCAAGGAGGCCTACATCCTGACTCAGTTTCACCAGCTCTGTCAGGAGGAATGGGCCAAAATTCACCCAACTTATTGTGGGAAGCTTGTGGAAGGCTACCCGTAACGTTTTACCCATGTTAAACAATTTAAAGGCAATGCTACCAAATACTTATTGAGTGTATGTACACTTCTCACCCACTGGGAATGGGATGAAATAAAAGCTGAAATAAATAATTCTCTCTACTATTATTCTGACATTTCACATTCTTAAAATGAAGTGCTGATCCTAACTGACCTAAAACAGGGCATTTTTACAAGGATTAAATGTCAGGAATTGTGAAAAACTGAATTTAAATGTTTTTGGCTAAGGTGTATATTAACTTCCGACTTCAACTGTACATGAACATGGCAGTTATAGCTAGCTAGTAGAGAGCTTTGTTTAGAAAGATCCTGTCATACTGAAAAAAATGTTGGGGTACAAAGCGTGCAAAATAAGACATGGTGTCAGAGTAAAAGCACTAAAACATCGATTTTACTGTTCCTTCACCTCGAATGGACGGGGGGTCTACAAACTTACCCGATGCATGGCGTAAGTACTAGCTAATGTTCACGGGTCCTCTGAAGGAAAGAGAAGAGGAAAAGTGCAGCTACCTGCTCCTGTGGATCGGTGAAAAAGGAGAGATATTTACAACACATGGACACTTACCGAGGCTGAATCAAATGTACTGAAAACATACTACGATTGTTTTGAAGCATATGTTTTGCTAAAGACCAATACGTTTTCGCTAGGTACAAATTCCATTAAAAAGTACAGGAAGCTAGCAAATTGTTTGAACAGTTTGTGACTGAGCTGCGTCTGCTTGTGAAAGACTGTGATTATGCAAAAAAGGATGAGATGGTCAGGGACCGTATTGTACTTGGAATACACCGACCGCGAGTGAGAGAGAAACCTTTGAATGTTGGGTCTGAGCTAACGCTGGACAAAGCTATCGACATAGCCAGATCTCACGAGCTAGCACAGGCTCAGATGAAAACTATTTTTTGGCGGCAGCATGAGCGCATCACGTGAACAAGCAGTGCAGGCAGTCAGGCAGACATCAAAGCACACCTCCGGTGCACAGAGAGCTTCAGAATGGTTAGAGACCGAACTCTAAAACAGAGAGACACAGACCCAAAAACGCCCCAAAACGTGGATATTATGGATAAAAAGTGCATGGCGAACAGAGAATGGCCCAGCTAAAGGCTAACAATGTACTAAATGCTGAAATTGGAGTCACTTTGCTAAATTGTGCAGAGCTTACCGTGGGAAAACAGTACACACAGTGAGTGAAGATGCTGATAAACTGTTTATTGATTCAGTGACACAGAAAAGTCATATCAGAGACAGAGCAAGCCTTTGCTGACATTGAGATAGGAGCACAAGGCACAGAGCTAAAGTTCAAACTATACACTGGTGCACAAGTAAACATTATTCCTCTGAATAAGTGCCGCAGCTTGACATCTGCTTGTGAGCTACAGCACACCACGCGGACACTGACTGGTTATAGTGGTGAACAGCTCCCAATAAAAGGCACATGCAAACTTTCAAATGTAAATACAAGGAAAGTGACATGTTGGACTTTTACATTTTTGACACTCAAGCACCTGCAGTGGTGATGTTTTTACAGGAATAGGACTATTCCCAGGAGAATGTACCATTCATTTTGACCCAACCCCTGTGGTCTACCTACATAGAAAGATTGCCCTTGCTCTACGTGCCTGTCTGAAGAAAGAGTTGGAGAGCATGGAGCAATCTGATATCGTCACAAGGTTACAGAACCAACAGATTGGGTAAACGTGTGTGGTGGTGGAGAAACCACGCACAGGCAAGCTCAGAGTACGTCTCGACACAAGAGACTTGAACAAGGCTATCAAATGCCCCCATTACCCCTTAACGACGCTAGATGGCATCACAGACAAGCTAGTGGGAGCACGCTATTTCAGTGCTACTGGACAATCAAGCTCTCAGAAGAGTCATTTAAGCTCACAATGTTGAACACACCGTTTGGACGCTACAGGTTTCGTTGCCTGTCTTTTGGGATTATCTCAGCCCAAAATGAGTTTCAGCGAAAGATCGACGAGGTGTACAAAGGCCTCGACGGAGTTGTGGAAATTGTGGATGACATCCTTGTCGATGGTCAAACCAAAGAGGAACACGACAGAAACCTCCATGCAATGCTGCAAATGTCCCGCGAGAGAGGAGGGTGGCTCTATCTCGAGAACAGTACAGTCGGAGCTTCAGAGGTCAGCTACTTCGGACATCTTCTCACAGTGAATGGAATCAAGACAGTTCCACAGAAGATCTTTGCCATGAAGGAAATGGAGCCACTAAAGAATCACGCAGAGCTGGAAACAGTGGTTGGCATGGGCAACTACTTAGTCAAGTTCGCACCCGGCCTCTCCAATGCTAATGCACCCCGGTGTCAGCTGCTAAAGCAGTCCAGTGAGTTCCTCTGGGACAAGCAACATGACATTGCTTTCCAGAAAGTTAAATGCTTGATAACGAGAACCAGGACCAATCATTGCCTACTACGACCCCAACAAATAGCTCAGACTCCAAGTTGATGGCTTGAAGTATGGAATAGGTGCAGTGCTACTGCAAGATGGAAAGCCCATAGGCTACACTTCCAAATCTCTGACAGACTGTGAAATCAACTACGCTCAAATCAAAAAGGAGCTGTACGCCATTCTGTTTAGATGTAAATGTTTCCATCAGTACGTCTATGGACCACAAGTCATAGAGGAATCCGACCACAAGCCCCTTGAGTCAATCATGAGGAAACCGCTAGCCGCAGCCCCACCAAGGCTACAGATAATGATCCTTCAACTACAAAAATACAACTTCACAATCACTCACCGTCCAGGCAAAGACATCCCTGTCGCAGACAGCAACTTACTAGTTTGTGAGACAAAACTGAAGGAGAGCCGAGCAGAAACAGAAAAGAACACACAACTCACATAGCTGAGGAACGTCATACAGGATGGATGGCCTGAGGAGAGGACAAAATGCCCTCCGAGCATCTCATAGTTCTGGAACCATTGTGATAAACTATCACAGATCAACGGAATAATTTTCAAAGGAGAGAAAATCATCATTCCTACCAGTCTCAGAGACAAGATTTTGACTAAGATCCCTACTGGACACATGGGCCCCGAATGTGCAAACAAAAAGAGGACATTGTTGGTAAATGCCCCACCGGTCTTGAACGACGCCCCTCAAACACTAAAGAACCAATGTTACCTCACTGTATCCCAGACCGACCCTGGCAGGGCGTGGCAACCGATCTGTTCACCTGGAACAACGAGGACTACATCATAACAGTGGACTGCTACAGCAGATTCTTCGAAGTCAACAAGCTTCACCGCACCACATCTGCAGCTGTGATCCACAAGCTAAAAGGAGCCTTTGCCAGGCATGGCATTGTAGAGACTTTAATATCTGACAATGGCCCCTGTTACAAATCAAAGGAGTTTGAATCTTTCACAAAAGCATGGGAGTTCACACGTCACCACAAGCCCACATTACCTTTAAAGTAATGGCCTTGCTGAAAAATCTGTGCAGACACTCATGGACAAAGCAAAAGCAGACAAGAAAGACCCCTACATCAGTTTTGTTGAATACCGCAACACTCCAGTTGACAACTTCAAATCACCAGCCCAGCTGTTGATGAGCCGCAGACTTCGCTCAATCCTTCCCAGCACCAACCAGCAGCTGCGACCGGAGGTCGTCAGCTACATGCAAATGCATGCAAAACGTGCACAGAGACAACAACACCAAAAACGATACTACGTCAGGTCAGCTAGACCACTGGCACCACTGAACGATGCAGAGTCAATTAGAATCCAGGAGCATGGCTACTGGAAACCAGCAGTCGTCATTCAGCGAGTTGACACTGAACGTTCATATCACGTCTGCAGCGCAGAAGGAGCGGTGTACAGCCACATTTATCGTCAGCTACTGAACACAAAAGAACAACACACTTACGTTCAGATCTTATTGCTACAGTGAAAAGCTGAGTTGCTGAGAAACCTTTGTTCTAAAAGTAACAGATTGTTGAATCATTGTTTCAGTCTTATGTTGATGCAGTATGCAGTATAAATGGTTACTTACCTTGAGTTCAAACTACAGAGCATGTATTCAAAAGAAACGCTTAAAAATATGTAGAATTGTATTCATTTTTTAATGAAGGGGGATGTAATATTCATATGTGTCAACATACTGAATTGTAATTGGTTGCATTATACTGTCGTATCATACTGCGCTATGATTGGTTAAAACCACTCAGGTCGTGAGGTCATTACTTCAGTTGGTCATGGCCGGAGACACATGAACATGCCAGTTATAGCTAGCTAATTACGAGCTTAGAAAGATCCTGTTGTACTGCATTGTATTATTTTGTACAAAGCCTGCAAAAGAAGACAAAAAGTTATTGCTGTTGGTGTGATCACCAAGGACTAACTGTGAGTGTGCGAGAGAGAGAGAGTGTCAAGTGAGTCCATTTTTTTGGGGGGGGCTTTCTCCATCCATTCTTATCCCCTCCATCGACAGTGAGTTTAGTGTGGCTCTTTTGTGTTTACGCTGAATTGCTTTTTAGGGTATCGCCCAAGAGACTATTAGAAAACCCTCGACGGCTATGGTATACATTTTTTTAACCGAATAAATTAACAGTTTTTCGGAAAGAATCCTCTCGAGTGAGGACAAATATGCAGTTTATGGGGCTGCATTTCTACATGACTTGGCATGTAGTCATTTTGTTTCCACCTTGCTATGCCTGTGCAGCATATAATCAGCAAACTCATGAGAGGAATAAACAAATGTAGCGTTAGTTTCCACATGTTGTTTTGGGGCTGTGTTGTGTTTACCGGTACAGGTGTATGACTACGCATGAGCTAACCAATTCTTTCCTCATCAGGATATCTATTATTTTCTATTAAGACTTTTTCTTATTTCTTAATGATAGGTGTTTATTTGTTTCCCCTCAGCTTGTAATCAATATCTCTGTGTTCTGAAAGAAGTAAAAATCAATAGTGAATTTGGAGCAAACATTCTGAAATAATGGCCTTTCTACCGTTATGGAGCATGGGAGCCTCTCTCTCCTCCTCAGCCGACACTGAAGCCCATCTGAGGTCTCAGAAAACACATTAATCATACCCATTAATAGTGAGGGGGGAAAAAATGAAAGATATACTCCACCTCTCGAATTAAGAATCAAAAAAAGTTTGGCTTTCATGAAGCATTAGAGAGATGATTAATTTGTTGTCTGTATAGGAGAGGGGCTGCAGAATAGCCTCTTTGTCCCCCCAGCTCTGATTACAATGGAAATTTGCAGCGGCCTTTGTGGCCGGGTAGACATTTTTTTTAAAATATCTATCTGCAGTGGCTAATGAATCCGTCTACCGAGACGGCGCTCTGGTGCTCTGACTTGGGTGTCGACCACAACAAGCTCCCTGAAGACCTCAGCTTTCTGAGCCAAGAGCTGGGCCACGCTAGGGGAGGCAGACTGGGTGGATGGAAGTTTTCTCCCCAGTTTTCTTGTGATGTTAGAGCCCCCAAGAGGTGCCATGTACACTTCAGGCTCACATGAAGAGTTGGATGAGAGAGTTGAGAAGTGTTATGTAATGTAGCGTTGTGGTGCCTACTCACTCACTTAGTAGACTGTTGAGTCAGTTTCCCCTGCTGCTGACTGATTCAGTAGGCAGCAGCAGCCTGGTTAACTCTGAATAGGAACCTTGAGGGAAGAGAGTCAGCTGCTATAGTAACCTTTTTTACTGAGACTGATTCACTGGCGCGCCACACATTAATTACACTACCCACTGACATCCTGACTGTAAGACTCATATTGGTGTCTGATTCAGAGCTTTACTATGTGACTGAATCAGAGAAGTGCTTGACGTCTGTCTCTGATTCACATGAGTGATACAGCTCAGATTCACTCTGCTCCTTGAATTTTGATTCAGAGCAGTAGGCCTACTATAAACCAGGTACCAGTGTTGAACTTAACACCTTTTGGAGGCTGAATCTGTAGAATGTATCCATCTGATTCATAACTTGAGCCCTTAAAGCACAGCAAATGATTAACTTTACAAAAATAATCATAGCCAGATGCAACTTCCAGTTTGATTCAAAGTGACTCACACAGCTGTACCACAACGGCGCTTGAATGCGTTGCAGTGGCCAATTGTGGCGGAGCCACAAATGAAAGACAGATTGAAAAGAGGATTTTGACGCCTCATCAAAGCCCTAGACATGTTTGTGTTATGTCTGCTCTGTTCTTTCAGCTATAATAAGTCCCAGCGTCACTTCCCGTACACTGGCAAACCCAGCAGAACCACTCAGTGAACACCACCACTAGCCGATGTTCCTGCGCAGTGTGTGTGTATGTGTGTTGCGCTGTGTGTTTCCCCCAGCTCGGCGTTGACAGGTGTGAAAGGGAGCGTGCCAGAGCCCGTGGGCGACGATCCCAGCCAGGCGATGCCAGTGTGGCAGGGGCTTGTCACGGCGATGAGAGCGTCTGCTGTATCATGGGCCTTGTTTATGTCTTGTTTTGCGAACCTTCTCAGACAGCAAACAGGTGTTAATAAGACGTGACACTGAGTTTAGACTGCGTCAACTGGCGGAGGAGGAGAGGCACGGCTCTTTTCATCGTAGATCACAGATTTTGAAGATTAAGGCAGAGATGTAGTAATGTTTCTTTTGGTTCTTAGACCTGTCTTCCTGCTACTAGTTTCTCTGTTCAGAATGCCTCCCCTCAGGCTATGAATAGATACCAGGCTGAGAGTAGATTCCATTGCAATAACATAAGTGTACTAAATGGTAAACACTGGGATGAAATTCAAAGAGAAGATGGTTATTTTTTTCTCTGACAAATATTCAGATGAGTTATTTTGTGCATGTAGCCCATTATGTGGATTCAGCCAAAACCACCATCCCCCCTTATGCCTTAGAGAATTCAAAACATTCTCCTATTTGGTCTTTTCTAATATATGAATAATGATGTTTAGCGATCAGTAGCAAGGTGTGTCAAATAAAATAAAATGTTATTTGTCATATGCGTCGTAAACACCAAGTGTAGACTAACAGTGAAATGCTTACTAACAGGCCCTTCCCACAATGCAGAGAGAAAGAACATCAAGAAGTAATAGAAAAGTAAAACACATAATAATACAAATAATAATAAATACACAATGAGTAACAATTACTTGGCTATATACAAGGGGTACCATTACCGAATTGATGTGCACGAGTACCAGGTAATTGAGGCAGATACTGTATGTACATATAACTTAGGGATAAAGTGACAAAGAATAAACAGTAGTAGCGGCATATGTGATGAGGCAAAAAAGTAAATGCAGATAGTCCGGGTATAACTATTCGACAGTCGTATGGATTGGGGGTAGAAACTGTTCAGGGTCCTTTTGGTTCCAGACTTGGTGTATCGGTGCCACTTGCCATGAGGTAGCAGAGAGAACTGTCTATGATGGGTTGCTGGAGTTTTTGACAATTTTTAGGGTCTTCCTCAAACATCGCCTGGTACAGAGGTCCTGGGTGGCAGGGAGCTCAGCCCCAGTGATGTGCTGGGCTGTATGCACTACCCTCTGTAGCGCCTTGCGGTCAGATGCCAAGCAGTTGCCAGTCAGTCAAGATGCTCTCAATGGTACAGCTTTAGAACTTTTTGAGGATCTGAGCGCCCATGCCAAATCATTTCAGCCTCCTAAGGAGGAAGAGGCATTGTCTTGCCCTCTTCACAACTTTGTTGGTGTGTGTGGACCATGTTAGATCCTTAGTGATGTGGACACTGAGGAACTTGAAGCTCTCGACCCGCTCCACTACAGCCCCGTTGATGTGAATGGGGGCATGCTTGGCCCTCGATTTCCTGCAGTCCACGATCATCTCCTTTGTCTTGCTGACGTTGAGGGAGAGGTTGTTGTTCAGGCACCACACTGCCGGGTCTCTGACCTCTTCCCTTTAGGCTGTCTCAACGTCATCAGTGATCAGGCCTACCACAGTCATCTGCAAACTTAATGATGGTGTTGGAGTTGAGTGCGGCCACGCAGTTGTGGGTGAACAGAGAGTACAGGAGGGGACTAAGCACGCACCCCTGAGGGGCCCCCGTGTTGAGGGTCTGTGTGGCGGATGTGTTGTTGCCTACCCTTACTACCTGGGGGCAGCCCATAAGGAAGTCCAGGATCCAGTTGCAGAGGGAGGTGTTCAGTCCCAGGGTCCTTAGCTTCATGGTGAGCTTTGAGGGCACTATGGTGTTGAGTGCTGCGCTGTAGTCAATGAACAGCATTCTCACATAGGTGTTCCTCTTGTCCAGGTGGGAAGGGGCAGTGTGGAGTGCAATAGAGATTGCATCATCTGTGGATCTGTTGAGGCGGTATGCGAATTGGAGTGGGTCCAGGGTGTATGGGATGATAGTGTTGATGTAAGCCATAACCAGCCTTTCAAAGCATGTCATGGTTACAGATGTTAGTGCTACAGGGTGATAGTCATTTAGACAGGTTACCTTGGCTGGTATTACAGACTGGGTCAGGGAGAGATTAAAAATGTCAGTGAAGACACTTACCAGTTGGAAAGAGAAAGGGAAAGGGCATACCTAGTCAGTTGTACGACTGAATGCCTTCAACTGAAATGTGTCTTCCGCATTTAACCCAACCCCTCTGAATCAGAGAGGTGCGGGGGGCTGCCTCAAAGCATGCTCTGAGTACTTGTCCTGGTAATCCGTAATCCGCCTTGCGGCCTTGTGAATGTTAACCTGCTTAAAGGTCTTACTCACTTTGGCTATGGAGAGTTCCAGTCATCTGGAACAGCTGGTGCTCTCATGCATGGTTCAGTGTTGCTTTCCTCGAACCGAGCATAGAAGACATTTAGCTCGTCTGGTAGGCTCACGTCAATGGGCAGCTCGGGATTGGTTTCCCTTTGTATTCCGTGATAGTTTGCAAGCCCTGTCACATCCGACGAGCGTCAGAGCTGGTGTATTAGGATTCAATCTTAGTCCTATATTGACGCTCTGCCTATTTGATGGTTCACCTGAGGGCATAGCAGGATTTCTTATAAGCGTCCAGATCAGTGTCCCGATCCTTGAAAGCAGCAGCTATAGCCTTTAGCTCAATGCGGATGTTGCCCATAATCCATGGATTCTGGTTGGGACTTCGATGCACTTATTCATGAAGATGGTAACTCGTGGTAAACTCCTCAATGCCATCGGATGAATCACGAAACATATTCCAGTCTGTGCAAGCGAAACAGTCAAAATCAAATCAAATTGTATTGGTCACATACACATGGTTAGCGAGTGTAGTGAAATGCTTGTTCTTCCGACAGTGCAGCAATATCTAACATATAATCTAACAATTCCACAACTACTTAATAGACACAAATCTAAAGTAAATGAATGGAATAAGAATATATACATATACAGTTGAAGACGGAAGTTTACATTCACCTTAGCCAAATACGTTTCAACTCAGTTTTTCACAATTCCTGAAATTTAATCCTTGTAAAAATTCCCTGTTTTTGTTCAGTTAGGATCACCTCTTTATTTTAAGAATGTGAAATGTCAGAATAATAATTGAGAGATTGATTTATTTCAGCTTTTATTTCTTTCATCTAATTCCCAGAGGGTAAATAGTTTACATACACTCAATTATTATTTGGTAGCATTGCCTTTAAAGTCTTTAACTTGGGTCAAACGTTTCGGGTAGCCTTCCACAAGCTTCCCACAATAAGTTGGGTGAATTTTGGCCCATTCCTCCTGACAGAGCTGGTGTAACTGAGTCAGGTTTTTAGGCCTCCTTACTCACACACGATTTTCCAGTTCTGCCCACAAATGTTCTATGGGATTGAGGTCAGGGCTTTGTGATGGACACTCCAATACCTTGACTTTGTTGTCCTTACACCATTTTGCCACAACTTTGGAGTATGCTTGGGGTCATTCTCCACTTGGAAGACCCATTTGCGACCAAGTTTTAACTTCCTGACTGATGTCTTGAGATGTTGCTTCAAGATATCCACATAATGTTCCTGCCTCATAATGCCTTCTATTTTGTGAAGTGCACCAGTCCCTCCTGCAGCAAAGCACCCCACAACATGATGCTGCCACCTCCGTGCTTCACGTTTGGGATGGTGTTCTTTGGCTTGCAAGCCACCCCCTTTTTCCACCAAACATAACGATGGTCATTATGGCCAAACAGTTCTATTTTTGTTTCATCAGACGATTGGACGTTTCTCCAAAAAGTATGATCTTTGTCCGCATGTGCAGTTGCAAACCGTAGTCTGGCTTTTTTTATGGCGGGTTTGGAGCAGTGTCTTCTTCCTTGCTGAGCGGCCTTTCAGGTTATGTTGACATAGGACTCGTTTTACTGTGGATATAGATACTTTTGTACTGGTTTCCTCCAGCATCTTCACAAGGTCATTTGCTGTTGTTCTGGGATTGATTTGCACTTTTCGCACCAAAGTACGAGATGAGCGGTATGACAGCTGCGTGGTCCGATAGTGTTTATACTTGCGTACTACTGTTTGTACAGATGAACGTGGTACCTTCAGGCATTTGGAAATTGCTCCTTATGATGAACCAGACTTGTGGAGGTCTACAATTTTTTTTCTGAGGTCTTGGCGGATTTATTTGGATTTTCCAATTTTTTCAGATTAGCTTTTTTAAATCTCCAGCTACAATAAATGCAGCCTCAGGATATCCAGTTAGCATAAGTTCCAGTGAAGTTCCTTGAGGGCGGTCATGGTATCGGCTTGAGGGAGGATATACACGGCTGTGACAATAACCGAGGAGAATTCCCTTGGGAGATAATACGGTCGGCATTTGATTGTGAGGAATTCTAGGTCAGGTGAACATAAGGACTTGAGTTCCTGTATGTTGTTACAATTACACCATGAGTTGTTAATCATGAAACATACACCCCCGCCCTTCTCCCCGGAGAGATGTTTATTCCTGTCGGCACGACGCACAAAGAATCCAGGTGGCTGTACTGACTACGAGAGCATATCCCGAGAGATCCATGTTTCCGTGAAACAGAGTATGTTACAATCCCTGATGTCTCTCTGGAAAGCAACCCTTGCCCTAATTTTGTCTACCTTGTTATCTAGAGACTGAACGTTAGCGAGTAATATAATCCGAAATGGTGGGTGGTGTGCGCGCCTCTGAAGTCTGACCAGAAAACCGCTCCGTCTACCTCTTCTACCTGCGGCATTGTTTTGGGTCAGCCTCTGGAATCAGTTCAAATGCCCAGGGTGGTTCGGACAAAGGATCCGCTTCGGGAAAGTCGTATTCCTGGTCGTAGCCCTGGTAAGTTGACGTTGTTCTTATATTGTTCTTCCCAGCTGTATGTAATAACACTTAAGATTTTCTGGGATAACAATGTAAGAAATAATACATAAAATAACAAAATACTGCAAAGTTTCCTAACAACTAGAAGCGAGGCAGCCCTTTCTGACTGTGCCATTTTGATTTCCTCTAGCTTAGCATCCACTTCATCTGACCACTTGAGTGCGTCACTGATTCTTCCTGTTTTAGTTTTTGCTTGTAAGCAGGAATAGGGAGAATGGAGTTATGGTCAAATTTTCTAAATGGAGTGGTTTGTGTGTGGTCAAAAGGACCACATCATTGACCCTCCCCTTAAAATCCTTGACTTGAATAAGAGTTTTAGAATCATGGAGTATTGCTGGAGGACACAGAGACCAAACACAGAGCAAGAATTCATATTGACAAGAATTGGAAGAATTGGAATGTAGAGAGTTTAAGAGAATGTCTCTCTCTATCTCTCTCTCGTCAATTCAGTTGAAAGGGGCTTTATTGGAATGGGAATTAGCAAGTGAAAGAAACAATAAACAAAAGTGAGAAGACTAAATAACATCAACAAAAATGATTAGAAATTAACAGTAAACATTGCACTCACATAGGTTTGAAAAATATAGACATTTCAAGTGTTATATTATCAGCTACAGTATGTACAGTGTTTTAGCAATGTGAAAATAATTGTTGTACGAATAGTAGGGGAAGATACAAACACTGATAAATATTGGTGGTATTTACAATGTTGTTTGTTCTGCACTGGTTGGTTGCCATTTTCTCATGCCAACGGGCCACAAATCTTGCTCCTGTGATTGCACACTGCAGTATTTAGCTTAACAGATATTGGAGTTTATCAATTTGATTTGTTTTCCAATTATTTGTGGGTCTGTGTGATCTCTGGGAAATATGTATCTCTAATGTGGTCATACATTTGGCAGGAGGTTAGGCAGTGCAGCTCAGTTTCCACATCATTTTGTAGGCAGTGTGCACCTAGCCTGTCTTCTCTCGAAGAGCCAGATCTGCCGATTTCGGCCTCTCTTTTTCTCTCTCTCTCATTTTCTCTGTTCTTCCTCGCTCGTCTCCCTATCTCTATTGTGGAATGTTGTAGTCTCACTACTCTCACACACAATCTGACCACGCCTCTGTGGCAGAGGCTCCTCTCCCTACTAAACAGATGCAATTAGTCAGACAAAACACACACACACACATATACACACACACAAGCATTTACGCCATGCATTTTTTCATTCCCAATGACCTGAAATGTTTAGATGGGTCAGACAAAGCCAACTTAAAACACTCACAATAAACTAACACATGGCTAAGAAATATTGTAGATCTAATATAGAGCAGCATTTGATAGTAATGAAGAGCTGCTGAATCAACCCTCCTGTTTAATTTTGCCTGCACAGATGCTACAGCAGTGATCCAAGGAGCCTGGTTGGAGAGCAGAGATTTTGTGACCTGCTGCTTCCTAAAGAGGGATGTCAAATGGATAAGTGCACTGGTCAATGGCTTGTGAAATGTGCAGAGGGAGCCACGGCTTTCTGATCAGCACCATTTCCTCCTCCCCGGCATTCTCCCCAGGGAGGGAAGAAGGGATTTGAACATGGCAATTTTCTGCTCTGCGGGGGTAGGCATGCGTGCCTGGACTAATCCTCTCAAGGGGCGCTGCAGAGGGGTCACTCTCCAAACCCTAGAGGGGCTACTGGTGAGCTTTCTACAGTATCTGTGTCATCATAATGTCACAGTTGTATGCCACCTGAGGGGAATACGGCATAGGCGATGTGTGTGTGTCTGAGCATTCTTTGTTAAGCTTTACCTGCGCAGACCTGCTATAAAAAACTAGAGTAATGTAATATTTCATACATTATATCCAGTTAATTTCATGTCATTGTTATATCATGGCTTGGATCTCATGGCTTTGATGTTATGATAGTGTTATAACAATTTAATTGCAAGATCCTTACAGTTGAATGATACCAGATGTTATGGGCATAAGTCTTGTTTTCCCACTACTCCATGTTCCTATTTGATTTATGAGGGCTATTCTAATTAGCCAGTCTGTCTGAATTTGGCCTCTTTCTACTGACCCTATTACTGCCACACCGGTGACCAGGAGTCTTGACCACAGTCAAATGCTATGCTTCTCCAAGCTCTGATGCTGCTTTTGGTTCTTAATAGCCTACCAAACTTGCTAACTGCCTGGTACTCAGCACTCTATTGTCCCTCTAATCACTCTGACATCAATGCAAATGTATTCGAAAATCAAATCAAACACTTTATGACAGCACATGAGTTTATGTTGCGCAACATTTCTATAGGCTATGCAATTGTGTTTTGATGGCCTCTTTTAAAAAGAGGAGGGTCCCATTAGCTTCCAATAGGCTAGGCCTAATATATTTATTTCTCAACTTTCCTAATATTAAGCACATTGCTTCGATTTACAACAGGAGTATAGCCTACCTGGCTGGCATGAAAATGAACTTACGGAAAAGCGTTCTCCATTCCCCATTTAAGTGCATAGATGACATATATTTTGTCTAATAATGGTCCATTCTAAATCAAAACTAATTCCACACATATATTAAATAATATATGTAAAGACAAGATTAAATTAAGAATAGTCTGATGGGTGACAATATTAGCCTATCACTTGTGAATGATGTGCAGTAAGACAAGAAACAGCGCTTGCCTTTTTTTCCTCAACCTTTTCAAATCATAGTCGCACACATCATGTATTCTAAAGTGGCCAAATAACTTCTTAAAATTAAGCACATGAATTAGTTTAACAACCA
The DNA here is from genome assembly GCF_057628025.1 of Oncorhynchus mykiss. Lineage (NCBI taxonomy): Eukaryota > Metazoa > Chordata > Actinopteri > Salmoniformes > Salmonidae > Oncorhynchus > Oncorhynchus mykiss. The sequence continues at coordinate 20,736,978 of NC_143044.1, read as the reverse complement.
GCGTAGAGCCTAAATGGCATAAATAGGCTATATGTGAGTTTCAAGTTTGGGGAAGATAATTTTCACAATAAAAATGCACCTTTATAGTAAAGCATTACATGCATAATCCCATTTGCGGTCACTTTTGAGAATGGTGTTTTCTCGCAAATTAATTGTAATTTGGAACATTCATGTCACGTTCGCTGGAATAAATATCGTACCAAGGCGCAGGGTATGTTGAGTTCCACATAATTTTAATGATAAAGTGAAACTTAGCAAAGACAAAAACAAATAAACAATAAACTAACAACGAACCGTGACTACAGAGATGCTACGTGCAATAACTCAAAACAATATCCCATAACACACAGGTGGAAAAAATGCTACTTAAGTATGATCCCCAATCAGAGACAACAATAGCCAGCTGCCTTTAATTGGGAATCATGCTAAAACACCAACATAGAAAAAACAAACTAGAACCCCACATAGAAAATATAAACTAGACAATTCACAAATTTATGCTACTGCTGTGTGCGCAGTGCGGCGCTTATAATGTGAAGAAATAGCCTAATAGTTTATCAATATTTTAAGCTAAACATTCTGATCTGTTGCATCAGCGTCATTGCTTTTAAAAGTTTTTTTGATTATTTGATGTATTAATTTGGAATCGATCGCATCCCACAACTGTCCCAGACTACGTTTGGAATATTTATTTCTTGCAGAGAAAGACAAGTTGACCAATAAAATAGATGAACATTTGTACTATGGGGGATAGTAGATTGACATACAGTGCATTCAGAAAGTATTTAGATCTCTTGACTTTTTTCACATTTTGTTACGTTACAGCCTTATTCTAAAATGGATTAAGTTACATTTTTCCCTCATCAATCTACACAGAATACCCCATAATTGTCACGCCCTGGTCTTAGTATTTTGTGTTTTCTTTATTATTTTGGTTAGGCCAGGGTGTGACATGGGTTTATTATGTGGTGTGTTTTGTCTTGGGTTTTTTTGTAGGTATTGGGATTGTGATATAGTAGGGTTATCTAGAATAGTCTATGGTTGTCTGGAGTGTTTCTCAATCAGAGGCAGGTGTTTATCGTTGTCTCTGATTGGGAACCATATTTAGGCAGCCATATTCTTTGAGTGTTTCGTGGGTGATTGTTCCTGTCTCTGTTTGCATAGGCTGTTTAGGGTTTCACGTTACGTTTCTTGTTTTGTATTGTTCGTGTTTATTTGTTTATTAAACATGTATCAAAATTACCACGCTGCATTTTGGTCCTCCTCTCCTTCACCGCAAGAAAACCGTAACAGATTCACCCACCACAAAAGGACCAATCGGTGTGGTGACAGGCAGTGGCAGCAGGAGCAACAAAGTCTGGATTATACGACTTGGGAGGAAATAGACAGGTGGGCGGTCGACCCAGAGAGAGTGCAGGAGCCCGCTTGGGATTCGCTGGAGCAGTGCGAATAAGTGTAATAGGAGAATGGAGTTGGAGAGAAGAACACGGCGGCGTGGAAGGAAGCCCGAGTCAGCCCCAAAAATTTATTGGGGGAGGCACAGGGAGTTTGTGGCAGAGTCAGGAGTCAGACCTGAGCCAACTCCCCCTGTTTATCGTAATGAGCCAAGGAGGAAACCAGAACCAGAGCCGGTGTTGGAGGTGAGCGAATCAGAGACTGTGAAGGAGTTAATGGGGAAATTGGAGGAGAGAGTTATGAGGGAGTTGCTGTGTTGGTGCATTAGGCACGGAATTTGCCCGACGGAGCGTGTCGGGGATTTGATGGCACCTGGGTCAGCGCTCCATACTCGTCCTGAGGTGCGTTTTAATCGGCTGGTGAAGATTGTGCCAGCCTCACGCACCATGCCTGCCGGAGCCTTCCTCCTTTACAGCGCTGCCGGAGTCTCCCGCCTGTTCTGCGCTGCCGGAGTCTCCCGCTTGTTTAGCGCTGCCAGAGCCTTCCTCCTCTACTGCGCTGCCAGAGTCTCCCGCCTGTTTAGCGCTGCCAGAGCTGCCAGTCAGTCTGCATGGAGCTGCCAGTCAGTCTGCATGGGGCAGCCAGAGCCGCCAGTCTGCATGGAGCAGCCAGAGTCGCCAGTCTGCATGGAGCAGCCAGAGTCGCCAGTCTGCATGGAGCAGCCAGAGTCGCCAGTCTGCATGGAGCAGCCAGAGTCGCCAGTCTGCATGGAGCAGCCAGAGTCGCCAGTCTGCATGGAGCAGCCAGAGTCGCCAGTCTGCATGGAGCAGCCAGAGTCGCCAGTCTGCATGGAGCAGCCAGAGTCGCCAGTCTGCATGGAGCAGCCAGAGTCGCCAGTCTGCATGGAGCAGCCAGAGTCGCCAGTCTGCATGGAGCAGCCAGAGTCGCCAGTCTGCATGGAGCAGCCAGAGTCGCCAGTCTGCATGGAGCAGCCAGAGTCGCCAGTCTGCATGGAGCAGCCAGAGTCGCCAGTCTGCATGGAGCAGCCAGAGTCGCCAGTCTGCATGGAGCAGCCAGAGTCGCCAGTCTGCATGGAGCAGCCAGAGTCGCCAGTCTGCATGGAGCAGCCAGAGCCGCCAGTCTGCATGGAGCAGCCAGAGCCGCCAGTCTGCATGGAGCAGCCAGAGCCGCCAGTCTGCATGGAGCAGCCAGAGCCGCCAGTCTGCATGGAGCAGCCAGAGCCGCCAGTCTGCATGGAGCAGCCAGAGCCGCCAATCTGCATGGAGCAGCCAGAGCCGCCAGTCTGCCAGGATCCGCCATTCAGCCAGGATCCGCCAGTCAGCCAGGATCTGCCGGAACCGCCAGTCAGCCAGGATCTTCCAGAACCACCAGCCAGCCAGGATCTGCCAGTTCCATTAACCTTCCTGAGCTTCCTCTCAGTCCCGAGCTGCCCCTCAGTCCCGAGCTGCCCCTCAGTCCCGAGGGGCCCTTGGTGAGGGTTACTAGGCCAAGGTCGGCGGCGAGGGTCGACAATCTAAGGACCCGATTCAAGGGGACTAAGACTTTGTTGGAATGGGGTCCACGTCCCGCGCCGGAGCCGCCACCGTGGACAGACGCCCACCCGGACCCTACCCTATGGGTTTGGGGGGGGGGTTCTGTCACGCCCTGGTCTTAGTATTTTGTGTTTTCTTTATTATTTTGGTTAGGCCAGGGTGTGACATGGGTTTATTATGTGGTGTGTTTTGTCTTGTTTTTTTTTGTAGGTATTGGGATTGTGATATAGTAGGGTTATCTAGAATAGTCTATGGCTGTCTGGAGTGTTTCTCAATCAGAGGCAGGTGTTTATCGTTGTCTCTGATTGGGAACCATATTTAGGCAGCCATATTCTTTGAGTGTTTCGTGGGTGATTGTTCCTGTCTCTGTGTTTGTTTGTACCGGATAGGCTGTTTAGGTTTTCACGTTACGTTTCTTGTTTTGTATTGTTCGTGTTTATTCGTTTATTAAACATGTATCAAAATTACCACGCTGCATTTTGGTCCTCCTGTCCTTCACTGCAAAAAAACTGTTGGAAGTTTACATACACTTAGGTTGGAATCATTTTTCAACCACTCCACAAATTTCTTGTTAACTATAGTTTTGGCAAGTCGATTAGGACATCTACTTTGTGCATTTTTCCAACAGTTTTTGCAGATCGATTGTTTCACCAATAATTCACTATATCACAATTCCAATGAGTCAGAAGTTGACATACACTAAGTTGACTGTGCCTTTAAACAGCTTGGAAAATTCCAGAAAAATTATGTCATAGATTTAGAAGCTTCTGATAGGCTAATTGACATTATTTGAGTCAATTGGAGGTGTAGCCGTGGATGTATTTCAAGGCCTACCTTCAAACTCAGTGCCTCTTTGCTTGACATCATGGGAAAATCCTAATAAATCAGCCAAGACCTCCACAAAAAAATGGTAGACCTCCACAAGTCTGGTTCATCCTTGGGAGCAATTTCCAAACGCCTGAAGGTACCACGTTCATCTGTACAAACAATAGTACAGAAGTATAAACACCATGGGACCTTGCAGCCATCATACTGCTCAGGAAGGAGACTCGTTCTGTCTCCTAGAGATGAACGTACTTTGGTGCGAAAAGTGCAAATCAATCCCAGAACAACAGCAAAGGACCTTGTGAAGATGCTGGAGGAAACAGGTGCAAAAGTATCTCAATCTGTCACGTTTTGACCTTTATTTCCTTTGTTTTGTCTTTATTTAGTATGGTCTGGGCGTGAGTTGGGGTGGGCAGTCCGTTTGTTTTTCTATGTTTGGTTTCTGTTTCGGCCTAGTATGGTTCTCAATCAGAGGCAGGTGTCGTTAGTTGTCTCTGATTGAGAATCATACTTAGGTAGCCTTGGTTTCACTGTTGGTTGGTGGGTGTTTGTTTCCGTGTGAGTGTTTGTCACCACACAGTACTGTTTCGGTTTTCGTTTTCATCACATCGTTTATTGTTTTCAGTGTTCAGTTCGTTTTTAATAAATCGTCATGAACACTTACCACGCTGCATCTTGATCAGATCTTTACTCCTCTTCAGACGAAGAGGAAATCTGCTGTTACAATATCCACAGTAAAACGAGCAATTATAAGCAATTAGCAAGACACCCCCAATAAAGGATTGGTTCTGCAGGTGGTGACCACAGACCACTTCTCAGTTCCTATGCTTCCTGGCTGATGTTTTGGTCACTTTTGAATGCTGGTGGTGATTTCACTCTAGTGGTAGCATGAGACGGAGTCTACAAGTGGCTCAGGTAGTGCAGCTCATCCAGGATGGCACATCAATGCGAGCTGTGGCAAGAAGGTTTGCTGTGTCTGTCAGCGTAGTGTCCAGAGCATGGAGGCGCTACCAGGAGACAGGCCAGTACATCAGGAGACGTGGAGGAGGCCGTAGGAGGGCAACAACCCAGCAGCAGGACCGCTACCTCCGCCTTTGTGCAAGGAGGAGCAGGAGGAGCACTGCCAGATCCCTGCAAAATGACCTCCAGCAAATGTGCATGTGTCTGCTCAAACGGTCAGAAACAGACTCCATGAGGGTGGTATGAGGGTTCCTCCTAATGCAAGACAATGCTAGACCTCATGTGGCTGGAGTGTGTCATCAGTTCCTGCAAGAGGAAGGCATTGATGCTATGGACTGGCCCGTCCGTTCCCCAAACCTGAATCCATTTGAGCACATCTGGGACATCATATCTCGCTCCATCCACCAACGCCACGTTGCACCACAGACTGTCCAGGAGTTGGCGGATGCTTTAGTCCAGGTCTGGGAGGAGATCCCTCAGGAGACCATCCGCCACCTCATCAGGAGCATGCCCAGGCGTTGTAGGGAGGTCATACAGGCACGTGGAGGCCAAACACACTACTGAGCCTCATTTTCACTTGTTTTAAGGACATTACATCAAAGTTGGATCAGCCTGTAGTGTGGTTTTCCACTTTAATTTTGAGTGTGACTCCAAATCCAGACCTCCATGGGTTGATAAGTTTGATTTCCATTGATAATTTTTGTCTGATTTTGTTGTCAGCACATTCAACTATGTAAAGAAAAAAGTATTTAATAACAACATTTCATTCAGATCTAGGATGTGTAATTTTAGTTTTCCCTTTATTTGTTTGAGCAGTCTAGAACTGTTTGGCCATAATGACCATTGTTATGTTTGTAGGAAAAAGGGGGAGACTTGCAAGCCGAAGAACACCATTCCAACTGTGAAGCACGGGTGTGGCAGCATCATGTTGTGGGGGTGCTTTGCTGCAGGAGGGACTGGTGCAATTCACAAAATAGATGGCCTCATGAGGCAGGAAAAGTATGTGGATATATTGAAGCAACATTTCAAGACCTCAGTCAGGAAGTTAAAGCTTGGTCGCAAATGGGTCTTCCAAATGGACAATGACACCAAGCATACTTTCAAAGTTGTGACAAAATGGCTTAAGGACAACAAAGTCAAGGTATTTGAGTGGCCATCACAAAGCCCTGACCTCAATCCTATAGAAAATGTGTGGGCAGAACTGAAAAAGCATGTGCGAGCATGGAGTCCTACATCCTGACTCAGTTACACCAGCTCTGTCAGGGGGAATGTGCCAAAATTCACCCAACTTATTGTGGGAAGCTTGTGGAAGGCTACCCGAAATGTTTGACCCAAGATAAACATTTTAAAGGCAATGCTACCAAATACTAATTGAGTGTATGTAAACTTCTCACCCACTGGGAATGGGATGAAATAAATAAAAGCTGAAATAAATCATTCTCTCTACTATTATTCTGACATTTCACATTCTTAAAATGAAGTGCTGATCCTAACAGACCTAAAACAGGGAGTTTAAATGTATTTGGCTAAGTGTTTGTAAACTTCTGACTTCAACTGTAAGTATTCAGACCCTTTGCTATGAGACTCTAAATAGAGGTCCGGTGCATCCTGTTTCTATTGATCATCCTTAAGACGTTTTTGCAACTTGATTGGAGTCCACCTGTGGTAAATTCAATTGATTGGACATAATTTGGAAAGGCACTCATCTGTCTATATAATGTCCCAAAGTTGACAGTGCATGTCAGAGCAAATACCAGGTTATGAGGTTGATGGAATTATCTGTAGAGCTCCATGACCTGATTGTGTTGGGGCACAGTTTTGGGGAAGGTTACCCAAACATTTATGCAGCATTGAAGGTACCCAAGAACACAATGGCCTCAATCATTCTTAAATGGAAGAAGTTTGGAGCCACCAAGACTCTTCCTAGAGCTGGTTGCCCAACCAAACTGAGCAAATCGGGGACAAGGGCCTTGGTCAGGAAGGTGACCAAGAGGTGACCAAGATCCCGACTCTGTGGAGATGGGAGACCTTCCAGAAGGACAACCATCTCTGCAGAACAGAACTCCACCAATCTGGCCTTTATGGTAGAGTGGCCAGACGGAAGCCACTCCTGAGTAAAAGGCACATGTCAGCCCGCTTGGAGTTTGCCAAAAGGCACCTAAAGGCCTCTCAGACCATGAGAAAGGAGATACTCTGGTCTGATGAAACCAATATTGAACTATTTGGCCTGAATGGCAAGAGTCACATCTGGAGTAAACAAGGCACCAAGCATGGTGTTGGCAGCATCATGCTGTGGGGATGTTTTTCAGCAGCAGGGACTGCGAGACTAGTCAGGATCGAGGGAAAGATGAACAGAGCAAAGTACAGAGAGATAATTGATGAAAACCTGCTCCACAGCAATCAGGACCTCAGACTGGGGCGAAGGTTAATCTTCCAACAGAACAATGACCCAAAGCACACAGCCAAGACAACGCAGGAGTGGCTTCAGGATAAGTCTCTGAATGTCCTGAGCCCGGACTTGAACATCTCTGGAGAGACCTGAAAATAGCTGTGCATCGACGCTCCCCATCCAACCGGACAAGGCTTGAGAGGTTCTGCAGAGAAGAATGGGAGAAACTCCCCAAATATACTGTAGGTGTGCCAAGCTGGTAGCGTCATACCCTAGAAGACTCGAGGCTGTAATTGTTGCCAAAGGGGCTTCAACAAAGTACAGAGTAAAAGTTCTGAATACTTATGTAAATGTTTAAAAAAATATATATTTGTATTTTTTATAAATTTGCAAACATTTCTAAAAACCTGTTTTTCTTTGTCATTTAGGGGTTTGTGTGTATATTGATGAGGGGAAAAAACAATTTCATCAATTTTAGAATAAGGCTGTAACCTAACAAAATGTGGAAAAATACTTTCCAAATGCACCCATCTAGTGCTTTTGCTGTTTGCAAGGCATACTCATCTTGTTGGTTGACAAAAATTCAATGTGGAGAGTTCTTCTAACATCTTCAATACGCGCCTCAGAATTCGATAAGAAGGACGCGCACAGTTGCGTCCCCAATGTGTCTGTCTTCACTTGTAGCCTAATTCGGAGCTGAGATGCCTTTGAGAAGGACCCGATCACGTGATGGGCATTGGCTAATAAGAATTGAGATATCTGAGAGAGCCATGTGAGTGAGAGGAACTTCAGAGCAGGGTGATTGGTTACCGGGAGAAGGGAATTTTAATTAGTATATTCAGCCCTAGGGTGTAACGGCCACTTTTCCCGTTAAAGGCATGGAAGGGAATCAGATTTGTTTTTTAAACTTAACACCAGGTCTGTACTAAAGACATTGAACTCCTTGCTCTTAACCTACTACCTGCCACAGGAAATAAATCAGGTCCGACTATTTATTGTTTACATAGCCCCCTCCGCTGACACCCAAATAGCTGCTGGCTTGATTCATGACCTTGTATCCCAGGCTGAGACTGAGTCACCTGAAGCAGTAACGCTAATAATGGGAGACTTTAACATGCGCAGTCTATCTGAACATTTACCATCATATTAGCAATATGATACATGTCCTACCTGAAATGAAGCCTGTCGTGACCTCTGTTATGGTATCATCCCAAGTGTGTATTTTTCCAAGGCACTACTCAATCTTTGGAGTTCGGATCATAACATGGTTCACCTTATCCCAGTCTACAAATCATGTTTGCAGCAAGAGAAGGCTAAAAAGGCGGAGATTAAAAGCGGGACTCCTGAAGCTACTGAAGCCCTCCAGGATTGTTTTGAGTCCACTGACTGGGCAGCCCTGGTGGACAGCACAATGACCTGGAAGAGACAGTGGATACTGTCTCTGAGTACATTAGTTTCTGTGAGGATTTCGTTATTCCCAAAAAGAAAGTCAACATCTTCCCCAATAATAAACTGTAGGTAACTCGAGAATTAAAAAACGAGTGTTTAAATCAGGTGGCAGTAAAGAGGACAGGAAAAATATTCAGAGGATACTCAAAAGCAAAATCAAGGAGTGCAAGGCAGTATACAAAGATACATTTGAAAACCTTTTCAAGGACAAGGACAGTAGGAAACCACAGGGTACAAACCAAAGAGACATTGTATGACCTTCGAAAATGACCTTGCTTTTGCTAATGATTTGAACTGTTTCTATTGTAGGTTTGACATGTGATTTTACATTGCAACAGAAAGTGGCCTTGGACAGTATAGACAGCATACCAGCTGTTGATATACAGATCTCTGTGAATGACATCAAACAATACTTTCAACGTGTCAACCCACGAAAATCATATGGTCCAGACGGCATCTGCAGACCAGCTCGCATTACCGTTCCATAAGCTGTTCCAGCTGTCATTGAACAGTGGGATAATTCCAGACTTATGGAAGAAGTCACTAATTATCCCAGTGCCTAAAAACAACAGGCCAAAAGAAAATAACGATTTACACCCTGTAGCCTTGACATCTGTACCTATGAAATATTTTGAAAAAATTATTCAAAAACAAATTCTCTCTGGTCTCCCATCCCAATTAGACTCAAACCAATTTGCATACCGTTCCTCCGGGGGTGTTGATGATGCGTTACTGGTCATGCTGAACAATATCTACGAACATTTAGAAAAGGCAAATAGCCTAGTGACAATTGTATTCATTGACTTCAGTAGTATGTTTAACACCATCCAACCTGGTGAATTTGGATAAGCTGGTGAATTTGGTTGTCAACTCTCTACTGATCAAGTGGATTAATAGTTTCCTTGTGAACCGTACTAAACATCTAGAATGGTGAATATGGGAGCCCCTTAAGGTTGCGTACCTTCCCCGATACTGTACACAATGTACACAAACGATTATCAAGCCTCTGACTCATTCCACAAATTGTTTAAATATGCAGATGACACAGCTGTTGTGGTTTTTCTCCATCCAGACCAAGTCTCTTGGTCTGGATGGACAGAGAAGGTTTGGACAGAGAAAAGGCTAAATTCATCCAAACAAAAGAGATGGAAATTGATTTCAGAAGGAACAAAATTCCACTACCTCCTACGAAAATCAATGGGGAATCAGTCCATAGAGTGACCACATATAAGTACCTGGGAATCGAAATATACAAACATCTGAAATTCAATGGCTGTGCCTTTGCAAAGATAAGGAAATTGCAACAGAGAATGTTTTTTGAATGCAAACTTAACCATTTTAATGTCGACCGCCATATCTTACAAATGTTCTATAAATCTGTCCTGCATAGTCTGCTGTCCTTTGGTCTGATATGCGTGTTTGGAAACATGGGAGTGTAAGACCAAGTCAAGCTTCAGCACTTGATCAAGATGGCTGGAAGGATCATTGGTATAGATAAAGAATCAAACATCATGAGCTGGCGCACACCCAGAATTATTTTGTGTGTGGAGGTGCTGACTAAAGGTGAATAAACTATAAATTATCAAAATAAAGAAAGTCTCACACTCCATATATAAACTCCCAGTACTTTATTTGGTATTTAACGAAACGTTGGCAAATACTCAATATATTACTGGGAGTTTATTTATGGAGTGTGCAACTTTCTTTATTTTGATAGTTTATAGATCAAGAATCAGCCACCAACCTGTACATAAAACTCGAAAGCATTTTACAGGACAGTACTCATCCTCTTCACTCAAACTCAGTTACAGCAGCAGCTGGACAAGGGGAAAGAGACTTCTTCAAAAGAAAATTGAAACAGATAAGGGGACTCATTTATTCCAACAGCAATTAGGCTGTATAGTATATAGTCTTTTGGACCCTCTAGTATACAGCATATTGCACCTTCACTTTAAATGTGTAGCTAAAGCAATTTTAATTCATTACGTTGTGTCATTTCTGTGTTTTCATGTTTTATGTACTGTCTTTTTAAGCACATGCCAAATGAATTTCCCCTTGGTGGGATAATAAAGTTGATCTGAATCTATTTTATTCAGCTGTGTTCAATTGCATTCTTCATACTATAAAATTAAATAATTCCATGAAATTCTAAGCAAATGTTGTCTAGTAAATTTACTATTGTAGCCCACAGCCATATGGCATAGCCAAATCAGGACCTAAGATAAGGACAACTCAGAATGTGCTATTCTGTTCTTCTGAAATGGACTACATTTTCTTCATATCATATTTCTTTAGACCTGTTTGAAATAAATAATGGATGTATTGTAGGCTATAATAAATGGATTTAATAGGCTTTTTAAAAATGTAGATATTCCAAAGGTCTGCATCAGTGGCTTGAAGGCTATGCGTGGAAGCCAGAAGATGCTAAACCTGTTTATGTTAATTAACGGTCAATTACGGTGATCACGCTCTCCGCAGCCGATGTGAGTAAGACTTTCAAAACAGGTCAACATTCACAAGGCTGTAGGGCCAGACGGATTACCAGGACGTGTACTCCAAGCATGCGCTGACCAACTGGCAAGTGTCTTCACTGACATTTTCAACCTCTCCCTGTCTGAGTCTATAAACCAACATGTTTCAAGCAGACCACCACAGTCCATGTGCCCAAGAACACTAAGGTAACCTGCCTAAATGACTGCCGACCGGTGGCACCCCCATCTGTAGCCATGAAATGCTTTGAAAGGCGGCTCACATCAACACCATTATCCCAAAAACCCTAGACCCACTCCAATTTGCACACCACACCAACAGATCCACAGATGATGCTATCTCTATTGCACTCCACACTGCCCTTTCACTGTTCTCTCTGCTACCACACGGCAAGTGGTACCAGAGCACCCCCCCTCTCTGGAACGCTGCTGCTGCTCTGTTATTATCTATACATATTAATTTTAATAACTCTACCTACATGTCATATTACCTCAATTACCTCGACACCGGTTCCCCTGCACATTGACATAGACTCTGTACCGGTACCCCCTGTATATAGCTCCGCTATTGTTATTTACTGCTGCTCTTTAATTATTTGTTATTCTTATCGCTTTACCTTTATTTTTTGAGGCATTTTCTTAAAACTGCATTGTTGGTTAAGGGCTTGTAAGTAAGCATTTCACTGTAAGGTCTACTATACCTGTTGTATTCGGCGGATGTGAGAAATAAACATTTATTTTATTTGATTGACAATCACCGGCTGACAAAATTTCATGACCGCCACAGCCCTAATCTTGCCTCATCCATCTCTCCCCCTGTCACCTCTCCAGCTAGAAAAGCACAAGCTGTTTGGAGATCCATTATCACTCAAAAGGGCATTACAGGGAATTCATTCCAGATTGCCTTGAGATGTGGGTACAAATCGATGGTGATTAAAACTTTGCTTTCTGCTGCCTTGTTCTTATTTTGGGCTTTTGCCTTGTTAGGGTAAGTCAGGTGACTAAATGTTACGTGGCTGTTGGCTGAATCTTTCATCATGGCCCTCCTGGTGTAGGATAAGACAGAAACAAGATGGCTTTAGGTGTCTGGCTTTGGTTTAATGGTTTATTTTTTGCCTTGTCAGAGCAAGCCAGCCAGGTGATTAAGAGTTGTGTGAACGTAGCAGGGATGCCTCAGTGTCTCCTTCTCTGGGATACAAAGTATTTTGAAGGTGCTTCTACACAGGTCTGGTTCCTAAGTTAATTAAGCAGTGACTTTGAAAAATGGGTCTCAAAGGAGCATAGAGGGTTTAAAGGGTGTATGTGTTTGTATCAGTCATCAGATCTCAACCTACTTGAACACTTATGGGAGAATCTGGTGCGGTGCCTGAGACAGCGTTTTCCACCACCAACAAAACACCAAATGATGGAATATCTATTGGAAGAATGGTGTCGCATCCCTCCAATAGAGTTCCAGACACTTGTAGAATCTATGCCATGGTGCATTAAAACTGTTCTGGCGGGTCGTGGTGGCCCAATGCCCTATTAAGACATTTTATGTTTCCTTTATTTTGGCAGTTACCTGTATGTAAGTGCTTCTGCAGGCATACTGTATATGGTAGGCCTATTCAGCAAAGTAGTTCATGTGAAAGGCATGTTAATGAAAGGGTGACATTATTATACCCCAGCAGGCTCTGCATTGTGTCTAAAAGTTGAATATGCTCTGAGAGTAATCTGTTATCCTTTGTGCTGGGAATGCATTAATTCAACCTGCCCGATGATCAAAGTCACACACACACACACACACACACACACACACACACATCTGCGTATGATGGCATTTCATATGGAAGGTGGGGAAGATTTGATTTGATTTGAGGGAGAAGATTTAACAAGGCATTTGGTATTCATCGGCTTTTGATTAAATGGTATGGTTTGAGCTATGTCTGAATCAGAGACGACAGCTTTACGTTCCTGCCTGTGAGGTACATTTTTACACAGCAGACATATATTTGCATGATTCTTCTCTCTGATTGGCTCGAGCAGTTCACCTTTTTTCCCTAGCTGTTTATGGCATCTGAGGGGATGTGCATGTCCACTGACAAGTGACCCACATACACTACATTAACTCTAGTAGGGGACAGGATATGACCACACGCATCTTAATTACCAAGCCCAGATCACTATCCCCTCCCTCTCTAAAACCCGCAATTCCTCTCCTTATACATATTTCACAATGTTTTCTGTCTTTTCCACCCCTCTCTCTCTCTATTTTTGTTTCTCTTCCCATACTGTAGACGATGTTATACCATGGCCCTGTTTTCCCCTCCTCTCCTCCATCTATCTATTACCAACTAGGCGCAGCGTGTTTCTCAGTGGACACCCTCTTCCATCACTTTTACTATTCACCACTTAGTACTGATGGCCCCTTTGTATCGCTGTTTGTAAGAGCCTCTTAGTGACTGCGCCTTTGTCTACATCTGGTGTGGCTAACGAATGCTAACGCTACCTGAAAATTGATGTTGGCTGGAGGCTGTGCAGAGAACTCTCTGAGTAGAAGAAACTCTGGTCTAACAGAATACTAACAGAACTCAAGTCTTACAGAATAGATATGCAAGGTGCACAGGGTAGGTGGTTGAGAAATTAGGTAGAGAGAGGTGACAGAGGCATCTTGAGACACTGTTAAAATCATCTATTTTACTGTTTTATACTGCATTCTCTGTGTTTTGGAGGGAGAAAAATAGACATGCCTTGTGACTTTTCTCAACCCTGTGTTTATGTCAGAGTTGATCAATCCAGTGGGGATCTAACACCTCTTAAGCACATTATTATAAGAAAACCACCAAAGCAGAAAGGAATAGTAAAATAGGACTACAGCAGAGAAAGGTTAACCTCTGCCATCATTCACACTGCTCAGCAAACTATTTAGTCATCTATTCCTCCCACCTTTAAGTGCATGGGAATTGACCACTTTTCTCTTGGAAGGGACAGCTCAAACCAAGTTTTATTTAGTTAGTGTGAGCCAGGAGACAAGAGAGGAAGGGGGAAGAGATTGGATGGGTTAGCCATTTTACAAGCTCTCTCTTTTTCACTTTCTCTCTCTCAATCTCTTTCTCAGTTTCTCTCTCTCCATGTGGGGTGAAAGGGAGGAGAATGATCTAAGAGCTAGAAGAAACCCTTACTTCCTCAGGGGAAGAGGGAAACATAATGGGCAGATATGGGACAGTGGATTCAAGTGGTTTGCCCGTTCTACAGTGTCAAGGTGTGCCTTTATACACTAGCACTACTATGTGGTATTCTTTGTCTGTCGCGGTCCTTTATAATGTCAAAGTTGAATGTAGTGTTAGCCCCCCCTCAGGCTCTTTCCAGTGGAAAATTCCCCCACTTCAGATATGAAAGACTAATGGAGCTGAATGTCTCTCAAATTCTCCTCAGGTCAGGAAATACAGTTAATGTTATCTCCTTTTAGTGTTGCATGCTTGTAAAAGCTTTTCTACTGTACAGCTCAGCAATCTTTCTCTAGTCCGAAATGGCTGCCAGAAGTCTCACCCTTACCCTCACCCTGGCCCTGCTACTTTCTCTCTCTCTGCTCTATTTCCTTGTCCTTACTACTTAGGCTGATTAATTTAGGAGGTAGGCCGGGGGGGGGGGGGTGTAAGTCACACACTACTGTCCAGAACAACTTCATCACTTACTCCTCCACTCTTTTAATGCCACTCGTCTTGAAGGTGTCATTTTAATAGAATAACTATTAATGAGGAATGAAATTAAACGGACAAATATTTGTGGCCGTGCGGCTGCGGGGAGATGTACGGCCCTCTGAAGCTGTCTTCCAGGAAGATAAATCAGTGTTAAAGATGCCTTTTAAACAGATGAGACACGGCCAGAGTAGGGTTTCCTCTGTCCTCCTTCTCCTGGAGGAAACCCTATGAGAGATTGCAATACATTTCTAACTACACTGTAGAAATATCTGTGCCTAGTTGCATATCACTGTAACTTTTTGAATGATGTGATGACAATCTTTTTAAATTTGTTAGCGTTGCCTTTGTGTGTGTGTGTGTGTGTGTGAGAGTGTGTGAGAGTGTGAGTGTGTGTAATTGCATGCTGGCTAACGGTTGTAACCGCTCAGTCTGAGGGGAAACGAGGAGCGTCAGGTCCAGTCGTTTCCTTGAGGAAATATCCCAGCTGAACGAATGTGTATGTGTTTTCAGCGGTCAGGATCAAAGGAGCCAGTCCCACACCAGGACACATACTTTCATGATCTTTCTCCATGGAAAAAAAGGTGCTATACAAAATCAAATAGGTAGCTGGATGGTCCATGTTATTATTATCTTAAAACAATTACAGTGCCTTGCGAAAGTATTCGGCCCCCTTGAACTTTGCGACCTTTTGACACATTTCATGCTTCAAACATAAAGATATAAAACTGTATTTTTTTGTGAAGAATCAACAACAAGTGGGACACAATCATGAAGTGGAATGACATTTATTGGATATTTCAAACCTTTTAAACAAATCAAAAACTGAAAAATTGGGCGTGCAAAATTATTCAGCCCCCTTAAGTTAATACTTTGTTGCGCCACCTTTTGCTGCGATTACAGCTGTAAGTCGCTTGGGGTATGTCTCTATCAGTTTTGCACATCGAGAGACTGACATTTTTTCCCATTCCTAATTGCAAAACAGCTCGAGCTCAGTGAGGTTGGATGTAGAGCATTTGTGAACAGCAGTTTTCAGTTCTTTCCACAGATTCTCGATTGGATTCAGGTCTGGACTTTGACTTGGCCATTCTAACACCTGGATATGTTTATTTTTGAACCATTCCATTGTAGATTTTGCTTTATGTTTTGGATCATTGTCTTGTTGGAAGACAAATCTCCGTCCCAGTCTCAGGTCTTTTGCAGACTCCATCAGGTTTTCTTCCAGAATGGTCCTGTATTTGGCTCCATCCATCTTCCCATCAATTTTAACCATCTTCCCTGTCCCTTCTAAAGAAAAGCAGGCCCAAACCATGATGCTGCCACCACCATGTTTGACAGTGGGGATGGTGTGTTCAGCTGTGTTGCTTTTACGCCAAACATAACGTTTTACATTGTTGCCAAAAAGTTCAATTTTGGTTTCATCTGACCAGAGCACCTTCTTCCACATGTTTGGTGTGTCTCCCAGGTGGCTTGTGGCAGACTTTAAACAACACTTTTTATGGATATCTTTAAGAAATGGCTTTCTTCTTGCCACTCTTCCATAAAGGCCAGATTTGTGCAATATACGACTGATTGTTGTCCTATGGACAGAGTCTCCCACCTCAGCTGTAGATCTCTGCAGTTCTTCCAGAGTGATCATGGGCCTCTTGGCTGCATCTCTGATCAGTCTTCTCCTTGTCTGAGCTGAAAGTTTAGAGGGACGGCCAGGTCTTGGTAGATTTGCAGTGGTCTGATACTCCTTCCATTTCAATATTATCGCTTGCACAGTGCTCCTTGGGATGTTTAAAGCTTGGGAAATCTTTTTGTATCCAAATCCGGCTTTAAACTTCTTCACAACAGTATCTCGGACCTGCCTGGTGTGTTCCTTGTTCTTCATGATGCTCTCTGCGCTTTTAACAGACCTCTGAGACTATCACAGTGCAGGTGCATTTATACGGAGACTTGATTACACACAGGTGGATTGTATTTATCATCATTAGTCATTTAGGTCAACATTGGATCATTCAGAGATCCTCACTGAACTTCTGGAGAGAGTTTGCTGCACTGAAAGTAAAGGGGCTGAATAATTTTGCACGCCCAATTTTTCAGTTTTTGATTTGTTAAAAAAGTTTGAAATATCCAATAAATGTCGTTCCACTTCATGATTGTGTCCCACTTGTTGTTGATTCTTCACAAAAAAATACAGTTTTATATCTTTATGTTTGAAGCCTGAAATGTGGCAAAAGGTCGCAAAGTTCAAGGGGGCCGAATACTTTCGCAAGGCCCTGTATGTGTTAGGGTAGTAGATATAGAAGAATGGCTCAGACTCTAGGACGTTAAGTCATGCTACATGAATTTGTCAATTTCATGAATGCAAAGTTCATGTATAGTATTGTAGTGATTGCAGGGTGCACAGAGTTGAATATATATATATATACTATTCTGTACTTTTGGCAAACATATGTTAGTAACACTCAACACTGACATGTGAACGTGTCGGATGTATTTTCTTCTGCAGAAATGCCATTCAAATGAGCTGCTTGTTCCAGACCCATGTAAGACAGCTTCAGTTACGAGGTTCTGCCAGGTTCCTCTAGCACCTGTTTCTCTCTGACGCTCCAAATGGAAACACATCATCATGGCCACTAATTGTTGTGTTGTGTTTCTCGGCTCTTTTAATTGGTAGCAGTGTTGCTAGCGGCCGTCGTACTCTAATAAGAACCTCCTGGATGTGGCATAGTGTTGCACTCTGTTCTACCAGAGATGGCTCTTTACGTTAACCTATTTCCTCTTTCAGAGAACTGGCAAATTGTTTGTTTCTTAATGCCCCTAAACACAAAACAAACATGGGAGGCGCTACCCTGTAATTATGCTGTATGCTTCAGCACTTAAACCTATTAGCAATGGGGCCTATGGAAGGGAAGGGGCAGGGGGCAGCAGGCTTTGGTAGTGTGGTGTTAGTGGGCTTTCTGTGTCGTGAGTCTATGTGCATGCGTGGGTGTGGGTGTAATAGAGGAATTGGGATGGATTGGCTCTCTTTCAGACGTGCACTGCGTTGTTGGGGCTATTACATGGTCCCTGTGACTGCTGGTTTGGGTGGTAGGGCATCTCACACATTGTACTCCTATCAAGCGCCTCTCTTTCTCCCTTTTTCTCTCTCTCTCTCTCACTCATTCCCCTTTAATTGACTTCATATTTTTTGTGAAGAAAGCTTCATATGTATTTCATTTTAAGTGCCTGTAGAATGGTCTCCATGACTTCTGTGATAGAGGAGGTGAGAGAGGAGAGAAGAGCTACAGGGCTGGAGCAGAACAGAGAGTATACGTAAGTGCAAAGAGGGAAGAGTGAAAGCCCAAAATAAGTGAGGGGAGCAGAGAGGGAAGAAGACCAGAATAAGAGCAGTACAGTAGATGGATAGTACATCTCAGGTAGAGCACCCAGCATTGCCACCATGTCTCTGGGGAGAACAAGGGAAGGCAGGCACAGCTGAAGTGAGGTTTCTGGAGAGATATGCGGCTGGACTGTACAGGCTACTCTCTAAGGGAGTTCTACCCAAGGAGACAAGCACTTGTGGCAACTGTGAAGAGGAAAGGCTCCCTTCAAGTACTGACTGAATGCTCTATCCACCTTCATTTCACCATATCGACACACCTTTGATGCGTTCCAACTGAAACTGTGTGTCATTTGTAGTGTAAAGTAGATTATAGTAGGGTGCTGGTACTGCAACCAAGCCTATATAAGAGAAGGCTTCTCTGCTATCATCTGCCGACTGGACGTTGATCTAGATGACCAGAGGTCAAGCCCTCTTCCCTTTTATTTTTTTTTTGTTAGTAAACAAACGCATCAGTCTCCTCTCGGATCCTCCTCAGACCAGAACAGACACCAGGAGTAAACACAGTCCAACCGACCTGACTCCTGTGGTGTGGTACCGGGGTCAAGCTGAATAGAGCTCCTTCTGACAGGTACTAGCCCCCAGTGCTAGAGAGACCTTATAACAAAGACATTTCAGGAGCATATAGACTTTGCTTTAATAGAACTGCTGCCCTCAAGCTCAACTCTAGCTCAACTCTAGCTCTAGACTATGTTGTCCTAGCATCACTTCTGCATCTCCCCCTGCTACTCCTCTTCAGCATCATTGTTTGAGCCACCTGTTTCCTCTGTATTTTTCTCCGGAACGCCCCCCTGCTGTGTTTCTGTTCTGCGTTTGAGAGCTGTGCGTAGCAGCAAGGCACCGCGGAGGACGATCAAGTGACAGCGTCAACGTCTCATCGCTTGGTTTAATCATCTCACAGCAGGGATCATTGTGCCTTAAAGCTGAAAGGCGGTGTCTCTACGTGTCTGTGTTTTTGTGTGTGTTTGAACATCCAATGACGTACTACAGGAAAATCATTTACTGCCTTTGACAATGTCTAGGTACAGGGTTGACACAGCAGTTGTAAGTGATGATGAGTTGTACTTTGAGAGTGGAAAAAAAGACGAACACATTTGCTAAAGTGTAGGATGGTTGTTATTTTGGCCTCCATGTTGGAATGCTTCTGGTGGCAGTAATGACACAGGATTTGGGGTGTTCAGTTTGTTTACACACACCCTGCCTCCTTGTCAGGGGCATGTTTGACACCCTCTCCTTAGAGAAAGTGAGGCTGGTATCTTGAGGCATGTCCTGAGCTGCTTGGTGAGGAGAGCATGGCTTTATGGATGTGAATGAGTGTGTGTACAGGGTCTGTCCCTCAACTTGCCTGAGTGGAATGGATGGGGCGGCTAGGGCTTAGGGGAGCGGAGGAGAATACCTCCCTTGCGCCTGCTGTGCCCTCCATTCATCCATATTCATTACTCTGGCTTCAGGTAGAGCTCTAAGGGCTGTCAGTCAGCCCGCTCCCCCGTGTGTGAGATCCACATCTGGGGGGAGATTGGAGCAGGGTGAGGTTGTGTCCTCCATCCCCTGGGCTTCCAGCCTAACTCAAATAGATGTCCAGTCAATGATGTAGTACATGGTGGATACTGCTGTTCATTTCCATACTGGATCCATGCATATATACGTTACATGTTTTGTCTATGCGTTTAACAAGCAAAGTTTTAGCGGAACACAACCGTTGCAATCAAATCAAATCAAATCAAATTTATTTATATAGGCCTTCGTACATCAGCTGATATCTCAAAGTGCTGTACATAAACCCAGCCTAAAACCCCAAGCAGCAAGCAATGCAGGTGTAGAAGCACGGTGGCTAGGAAAAACTCCCTAGAAAGGCCAAAACCTAGGAAGAAACCTAGAGAGGAACCAGGCTATGTGGGGTGGCCAGTCCTCTTCTGGCTGTGCCGGGTGGAGATTATAACAGAACATGGCCAAGATGTTCAAATGTTCATAAATGACCAGCATGGTCGAATAATAATAAGGCAGAACAGTTGAAACTGGAGCAGCAGCACAGCCAGGTGGACTGGGGACAGCAAGGAGTCATCATGTCAGGTAGTCCTGGGGCATGGTCCTAGGGCTCAGGTCCTCCGAGAGAGAGAAAGAGAGAAGGAGAGAATTAGAGAACGCACACTTAGATTCACACAGGACACCGAATAGGACAGGAGAAGTACTCCAGATATAACAAACTGACCCTAGCCCCCCGACACATAAACTACTGCAGCATAAATACTGGAGGCTGAGACAGGAGGGGTCAGGAGACACTGTGGCCCCATCCGAGGACACCCCCGGACAGGGCCAAACAGGAAGGATATAACCCCACCCACTTTGCCAAAGCACAGCCCCCACAACACTAGAGGGATATCTTCAACCACCAACTTACCATCCTGAGACAAGGCTGAGTATAGCCCACAAAGACCTCCGCCACGGCACAACCCAAGGGGGGGGGGGGGGGGGGCGCCAACCCAGACAGGATGACCACATCAGTGACTCAGCCCACTCAGGTGACGCACCCCCTCCAGGGACGGCATGAGAGAGCCCCAGTAAAGCCAGTGACTCAGCCCCTGAATAGGGTTAGAGGCAGAGAATCCCAGTGGAAAGAGGGGAACCGGCCAGGCAGAGACAGCAAGGACGGTTCGTTGCTCCAGAGCCTTTCCGTTCACCCTCCCACTCCTGGGCCAGACTACACTCAATCATATGACCCACTGAAGAGATGAGTCTTCAGTAGAGACTTAAAGGTTGAGACCGAGTTTGCGTCTCTGACATGGGTAGGTAGACCGTTCCATAAAAATGGAGCTCTATAGGAGAAAGCCCTGCCTCCAGCTGTTTGCTTAAAAATTCTAGGGACAATTAGGAGGCCTGCGTCTTGTGACCGTAGCGTACGTGTAGGTATGTACGGCAGGACCAAATCAGAGAGATAGGTAGGAGCAAGCCCATGTAATGCTTTGTAGATTAGCAGTAAAACCTTGAAATCAGCCCTTGCTTTGACAGGAAGCCAGTGTAGAGAGGCTAGCACTGGAGTAATATGATCAAATTTTTTGGTTCTAGTCAGGATTCTAGCAGCCGTATTTAGCACTAACTGAAGTTTATTTAGTGCTTTATCCGGGTAGCCGGAAAGTAGAGCATTGCAGTAGTCTAACCTGGAAGTGACAAAAGCATGGATTATTTTTCTGCATCATTTTTGGACAGAAAGTTTCTGATTTTTGCAATGTTACGTAGATGGAAAAAAGCTGTCCTTGAAATGGTCTTGATATGTTCTTCAAAAGAGAGATCAGGGTCCAGAGTAACGCTGAGGTTCTTCACAGTTTTATTTGAGACGACTGTACAACCATTAAGATTAATTGTCAGATTCAACAGAAGATCTCTTTGTTTCTTGGGACCTAGAACAAGCATCTCTGTTTTGTCCGAGTTTAAAAGTAGAGAGTTTGCAGCCATCCACTTCCTTATGTCTGAAACACATTCTTCTAGCAAGGGCAATTTTGGGGCTTCACCATGTTTAATTGAAATGTACAGCTGTGTGTCATCCGCATAGCAATGAAAGTTAACATTATGTTTTCGAATGACATCCCCAAGAGGTAAAATATATAGTGAAAACAATAGTGGTCCTAAAACGGAACCTTGAGGAACACCGAAATTTACAGTTGATTTGTCAGAGGACAAACCATTCACAGAGACAAACTGATATCTTTCCGACAGATAAGATCTAAATCAGGCCAGAACTTGTCCGTGTAGACCAATTTGGGTTTCCAATCTCTCCAAAAGAATGTGGTGATCGATGGTATCAAAAGCAGCACTAAGGTCTAGGAGCACGAGGACAGATGCAGAGCCTCGGTCCGATGCCATTAAAATGTCATTTACCACCTTCACAAGTGCCGTCTCAGTGCTATGATGGGGTCTAAAACCAGACTGAAGCATTTCGTATACATTGTTTGTCTTCAGGAAGGCAGTGAGTTGTTGCGCAACAGCCTTTTCTAAAATTTTTGAGAGGAATGGAAGATTCGATATAGGCCGATAGTTTTTTATATTTTCTGGGTCAAGGTTTGGCTTTTTCAAGAGAGGCTTTATTACTGCCACTTTTAGTGAGTTTGGTACACATCCGGTGGATAGAGAGCTGTTTATTATGTTCAACATAGGAGGGCCAAGCACAGGAAGCAGCTCTTTCAGTAGTTTAGTTGGAATAGGGTCCAGTATGCAGCTTGAAGGTTTAGAGGCCATGATTATTTTCATCATTGTGTCAAGAGATATAGTACTAAAACACTTGAGCGTCTCTCTTGATCCTAGGTCCTGGCAGAGTTGTGCAGACTCAGGACAACTGAGCTTTGAAGGAATACGCAGATTTAAGGAGGAGTCCGTAATTTGTTTTCTAATAATCATAATCTTTTCCTCAAAGAAGTTCATGAATTTATCACTGCTAAAGTGAAAGTCATCCTCTCTTGGGGAATGCTGCTTTTTATTTAGCTTTGCGACAGTATCAAAAAGGAATTTCGGATTGTTCTTATTTCCCTCAATTAAGTTAGAAAAATAGGATGATCGAGCAGCAGTAAGGGCTCTTCGGTACTGCACAGTACTGTCTTTCCAAGCTAGTCGGAAGACTTCCAGTTTGGTGTGGCGCCATTTCCGTTCCAATTTTCTGGAAGCTTGCTTCAGAGCTCGGGTATTTTCTGTGTACCAGGGAGCTAGTTTCTTATGAGAAATGTTTTTAGTTTTTAGGGGTGCAACTGCATCTAGGGTATTGCGCAAGGTTAAGTTGAGTTCCTCAGTGAAGTGGTTAACTGATTTTTGTCCTCTGGCGTCCTTGGGTAGACAGAGGGAATCTGGAAGGACATCAAGGAATCTTTGCAATGTTCTCTTAGAAGCAGTGGGAAAATGTGGTGTGTCTATATCTGACGTACCACTTTGTGATGGGATTTGGGAGTGTTTATTGATTGACATGCTCCTTCCTTCCTCTCTGTGCAGGGTGTGCCCAAGCCTATAGCAGTGGAGCCATGTTGGGGGAGCAGGGCCGGCGTACTGACCGTCCTCTTGTGTCTGCCCAGACTGCCTTCAGGAATACCCCCACCTGGCCAGTCTGGTAAGCACCCGTCTCATCTCCACTCACTGTCTATCTTCTAGACCAGGCCTTCTCCCTTTGGTTATTAAAAGGCACCCACATGCTTCAGATACCACTATTTTCCTCTCCCATTTGAGATATAAAACAAAAGAAAGAGAGAGAGAGAAAGATAAAGTTCAATTTAGAAAATCTCTCTCTCTGTCTCCCTACCGGTTCAAGACTTCAAGAGTCTCTCCAGACAGATGCTAACTGAAGCATGACATATTTGAGATGTGGAGACTTCTCCTCCCCCAACCTCCCTTTCTCCCCTTCCTCCCTCACCTATCCCCTCTCTCTGTTAGATCCCAACCCCACCTCCCCTTTATCGCAACTAGAACCCAATATCTGCCAGAGTGTCTATTTCTCTACTTCTGGCAGTTCAATTTGGAAATCCGTGTACCATCTGTGTTTGGATGGACACAGATATACCTGATCTATCAACTATTAGGGGCTTTGTTTTGAGAGAGACAGAAAAAGCCATGTTATACCTGGAGGAATTAGCAGGCTGTTGGATCGATTGTTCCCTCCAATAGGTTTTTCAGCAGAGGCCAGATGAGCTCATGTTTCTCCTAAGAGGATCTGTGATATTTCAGAGGTGCTAAATATGCCACTGTGCTGTAGGTAAATGAATAGAGAGATGACCATTTGAATGGCACCCAGTGTCACAGAGATGAGCTCGGGAATGCTTTAGAACTTTTAGCACTGTCAGTAGCCATCAAAATATCGCTTTCCTTCTGTCACTCATATACGCACCCACACGTTATCTCTCTCACTCTTCCTCTCCCTCCACCTCTCTCTTTCTTCCTTTTTCTCACGCTTTCCCACTTATTTTATTTCTCTCCTTTTCCTTTTCCCCTGAAGCCCAGGGCTTTCTGAGAGGCTGCTGTCGGCTCATCGTGTAGGTATAATACATGAGCTGAAATACGAGCAGGTGTAAAAGTGACTGCAGCAGGAAGCCTGTAAAATACAGCTAAAATTAAGCACTTTGCAAGGCATCAGGTTCTCATACTGGGAAAAGCTGCTTGCATTACATTTAGAGGAGCCTTTAAAGACACCAGGTACTGGGCAAATAGTAGGAGCTGATAAGTGCAGCCAGTAAGTACAGGCTACAGTATTGGCTACACATGCTGGGTAAATGCATACTGTGCAGTATGTCAGATCCTGCATGATTTCACAGTTCTTTTTTGTGATAGTTGCGGACAAAAAGGCTTGATCTTGCTACAGAAATTCTGACATTTTGGATGTCAGTTTGCAAAGATTTGTGTCCAATTTGCCAAGAAATGCTCCGATGGGTGAGACGTTTGTTGACCTGTGTCTTGATTGAAAAATGTTCTGAATTAAAATTGTGTTGATTGCTCATTTATTTGGTATTGCGGTGGTCGAACAGTTTTATTCGGTAACATTGTGGCGATTAAGTACTTTATATGCATATCATACATGGAACTATAGAAATAGAACTGTCACTCTGCAGTAAGTGCTGAAGCAGTGCTGTGAAACCGGGTAGAGAAATAGAGAGATGTGGTCAGATGCCATATGGGCTTTAGAATCCCTGAGCTGACAAGGTACAAATCTGTCGTTCTGCCCCTGAGCAAGGCAGTTAACCCACCGTTCCCCGGGCGCCGAAGAAGTGGATGTCGATTATGGCAACCCCCCGCACCTCTCTGATTCAGAGGGGTTGGGTTAAATGCTGAAGTCACATTTCAGTTGAATGCATTCAGTTGTACAACTGACTAGGTATCCCCCTTTCCCTTTATGGAACACTGGGGGTGGTAACTGGAAATAGCTATTTGTCTTGACCCATCTGATGTGGGAAAACTGGTCAGGAAGAGATGCTAACACCAGTTAGTATGTGAGTGCATGTGTGTGGGGGTGTGTGTTTGTGCATAAGTGCGCTTTATAAATCAAAGTTAATAGGTCACGTACACAGTTTAGCAGATGTTATAGTGGATGTAGCGAAATGCTTGTGTTACTAGCTCCTAAGAATGCAGTAGAAATGTCAAACAAGTACACAAATAACAGTAAAAAACAATAATTTAAGAATGCCAGGACAAATCTAGTTAACAGCACAAATAACACTGCATCAGTAATCCAAATGCAATCTATGCGTAGATACACCAAAAAGATATACAAAGAATATGTACAGCAGTAAATACTGTAGATTACAGTGAACTATGTCAAGAATCCAGTATATAAATACAGGCGGTGTGTATAAACAGTGAATCAAAAATGCAATGTACTACATGAAAATTATATACTATATATATATATATATATATATATATATATATATATATATATATATATATATATGTATATATATATATATACACATACATATATATATATACACATACATACACACACACACACACACAATATATGAAAAAAATTTAATGAGCTAAATGAAGAATATGGTAGATTAAAAAGATTCCGGTATATACAGTAATCTAGTATATAATTAAGAATCCAGTACATTAATACGCAGTGTGTATAAACATTGTAACAAAAATGCAATGTACAGTAGTAGATACAGTATATTAGAATAAGCTATATGAAGAATACTATATATAAATACAAAGTGTGAAAGACAGTATAAAATAAACGGTCCAGTGTTTAATGAGTGTACAAAACAGGAACACCTGAACATGTGAAAGCTATTGATGTCACATGTTAAATCCACTTCAATCAGTATAGTTGAAGGGGATGAGACAGGTTGGCTTGTCTCAAGAGACAGGTTGGCTTGTCTCAATTGTCTCAAGGCTTTTTAAGCCTTGAGACAATTGAGACATGGATTTTGTGTGTGTG
The DNA here is from genome assembly GCF_057628025.1 of Oncorhynchus mykiss. Taxonomy (NCBI): domain Eukaryota; kingdom Metazoa; phylum Chordata; class Actinopteri; order Salmoniformes; family Salmonidae; genus Oncorhynchus; species Oncorhynchus mykiss. Next base: position 20,710,962 of record NC_143044.1, on the reverse strand, counting down.
TGCCATTCAGAGGGTTTAGTAGGGAAACAAAAGATTCAGGTGCCTTTGAACGGGGTATGGTAGTAGGTGCCAGGTGCACTGGCTTGTGTTAAGAACTGCAAAGCTGCTGGGTTTTTCACACTCAACATTTTCCCGTATGTATCAAGAATGGTCCACCACCCAAAGGACATCCAGCCAACTTGGCACAACTGTGGGAAGCATTGGAGTCAATATGGACCAGGATCCCTATGGAACGCTTTCGACACCTTGTAGAGTCCATGCCCTGACGAATTGAGGCGGTTCTGAAGGCAAAACGGAAAGTGCAACTCGATATTAGAAAACTGTTCCTAATGTTTTGTACACTCAGTGTATATGGGACATCAGCGTTGGCTGTGTGTGCATATGTTTGTGAGTATGGGTGTATGTGAGTGTATATTTGAGTACGGAGTCTGTGTGTTTGAGGTGTGTATGAGTCCTTCTTTGTCTATTACTTATTACAGGAGTATGTCATGACGTTGGCCTGGGGTTAGGTTTATGACAGTCATAAATACCTCTTCCCCCCTTTTTCCTCTCTCTACCCTACTGATGTTACATTTGCAAACCCTTGGTTAACATAGAGGGGGGGGATGAACAATATTCTGGTAATCCGACCAATTTAACATATGCGATGGTACTTAATGAATATGATGTCAGTTCGGTTGTCATCTGAGACATCTCATCAATGATAAGATGACAGAAATTCTACAGTGGAAAGTCTACACATCAGAGTTATCGGATTCACATGGAATTGTGGTTCAATTTAAATGTTTGAATATGAAATGTTTCGTGATGGGATGAAATGTGATTTTAGCTTCTAAAATGTGAGAGTGGGTGCTCAATCAGTGGCCCTCCCCTGTGAAGGGACATGGGCTATAAAACTTTTCAAACACGCCTTCCTCTCCCTTCCTATATAAGCCCTTGACGACAATATAACCTCCTGTTCCGAGGATGTAGGACGACGGTCCGATGTCAGAATGGTTCAGATAATAACTACAGCAAGAAGCCAACATCAGCGTGAGCTTTGGTTGCGAATGGTATGAACTTTGAACTCTTATTCACTACAGATGTGATACCTCCTAGCCGTTGAGTTAGCAACAGCAGCTGCAAACGCAGGTTAGGAAGGAACCGACAGAGTATCCCGTCTACCACACAACGACTCTACTACAACGTATCCAATTGACAACCAGAGACATTCTTCAAAGGACTCGGTTGAGCAAAACAGCCTTCCATCTACCACCAACCTACCGAAGCGCAGCTCATAGTAAATATTTATTGCATTTTCCTTTTCCAAATGGGCGGTAATTTAGAATGCATAAGATACTGTATTTACGATAGCACAGCTTCTTCCCTTTTTTCCCCAGTCTTCCCGCTCCTTCACTCAAACCCAGACCCTTTTCTTTTGTGTAACAAGCTGTCATATCTGTTCCAACCGCTAGGGGCGTTTTCCTTTATGACGTAATTTGTAATCAAGTTATGATTTAATTATGTGTATGTGTAATTCTGTGTGATTAGTTAGGTATTTAGTAAATCAATTATTAAACCCAATTTTGTATTGCTGAATCAAATTGTTAGCCAGGGTTTATGCAGATAACCAAGAATTTACAACTTTCAGATGAGACTGAATTAAGATGACGATTAATATTGACTGCTATTGATGTAAAATATTACTAGGTCTTTAAGAGCTTATTCGGAAGATAACAGCTCTATAAATATTATTTTGATGTTCCCGACTCTCTAGTTAATTACATTTACATGATTAGCTCAATCAGGTGATATTAATTACGGATAAATTATTTTATAGAATAGCATATCACTTAATCTGGCATAACCAAAGACACGACAAGTACTACTTACTACTCTCACTTACTACAGGAAATTGCGTGATGGCTGTTCAACAGTCTGATGGCCTGGAGGTAGAAGCTGTTTTTAAATCTTTTGGTCCTGGTTGTGATGCAGAATAGTATCGACGTATACACTGACTCGGTGACTGGGTTCATCAGTAAGTGCATAGAGGATGCTGTTGCCACTGTGACGATTAGAATTGATCCAAACCAAAAATCGTGGCTAGATGTCATCAATCGAGCAAAATTGAAAGCGCAAACCACTGCAATTGACCATGGGAATATGGGAATATGGACGTGTACAAACAGACCAGCTATGACCTCCGTAAGGCAAAGAGGCAAAACGACAGTACTGGAACAAAGAAGAGTCACAACTCTTATCCGTGTACATGGATGAACGCTTCTCCCTCTGTCATGGATGCCAGGGTTGCCCTTAGTTTGAAGATGTAATCCGGAAACAGGTGTTTTATACAACAGCCTTCTTTCTTAGTTCTCTTTTTTGGACTCTCCAAATTTGGCAATCTCTCTGCTTCCACCGGGCATTCCACTGGTTTCAAAACTCGGTAAACTTCTTCCATGACAACGACACCGTTTCTTCCCCACGATTGTCATCAGAAGACTCCACAATGACTGGTTTGATAAATGTTTTGAACTAAATCAGGAATTTCCTCATTGTCTGATTCATGAGGTGGCAGGTAGACTAGTGGTTAGAGCGTTGGACTAGTAACTGAAAGGTTGCAAGATCGAATCCCCTAGATGACAAGGTAAAAATGAGTTGTTCTGCCCCTGAACTAGGCAGTTAACCCACTGTTCCTAGGACGTCATTGATAATAAGAATTTGTTCTTAACTGACTTGTCTAGTTAAATAAAGGAAAATCAATTCAGAATCAGCATGGCACAATCATCCTCTAGAAAGTAGTCCATCACCATGTTTTCCCACTGAGCTTTGTCGATAGCGCTATTAACTTCAAGGCAGCAATGTTGAGAGCGGTAGCAACACTTTTTGTCACTCCCTTATCTGTTTCACATGTCCTTGTGATTGTCTCCACTCGCCCATCTTCCCCATTATCCCCTGTGTATTTACACCTGTGTTCTCTGTCTGTTGCCAGTTTGTCAAGTCAACCAGCATTTTGTCTCAGCTCCTGCTTTTCCCCAGTCCCTCTTTTTCTCGCCCTCCTGGTTTTGACCCTTGCCTGTCCCAACTGTGAGCCCGCCTGCCTGCCGTCCTGTACCTTTGCCCCTACTCTGGATTACCGACCTCTACCTGACCCTGTTCCTGCCTGTCGTCCTGTACCTTTACCCCACCACTCTTGATTATTGATCCCTGCCTGCCCAACCTGTCACTTGCCTGCCCCTGTTGCAGTAATAAACATTGTTACTTCAACACAGTCTGCATTTGGGTCTTACCTGAAATGTTATACTTTTTCAGTTCTTTGTGACATCTTTCAATAAAGCAGCAGTAGATAGGCTTATCCACACATACTTAGCATCTCATGTTATAGACAGAAGCATGCTACATGGCAGACCAATCCAAACTCATGTCCAACCCATCCATTATCCTAGCCAATCATGGCTAGCCGGAAGGTTCCTATATTTGCTGTGGCTAAACCAACTACCAACTCAATATTTAACAGTTTTATATTTACAGATGGCATATGTTATTGAGGCATATGAAAGTTCACATGTTCCAGAAGGCATTTCTGCCCATATTTTGATTTAAAAACATAATAATAATCAAATGCCTCTTCTGTGAAGTAGTGACGTTACGACATACACCTAGTTTCTTGAAATGGGTCACAAATGGTCCCTTCACACAGACAGTGTAGTGAAGAAAGTGCAACAGTGCCTCTTCAACCTCAGGAGGCTAAATAATTTCAGCTTGACACCTAACACCCTCACAAACTTCTACAAATGCACCATTGAGAGAATCCTGTCAGGCTATATCGCCGCCTGGTACGGCAATGCACTGTCTGCAACCGCAGGGCTCTCCAGAGGGTTGTGTGGTCATTCCAATGCTTCATCGGGGGCACACTGCCTGCCCTCTAGGACATCTACAGCACCCGGAAGGCCAAGAAGATAATCAAGGACCTCAGCCGCTCGAGCCACAGCCTGTTCACCCTGCTAGCATCTAGAAGTAGGAGACAGTACGAGTGCATCAAAGCTGGGACCGAGAGACTGATAAACAGCTTCTATCTCAAAGCCATCAGACTGTTAAACAGTCACCACTAGCCGGACTCCGCCCAGTACCCTTCCCTGAACCTTAGTCACTGTTACAAGACTGGCTTCCAAACGGTACTCTACCCTGCACCTTAGAAACTGCTTTGCCATATGTACATAGGGTCATTGAACACTAGTCACTTTAATAATGTTTACATACTGTTTTACTCACTTTATATGTATATACATAGTCATGGCTCATCAGTATTTATATACTGTCCATACTGTCTATACAAACCATTATATACAGTGCATTCGGAAAGTATTCAGACCCCTTGATGTTTCTACAACTTGTTTGGTGTCCACCTGTGGTAAAATCAATTGCATGGACATGATTTGGAAAGGCACACACCTGTCTATATAAGGTCCCACAGTTGACAGTGTATGTCAGAGCAAAATCCAAGCCATAAGGTTGAAGAAATTGTCCGTACTGCTCAGAGACAGGATTGTGTCAAGGCAAAGATCTGGGGAAGGGTACCAACAATTTCTTTAGCATTGAAGGTCCCCAAGTACACCGTGGCCTCCATCATTCTTAAATGGAAGCCGTTTGGAACCACCAAGACTCTTCCTAGAGCTGACTGCCTGGCCAAACTGAGCAATCGGGGGAGAAGGGCCTTGGTCAGGGAGGTGACCAAGAGCCCGATGGTCACTCTTACAGTGCCCCAGAGTTTCTCTGTGGAGATGGGAGAACCTTCCAGAAGATCAACCATCTCTGCAGCACTCAACCAATCAGGCCTTTTTGGTATGGTATTTCACTGCACCCGCTATAATGTCTGCTAAACTGAGTATGCGACCAATAAACTTTGATTTTGATTTGATCAACTTTGATTTGAGAACCTGAATTCAAATCTTTGAAAGAAAGTGACAGCCTCCTCACCACATTTGTGGTGGTTCAGAACTCTATAGCAGGGTTAGCATTAGTTTTCAGTAATCTGCCTTTACAAAATGAAAACCATCAAAAATCTGTTTTAAAACATTTCACCTGCGTTTTATATTGAAAGTCTGTGTTTTTTTTGCTTCAATAGAGTAATAAGGGGCATGCAACTATAGTTTTTTTTCACACAAAATACATTAGTGCAACATATTCATCAGGAAATAATTCATCAGATGACAACAGTCGGCTGCAGCCACACATGTCAATCAGCTGTCATGATGTTGCCCTCTTTGAGTACAGCGAGCACCATCCCCCGCTCTTTGCTTCTACAACCAGACTGCTGTGGGCAGAGTGAGGTCGTATATTCCTAAGGAAGATCCTGCCTCATGGACACACAGTTATAGAGAGTAGTTTCATGGAGACAAAGGAAATCCTTCCACCTCACAGAACGTGAGGTACGAACAAATTTCATGTTCCAGAGAAAGTGTAAAAGATCGGTGAAGAATCCAGCTACGAATTGGTGCGTTTGTCACAACTTGGGAAGCTCAAGAGAGACGGTGTGGCAACATTACCATAACGCTGTTTATATAATAGCCTCAGATATGAGGTTTACATCTAATTGTTGAATAAGATGAATGATTGAGGATGATACAGTTTGAATAATGGTGTAATATGATTGTGGACTGTCTAATGAAGAAAATACAATTCCCTTTTGATTTGAACTAAATCAGAGGCCATTCTGTATAAAACCCCACTTTGAGAAATTATCAGAAGACCATGTTTTTCTCCATTAGGAGGGGGACTAAAGGTTGTAGACCATTGCTGAATCTTTTAACCATACCACGTGGTTAGAACTCAGACTATCGATACCGACAGAATAAGAACAAGTCTTTGATACTAATTACTAGTCTGCAGCTAGGAATTCGGCATCAATTGAACGCGAATAACGACAACCACCGAAACATCTATTCTATAACGAATGTCACTCTGAACAATCTCCACTAACCGCAACCGAGAGAGACGGACAATTCTGCAAAAGAAATGAACTTTTCACCAGCGATCAAGACGACAAACTGAGCGTAAATATATATATTGATTGCAATTGTTCCCGAATGAGTGAGCGTTCATGTGTAAGGGATTAGCATTTTTATTGTTATAATTAACTTTGTAGGGACTTCTTAGTCGACCCCCCCCCCCCCCCCCCCCCATTGCCCCTTTGTCTAACAAGCTGCCATGCCTGTTCAGCCCACTAGGGCACATTCTATCATTTCATGTAACCATATTTACTGTGTGTTTATGCATTTCTGTGAATTACTTAGTAATAAATAAATGATTTAAGACAATTGTATGGATGACTCATAGTGAAGACTGGGTTAGTGCAGATAACCAACAATTTACGATGTTTGGAATGAGACTAACGTGAGGTAAAATAAATAAATCATTAATCAGACTATTGATCAGATATGAAAATATCTGAAAGGTTATATTGGGAAATTATAACTTTGTAATCTGAATACTTTCCTTGGTGCCCCTATTTCCTAGTTAATTACAGGTACACGATTCATTACTTTGATCGCGTTATACTAATTACTGGGAATCTTTGATAAAACTATGTCTTCAATTTAATGATAGTAAAGACAAGACACAGCTTATAATGAAAAAGCAAGGTATTTTTGCAAAAACAATGCATGACCATCATATTTCTAAGGCTTATCATAGAAATAATGTAGCCAGCTATATTTCCTAATGTTTTGCTTGAAGTTAATATTTCAATTTAACTTGCTGCCGGAAAGAAACTACACCTGAGGAAAGTACACGGAGAAAAGAAGTCTGCACGTCAGTCAGAGTGCTGTCTGGTAATCCAATGACTCGAGCAAAAATATTTCATAGAAGTGGAGAAGTGCAACTGAAGCACAAAATTAGTCCTTTTACATTCATGATCTGGTGCGAACCCTGACTGAACCGAGCAGAATTTACAATAAGAATAATTTTAAATCTGCATTTACAAAACGCACTAAGTAATTTTTTCAGGGTTTTATCTTTCCTTTTCTGCGTGAAAAACTCAGAATCCTGCGTTATCGCGACACCTGCGCCATATTAATCCGCCTTTTAGGATCCTGACGGTTTCTCCGATTTTGGGATTAAAGTGCCTGGATGTTGCGAGCCTGGGGTTTGTATGCTGGGTAGAGCAGTGCACAGTCCTGTCTGGTACAGAGCTCAAACACATTGTTCTGTAATGCTGAGATCAGCAGAGCTGAGGCTCCCAGGATAGCACAGGTGGATAAAGGGCTCATCTTCATAGGAAAAGTTACTCAGAGGAGTTCCATACCAACCATATCCATACATAACACTGTGGAGGAAATGTCACATTTCAACTCCATCCTCTGCAAGTAGTAGAAGTTTTAGTTGTATTAATTGTTGTCTGGTATAGACAATCTGCCTGCACATACACACACATACCCACAAACATGCCGAATGCACACGTGTACACACACACACACACACACACACACACACACACACACACACACACACACACACACACACACCTCTCCACAGGCATGTCTGTGTATAGAGATTACAAGCTGGTGAAGCAGTCAACTTCTCTAAGCCCCCTGTGTGTCACTGGCTTTACAGTGCTCTGCCGAGGAGACCAGAAGAAGCACCAAATCCCTCCACTCTGGAGTCTATCATTGCCCATCTCCCAACACAAACACACTACTAAATCTGTCTAAGTCAGGGGAGCGGTGGATCTAACCAAGCCTAATGTATTCCTTCAGTCCAATAGTTGAGTGAGGGGCCATTGTATTAATCTGCTTACTCTACTTCCAACCTACTGGGACTAGCTGCTTAGTGAGGAACTTCCCCTGAATGTAGGGAAGTTGGTTTCAACATTCTAAAATGTCTGAAAAAGGGTGTGTACTTTTAAAGTCAGGCTTCTCAGACAGACTTACTATACAGCTGGAGCTAGATTGGCACATGGATAAAATGTCCAAAAGACACAGACATTCTCCTATTTGCTGAAGGGACAAAGACAGACAGACAAACAGATGGATAGACGTCTATATAGCAGCCATCTCCTACTCTAGTCTTACTACCTCATCTTTCACATCATGTCTTAATTCTTTACCTGCTCCTCTTTCCATCATCAGTCTTCTCTACCTTCTCCCTCATTGTTGGGATTACCCTACAGGATGAGATGTCAGGACAGGGAAGAAAACCATCTCCCTGCCAGATACCAGCATGTTCTTAGGAGTTTAAACATAGTCTCCACACAAACACAGCAATCCTGTTATCATCAACAATAACCTGCCTATTCAGGAGAGATCTGTTGAGTGAGTGCGGTCCGAGGTAAGAGTCTGTGGTGGTACCCTCGTTGCCCAGCGACTTGCATTTAGCCAAGGTGCCTGTAAAGATAGTCGCTAGTGAAAATCTACACACTCATTGCACAGTCTTCACATTTTGCTGCCTTAAAATGTAATCTGCCAAACCTACAGATCTACACAACCTACTCCACATTTTCAGTGAAAGAAAAAGTAAAGAACATTTTCTAAATTAATAACAAAAAAATTAAGATGTGTTGATTGCGTATGTCTTCACACCCCAGAGTTAATACTCGATGGAAGCACCTTTGGCAGCAATTACAGCTGAGACTAATTTTGTATAAGTTTCTACCATCCTTGCACAACTCTTAGGGCAACATTGTTATTGTCAAAATTGTTTAAAGGTGCACAATTGCTCCGCCATTTCCTGGTTACAAAAATTTGAATAGTTTGCCTAATTTCAGTTTATGTGGAAAAAGAAGCAAGTATAGTGTAGAGAATCATTATATAATCTGAACTGCTGTGAAATATATTTTCCATAACCCAAAATATTGTATTGTTAGCTCTTTGAAGCTTAAAAATGGGAAGCAAAGAAATAGTGCACATAGAACAGATCTACCACTTCTTAGACTTGCTTTCAATAAGAATGACAGATCTATAACTCATATTTCTATGTGAATTCACCCAAAAAGTTACATATTGCAGCTTTAAGATCAGTAAATCAAATCAAATCATATATGATTATGACTGCGACTGGATCATTCAGGAACACACCTCCCCTTGGAAAGCCATTCTGGTGTGTCTTTGGTATTTAAGTTTGTGTAATTGTCCTGCTGAATAATAAAACACATTGTATTTTTTCAGAATACGATGGGTGTTCTGTGCATTTCAATCACCGATGAAGGCAGTAGGTTACTTAAGACAGAAACGATACAAGGGAGGTTGGTTGGGGAGGGGACGGGTGGGCGTATAACGTGAAGGTCTAGCAACCCAAACGCGTGTTCGAATCACGATGGACAACTTTAGCATTTTAACTAATAAGCAACTTTACAACTATGTGCTACTTTTTTAGCTACTTAGCTAGCATGTTAGCTAACCTTAACCATGTAAATACCCTAACCTTAACCCCTAACCCCTAGCCAAGCTAATGTGAGCTACAACACATTTTAATTCTTAATGAAGAAAATGTTCTACTTGACACAAATGCGTTAGGAAGAAAATTGTGTGGTAGACATGAAAATTGTGTATTCAACACAATGCTTTATGAAGAAAATCCTGTGGTGGACATGAAAAAATGTACTTTTTTGTGTGCCCGTCACGAATTTCAAATAAGTCATGTGTCTATTTCACAATAATCTGTGATAGTGTGTTGCCTTTACATGACGGTGCCACCTGGCAATACCTGAAAAATACAGAGGGTCACCAACATTGATTTCACTCCACATTACTGATCTGTATGACAAAGTGAAAAGGAAGCCATCCATTCTTTTTGCAACAAGGCCATTAAGTAATACTGCAAGACAACACAGCAAAGAAATGAAAGTGTTTTGCCTAAATTAAAACTGCAAGTTTGAGTCTAATTTAATACAACACAGAGCGAAACCCTCTGTATTTTCAAGTATTGTGGTGGCAGCATCATGTTATGGGTATGCTTGTCATCGGCAGGGACAGGATAATTTGTCAGGATCAAATAACCCACAGTCTTCTGTAAATCTTACCTTGGGATATATGTAGTTACATTTTTCAGAGGGACAATTGCACACGTTACTGACAAAGACACACCAGAATGGCTTTCCGAGAGTTGTGAATGTTCCTGAGCGGTCCAGTCTTAGTCCTGACTTACATTTTTGGTTTGAATATTGCTGCCCATAAATGATTCCCAATCACATTAACTGAGCTTGAGCAATTTTGACAAAAACAAGAGTTGTGCAAAGTTGGTAGAATCTTATACAAAATTATTCACAGCTGTAATGGCTCCCAAAGGTGCTTCCACCAAGTATTAGCTCTGGGGTGTGAAGACATACACAATCAAGACATTTTTGTTATTTTATTTTTTTATTAATTAGGAAAATGTTCTGTGTAGATCTGTAGTCGAAAAAATCTAATGTAATCCCTTTTTACATTTCATTTTAAGGCAATATAATTTGAAGACTGTGCAAGGGGTGTGTAAACTTTCACTAGGCACTGTAAGTCTCCCAGTCTCAGTTCAATGTGGCATTGGTTTATAATTCTCTTGAAGTTTCCCAAGCAAGCGATGGAAAATGGAGGAAAAAACACTATCAGGGTCCCAGTTATCTCTCCTTTTCTGCTCTCCTGACCATCTCTCTATCCGCCGAGCTGCCACCATGACGCCCCGTTTCCCATCACAGCCTCGTAGCTGGTGGCCTTGGTGGCCTTGGCTTTTTCTAAGCTCGTTAAACTAACATACGCTGCTGAGTGTGTCGAGGAAAGATAACGCATACAAATAAAGATATGATTGCTCTTTTTTTTCTTAATATTCTTTCTTAATCCCTTTTCTTTTATGTCACCATTATTGGGAATGTAAGGGTATGGTGTTCTGTTTCCAGGCATAGTGTCTATTCACATCCAGACTCAGGGCTCTCTTTCTCTCTCTGACCTACAGTGCAGGCTGGGCTGGACTACAGTGTTGTCCAGTTATTCTGAGGGTATCAAAGGCATCATCTTGTCTCCTACTGTTCCCCCTGCGCAGTTGTGAGTGGAGAGCTTGTTGACAGTGATATGAGAACCAAGTGGGAAGCAGAGGTTATTGACCCAGAGTGGATCTTCTTATGTGACTCTTTCATTCACTCCTTGTCTCAGATAATATGTCCTCCTAGTTTGGGTGATGAGGATTTAAAAGACTGTTAATAAGTATATGTTTAACCGATTTAACAGGATTTAGAAACAATTCAATTCAGTTACAATAGGAACTGACTTTGAGATGAGGCTTGCACATCTGGTCAACATTATCAACCACATTGTCTGGTGAAGATACACAACATACGAAAGTATGCGGACACCCCTTCAAATTAGTAGATTCTGCAATTTCAGCAACACCCGTTTCTGACAGGTGTATAAAATTGAGCACACAGCCATGCAATCTCCATAGACAAGCATTGGCAGTAGAATGGCCTTACTGAAGAGGTCAGTGATGTTCAATATGGCAACATTATAGGATTCCAACAAGTCAGTTTGTCAAATTTCTGCTCTGCTAGAGTTGCCCCGGTCAACTAAGTGCTGTTATTGTGAAGTGGAAATGTCTAGGAGCAACATCAGCTCAACCGCAAAGTGGTAGGCCACACAAGCTCACAGAACGGGACCGCCGAGTGCTGAAGCGCGTAGCGCTTGCAACACTCACTACCGGGTTCCAAAGTGCTTCTAGAAGCAATGTCAGCACAATAACTGAATCTGGGTTTGGCAGATGCCAGGAGAACGCCACCTGCCCCAATACATGGTGACAACTGTTAAGTGGAGAAGGAATAATAGTCTGGGGCTGTTTTTCATGGTTCGGGCTAGGCCCCTTAGTTCCAGTGAAGGGAAATCTTGACGCTACAGCATACATTGACATTCTAGATGATTCTGTGCGTCCAACTTTGTGGCAACAGTTTGGGGAAGGCCCTTTCCTGTTTCAGCATGACAATTCCCCCGTGCACAAAGCGAGGTCCATAGAGCAATGGTTTGTCAAGGTCAGTGGCCTGCACAGAGCCCTGACCTCAACCCCATTGAACACTTTTGGGATGAATTGGAATTCCGACTGTGAGCCAGGCCTAATCATCCATCATCAGTGCCCGACCTCACTAATGCTCTTGTGGCTGAATTGAAGCAAGTCCCCGCAGCAATGTTCCAACATCTAGTGGAAAGCCTTCCCAGAAGAGTGGAGGCTGTTATAGCAGCAAAGTGGGGACAAACAACATATGAATGCACATGATTTTGGAATGAAATGTTTGACAAGCAGATGTCCAAATACTTTTAGTCATGTAGTGTATCAAACTAGGACAAGGTTTTCACAAGGATTCTCACTCTTAATGATGCTATTTGAATAATGGGGAACCAACAGTAGCTCATGGAGAAATCCTGCCTGGTCAGCAGAAATACTAAAAGCTAAACTTGAAAGTCAAGCAGCTGTAATCTGTGTGAGAAAGTGATAACTGTAACTCTCCTTCTTTATTGTCATGCAGATGACACTAATTCTATTATATTTCATTACAAGCTGTCATCAGAATAATGTGCTTGTTCTTCTTATTTAGTTTGAGTTTTATTTAACCTTTATAAAAAATAAACAAATTCAAGAAAGACCTGGCCTTTTTACTGTATTTCTCTTCACTGAAACCCTCGTCAGATCTTAATACTATGATACTATGTTCCATTCCTGTTTGATTGAAAATTATATGTATTTGGGGTCCCTAGTGCTAGAAACGCCCTTCCTGTTCCAAACCATTTTGTACATCTGGGTTAGTGATCCAGCAACCTCACCTGACAAAACAATTCCCTTAGTAGGTTGCATTAGCAGGGAGCGCCCTTCACCTCCACTCACCTGTATCCTGATTTGATTATGTTGTCCAATTAATTTGATTTGAGATGCATATCTCTGGTTATCCAGAAGGCATTGGCTTTAATTAGCAATCATGAAAAATAAGCTATTTGGTTGTAAGCCAGCATTTCCCAAACTCGGCCTGGGGATCCCAAGGGGGGCATGTTTTGGTTTTTGCCCTATCACTGCACAGCTGATTCAAATAGCCAAACCTTGATGATTAGTAGATTATTTGAATCAGCCGTATAGTGCTATGGCAAAAACCAAAACGTGCTCCCAGGGTGGGACCCAGGACCGAGTTTGGGAACCGCTGTTGTAAGCTTTCACCTTTGGTTGAGTCACCAAATTGGCATCTATAACGATAACTTTTTCATGAAATGTTTTTAGTTTTCTTTGAAAAGCTTTAATTAAAAAAAAAGTGTTACTTTCAAGTGTGGAAAGTTTGTCTTTCAAGAGTTACATGTAGTGGTGGTTTCTATCCAATAGTAGTGATGGCTTTGGATGTCAAGGTCAGACATATTAGCTGCAGTGTTACGTGTAGTGATTGCTATAGAAAAAGTGTCAGGTAACAGTGTTGAAAAGGATCTGGTTGTGATTTGGAGTGAAAGGGCTGACAGGTAATCTAGTCTGGCTCCACTGACCAGACATGTCAGGCTGTAGACGTAAGAGTGTCAGCCCAGGCTCTTTTCTCTCCTCCACTCCCACTTTGTCCCTCTCTCTATACCTCTCTAACTCAGACATCTTGTTCTGTAATCAGTGCTGAGGGTTGGCCTCCTGTCCGTGGCGGCGGGAAAGAGCACTGAGGCGATTGTTGCCATGCCTACCTAAGGCACACTGTGGCTTGACCACACACATGCATAGGCACACTGCGCGCACTCACACATCATTGTAAGTAAGCATTTCACTGTAAGGTGTAGACTCCACCTGTTGTATTCGGCGCATGTGACAAATACACATTTGATTTGATTTGATTTGACATCCGCGTTCCCTCTGCAAAAACACAGGAATCACTGGTGTGTGAAACGCTTAAACATGTAGAGTTTTTCCTTGTTTTTCTCTTTAGTTTTTTGGTCTGCATACAAGGAGATTTACTTCCTGTCCTAATGAGTAAACTAGTCAAGCCTACCGCTGTACAGAGGGCAAGCCATTCTGAAAATCCATATTAACTACAGTAAGCATCTGGTGTCATTGTGTTCTCCACTTTTATTTGTTGCACTGTGGAGAAAATAGCAGACCATCAGATTGTTGTTTTGAGAAAAAGAACAGTCCATAGCAGCCTAGAGAGGTATAGAGCTATGCTTCAGTGACATGTAGTTCCTCGTCTCCTGCTGAACTCTGATATGTGAGGGCTTGGGCAGGAGTTGGGGAAGCGTTTCTGGGAGTTGGGAAAGGGTTTAAGCGGGCGGGAGACAGCGAGCTAATTACTGTCTGCTGTGTTTTACTTTGCCACACTGCTGAGTGTCGTCTTTGAAGCTCACCTCCCTTCTTCTGTCTCTCTCCCTCCTCCCTTTCCCTTTCTCCCTCCCCCATGTGTTTCTCCCTGTAGGCATTGCCATCGCCAGTGCCCTGATTGACACCTCGCAGCAGAAACCTGGAGACTTCAAAGATAAGTATCATGGCCTGAAGAACCGCAAACTGCACGCAGTAACACATCAGGGGACCTGTGTTTGAACCGCCTGACCAAAAGGGGAGCCTGAATGCACCTGAAAGGACCGCGAACGCTTCTGTTTTATGATGAGTTCTTGCTCTATTTTTATCAGTCTTTCAACAACCCGGCGTGCTGAAGTGAACCTGGTGATAACAGAATCCCTTTATTGAGATGTTGAGTGTCAGCAAGCAAAGTGTGCCTCATCCCCACGCCCTGTAATGTTGTTTTTTTCCCCAGAGTGACTTGTCTGCTCTCTGGTTGGATCTCTGCCCAGCCCAGCTGGAGGGTTCTGGACATCCCATTGGCTCTCTGCCATGAAGTTTGTAGTCTGCACTTCCTCCCTGTGAACACATCTCCTTAAGAGTTCAGGAAGAGCAGGTCGCCACTGGAAGTTTGAATGTCATTGTGACATGAGTCTGAAAGAACAATGCCAAGGGCCTCTTGCTGGTGAGATGTGTGCTCATTTTGATACAAAGATAAAAGCTCTTTTAAGTTCAATCCAGGCTAGATGAACAGAGCAGCGTATGGGTCTAGATAGAATAGCTTGTGACTTGACTATATGGTTGCCTCACTCTGAGGTAATGTATCCTGTGCTGAGGATTCCTCCCATGACTTAGCCTACCAGCAGTACAGCATGTCATGGCCTAATGAAGAAGTCGGATGCAAAGAACAGCGGGAAAAAAGGAAGAAAACTGGTGTCAGTATTGAAACATGCCTGTGTTTGTTATGTTTAACTTCATTGTCAAAGAGCAATGGCATAACATTTAGAATGGCATTTAAATGCATGTCCTCTCCATGTGTCCAAAATTATTAGCACCCTTGATAAAGATGAGCAAAAAATACTGCATAAAATTAATAATACATAATACTGTGCTATATTGTATGTATATATGAAATAAAGGAAAATTATATGATTTTATACCAATACAAATGCTCATAGAAAGAGTTTAAGTAATGAAAAACATTCTCAAAAAGATAGGGTCAAAATTATTGGCAGCCCTGTTTTGAATACCCTTTAATACCTATTATAATAATAATCAAAATAATATATGCCAAAGTTACTTAGTCGTGTGTGCATACATTTTCATATGGGTAGTCCCAGCGGGAACACACACAATACTTCACCTTGCAAGGATAATATGAGATTGAAGAACGCATTGGGAGGTATTTTAGACCATTCCTCCATACAGAATCTTTCCAGATCCTTATCTGCTGCCCTTTTCAATTCAAACCACAGGTGTTCGACCACAGATTTCCTGAGACAAATGACCATTGCAAAATGTTAATTTTGTGGTCAATGAACCATTTCTTTGTGGAATTTGATGTGTACATCGGGTTATTGTCTTGCTGGAAGACCCACTTCGAGCCAAGTTTCAGCCTCATGTCAGAGGCAGCCAGGTTTTTGGCTAAAATGTCCTGGTACTGGGTAAAGTTTATTATGCCATACTTAATAAGGGCCCGAGGACCAGTGGACGCAAAATAATCCCATAACATCAAAAATCCACCTTATTTTACAGTGGGTATGGGGTTATTTTCTGCGTGTGCATCCTTCTTTCAACGCCAAATCTACCACTAGTGTGCGTGGCCACATCCTATATATATATATATATATATATACTCGTTAAACGAAATATCTTTGCCTGAGCAATTGTATTAGTGTAAAATAATAGAAGTAGAAACATTTTTTTTGCGTAAAATATAGCTCAGTATTTGTATTTTCTGCTCATCTTTATCAAGGGTGGCAATCATTTTGGACCTGACCGTATGTCAAGATGTTTCAACATATTTCTCAGTATCCGTCAACACATATACTTTATACATATCAAGACTCCTTGATTTATTTAAGTATAGATTTAGAACACAAAATCATATTTTAATTGCTACTCCTTTTTTCTTTTTTTGTTGCCATATTTCATTGTGATTGTGTATGATTGTGTTTCTAAGGGAATGACAAGGGCATACAGTCATAAAACAAATAACAACCAATTGTAGCTCTAATGTTTTCTTGTACAGTATGTTAATAAGACAAAAACCAAATGATTAATTTAACCTCCATATCCAGGTCGATTAATTTGTGTAACACACTAACTCAGCTTGGATCCTGCAACTCTATTCAGCCAATACCATTCTCAGTTCCAAAATGCTACATATGTTTCCTTTCCTACTCTCTACCTGGGATTTCTTCAAGGAAGGGAGGGAGGAAGCATGCATGCATTTTTTTGGCATTTGGGCTGTTTGTTTTCTCTGTATGACTTTGAAGTTTGTTGTGTTTACACTTCTATCCGAAGCATCCTATGTTCTGTGTCACGCTTTGTCTTGTAAATCATTGTAAACAAACCCTAATAAATTATCACACTTTTAAATGTACATAGGAAATGTAGAAATGTGATAAATCTGATGTTTTCCGGTCAGGTGAACTACATATAATGTATTTTACACAGATCTGTTGAAATGTGTATGAATGAAGAGCAGCTCACCTCATTATTTTGTTCATTATGGGCATATTATGTAAAGTTACAATTAAACATTTTGATGCTTCTTCATACTGTGATTAAAACATGTCTCCTTTTGTATTTTTTTGCCTCTCAATTTTCAAGCTTTATTGATTTGTTGCACCGGATGTCAATTTGATTGGCTTACAAGCAGAGAGTACTTAAAGATACTGACATCGGACACCTTGAAAGATCCGCCAAAAGGATGTCTTGGTTTGATCGCTCAGATATAGAATGTGTGTTGATTTTGATATGTAATGTGTCTTATGCGACTTATGACACTTTCAAGACTAGGGGCTCTATTCAATCTGCGTTGCATATAGCGCAATAGAAATGTAAAGGTCGTTAAAGTTGAGCTGACATACAGTGCCTTCGGAAAGCATTCAGGCCCCTTTACTTTTTTCACATTTTATTCTAAAATTGATTCAACTGTTTTTTTCTCTCATCAATCTACACACAATACTCCATAATGACAAAGCAATTTTGAATATTTGTTATTTGTTAATAAAAATAACAAAAAAAAAAGACCTGAAATATTGACATTTACATAAGTATTCAGACCCTTTACTCAGTACTTTGTGGAAGCTCTAGATCCTCTCAAGCTCTGTCAGGTTGAATGTGGAGTGTTGCTGCACATCTATTTTTAGGTCTCTCCAGAGATGTTCGATCGGGTTCAAGTCCGGGCTCTGGCTGGGCCACTCAAGGACATTCAGAGACTTGTCCCGAAACCACTCCTGCGTTGTCTTGGCTGTGTGCTTAGGGTCGTTGTCCTGTTGGAACCTTCGCCCCAATCTGATGTCCTGAGTGCTCAGGAGGAGGTTTTCATTAAGGATCTCTCTATACTTTTCTCCATTCATCTTTGCCTCGATCCTGACATGTCTCCCAGTCCCTGCCGCTGAAAAACATCGCCCCAGCATGATGTTGCCACCACCATGCTTCACCGTAGGGATGGTGCCAGGTTTCTTCCAGACGTGATGCTTGGCATTCAGGCTAAAGAGTTCAATCTTGGTTTCATCAGACCAGAGATTCTTGTTTCTCATGGTCTGAGAGTCTTTAGGTGCCTTTTGGCAAACTCCAAGTGTGCTGGTATTTGCCTTTTACTGAGGAGTGGATTCTGTCTGGCCACTTTACCGTAAAGGTGGATTGGTGGAGTGCTGCAGAGATGGTTGTCCTTCTGGAAGTTTCTCCCATCTCCACAGAGGAACTCCATCAGGTTCTTGGTCACCACCCTACCAACGCCCTTCTCCCCCGATTGCTTAATTTGGTTGGGTGGCCAGCTCTAGGAAGAGTATTGGAGCTCTGGGGACAATTCCTTGGTTTTTGCTCTGACATGAACTGTGGGGCCTTATATAGACAGGTGTGTGCCTTTACAAATCATGTCCAATCAATTGAATTTACCACAGGTGGACTGCAATCAAGTTGTAGAAGCATCTCAAGGATGATAAATGGGAAATAGGATGCAACTGAGCTCAATTTCGAGTCTCATAGCAAAGGGTCTGAATGCTTATGTAAGTACATTTTTTTCATTTTTATATATGTGTGTGTGTGTATATATATATACAGTATATATATAAACCTGTTTTCGCTTTTTCATTATGGGGTATTGTGTGTAGATTGCTGACAATTTGTATTTGTTTAATCAATTTTAGAATAAGGCTGTAACTTAACTGTGGAAAACGTCAAGGGGTCTGAATACTTTCCGAAGTCACTGTATACAACGTTTACCGTAAATACAGTCCCCACTAATACGGGAACATTGCCTTTAATTTTAAATCACGCTGTGATGTTGAACTTTCACAATACAGATTGAATAGACCCCTTATATTTCCTCAAACATTTTCATTGAATCTCTAATGTTTGTATACTTGAGTAATCAGAGAATTGTGAAGACATTTTCATAGGGCATGGGGAGTGTAGATCTTTAAAGAATTCCCCTAGGTTCAAACTTAACAGTCCACCATCCAATGATACATGAAAGGGCTGCATACTGTCGATACTCATGCTGTCTTCGCCATTAGTAAAGAGAGATAAGTGGTGCACTTTCCTGCCATTTTAAATACAACTGTTTTTCTCAAGATAAAAGACTGTCCGTGTTGGAGTTAACAATTCAATCAATAGAAGCAGACTGCAGAGTCTCCTGTCCCACTCTTACAGTAAAAGGCCAAAGAGACCTAGGCTGGGATTCAATCTGATTGTGCGTTATACAGCGCTTGACATTTAACGGTCATTTCTGATTAAGAGGACATGTACTAATCAAAAGGGGACCATCTGGCTCTCCCAGGAGTTTGGTTGGTGCTTTAAACCGGTGAATTCAGATAATTAAAAAGGTGTGATGGGTCTGCACTCAAAAAGATGTAGCATAAAGCTTTCTTATATTTTACATGTTTAGATGTTATTATTCTTTTCACTGCATCAGGAATAGTGTGCATCTGATTTGACCAATATGTTTGATAAATCCTGATCGCTACATTCACCACTCTATTTCACTTCACGTATCAGTCTGGCATTCCTCCTTGCAGTTTGAGCCTACCTCTGTATTGCGGGGCCTTCTTCAAAACTTACTTGTCAACAATTGAATCACCTTCAACCAATCAGATGGCACAGTATTTGTCTACATTGCTTTTTATCATAAGCCGGAGAGGAAGAGGTGAAGCGAGAGGTTTCACTCCGCACAAAATCTGTCCACGAAAATAAGCCCACAAAGTGAGGAATTTATGTATGGATGTCAAAATGCAATTGCTAATTTACTACCTGGGGCTTATCTGATCTAATTGAAGTTTCGTAATGGTTGACTTGTTACGAATGCACTGATATGTGGACATGTGGTATTTTGGCAACTTCTATATCGGAGCCTGTTGTATAGAGATAGATAGAGGACTGATCATGGATATAAGTTTTGGCATGGACATTGCCATTGATGGCTTCCACCTTTCTAAAGTAGTCAAATGGGTGGGGATTCCTATGAGTTGGGAGCAATCAGCCAATGAAGAAGAAGAGAAATGACTACTTTAAAATGCAGATGCCCATGATGAGCCCTCTATCTATCTCTATGCCCTGTTGTTCAGAAGCGTATCTGCCATCTCATTGGCTAGAATGGTCCCTTTGAGGACATGTATTTCCATTGTTAAAGCGGTCACTTGAATATCTTGTCAATATAATAGACAATATTTGCTTAAACGCACTCTCGGTTTCTCAGAGGACACTGATTAGACCAGCCATTTTTTTTTTGTCTTTTCCAGCTGCCCATTTATTGAGAAAGTCACACACGCATATGCATTTCTACTGTGAATATGCTGAAGCTTTGACATACAGTATGCCACCCTTAGCAACCATTATGTTTGAAGTGTGTCTGCAACTGTAGCATCTCCTGGTCTCCTCCTCATTCACACCATTTCATTCCTCCCATCACATTTTCCCTCTTAATGGACCCTGACCAGCTGGCCACACTCACCTCAGGGTCAGGGTCAACCGACCCGCATTCACATGATTGATGCCACTTCCAGACCTCAATCTTTATGGTATTATGTTCCAATTGCGTTGGGTAATTTCCACTTCTTATGGTAAATGACTGAGCAGGGCTGGCCGTGTTACAAAGCACATGGTTGCCCCCTGGACCCTTACACCCACAGCTCCGAATCTTGAGAAGAATGGTTCTTCTATCATCCAACCCTGACCACTGTCAATAGTGCTCTTCACCACAACAAAAGGAGGCCTTCTCCTCACATCGGACCAAGAACAAAGAGAAAGAGAAAAAAAGTAACTGTAGTGACAGAAAATAGTATCTGATGAGATAGAAAAGATGGTAAAAATGATGGGAACGTATGGCTCTTTGGCCTGTGTGGGAGGGAGACTTCTATGTCACAACTTTCCTGATACAAGACTCTGCCAGTGAGTAGTGTCCCTGGTTCATGCCATCAGAACGGGTTTAATCTGAGTCAATTAGTTATACATTTTCTCATACGACCTACCATGCATTAATGTGGAATTACAAGTTAATTTGTGACCCACGATCATTTAGATCAGTATATCTTTACAATATCATAATTTGAAGGGGCATACAGTACAAATCTAAACTAGCCTCATAATTACATAGGGATTATAAAACAGTAGAATAATTATAGCTTAAACATTTATTAGTATTCATAAACCATTTGTCCAAATGACATAAACTGCCCATGGGGGTTTTCAGTGAGCTAGAGTGCCTTACTTATTACACATTTTGTTGTTACAACCTGATTAAATTGGATTAAATAGTTTTTTTTCTCTCACCCATCACACAATACCCCATAATGACAAAGTGAAAACATGTTTTTAGAAATGTTTGCAAGTGTATTGAACATTAAATACATAAATATCTAATTTACATAAGTATTCACACTCCTGTGTCAATGTTAAAATCACCTTCGCAGCGATTACAACTGAGTCTTTCTGGGTAAGTCTCTAAGAGCTTTGCAAACCTGGATTGTAAAATATTTACAGATTATTATTTTTTAAATTCTTCAAGCTCTGTCAAGTTGATTGTTGATCATTTCTAGACAGACATTTTCAAGTCTTGCCATAGATTGTCAAGCCAATTTAAGTCAAAACTGTTGCTAGGCTACTCTGGAACATTCAATGTCATCTTGGTAAGCAACTCCAGTGTGCATTTGGCCTTGTGTGTTCAGTTATTGTTCTGCTGAAAGATGGACTTGTCTTGAAGTGTCTTTTGGAAAGCAAACTGAACCAGCTTTTCCTATGGGATTTGCTTATGTTTAGGTCTATTCCGTTTCTTTTTTATCAACAAAAAAAACTTCTTAGTCCTTGAGATGACAAGCGTACCCATAACATGATGCAGCCACAACCATGCTTGAACATATAGAGTGGGACTCAGTGATGTGTTGTGTTGGATTTTCCCCAAACATAACGATTTGTATTCGTGACATAAAGTTAATTTCTTTGACACATTTGGATGTTTTACTTTAGTCTCTTATTGCAAGCAGGATGCATATGTTGGAATATTTGTATTATGTACAGGAGTCCTTCTTTTCACTCTGTCATTTAGGTTAGTACTGTGGATTAACTACAATGTTGTTGATCCATCCTCTGTTTTCAATCACAGCCATTAAACGATGTAACTGTTTTAATGTCACCATTGGCCTCATGGTGAAATCCCTGAGTGGTTTCCTTCCTCTCTTTGGAGTGACTGGGTGTACTGATGCACCATCCAAAGTGTAATGAATAACTTCATCATGCTCAAAGGAATATTCTGCATTATTTTTTTTTTGTTTACCCATCTACCAATAGGTGCCCTTCTTTGCGAAGCATTGTAACACCTCTGTGGTCTTTGTGGTTGAATCTGTGTTTGAAATTCACTGCGCACCAAGTGAGTCCATGCAACTTATTATGTGACTTGTTAAGCAAAGTTTTACTCCTGAACTTATTTAGGCTTGCCATAACAAAGATGTTGAATACTAACTGACTCAAGAAATTTCAGCTTTTCATTTTTTGTTATTCATTTGTGAAAAATTTCTAAAAACATAATTACACTTTGACATTATCATATATTGTGTGTAGGCCAGTGACAAAAAAATCTAAATGTAATCAATTTTAAATTCAGGCTGTAACACAATGTGGAAAAGGTCAAGGGGTGTGAATACACTGTATATACAAAAGTATGTGGACACCCATTCAAGTTAGTGAATTAGTCTATTTCAGCCATACCCATTGCTGACGGGTGTATAAAATTGAGCACATAGCCGTTCGCAGTAGAATGGCCTTACTGAAGATCTCAGTGACTTTCAAAGTGGAGCTTGCCACCATTGCATTCTAGAGCAGTGGAAACAGGTTCTCTGGAGTAATGAATCACGCTTCACCATCTGGCAGTCCGACGGATGAATCTGGGTTTGGCAGATGCCAGGAGAACGCTACCTGCCGCAATGCATATTGCCAACTGTAAAGTTTTGTGGAGGAGGAGTAATGGTCTGGGGCTGTTTTTCATGGTTCGGTCTAGGCCCCTTAGTTTCAGTGAAGGCAAATCTTAACGCTACAGCATACAAGGACATTCTAGACGATTCTGGGCATCTAACTTTGTGGCAACAGTTTGAGGAAGGCCCCTTCCTGTTTCAGCATGACCATGTCCCCGAGCAAAAAGCGATGTCCATACAGAAATGGTTTCCAGGCCCAATCGCACAACATCAGTGCTCTTGTGGCTAAATGGAAGCAAGACACCGCAGTAATGTTCCAACATCTAGTGGAAAGCCTTCCCAAAAGAGTGGAGGCTGTTATAGCAGCAAAGGCTGGAACATCTCCATCTGAATGCACATGCTTTTGGAATGAGATGTTGGATGAGCAGGTTTCCTCCTGCTTTTGGTCATGTAGTGTACTTTCTGAAGGCACTTTACAGCAACCCCAAAGTGACATGTTTATGAATAGATGTGAACTGATGCCTGTGGAAAGTGACTTGAAATGTTTACATCTTTTCAGTTTTTACATCCTATTAAGTAGTTTCAGAAATTACTGTCAGAATGTACATTTGTGGATATGAATAATCATCTGACGACGATGCTTAAAACCTGTTTCCCCCTTACTTTTTCACAGACTAAATATAATACCAGCACTTTTTTTTAGAATAGACATGTTCTATGCAAGGCCAGCTTCAGAGAGGTTGGGTTAAATGCAGAAGACATGTTTCAGTTGAATGCATTCAGTTGTACAACTGACTAGGTATCCCCCCCTTTCCCTTCATACAACGTTTGTTTCAATAGGACTTCTTTGAGAAGCCAGCTCATCTAGTTCACCAAGCTCCTCCTTAGACCAGTCTTATACAATATTATTTTGTTAGACTATCTTAGCCTTGATTATTGCCTGAAAAAATGTACTTCAGTTTATAGTCCACTGTTTTCTCGAAGTGCAGTTAAACGGTCATCTCCCTAACCAAGGTTCCTTGAGGTCAATAATATGTAATGAAGCCTCCTCAAGGTTAGGTCAATTACCTAACGTGGCAGGCGTAAAAGAAAAGCCTGAAGCTAGATCCCCTACATACTGGTCTTCACAAGAAGAAGAAACTGTCAGGGGAGGTTCTCTTCTGCACTGTTCAACCAATCCAGTAAATGTGGAGGAGGAGTTATGATGGAGTGTCACATTATTAACATCCAAAAGCGGAAGTCTCTTTCCATTTCGGCAGAGGCTCTAGTCAACAGACTAGTCTTTAAAACTTCTTAATAAGCACATCTCCAATGTGAAATGCAGTTTTACTCTCGCTATCAAAAATGTTATTCCCTACATTTAGGGGAACTAATGTTCAATATCTTTCTTTTACAGTTCCCCTTTTTGCTGGAGGGCTTTAATTTCAAGGTTGTGCATTGCATTTGTTTGACATTAATAAAACATTTTCTGTTTGTCTGAAAGGGCATTATCCTCCTTTAACCCATGCCATTTCCATCTTTTCTCTTTTACAGGATATGATTGGAAATATTGTGCGTGATGGGAGTCCTAGTTACATAACATTGGTGTTATTCTTTGGAACACATTCCATTCAACCTCAGCTGATACATATTATTCTCAGAAATCCAGAATTAAAATCTTTCAAAATCGCTTCAGATGCTCGATCAATGTTACGTGCGTCTGTCCACTAGAGATTAGGGTATGTTTTTTTGTCTTCTGTAAGAGGACTGGATGAATATAAAAGCCACATATCAACCAAGCACTTGAACTTAATTGTAAGAGCTGATTCTCGCCACCAAACCAGCATGAACATCATCAGTGCATCCTTTCAACATCACTCAGACGGTCCCATTTCAATGTGTTTGTCACAGCTGCTGCTGCATTCTGTCAGAAGTCTGTATAACATGTTCTAACATATTGTCTCAGATTCATTATTTCTGTCCATGAATAAAATGCCTGCAAGAAACATACTTACATGGAGTACCAGCTGGTATACTGTTGAAACAACCACACCAGTGACATTTTGAGTTGATTTCAGAAAAAAACTATGTAACAACATGTGATGTAATAATTGTGAAGCATTCCCTAATCTGTGGGATTTGAAAGGTCAACCCCGTTGGCTGTCTTTCTACCCCATTCCAGCTAAACAACCCCCTCCTAGTATGATGTCCAGAGAAAGGCCATGCAGCCATTACATACTATTTCCTGCTCCATTGTGGAAAAGTGCATGCATGAAATTGACCCTCCCTTCTCAGTATTGTACTTTTTTCCTGTATTTGTGCATTGAAGCTTATCTGTTTTTTGCGATTCATGTTTTGCTCCTAGAGTATTTCAAGTGGGATTGACTTGAATTTGTCCAGAGGTGTTCTGAGAATGTTCCCTAATCTAGGTCCAGGGCCAGCGAACAGTCAAACACTTTCAGAACTTTCTTATGTTTCTTATGAACTTTCTTATATCTCCCTCTCTAACTTTAAACATCAGCTGTCAGAGCAGCTTACTGATCACTGTACCTGTACACAGCCAATCTGTATATAGCACACCCAACTACCTCATCCCCATATTGTTATTTATCCTCTTTCTCTTTTGCACCCCAGTAACTGTATTTACACATCATCAACTGCACACCTATCAATCCAAAGGTAATGCTAAATTGTAAATATTTTGCCTTTACGGCCTATTTATTGCCTATTGATTTTTCCATTGTGTTATTGACTGTACGTTTGATTATGTGTAACTCTGTGTTTTTGTTTTTGTCACACTGCTTTGCTTTATCTTGGCCAGGTCGCAGTTGTAAATGAGAACTTGTTCTCGACTGGCCTACCTGGTTAAATAAAGGTGAAATAGAAAAAATAAAAAAATAAATGTTTGATCCGTGACACAAAGAGAATGTTTTCCTTTTGACATTGTCAGACATTTTCCCCAAATGTCCTGGGAACATGTGAGCTGTTTATCTGACATGGTAAAGCCAAGGCTGATGTCCTCACCTGGAACCGGTCTTCATCTCAGCATGTCATAGATAAACTATTATGTGTCAACACGGTCAATCTTTTCAGCACAGCTCCAGATTCCACAGCTCACACAGTTCATTCTCAGGTACCAGACAATGGCTACACATGTCTATTTATGCAGACAGATTCACAGTACTTGAATCAGTACTCTCTATGGCTGCGTTGATCAATCACATAAGATCTTTTCGCATTAGATCTTTTTCAGAGCTGATGTGATTGGCCAAAAGACTAATTAGTGGAAAGAAATACCTGAATTGAATTGGGCTGCCTGTGTATGTTTCTCTCTCTCAGTCTCTGTGTTTGCCTCTCTCTCTCTCATACAGCCAGCAAAACAGGGTTATAACAGGCCACAGAATAACCCCCCAAGGAATAAAAAAAACAACCCCACTGTTGGATGAGTCAACATTTTAATTATCATTTTATACAATAGATTGTACATGTTCACAGGCTATAAGTAACGTGGATAGCTGAGGGATTGTTTGTTTCCAATCAGTATAAACATTGCAGTTCGTTTTCTTTTAGTTAAACAACCAATGTGATGCAGATGAATACAAATACTCTTGGGGTATTTTATGTCTTCACCTGCCACTTAGTGGGCTCGTTATCCTCCCTCCCCCACAGATTCCAACACATTCATCCTCTGTCTCTGTGAAATATCAGCAATCTAACTGCAGATACCCATGTGTTAAACCACCCAGCTGCCTCGGATCCCATAGATCAAATGATAGTCTATATCCTTTATTGCATTTCCTATCAACCATGCGATATTATGAACTTTAACCTCTGTGTACGGTCCTATATGCTCCTTACTTGTGCAGGATGTAGCAGTTTAATAAATTAAGGCCAAAATAGTAAAATATAGAAAAAAATAACAGGGTATTTGCCAAAAAACAATATATTTAGGCAACAGCATAAATGTAACTGTGGTAGAATATTTGTTTGCTTAGGAAATACAATAGGAGAGCTACATTGATATCTTCATTTACATTAGTTCCTTCATATGTTTGTGGGCAAGTACGTAGCTTGTTGTAAAACAAAAATGCTATTGTTGAATTTGATGTATTTTACAGGGAATCTGAATCTGATAAAATTGGTCAAATATTTGTTTGCTCAGGAAAAACAATAGGAGAGCTACATTGATATCTTCATTTACATGAGTTACTTTATACGTATTGTGGCAAATATATTGCTTGCTGTAAAACAAAAATGCTAATGTTTAATTTGATGTATTTTATAGAGAATCTGAATCTGATCAAATTGCTCACAGTGCTCCTGAATAGAAGATTATAATCAGACATTTCTAGTCCAATTACTGTTTCAATCAAGTACATACATATATCATTTTAATGCCCAGTAAATAACATGTAATATATATTATGTTTTGAAAAGCCACACGAACCCAAGCAGCATGTCATAAATGCTTTAAAATGTCCGAAGGCTAAAGTAATTTGCTGCACATGCCACATGTAAGTGTGAGGTGACTGTGTGTTGGGTGGTCCACATGAGCAAATTATTACTTCAAATGTATCTTTTTATTTGCACATTTCATTTGAGAGTTAAATATGATTATGTTACAAGTTTGATACTTTCTCAGCGATTCTCAGGAGACATACAAAATGCTACAATATACATACATGTTCTGCGTCAGCTGGACTCAGATGCCAATCGTTATTTATAAGCCTTCGCTCCAATAAGATTGATCGTTTTATTGGGAAGGCAATATGACAACACATTGAGCAGATGTATGCTAGCCTATTGAATGATTGTGTGTAATTACAGTGTGTGTACACAACAAAGCTTTGATCATGAGAATCAATCTCTCGTGAGCTGATACAATTCTTAAAGTCATCATCTGTACGGCTGTTGCCAAGAGCTCCACAGCTCTTTACGATGCTTACAAGAGCAGTTAGAGTCCAGCGCCCACATACTCATTCAGGTAGGAATGTGTCTACCAGAAACCCTACATCCATTCCTCCCTTTCATCCAGTATAGAGAAAATATGTCAAACTACTTTGAAAGACCAAAACAATGTCCAATTCCACCATGTACAATCACCATATCACCCAACCCTTCACTCAAATAGCTCCATGTACATTTTAGGGAGCCTTTACATGTGGGTGTGAGTGTGTACTGTATGTGTGTGCTGGTCTTTGCGCGTGTGCTTTTTGCATGCGTGTATGAGCCTGAGCTACAATGTCAACGTGAGCTCTTAATATGTGTGTTTTGCTGCAGCAGCCTGAGTTGGTGACACAAACGTGCCACCCAACAGAATACGGGGTTCTAAAGCCAAGAATTTGTGGTCTAGCCATCTATACTGTCTGAGCTCTGTGCCAACATAGCTCCATCCACATCTTCAAATTCTTTCTTCTCAAATGTGAAAGGATGGCAGACACCATATCAAAACACACACGCACACCACAGAAGAGATATATTGAAAAAACTGCCTACCTCATGTAAACCATTGCGATCAAAGTGATGGGGAATTTTTGCCTCAGCCTCAACACACAAACTCACTTGAATAAAAGCGCCTGCTTAATGACAATACCATTATTAATACAATAGATCCCATGTGACGGACTCGTACCAGGAACTGCCCAAAAGCCACCAGCCATTGTGTATTTGAATGTAGCAATGCATTCTCATGATCGCCCAGTGACCGACATAGAAGCTTTTCCCTTCATAAAACAAAAACGAGAGAAAACAGAGCAAAACGGAGTTACACTGAGATCACTTTAGCACACTTCAACGTAATGCTTCTTCAAACTAGAATTAAAAAATGAATCATAGAGAAGGGAAAGAAAAATACAACAGGTGTACTGGGAACAGAGAATATAATTTCTTCTTTATACAAATTGAGTCTGTCCATGTTTTTGAAATGCAGCATGGCTACAAGACTGCTGCGGGGTCGAGCGCTGCCAGGGTGCAGTGTAGCAGCACGGCCAGCAGGAGCAGCAGTGAGTATAGGTGTGCCTGAGATGACGGCAGCCCGGCTGAATTCCTGGAGATGGAGTTGGATATACCAGGGTCGTCGATCTGTGGGTCCTGTGGAGGGAGGAACAGAGAATTGAAACAACTTGACAAATCATAACGATCAGTTTTTCCCTGTTTGCATCAAAAACCTGCATTTAAAGTGTCCACATTCATGATCTCTTGGGGCTACACGCAAAACACTATATCAAAAACACATTTTCAATTAGAGAAAGGTGACAATCCAAACCAAATTAGAAAGTCTTAATAACACCACAAATGTGTGATTAAATTGGCAGACTAGACTGGAAAGATGAAAAAAATGAACTTTGTTTTAAGAACTAAAATGCCAGGGTGGCTCTGTCATATCCATGTGTTGCTTTGGAGGTGAGATGAAAAGCTCTTTGATGCACTAATGAATTGCAGAGCTGAAAAGGGGCCATGTCTTCTCAGGCTGTTTGAACCTGCCACTGCCTCCTTAAATGTCACTCCATGGAATAATGCAGCTTTATTATGTACAATGACATTTACTGAACTTTGAAGAGCACTAGATAAGCAATGCTCACATTTCAGCCCAGAGGACTACAAAGACCATGGGCATGTGTGCAGAAGAGGTCGCCTTGACTTCTTTATGTGGGTCTGTGTCATGAGGTTAGGGTCCAAGTAGTAATTACCTTAGTCTTTCCTCTTAATTGAAAATCTACACTACTGTTCATACGTGGTTTTACATAGATCACGACTGGTTAGGTAGGACCTACTCACATTTTCTGGATAGGTCATATGGTCAGGAAAACCTCCTGGTCTTAGTCATGACGAATTGTTAGTTGATAATTATGGCTTAAAGTTAATATTTCTTTCTCAAACAAGGTTCATTAGGATAATCAAACTATGCTCTCCACTTACCACGCAAAGCACCCCATCAATTGAGATGTTAGACTTCAGTTTCTGTGCCTGTAAAACCAAGAGAAACATGGTCAAAACCACCATACTGTGTGTAGTAGGAATTTATGCGCTCGTCAAAGTGATTGTAAACAGTGATGGACCATGGGTAGTGCTCAACATCAGTGATTTGTTGCTTTGGAATAATATAAAATATATATGCCATTCAGAAGGAGCTTTTATCCAAAGTGACTTAGTCATGTGTGCATACATTTTTCGTATGGGTGGCCCCGGGAATCAAACCCACAATCCTGGAATTGCAAGTGCCATCCTTTACCAACTGAGCCAGCCATACAGTACCATTTTCTACTAAAAATACATGTCGTCATTGATTCTCATACAGTTTTTCAGATGACTTCCCGGACCAGGTTGTATGAGGAAACGTCTCTGGTCACAGTTAAATCTCAGCGCTTTTCCACTTGTAAATCCTTTTATTTATAATGTGCCTCGAACAACAGCTTGGTTGCTCTAGGTAATGTCGTATGATGAGGCCGGTCATCTGGTATTTGCAGGACCTCAAGTGGACAAAGACCTTGAAGGGAAACTGCTGTGGTCAACAGTGAAACAAAAGTGATGATTTACATGACAGGGTTGCGTTCAGTCCCCTCTGTGAGCCAGTCACTCTAATGCTTTACAATACTTCCCGTTTTCCATTTGGTGGGAGCTAGAAAAAACTGTGTGCGCATGCGTGTTTTCCTGTGTGTGTGTGTGTGTTGTGGGGATGTAGGTCTGACAGTATAATATACTGAACAAAATTATAAACGCAACATGCAACAATTTAAACGATTTTACTGAGTTACAGTTCATATAAGGAAATCAGTCAATTTAAATAAATAAATTAGGGCCTAATCTATGGATTTCACATGACTGGGCAGTGGCACTAACCATGGTTGGACCTAGGAGGGCATAGGCCCACCCAATGGGGAGCCAGGCCCAGCCAATCAGAAGTAATTTTTCCCCACAAAAGGGCTTAATTACAGACAGAAATACTCCTCAGTTTCATCAGCTGTCCGGGTGGCTGGTGTCAGACGATCTCGCAGGTGAAGAAGCTGGATGTGGAGGTCCTGGCCTGACGTGGTTACACGTGGTCTGCGTTTGTGAGACCAGTTGGACATACTGCCAAATTCTCTAAAACAAAGCTGGAGGTGGTTTATGGTAGAGAAATGAACGTTAGGTTCTCTGGCAACAGCTCTGGTGGACATTCCTGTAGTCAGCATGCCAATTCCCCCAAAACTTGAACATCTGTTGCATTGTGTTGTGTGACAAAACTGCACATTGTAGAGTGGCCTTTTATTGTCCCCAGCACAAGGTGCACCTGTGTAATGCTCATGCTGTTTAATCAGCTTCTTGATGTGCCACACCTGTCAAGATTATCTTGGCAAAGGTGAAATGCTCAATTACACTAACTTTTTGTGCATATGGAACATTTCTGGGATCTTTTATGTCAGCTCATGAAACATGAGACCAACACTTTCCATGGTGTGTTTATATTTTTTGTTCAGTATAAATGCAAATCCAGGCCGGTTTCTGTTACTGCAAGAGCCATGGGGAATATGGCACAGGGTAGGCATGATAATGCAGTAATTCAGCGAATCTGGACTATTACAAAGTGTTTATGTGGAGTAATATGTACTTTGTGAAGATAACACATTAAGACCAACCAACTTGGCAATTCAAGTTAGACTGATAACTTGTCCTGATCAGTGTAATGTGGGAGTGTAGAAGACAGTGCGAGGGTGTGTGGATTTGGCTGTAGTGGGCGTTGGATGGGACACAGTAGAGGGAAATGAGAGATGTTTGTCATTGCCCACTGAATGGAATCCAGAGCTGTCGCACAATTAATTTCTCTCCCGCTGGCCTAAACCATCAATTAGCTTGACTGGGCATGCTGTTATTGTTTCATACTTCACCATGCATTATCTACGGGATTTCATGGGGAGCGGAGGAGAATCAGACCTGTATCCTTTACGAGTACATGCGTATGTATGTGTAGGGTGTTGAATACCAATAACCTGTAACCAGATTATAACCAAGTAAAAAATGTTCTATAACAATTTATGTAGTTCTGTCCTTGAGCTGTTCTTGTCTATTCATGTTCTATATTATGTAATGTTTCATGTTTTGTGTGGACTCTAGGAAGAGTCCACACAATCCTAATAAAATACCAAATACCAAAATACAACCTGACCATGATGTTACAAAATATGTCTTTATACCCAGTTTCACCCACTGGCGATGTTGATGCAGAAATGCTGTTTGAATATGGTTGATACAGACTTGTCTAAAGGCAGCTAAGCAATTTTAATTTGAGTTAACTATTCATAAGTAAAACTGAATCCCCTCTGGGGTTCACAGTGAATAATCTGTTTTGCTTTTAACTGTCAGGCCCAGGTTGGGGAGCGCTACAAGCCCTGCTGGGCTCAACAGCAACACAACAGACTCTCCTTGCTATTGTTCCTGGTGCTGAGATACGCTGGGAGCCACCTGACTTTGTTGAATCTCTGACGTGGGACAAAAGGCATTTCTGCCTGCGCCACTTTCAATCCACACAAAGAGAGGCAAATCGCTCTCACCGGATACAAGACAAAGAGAACCCTTCCTAATTCAGTTTGAAGCTTAAGGTCACAAAGAAAAAGAAAAAAATAACTTCCTGGCAGTTTGAGGAATACACAGTAGAGCTAAATTTGATTTGCGAAAATATATCAAATGAAAGACAAAAAAAAAACATATTTCAAGCTGCTTACGTGGGAAGTTCCAAAGTTGTCTTTTGGCTAGAAGTCTAGTGAGGTCCTGAGTCATTGGTTTTGCACAAGTGCTACAGCTGTCTGCCAGTGCCAGTATAGAGGGTTTGTAATCGATGAGGAGAGGAGAGAGGAGTGAGTGTTCTGACAGGCCCGTCCCCTGAGTGTGTGATTAGAAAGAGCTTGTCTGCCTCCGACAGCCGTTCCTGCTCAACACACGCTCCAGAGCAAACAGGGCTAATACAGGAACACACACTCTCATTAACTTCAGCTTGACACGCCACGCGCACAGCGCCAACAGCACTAACTCGCCAATACACCAGCCTCATTATCAGCTTAGTGTGTGTGTGTGTGTGTGTGTGTGTGTGTGTGTGTGTGTGTGTGTGTGTGTGTGTGTGTGTGTGTGTGTGTGTGTGTGTGTGTTTGTGGTGTGTGTGTGATGTGAGACAAATACACATTTGCTAAAACCATACAATAGTTTTGCATGCGCATCTGTGTGGGAAGGATGATTGCCTCCTGCACTTGTGTGTTGTGTGATGTGTGTGTCCTTGCAAAGTGAGCACTTTCATCTGATTAGAGAATGTGTGTATCTATGACAGAACCCTGGACAGACCTAATACTGTGAGCTTCCCAAGTCTGAACATTAGTGTCAGTTACATCACATTGCTGATATACAACTGAGTTTGCTTTGTTGAAGCCATTCACACTGATCAAGGTACAATCTTAGATGTTAATGTTAATAACCATCAACCATCCTAACAGTGCGCTCTGATACAGCACCAGTCTTTGTCCCCTGATGTAAATGTAAGATCCATCTCCAGCAGGTCATCTAAGCCAGGACATCATCACAGAGATAACCCCCGCTCCACCCCTGGGCCTGCACACTATTTATCTGCCATACAGATCAATCTGGGTAATATATCCTAATCTGTACCATTAGCATATGAATGCCCTATCAAATGGTGCAGGCCGAGCAGCCAGGGACACGCAGGACCTCATCAGGCGAGGGGTCGGCTGGCTGGCGGTCAGGCTAGCGGTCAGGCTAGCGGTCATCCATGTTAATGGGAGCTGGGTGGCAGTAGGTGACATTAAGATCAGACCACACGTCACCTTGTCGGTGACAATACCGTGCCTTTTTTACCGAGGTGAATGAAGCCTGCACACTGGTCATGTGTGATTCTCCAGGGCGCTAGAGTATGTGTATGCTGTGTATGTGATGGAGTACATCTAGTGTGTCTGCTGTTGGAGTGAGTGTTTGAGCTGCAGTGTGTAGCAGGATGTGCTGACTGACTGAAGGACAGTGTCTAGCTATGAGAATGACTCCACTCAGTGTCTAGCTATACCACTAATAGGCCAGGATAACAATTCAATATATGTGCCTCAGACTCCTATACAACTGTTAGTCCATTACAAGTTAATGCAGGCTCTGCTGAAAAAAAGCAGTATTGGTTCTCAAAAGGGCTACCCAGCTAGCATATAATGTTCTTAGAACCATATGTTTCTCAGAGTTGGGTGAGGAGTATGGTTGTCCTGTGGTTATTTTGCATACAACCTTCCCACAACTTTCTGGGAATGGTGTAGGATAGTTGCTTGGTTTTGGACAATTATCTGCACATTTAAGGAACTTAACAAAAAACGTTTTTTTCTTGGCATTTAATTATTTCATTCTTGTTATTGGAACGTTCTCCAACTGTTTTGACATTGGGAATGTTTTCAAATTGTTCAGAGAACGTTAAGAAACAACGTTCTTATGTGGAAATGTCAGTACTTCAGCATAAACACCCATTCGGCACGCACTGTTTCAGTTTCAATTACTCAATATTTTAAACAAAAACGGACGACTGTAACTACGGCCGGGAATGTCAATGCAATCAAAGGGCAATGATCTCAAGTCAGTTATAATGTGGCTAATAGGCTAGCGCACATGTGTCAAACAAGCCCTGTGGACCAACTAGGACACACATAAATGAGTATGAATGAGTCAACAGTTAAGTCATCTACTTCATGAAATTACCACGCTCCCATCGGTGAGTCAACTTCTATTGCGATACTATCCCTTGTCCCATGTCCCGTGCAGTACAGACACATGCCACAGTCCTAGCTAGGCTACTAAAATGTTGTAGTCTGGCTTTGGTTTTTAAAGCTTGACAATGAATACCCCCCCCCTCCCCCCAAAAAAATAAAAATAACTGTAACAAATCACAATGCAAAGGAGAAATATGTAGCCCTATTACAACTACAATACACAATATGTAAAATTACTATATAAAGCATCCTATGTACATAAGTGGACATTATAAAGGGCCATATTTTTTCTAATAAATCAATGGCCAGTTAGATTTTTTTTTGTAAAAATGAATCAACTATGTCTGGCCTGGGAATTCAATTGTTTTTTTCAATTTGGCCTGTGTGCTGATTGAGTTTGACACCCCTGGGCTAACGTATCTATTTATGTAGCTAGCTATTTATTTAGCAAGCTAAAAACACAGAGCCTTACGTTAGCTGGCTTAACTAGCTGCTGGGAGGATGTCAAGTCATTGGAGGAGTGGGTGAGTGACCAAGTTATTTTGGTGGCTACAGTTGTGAATCGCTTTGCTAGCTAACTAGCTTAAAGGACTGTTATCCACAGTTAGCATATATCTTATTTGTCAATGAAATGTAATTGGCATCGATAAAATAAATGGGCAGGCAGGCAATTTCCCATTCAGTTATCAAAACATAGCTTAAAAACATAGTAAAACTTTCTCAGAACCTCCCTGCAACCTAAGAATAAACGTTCCCACAACATGCAAAAATGTCACTTCTGTTATCAAAATGTTTTTAAAAAAATGTTATGTTTTACCAGTCAGGAAACTTATGACTTTGTTCTCAGAACCAATTTTCAAGGAACCAAATGTGCTAGCTGAATACTCTACAGATTTGTTCTACCTCATTAAATCAATATTGCTTAAATTAAGCCAGTGCCATCTTAAAATAGTTCCCTAAGATTAGATGCTGGGCCGTAGGCCCCCAGGACAGGAGATCCATGGGGCATGAAATCACTTCTTGCTGTGTGTCATAGCTGCTTGAGCCCTCACCTGCAAGCTGCCACAGAAGTGGTAGAGGGACTCGTCTCCTGTGTTGAGATGGTTGGTGTTTGTGGCGGCATCCAGTGAGTTGGGGGAGCGGTCCTTAGCCTTCTGGGAAGGAGTGGTGGTGGAGGTGGTGGTCTGCACCGGAGGCATGGGCTGCCACACTCCCACGTCTGTCCCGTTCCCAAACGCGTGGATGGCTTTGCCTACAGAGAAACCAGACTCTGTGTTAGACTACTACACCAATTTTGCATTGAGAGAAGAGATTGAGAGAGAAAGTATTCATTTTTCCACATTTTGTTGTGTTACAGCCTGAATTGAAAATGTATTAAATATAGATTTTGTGTGATTGGCTTACACACATTTTTTTTTTTACAAATTAAATAGAAATCAAAAGCTGACATGTCTTGAGTCAATAAGTATTCAACACCTTTGTTATGACAAGCCATTAATAAGTTCAGTAATAAAAATGTATAACAAGTCACAATGTGTGTAACAAGTTGCAATAATGGAGTTTAACATGATTTTTTTGACTACCTCAGCTCTGTACCAAACGGAGTCGAGCAGTGAATGTCAAACACAGATTCAACCACAAAGACCAGGGAGGTTTCCAATGCAAGACAGTGAATGTTCCTGAGTGGCCGAGTAACAGTTTTGACTTAAATCTACTTGAAAATCTAGCGCAAAACATGAAAATTGTTGTCCAGCAATGATCAACAACCAATTTGACAGAGCTCAATACATTTTTAAAAGAATACTGGGCAAATGTTGCACAATCCAGGTGTAGAAAGCTCTTACAGACTTACCCAGAAAGACTCACAGCTGACATATTTCTACGTTTCATTTTCAATACATTTGGAAAAATGTCTAAAAATACGTTTTCACTTTGACATTATGTGTGTAAATATATTTAATACATTTTGAATTCAGGGTGTAACACAACAAAATGTGGAAAAAGTCAAGGGGTGCGAATACTTTCTAAAGGTACTGCATAAGGATAGAGGTGGGCCTTGAGGGTGAAGGAGAAGAAGTAAGATTGTGAATGCAGATATGCCAAATTTATGTGCAGCATATATCAGTTGCGTTCTGTGCTGTTTAAAATATTTTTCTAATGAGCATGGCCTTATTTATATTACAGGATTTTGGATGACTGTCATTCATATTCCATTCACCCAGCTCAATGGAACATTGATAGGTGTAGGCTGCTACTCAAATGTTCCCTATTCACAGCATGAGGTTGCTACAACCTAGCCTATGAATGAAAGTTTACAATGTACTGTGGGTGCACAGGTCGAGAGAAATTAGAGTAATCAAGGTGACAGGCATTGACACTTTCAATACCGCCTTGCACAGTCTTGCCTGCATCTAGATGATCTAGGGCGTAATCATTAGTCGAACAGTTGCAAACAATATTTTCAGGTATGTTTATCCCCATTTCGTTCTGTTTGCTTCAGTTTAAAAAATGTTCAATAAAATCACTGGAATGAATACACCCCTGATCACATGCAAATACAGTTCACTTTCATAGCAATCACATACAAACAGCATGATCCCATTGATTGTATAATTCCTTCTTGCATCTATGCACTCTCCTCCTCTCATGTTTTATCTTTGCTTGTGGACTTCAGTGTACAACACATCAGCCGTTCATGACCAGGCCAAACAAACATTCCAATCAAAAACTTGATATCATAACCACTAACCACAGCTTACATTGTTGTCACCATATTAGCTAATGTCAAAGTCAACATAGCTACTAGAACTAACGTATTAGTAAACCTGCTACAATCATGCAGTTGAGTGTAGATACCTTAGTAAGCAGTTTAGCAGTGACACTGGTGGGCCCCGGTGACGATACATTATACATCTAAAAGGTTACCTTGACTTGGAAGAGTTCTAGTGTTTGATAGCCAGCTAGCTAACATAAACTCAGCAAAAAAAAGAAATGTCCCTTTTTTAGGACCCTGTCTTTCAAAGATAATTTGTAAAAATCAAAATAACTCCACAGATCTTCATTTTAAAAGGTTTAACCTCTCTAGGGTAGGGGGCAGCATTCGGAATTTTGGATGAAAAGCATGCCTGCTACTCGGGCCCAGAATATATGATATGCATATAACTGGTAGATTTCGATAGAAAACACTCTAAATAGTGTCTGTGAGTATAACAGAACTGATTTAGCAGGCGAAAATCTGAGAAAAATCCATTCAGGAAGTAGTTTTTTTTTGGGGGGGGGGGTTTGTTTTTTTCTATTCAATGCGATACAGTATTTTATTTTATTTTTTTCATTTTACCTTTATTTAACTAGGCAAGTCAGTTAATAACAAATTCTTATTTTCAATGACGGCCTATGAACAGTGGGTTAACTGCCTGTTCAGGGGCAGAACGGCAGATTGGTACCTTGTCAGCTCGGGGATTTGAACTTACAACTTATAACTTACAGTTACTAGCCCAACTCTCTAACCACTAGGCTACCCTGCCGCCCCGTATCCATTGACTTAGGACTCTCAGTTCCTATGCCTTCCACTAGATGTCAACAGTCTTTAGAAATCGTTTCAGGCTTGTATTCTTATAAATGAGGGAGTAAGACCAGTCTGAACGAGTGGACCCTACCATGTCGCAGAGTTTTTTCAGGCGCATGTGCATTTCTTGTTTACCTTTTATATTGACGACATTATTGTCCAGTTGAAATATTATAGATCATTGAGGCTAAAAAAAACCTGAGGATTGAATATAAACATCGTTTGACATGTTTCTATGAACTTTACGGATACAATTTGGATTTTTTGTCTAATTGTTTTGACTGAGTTTGAGCCTGTGGATTACTGAAGAAAACGCGCTATTAAAATTGAGGTTTTTGGATATAAAGAGACTTCATCGAACAAAAGGAACATTTGTAGAGTAAATGAATGTCTTCTGATTGCCACCATATGAAGATAATCAAAGATAAGGGATTAATTTGATCTCTATTTCTGAGTTTTGTAACGCTTCTGCTTGGCTGGTTACTGTTTGTAATAATTTATCAACTGGGCTATGTTCTGGGCTAGGTATGTTCTGGGCTAGGTATGCTTTCGCCGAAAAGCATTTTATAAATATGACACTGTGGTTGGTTTAACAATAAGTTAATCTAAAAACTTATGTAAAATATGTTTTGTTTTATGAATTTTTATAATGAGCATTTCGGTAATTGAATTTGGCGCTCTGCAACCTCACTGGATGTTGGCCAGAGAGGATAAACACTGTAACACTGTTTCCCATGCTTGTTCAATGAACCATAAACAATTAATGAAAATGCACCTGTGGAACGGTTGTTAAAACACTAACAGCTTACAGACGGTAGGCAATTAAGGTCATAGTTATGAAAACTAAGGACACGAAATAATCCTTTCTACTGACTCTGAAAAACACCAAAAGAAAGGTGCCCAGGGTCCCTGCTCATCTGCGTGAATGTGCCTTAGGCATGCTGCAAGGAGGCATGAGGACTGCAGATCTGGCCAGGGCAATAAATTGCAATGTCCGTACTGTGAGTCGCCTAAGACAGCACTACAGGGAGACAGGACGGACAGCTGATCGTCCTCACAATGTAACAACACCTGCACAGGATCAGTACATCCGAACATCACACCTGCGGGACAGGTACAGGATGGCAACAACAACTGCCTGAGTTACACCAGGAATGCACAATCCCTCCATCAGTGCTCAGACTGTCCGTAATAGGGTGAGAGAGGCTGGACTGAGGGCTTGTAGGCCTGTTGTAAGGCAGGTCCTCACCAGACATCACTGGCAACAACGTCACCTATGGGCACAAACCCACCATCGCTGGACCCGACAGGACTGGCAAAAAGTGCTCTTCACTGATGAGTCACGGTTTTGTCTCACCAGGGGTGATGGTCGGATTCATGTTTATCGTCAAAGGAATGAGCGTTACACCGAGGCCTGTACTCTGGAGCGGGATCGATTTTGGAGGTGTAGGGTCCGTCATGGTCTGGGACGGTGTGTCACAGCATCATCGGACTCAGCTTGTTGTCATTTCAGGCAACCTCAAAGCTGTGGTACCCTTCCTGCAGGCTCATCCTGACATGACCCTCCAGCATGACAATGCCACCAGCCATACTGCTCGTTCTGTGCGTGATTTCCTGCAAGACAGGAATGTCAGTGTTCTGCCATGGCCAGCAAAGAGCCCAGCTCTCAATCCCATTGAGCATGTCTGGGACCTGTTGGATAGGAGGGTGAGGGCAAGGGCCATTCCCCCCCAGAAATGTCCGGGAACTTGCAGTTGCCTTGGTGGAAGAGTGGGGTAACATCTCACAACAAGAACTGACAAATCTGGTGCAGTCCATGAGGAGGAGATGCACTGCCGTACTTGATGCAGCTGGTGGCCACACCAGATACTGACTGTTACTTTTGATTTTGACCCCCCTTTGTTCAGGGACACATTATTCAATTACTGTTAGTCACATGGAGGTGTAGGGTGTTTATGTCTCAGTTGTTAAATCTTGTTATGTTCATACAAATATTTACACATGTTAAGTTTGCTGAAAATAAACGAAGTTAACAGTGTGAGGACGTTTCTTTTTTTACTGAGTTTAGCATCCCTCTCTGTTTGAGTATGCTAAACTAGCTAGCTGCATTTGCTAGCTAAGCTATGCTAACCTTTATGTGGGTCTTTTTGAAGAACGTTTTGTTAACAATGGAAATTAAAATACATTTTTGAATCAAATCCTGAAGTAGTATTGATATATTGACAAAAAAAAGTTTCATATGAGGAGAAATGGGAGAAGAGCTGTCAGACTTTATGGCATTACTCAATGACATTGACCCCAATTTCAAATTCACTATTGAATGTGACATTAATTAAACCTGTTCATTACCTCAATATGTGGATTGAGATATCAAATGGAACCCTGTTTAGAAAAGAATTGGACAGAAATACTCTATTACAGGGGGACAGCTTCCACCTGAGCCATTAAAAAGAGGACTTCCAAGAAGCCAGTATTTCAAATTGGGCCGTACATGCCACTCCACAGAGGACTATCAAGAAAAAGCAGCGGAGATGCGCAATAGGTTTCTAAGAGGATACCCTCCACAATGTGTATGAAAAAGACCCACTAGAGCTATAGAACACTGTAATTGTAACGATGTACGCTGAGAGTCGGGAAGCAAGTTCAGGGAGTGAATATATTTCATAAATAAATGAACAAACCAAGAAACACGAACAGCGCACCGACATGAAACAAGAACAATGACAAGTGGGGAAGAAACCAAAGGGAGTGACATATATAGGGCAGGTAATCAAGGAGGTGATGGAGTCCAGGTGAGTGTCATAATGCACTGATGCCCGTAACGATGGTGACAGGTATGCGCCATAACGAGCAGCCTGGTGACCTAGAGGCCGGAGAGGGAGCACACATGACAGTAATGTTCACCTCCACATATACTTTGAACTCACGCAAAGTGGGAGATGCTGTCAAGAAACACTGGCATGTTTTATCATCGGAACCAGCTTTACCTGCTGAATTTAAGAATCAACCACTTATAAGAGAGGTTGCAATTTACGCGATAAATTGGCCCATGCCAACTGCCAGCCACAAAAGAAAATCAGCCAGGCTCTTTCATGCCCTCTTCCGAATGGTAGCTATACATGCAGAGGTTGCACAAGGTGCAACAATATGATGAAGTGTGAATATTTCTGCCACCCACATACAGGAATACGGTTCCAAATAAATGACATTATTATGTGCTCCACCACACATGTTATCTACATGATTAAATGTTCATGTGGGCTGTGTATTGTAAGTAAAACCTCTCGTTCTCTCAAACAGAGAATTAGTGAACATAAAAGATCAATCAGGAGAAACGACAGGGATTACCCAGTCAAAGGACATTTTAATGACCAAAAACCTGACATTTCTACCTTTAGATTTTGTGGCACAGAGAAAGTTAAGATATCAGACAGGGGAGGTGATATAAATAGTACTCAGAGCAAAAGAGAATGTTTTTACATTTTCACCTTCCAGACATTTTTCCTAAAGGTCTTAATGATGAAATGCCGATGTATGTTATGTTGTAAATGTGAACATGAATTACTCTGACATTTTTCTTGCGCTGTACCCAATGATTTATGAAAACTTGCTTGGTGGGTCGATGTCCTGATTGTAGTTTTACAGACGTGTTTAATACGTTTTATGTACACACGTTATTATAATATTCATGAAATGCACATTTCTATTTTTGGTAACATTACTTATTTTCCCTCGATTCCAACCCCATTCAATGCATGGAACGGATGTGGGTGGAGCTATGTCTACATAAAGGTGCTAAAAAAAAAGCCTCTATGTCACGTCCTGACCTTAGCTCCTTTTTTATGTCTCTATTTTAGTTGGGTCAGGGCGTGAGTTGGGGTGGGCATTCTATGTGTTGTTCTATGTTTTTGTATTTCTGTGTTTGGCCTGGTATGGTTCCCAATCAGAGGCAGCTGTTTATGGTTGTCTCTGATTGAGAACCATACTTAGGCAGCCTGTTTTCCCACTATGATTTGTGAGTAGTTGTTTTCCGTGTCTGTGTTTTCCATACAGAACTGTTTTGGTTTTCATTTATTTCTCTTGTTTAATTGTATTCTGTGTTGAGTTTAATAAATACATTATGGACACTTACCATGCTGCGCATTGGTCCGATATTTCATACTCCCCATCAGAGGAAGAAGAAAATCATTACACTCTAAGGCCTTGAGGCCGATACCTAAAGCTTTTTAAAGAGCAATAATACTATCAAGAGTAGTGTGTGGGTTTCTTCTTTTTTTCTCATCTTATTCAACTGTTAGCATGTACCTGAAAAAAAGATAACTCAGATGTGCGAGTGCCCTTTGAATTTTTAAGTAAGTAAAAGTGAAAAACATACAAAATACAGCTTGCTTTCTCTCTCTCTGTCACACTCTGGCCATTATTTGCGTTGTTTGTTTCTATGTTTTGTTTGGTCAGGGTGTGATATGAGTGGGCATTCTATGTTGTATGTCTAGTTTGTCTATTTCTATGTGTTTTGGCCTGATATGGTTCTCAATCAGTGGCAGGTGTTTGTCGTTGTCTCTGATTTGGGAACCATATTTAGGTAGCCTATTTTGTATTGTGGTTCGTGGGTTATTGTCTATGTTATGTTGCATGTTAGCACAGTGTTTCTATAGCAGTCATGTTCGTCTTGTTAGTTTGTTTGTTTTGTTTAGTGTAATTTGTGTTTTTTCGTAAATCATTGAAGTATGCATTCACACCATGCTGCGCTTTGGTCTCCTCACTATGACGATCGTGACAGAATAACCCACCTACAATGGACCAAGCAGCGTGGTAACGGCCAGCAGCAGCAGCGGCAAAGAAAGCAGGACTCATGGACTTGGGAGGAGATTCTAGATGGCGAAGGACCCT
Organism: Oncorhynchus mykiss; assembly: GCF_057628025.1. Classification (NCBI taxonomy): domain Eukaryota; kingdom Metazoa; phylum Chordata; class Actinopteri; order Salmoniformes; family Salmonidae; genus Oncorhynchus; species Oncorhynchus mykiss. The sequence continues at coordinate 20,667,961 of NC_143044.1, read as the reverse complement.
GGGCACAACCAGGGGAATATCGCCGCCCCAAAGCAGAGCTGGAGGCAGTGAAAGCAGAGAGGCGCCGGTATGAGGAGGCAGCACGGCAGCGCGGCTGGAAGCCTGAGAGGCAGCCCCAAAATGTATTGGGGGTGGCACAGGGAGAGTGTGGCAGCCAGGAGCTGCCGGAGCCGTCAGCCAGCCAGGAGCCGCCAGAGCCGTCAGCCAGCCAGGAGCCGCCAGAGCCGTCAGCCAGCCAGGAGCCGCCAGAGCCATCAGCCAGCCAGGAGCCGCCAGAGCCGTCAGCCAGCCAGGACCTGCCAGAGCCGCCAGCCAGTCCGGAGCTGCCCTTCAGTCCGGAGCTGCCCCTCAGTCCGGAGGCGCTCCTCAGTCCAATGGGTCCTTTAATTAGGGTCTTAGACCCAGGGTCGGAGGCGAGGGTCACCACTCTAAAGAGGCCCTTGAAGAGGGCAATGACTATGGTGGAGCGGGGTCCACGTCCCGCGCCAGAGCCGCTACCGTGGCCAGGTGCCCACCCAGACCCTGCCTGTTTGTTTCTATGTTTGTTTCTATGTTTTGTTTGGTCAGGGTGTGATATGAGTGGGCATTTTATGTTGTATGTCTGTATGTCTAGTTTGTCTATTTCTGTGTTTTGGCCTGATATGGTTCTCAATCAGTGGCAGGTGTTTGTCGTTGTCTCTTGTATTGTGGTTCGTGGGTTATTGTCTATGTTATGTTGCATGTTAGCACAGTGTTTCTATAGCAGTCACGGTCGTCTTGTTAGTTTGTTTGTTTTGTTTAGTGTACTTCGTGTTTTTTCGTCAATTATTAAAGTATGCATTCACATCACGCTGCACTTTGGTCTCCTCACTACGACGATCGTGACACTCTCTCTCTTGCTTCTCCTTCATTTTTTAATAAATGAATTTGTTCAAAACTGTTCAACTATTGTATTTCTCTATGAGTCAACTACAAACCACATTTTATGCACTGCAGTGCTAGTTAGGTGTAGAATATGTTTCAGTACTAGATTTGTTCTCTTATCCTTTGATTGGGTGGACAACATGCTGCAAGAGGACGTCCTTTGAAAGAGAGAGAGAGAACGAGAGAGAGCGAGAGAGAGAAAGAGAGAACGAGAGAGAGAGAGAGAGAGAGAAAGAGAGAGCGAGAGAGAAAGAGAGAGAGAGAGAGAGAGAGAAAGAGAGAACGAGAGAGAGAGAGAGAGAGAGAGCGAGAGAGAGAGAGAGAGCGAGAGAGAGAGAGAGAGAGAGAGAGAGAAAGAGAGAGCGAGACTACATCTAAGTCCAAAACAAAAAGCTTTTCATAAAGCCATTACTGGAGTAAAACACTATCCATTATTAAGCAATCTTTTCCAAACACTATGGAATAGGTGGGAGAGAACAATCAAATTATATGGAATTACACTGGGGGAAAAACTCTAGTGAGTGTGCTTTAGTTTGGCTGAGCTGAGGGACATGAATATGTTAGCTAGGGACATAATAATAATAACAAAGTGATGATGAGGCTGTTTACCCTATCCATTAGTGTGCATACAACACACCTGGTCTACCTATGAAGTAAAGCAGACAGGGAGATCTGAAGATAGATGGATAGGTGTTATGCACCTCTTTCCCTACTCTTTTGTGTGTGTTTGTTTTAATTGTCAGCTCATTTAGGCTGGAATCTTCTAGGGCTGTAAAGTTCTCTGGCACCGCCACACCTCTCAAAGGCTGGCTGTGAGCGAATAAATTAGAGCTGATTTCATTATCTTGCTGTGAAGAAAGCGGGTGTGCCTCTGAGCCTATCCTAGTGCCCTAATGCTTTGTGCTAGCACAGCAGCGGCCTGATGAGCGTATTGAATTTGTTGATATGGTCTTTTACGGAGCTTTGTTCTCCAACAAAGACTAATTAGAGACACAGCATTAGACTGTGTTGTCTGTCACGACTGATGAGGTGCTTCTCTTGTTTGGGCTCGTATTTAGGCATAAAGCTTGTGCTGTGAAACATGAGTTTAGCTCCCATTTAGCTCTAGCTCTATGTCAGAGGTTTCAATGGAGTTTGAGGAACCCTGCTGAAGCAATCAGCAGCAGTTGAGAAATTCTGACATGTATTACCTACCAGTCAAGTTCCTGAGAATACATACCATATACACCCCTAAAAGGATGAGTGTTTTCCTACAGGCGTTGACTACAAACTGGACACATAGAAACGGTGTCCTGTTCATGCTGACAGACGCGAGTGGGGTTGAATACTGGGCCTTTACTCTGCAAACACCATGTCTAAGCAATGTTAGAATCCAGACACACAGGTAGGCCAGGCAGGCTGTTCCAACTGCACAGGAATGCAGTGTTTGTCTTACCCAAAGCAGAGAGAAGATAGAGCACAGGGAATAAACACAGGGAATATCACACTGTGTGCAAACAGCCCGAATCTGCAGAATCTGCTACTTAATCGTTTCCCTGACAGGAAAAAGTAATTTACCCGACCTTCAACAAGTGCAAACAGCAAATGGGTAAACATGATATCATATCACTCAGTGACATTTGCATCAGCCAAAACACTGACAGACTGAGGCATTAGTGTACAGTGGCCCTCTGTTGAGCCAAACAAATAGGCCCAGTTGCGGTAACACCACATTCAAGTAGTTAACAATTAACATTGACTTTATTGCGATAGTCCAAGTTTTTGGGTTTACTTTGCCTAGTCATGTTGAACCAAGATGTAATCAATCAGTTTAGGGATTGGAATTGCTACTGAAGGACACAGTTAAAGGGAGTAGTTCAGTCAATCCTCCCCTCTCTTTAAAGAGAGATGTTTTTTATAGGAGAGGTAACAAAAGCTAATCTCTGTTTTTTTTAAAACTAGGAGTGAGTGCTTAGAGGTGGCATAAAGGAACCATGCCACTGTGCCCACTGGAGGTCCATTCATGCTGTTGGCCAGAAGAATAGCGCCATTACTGCTCTCCTAAGTGATTTCTCAGGGGCACAGAGGGAGGATGCACCAAGGGAATTTATGGATTGGTGATAATTCTGCCGGTTACTCAGTGTGACCTCTCTTTTAGGATATCCTTTGTCACAATGCTACTGCTACCGGCAAATGGACCACCAAGAACTCTATATGCCATTTAGCAGAAGTTACTCTACTCTTCCTCCTTTTTGGTGATGTAACAACACTGTATTGCATTTAGTTTTTACCAGGTAAGTTGACTGAGAACACATTCTCATTTACAGAAATGACCTGGGGAATAGCTACAGGGGAGAGAAGGGGGGGATGAATGAGCCAATTGTAAACTGGGGATGTTTAGGTGGCCAGATTGGGAATTTAGCCAGGACACTGGGATTAACACACCTACTCTTGCAGTAAGTGCCATAGGATCTTTAGTGACCACAGAGAGTCAGGACACCCAACGACCCATCCAAAAGACAGCACCCTACACAAGGTAATGTCTCCAAGCATTGCCCTGGGGCTTTGGGATATTTTTCTTTAGACCAGAGGAAAGGGTGCCTCCTACTGGCCCTCCAACACCACCAGCTCTCCCATCCAGGGACTGACCAGGACCAACCCTGCATAGCTTCAGAAGCAAAACAGCAGTGGAATGCAGGGTGGTATGCTGCTGGCATCCCTATTGTCATCGCTGAACAACGATGTATGACAAATACTGAACCACCATCACTGTACTGGACTAAAGAATGGTGTGAGAGAACAATAGTAATTTACTCTGTTGAGGGAAATTCAGTTGAGGATCCTTAACCAGGAAAAATATATGCTTAGCATGAGTAGACACAATTCAGCAGCTACGCTTTGTCTACTAATGCCTTCTAAAAGAGACTAGAAGGCCCACTGGTTAAGGGCATGGAGCAAGGCCCTGTCACAGCTCCGGAGCCACACCAGCACTGACGGGTGTGTGAGAGTGCATCTGTCACTGTGTGTTAGTGCCGTCTCAGCTTAATGAAATGGGAGAGTAGAGGAAGATAGAGAGAGCGAGTCTACTACTATAACTTTTATTTATTATTATTCATATTGCTATTGTTGTAGTTGCTGTTAATGTTAATATCATTACCACTTCTACTACTATTATTATTATTATTTAATACTGTTAGTCCAATCATTGCTGTTATGTACGTACTTTGGCAATGTAAGTCATTTACAGTTTTTCTCAATTGCTAAAACACTAAAACCCATTGGCTGAACAAAGTTCTCAGTTGCCTGGACTCATTTAGCAAATTATGCAGTCTGTTGTCAATACCTTACACTATTTCACATGGTAAAGCACAATGTGCAGATGTCACTTAGACTTTTCAGCAAAACTCTCAACACATTCTCATTCTCAAAACACATTCTGCACTCTAATGCACATGTCATCCATACTGGTAAACACAAGTGGCAACAATCAAATACAAATAGAGAACACATGTCATTGATTGAACACAACCACTCAAAATTGATTTAACCTGTTTCAAATGATGCGACACAACCAATATAAGCCAGTTCAGAGAGCAAACAGGTTATTGAAGGTGGGAAGGAGAAAGTCTGAGAATGGATAGAAGAAACAATGTGAGAGGACGAGGACGAGTTCGTATGCGAGGTGGGTGACGAGGAGGAAGAGGAGGAGGAAGAGGAAGGCAAGAAAGAGGAAGAGGAGGACGAAGAGGAAGAGGAAGACAAAGAGTGGAAATATCTGATAAAATTCAAGCAAAGGTTGTAGACCATGGTCTTGTCCATGGACTGACAATGAGGGAAGCAGGACTTAGAGTGCAACCCAATTTGAGCCGATTTTCTGTGTCCACCATAGTAAGGACATTCAGAGAAGAGAACAGGTACAGGATACTACTGTATTTTTGTAATTGCAAATTTACTGTACTACACTATATGCAGCTGTTTCAATAGACATTTGTAAAGTTAATCACTGCATGTATTGTACTACATGAATATGTTTTGTAACTGCACAACTACTTTTTGTAGAATTGCAAGGCAGCCACATGCAGGTGGAAGGACAGCTATATTCACTCGGGAGCAAGAGGCCGTTATAGTTGGCATGGTCCTTCAACATAATGCAATACGACTCAGAGAAATCCAGGAACGAGTGATACAAGACAACACACACTTCCAGGGAATCGACAGTGTGAGCATTTCCACAATTTACTGTGTCCTCCATCGTAACAGGATGCGAATGAAACAAGTATACAGAGTACCTTTTGAGTGCAACTTACCAAGGGTGAAAGAATTGCGAGCTCAGTATGTGCAAGTAAGTGTACATTCAGAAACATTTACTGAAATCCAGATTGTCTACAGTACTAACACATACTATGTGAATGACATTACTCTTCAGTACATACAATGTATGTGAATCAGAAGCCTAATTGTACTCTACAGTATAGCACTGTCTCTGTCTCTGTACGACTACATACAGTATATTGTATTTCTACACAGACAATATTTGACTTGGAATCCTTGGACAGACCCCATGAGTTCATCTTTGTCGATGAAGCAGGCAAGATTAGAAGGAGAGGCCGAAACATGATTGGACAGTGGGCCATTGTTGAAGTCCCTGGTCAACGAGGTGGCAATGTCACAATCTGTGCTGCTATCAGCAACCATGGTGTTCTACATCACCATGTTACACATATAACACCCAGCACCTTCTAAGATTTATTGCCAATCTAAGAGATATTTTATTTGAGCAGCAGGTTCAAGAGCAGCAGGGTCAAGAGCTAAATGAGAATCCCATTCCCACCTATGTGATAGTGTGGGACAATGTCAGTTTCCACCGAGCTGCTCAGGTAAGGGAATGGTTTATCATCAATGGGCAGTTTATGAACTTGTACCTCCCTCCATACTCGCCTTTCCTGAATCCGATTGAGGAGTTTTTCTCCTCTTGGAGATGGAAAGTGTATGATAGACAACCCTACACCAGAGTAAATCTGCTGCAAGCCATGGATTTAGCCTGTGGTGATATAGGTGAGGAATCATGTCAGGGCTGGATATGGCACACAAGAGGATTCTTCCCCCGTTGCCTCAGGAGGAACAATATTGCTTGTGATGTCGACGAAGTGCTCTGGCCTGACCCAGACCAAAGACAAGAAGAAGCACATTGATCACATGTTTACTCCTTTGATTTTTGTCCCTTTTAGTAGTGTATACTGTAGTACAGTGCATTGTAGGCTGTATACTGTACAATGGACAAATTGTATGGCCCTGAACATTGTGCTTTCCATTTATTAACAATAGATTTTGACTGGTTGCAGGTTCATATCAACAAAGAACAAGAATTACAGTATCACAGAGACAAAGGACAGGTTTGTGAGATGCAGGGTACAGTACTGTAAAAATAGGGGTACAAGGAGGAGGAAGAACAGAAAACAAAATTGCAAAGAGCAAAGCAGAGTAGTAATTTCTGATCAATTTTGAGCTACTATGATAGAACATGTTTTTGTTCATCAAAAGACAATGACGGAAAAATATGAATATTTTTTTAGATTAAAAATGTCCTTCTCCCTGAGAATTGTATGTTTTGAACAATGTGTTTTCTATTTTTCGGTGTATTGTTTACTGACTGCTTGAGAGTGTATATCATTTTCGATCACTTTGTTTATGATTTGAGAGCAGTGTTTGATTTTGAACACAGGTAAAACTGTTTTGAGGCGAATGTTTCATTTTGCGAGAGGAGTCAGAGGTTATGTAAATAGTGATTGAAGATGAGGTTTTGTGTTTAATGTTTTCAGGAAACGGAGCAAGGTTTCAGAAATGGTGTTTTAGCAATTGAGAAAAACTGTAACTTTCCATATCAATAAAGTCTATTGACTTGAATTAGAGAGAGCGAGAGAGAGAGAGACGGTGAAGGCCCAACCAGGCCTTGGCATCTCTGAGGAAATCAGAGGCTAGGCTCTCTGCTTGTACCATCAAACCCCTGAAACTTATCCAGAATGCCACAGCCCGTCTGGTGTTCAACCTTCCCAAGTTCGAAACATGTCACCCTGTTCCTTCGCACTCTCCACTGGCTCCCAGAACTGCCCCTCCCTACCTTAAGTCTATGCTCAACACTTCCACTTCTCTTTTCTTACTAGCAAAGTAAAGTAAAAAGTGTTAATTACTATGACAGTGATTTGTAGTCGTCTTACCTAGCTACCTTAAGATGAATGCATTAACTGTAAGTCCCTCGTATAAGTGTCTACTAAATGACAAAAATGTACATTTTAAATGGGATAGAGGGAGAGATGGACACAGTTTAATTCTGAAAAACTTCACAGGCTCTACATGTAGTGACAGAACGAAACACCCCGAATAACCACAGTAGCTTGACCTCTCAATCGTAGTTTTGTAAATCACAGACCTACACTGTAAAAAGTGAGATGACGCTGTTGGAATGATTGAAAATTACACTTTGATATGTTCAACCTAATCTATTCACTTCGCCTGAAATCAAATAACAAATTCGACAGATTAAAAATTTAAAGAACGTTTCCAAGGACTCTCTATACATCTGTATTGCGGAAGTTCAGCTTTACAGTGTGACTGAAATTCAAAGGCAATTTCTCCACGTTTAGCGGAGACCGCATTCACTGAAAACACTGCATGTATCAGCTCAATTGGAAATGTCCTTTACATTTCTATCGCACAATCTCTAACCCTTCAGCGATACAGATTGAATAGAGCCCTACATTGCTTTCAACACCTCAAGCATCAGAAGAGTTGGATGTGTTGCTTATTGTGTGGCTTTGAGTTTATTTTTGTCCACCCATGAGAGTGGTCATTCCGGTTCATGTGGTCTGTTGTAGTTGTTATTTAAACTTAAACCTGTACACTGCCAGCATATGTAATGATACTTGCATAAGAGCATTGCATAAGAGCATGATAAGGTTTATATGTTACAGTGGTCAATGCTTGGTTATGATAGTGTAGCTACTAAATGTGAATGTGTAGTACAAAGAATATTTTTGGAAACATTATTTCAAGTTATTGAACAAACTTAATTTCTTGATTTACAGGGAATTTATTTAATTGCTTGAACCCTAATTGAAGACATTTGGATTGGTAATTCCAAATAAAAATGCGAACTTTGAACAAGATGAAAAAATGGGTTGTCTTTACACGACATTGTCACAGATCCCTCCAGAACATTCCTTACGCACACCTGGCCCCTATTCCCACTGATTGTACTTGTATATATGTGCCCTTTTGTTTCCATTGGGCTTTCGATTATTGTTACAATATCCGTTGGTGCGTGTGAGTACCTGTTCTGTGTGTGTTTTGGCTTTTGTGCCTTTGTGGATTGCGCAGATGATTATGGGTCTCGTCCCATGTGTTAATCATTGTGCGGGTGTGTTATTTATTCGAGGTACTCCTCGCTCTTTTTGTTTTGGGTTTCTACCCTGTGTTTTGTTACTTGTTTGTTTGGTCTTCGTCCCTGTGCCTTTGCACAGCACTCCGTAATTTGGGCTTAATAAAAACCCTTATTACGCATTCCTGCCCCTGTCTCCCGAATCCTTCATGCCAGCGTGACAGAAATATTAGTTTGTATTTCTTATACGTTTTTTAACCAAAGTGTAAAAGTTGCGTGTTGAAAGAAATAGGTTGCAACTTGAAATACAGGTTTGGTAATAATCAAATAAAACATTTGGCATTGAATCATCTTTTTGGTTTCAATAAATGTAGTATTTTTCAATTGAGAACCTAACTCATTTAAGTTTTCAAATGGAAAATCATGTAGTATTTTCTGGGCAGGAAAAAATGTGGGGAGGGTGCCCAAATCTCCTAACAAATCATGAGTTTGAGTAGACAGGGCTTAAAAACAATCCCCTCAGAAACATGACATCGGTGGACACACCCAAATGAAAATATACTATAGTGTCACACCCTGATCTGTTTCACCTGTGCCCCCCCCCCAGGTATTTATACCTGTGTTTTCTGTCGGTCTGTTGCCAGTTCGTCTTGTATGCTTTTTCCATTTTCTCTTTCTCCTGGTTTTTGACCCTTGCCTGTCCTGACCCTGTACCCACACGCCTGACCACTCTGCCTGAGCCTGCCTGCCGGCCTGTACCTTTGCTCCACCTCTGGATTACCGACCTCTGCCTGACCTGACCCTGCCTGCCGTCCTGTACCTTGGCCTCTACTCTGAATTATCGACTTCTGCCTGCCTTGACCTGTCATTTGCCTGCCCGTTGTTACAATAAACATTGTTACTTCACAGTTTGCACTTTGGTCTTTCAGTACCTTGATTCCTGATACTATTGTATTCACTGTAGGGTTTTTGCAGACTTAAGTCCAGACATTACTGCAATATTTAGTTTACTGTTGTATACTGTAGTATTTACTGTAGTGTTTTTGTGGACTGTAGTATAGTGTAGTATTTTGTGTTTTTGCAGAAATTAATGTAGTATTTACCATAGTGTTTTTTCTTTCTCCTTCAGGAAACCTACTGGACAAAAACTAAGAGCAAATTTTCCATAATCTGTATGTAACGGCTGTTTGAAGAAGAGGACCAAGGTGCAGTGTCGTATGTGCTCATGATTTTTAATAAAACTGAACATAAAGTAACAAAGCGGAACAAACGAAACAGTTCTGTCTGGTGCAGACACATAAAACAGAAAATAACTACCCACAAAACCCATGTGGGCAAGAGCTACCTAAGTATGGTTCTCAATCAGAGACAATGATAGACAGCTGTCCCTGATTGAGAACCATATCAGGCCAAGACATAGAAATAAAAAAACATCGAAAAAAAGAACATGGAATGCCCACCCTAGTCACACCCTGGCCTAACCAAAATAGAGAATAAAAGCCTCTCTATGGACAGGGTGTGACACTGTAGGCAGGTAGGTAGGTCTGAACAGATCTTGGCGTGTAGGTTTCTCACTTTTTGGGTAGCACAAATTAGGATATAGGGGAGGGGAATGGATTGGGAAGATGCAAATTAAATACTGTAGTATTACTATAAACTGCAATGCTTTTGAGGACATTACCATAGTTTTATACTGTATACAACAAAATGATATAGTAAGTACTACACATGATTGAGGGATACTACAGCGTGTAGTATTTTATTCAACAGGAGCGGTCCTCAAACATCTCCTCGGGGACCTCCAGCCATTTCATGTATTTGATCTATTCCAGGGCTAACACACCTGATTCAACTTGTCAACTAATCATCAAGCCCATGACTAGGTGAATCAGGTGAGCTATTTCAGGGATAAAACAAAATAGTGAAATGTCTGGGGTCCCAGGGGAGAGGTTTAAGAACCACTGTTCCTCAGTATACTGCAGTTTACTACAGAATTCTATAGTAAGTACTATAGTATTCTATAGTAAATAGATGTAGGCAATGTGTTCATTTGGGCAATGTGCAGATTGCTAGGCTAGTTCTAGCCACAGCCAGTCAGTGGTTGTAAGCATGTAACGCTGACGTCATGGCGCAAGCAAACGACTCACGATATACACTCATTGAAAATATCCTCCACCAGCGCTAGCCCCCGAACATGTTTACGGCAGGACATGAACAGATAATATGGCTTTCCCAACGCCACCATTTCCTCTCTGACATGAAACATTTGTACATTGTTGGAAGAAACCCGTCTGTCTAGACAGACCAGGGTTCCCAACTGGTGTCCCGCTGATTATTTCATTTGGCTCCCCAAGCTTTCTGAGCAATAAATAAATAAATAAATATATATATATATATTGTCACGCCCAGACCTTTTCTTTTCTTTATTATTTGGTTAGGTCAGGGTGTGACAAGGGTGGTTTGTGTAGTTTTTGTATTGTCTAGGGTTTTTTGTATGTTTATGGGTTTTCCCTTTTCTAGGTGTTTATAAGTCTATGGTTGCCTAGATTGGTTCTCAATCAGAGGCAGCTGTTTATCATTGTCTCTGATTGGGGACCATATTTAGGTAGCATTTAGTATTCCTTGTTCTGCACTAGCCATATTGCTTCACAGTTAGTTTTGTTTAGTTCTGTTCAGTGTTGTCTCTTTAATTAAAGAGTGATGTTCGCTTACCACGCTGCGCCTTGGTCTCCTCTTTATGACGACCGTGACATATATATATATATATTTTTTCTTTGTACATAAAAGACTGTAAACACACCAGCAAATCAGCTCCAAGTGATTTTCATTTTGGAAATCTGTTCCAAAGTATTCCCATGCAAAATATAGAAATATGAGATCATATACAAATGATAAGCAATGTTTGAAATGATTGTGTTTTAGTCAAACGTATCTGTTTAGGCTTCTAGCTGTCACTATGCAGTCTGCAAATGATTTGTAATTATGTTCTGGCCCCCTGACAAAGGAAAGGGGGATAACTAATCAGTTGTACAACTGAATGCATTCAACTGAATTGTGTCTTCCGCATGTAACCCAACCCCTGAATCAGAGAGGTGCAGGGGGCTGTCTTAATCGACATCATCAGTGCCCAAGGAGCAGTTGTTGTTGGGGGTTAACTGCTTTGCTCAGGGACAGAACGACAGATTTTTACCATGTCGGCTCGGGGATTCGATCCAGCAACCTTTTGGTTACTGGCCGAACACTCCTATCCGCCAGGCTACCTGCTCAATATCTTTTTATTTATTGAGGCTAAATCAAGTTGATGATCCGAGAGAGACTACTCAATGGCTTTCTTTCTCAAAACTAAAACCCAAAAGCAGTGGGTCAAAAAGACTTCAATGACACTGAAATTCCACTAAAGAAATGTCTCTATTGCGATAATGCTGTGTTGTGATCATTGTCACGTTGAGAATAAATGTATTTATAAAACTCTATCTCTATAATACAGTGAAAATAAACGTATGCACAGGGTCAGTGAGAGCATGACTATATTGGGTACTACTGGCTTTGACAGAAATAAAGCGCTGAGAGACAATGCCATACCAATAACACAGCAGAGGAAGTTGAGCTGTGATTGTACAAAGAAAAGCACCACAGCCATGGATCTGCTATCTCCAGAGGCCTGACACCTTGTGATAGTGAAGCAGCCGTGTTTATTAAAGGAGGAGAGGATGGAGAGGGAGGGAGGGGAGGTAGGTTAATTAAAGCTGTCTGATATGTGAAAGGACGGTCATAGAGTTAGAAGACAATGCCCTGGTTGCTGATCTGCGCTATGCGGATATTGGAACCCTTTACTCACACACACAAACATATATTCACGTGTGCAGGCATGCACCCACACAGCCTTATCGCTGTTTCTTCCTCCTCTCTCTCTGCTTTTCTGCTCCATCGGCAAAGAGCACACAGGAGAGATGGAGTATCACTTGAGAGAGAGGGAGCATGAACAATTGGCAGGAGAACCACAATGAAAGGGTGGAGGAGACAGGAAACTGGTAAGAGAATGAAGCGGAGAGGACAGGAGGAGGCTGGTCAGTCACTCACGGAGGCAGGTGTTGTCTGTGAAGAACTCTGTGAACTTGTCACACTCCTCCTTGCCATTGCCACTGCTGCTGCAGTCACAGTAGGGAACAACACTGATCTTAGGAGAACGCAGGTAATTGGGTGTCATCACTGTACCTATAAGGAGGGGGGAAGAAACACAGTAGATTACTTAAAGAAACAGAGTTTATCTACCATATTGTTTTCTGAAGACATGTTATTCTCTGTGGCAGACAAAATAGTTTCCACCTCCCATTCCCCCAAACCATCATGCAATGTTGAATCCCTATCATACTGCAACTGTTAGCCCCTCAACATTTCAAGCTAGATTTTCATCCAATTGTCTGAACAACATGTAACACTGGAATCATCATGGAGTATTTCCAAAGGCAGTGTGACAAATAAGGTTTCTTCCTCTTTGTAGTAAACTAAACAGCTGCAGTCAGAGATTTCTTGCTTCCTCAATGCATTGTTCCTCTACTGGCGTCCGTCCAAACAAGCCATTTTTATTTTGCAGCAAAATGAATTGCCGTTTTGCTGGTTGCTGTGTGTACTATCTGCTACAGCTGTGCTAGTACGGGAAATGTGATGGCTCGAGCTAGGATGGGTCCCTCAGCACACAGAAGCAGAAGATAAAGGAGACTAATCTTCTCTACACACTTTCCTCCTCTTTCTTTATCTCTTTCACACGCTTATTCTCTCGCTCTATTGCATTTTCTACAGCTATGAGTCTTGGTTTCCTTGGTTTCCTCTGAACAATGAGCTAATTTCATCAAATTATGTGAAGGGGCATGAGGAAGTGGTGTGACGTTGGTTTGTGCTGTGCTAGAGCGAATATGGGAAAGGGATTCTCTGACAGATGACCATAGCAACAGGAATGAGATCCACTCAGGGGACAGTAAAGATTCAGTGAGAAAATGAGACCATAGGAAGACTCATCAATGTGTGTGAGGAAAAGTTTACCAATAGAGACGGGAGAGACTCACCGATAAGGCCAGAGTAGGAGAGCAGGCAGTCAGCGTAGTTCTCCTTAAGACAGCCAGAGAGAGAGCGTGGCTCAGACTGGCAGTTGGCAAAGAAATCAGCCAGACGGGACCTGAAAGATGCAACAAAAACAGTGAGTGTATCTGAACTTTCATATCGCTCTTATAAAGCGAACCGTCACAGTCAAATAGACAACATCAAAAGCACTCGTACTGATGCACACACACCCACGCACACACACACACCCACGGACACACGCCCACAGACACGCGGGCACGCAAACTCACACACACACACACACACACACACACATTGGTTGGGTCTGTGTTGATTCTACTCTGTGATACAAGTCCCATATGGTGAAGGAGCAGCCAACAATTATGCCTGGTTTTATAATCCTTCCCCACAAATAGAGAGGAGTTCTGGATACCACTCATGATGGAGTTGGGATGCTAAGTACCACCTGGTGTTACACCTTTGTTGAGAAGGGAAAGAGAGCAGGAACAAGAACATTTTGCTAAGTGAAGAGTTAGAAAATAAGAGAAATATGGAGACAAAGAGAGAGAGCGAGCAAGCGAGAGATCGAGAGCGAGAGAAAGAGTTAGCGAGAGCGAGAGCGGAGAGAGAGAGACACTGCACAGCCCTGAGGCTGGAATCGAAATGGAACCAATTTATTTGCACTAATGCCTCCATTTAATCCCAGACAGAGTGCTGTAGCTCTAGAGGCAATGGCAGACGTCACTCATTGAGTCCAGTCTGTTTCGCTGCATTTCAATACAGCCTCTATTACTGCCAATGATACACAGGCCACTTATCCCAAACACATCCAATCCCCTGCCCAGTTATCCTAGCCTGAATGCTGCTATATGACAGCTAAATGAAACACTTAAGGCAGAAAAGACATGCATTCAGAAAGAGAATTGGAGTGTTTCACTGCTTAACCTGAATACTCTCTGTTAGTGTAGGTAGATTTAGTGTTTGCTTATATGCATTACATGTTGAATGGTAATGGTTTATTCCTGATGCAGTCTCCCAACATAGTATCCAGTTATCTTAACAGGTTTGTTTATGGTGTTTTTCACAGCTTTTATCAGGGCTTGGTATATTTCCCCACACCTCGAAGGTATGATAGCAACCTCCATGCTGTGCTAACTTAGACACCCCATCACTTTGGTGGTGGGCTAGGACCTGTATTCTGTAGCACCTCTTCACATTACAGAGGATGCTATCTGAAAGATGGCTTGGGGTAATACACTGTTGACTTAAATGTAATTTTAACCATACACTGACATTGGTCAGTCTGTGTTGTAAATGTGGAGTCAGACACGTGAGACTATGTGATTGTTTGCTATGTTACATGTTTGATGTTGTTGGTCTTGCAAGATGCCTGTGTACTATATTACGTACTCTGACAACTGTTTATCCTAGTGTACCTGCAGATGTAGTTGGTCTTGCAAGAGGCCTGCAAGGAGAGACAGTTGGGCTTTTCCTTGTCCTCATAGGAACAGACTGGTACAATGGTTTGGCGCCGGCGCTCGGAGCAGGCCGACTGATCGCCGGCTGGACAGGAACAGAACAGCATCCCGTAGCTGTGCTTGGGTGGCACCTTGTCAAAGAACTGCCGCAGGGCCTTGTGGCACTTGCGCTTGTTGCAGACCTCCGCAGTGGAGACACGGCTGGTGCAGGGGCTGATGTAGGCTGAGCGGTACTTCTTACAGGTGTCGTTCAGGTTGCAGGCCTTGGCTGCGTTCAGACAGTTGTTTTCCCTCGTCACCGCGGGCTCGCCTGTCATAAAAAGGACAACATGGTAAGTTCAGTTTCCATCATCTCTAGATTCGTAATCTATTGATTGATATAGATTGATAACACTGTCTATAA
The DNA here is from genome assembly GCF_057628025.1 of Oncorhynchus mykiss. Classification (NCBI taxonomy): domain Eukaryota; kingdom Metazoa; phylum Chordata; class Actinopteri; order Salmoniformes; family Salmonidae; genus Oncorhynchus; species Oncorhynchus mykiss. Next base: position 20,652,765 of record NC_143044.1, on the reverse strand, counting down.
TATGAACCGGATTGAACCTAACTAAATTGAGAGAGAGCTAGACAGAGTTATGCATCACTTGACCAAACTAATATTTGAGTGGATGGAAAAAAGAAGCAATATGTAAATACTTTAGGAACCTTGAAAATTTCCCCCATAATGATCTCTTCCTGGCCGTTGCTGATTGCTATCAAGCCGCCCATTTACTGCTAACCCTGTTTCTCACCCTAAATCAAACAGTGCCCCTCCTCTCGGCAGCCCTGCAGGCCAAACAAATATGCAGCTCTCCTGAACGTCGGAGTCATCAAAGCATCCGGCGCCACGGCCTGCTCATCTGTCAGGTCTCACTAATTGGCAGCTTTCTTACAGATCCCTCATTAATTAACATTTCAAGAGATTTTTGGGAAAATGGTGCAACAACAGCATTTTTCGGCAATAAAAAATGGGAGCAGTTGGTTGGTGGAAGCCAGCTTGAGACGAGTGGTGCGTGTCACGCTCAGAAAATAGTGTTAAGAATAAGACTGACTCTCTCACACTTTGATTTCAATGTAAAACCTTATCCCCAGGAAAGAGAGACAACTGCTAGACACTAAAGTCTGTGAAAATTAGAGTAGAGTACCCCTGCCACACACTCCCTCCACAGTGAAAACACTAACACACTGTTTCTGGTGCTGTAGACAGGAAGTGCCTTCTCTAAAGGTCGTAGATGTGCATTCAGGGTACCCGCTGGTCCCTGCGGCCAATCCCAGATGACTGGCAGGGCTGGTCTGGCCAGCTGGGGTTCACTGTGACCTTTCACTGAGATCTGGAAGTTCTCCTTCACTCAAGTCTGTCTGTGCTGCTCTGCTCTACTCTGCTCAATGACCAGACACATACATTCTGTCTAGAGAGAAGTACTCTACAGCTGCCTGGGAGATGCCTCTCCTGTCATCTGCTGGCCCTGAAGTCAGTCAGTCTGTCTAACACCAATAATAGGACAGCAGCCAAATGAGGACAGACCTGACCAGACATCCTCCCCATCCTGTGTCCCCAAAAGGGCCTTTGGAAAAAAACAGAGTTCTGAGTTATGTTTGTCTGTGTGAGCATGTGAGTGTTTATACTGTATTAGCATGTGTGGACCTGTGCATCTGTGTGTCAAATCAAATGTTATTTGTCACATGCGCCGAATACAACAGGTGTAGACTTTACCGTGGAATTCTTACTTACAAGCCCTCTCCCAACAATGCAGAGTTAAAAAGTAAGAAAAATTTGCATTAAAAAAAGGAAATAGTTACACAATAAAGTAACAAATCAAATCAAATTTCTAATCAAAAGTGAGTGTTCATAGAGCCGGTACAAGAGAGTCAGTGTGTGTTTGCATTTATGGTATGGTGTGTATGTGCGTATGTGGGTGTCATGTGCCATGCAGCTGTCCAGTTACTCAGTCGTCTGTCTCCTCTCTCCCACAGAGGTAGGCTGCGGTGAGTCAGGACCCTCTCCACATCCCTCTCTGCTGCACCCCTAGTGTCAGAGAACACATCTGCTGAACCCCGAGTACATTGCTGGCAGATGGCACGGTCTCTCAGGCAAACACACATACACACGCACCACACACACACACACACACACACACACACACACACACACACACACACACACACACACACACACACACACACACACACAAAAATCATCTATCCAGCTAAAAGTGTTTGCCCCATACATCCCTTCCAGCACATGCTCCCCTCCCTCCCATTGTCTCTCCCCTTCCCCCCTTACAGGCCCACACAGGGCTGGGGCCATCTGGTCTCTTCATAGGGAGCTGGAGCCCCCCAGCAGCTTTTGTTACCGATACAGCCTCAAATTGATTATCATGTCGCCTGTTTCCTCCAACCCCCTCCCTAATTTCAATTACTACGGGGCTCTAGGTCGAGTAATGACCTCTTCCTCCTCCTCCAATCCACAGGACAAGAAAACAAGGCACAATATTTTGGGAATGTTCCCTCCTGAGAGATTGCTATGTATAATGTATGTGCCCAAAAATCTTTGTCATCTTTACATTTGTCTTTATCTGTTGTTGTTTAGTACTGTCTTGTGGCTAGCTCATGACTTGCAGATTATTGTTGACACACCAACCAGGATTAAGGGGCAGGGCAATTTGTGACTGTTGTTGTTTTGGTAATCAGTGGCTTTATTGCATTGCTCCGCTTTCTTGACATCTCAGTCGTCCAGGCAGGTCCTACAGGCCCTAATTTTGTCGCACCTGGACTACTGCCCAGTTGTGTGGTCAAGTGCGGCAAAGAGGAACATAGGTCAATTGCAGTTGGTCCAGAACAGAGCAGCACGCATTGCACTTAGATGTACACAGAGGGCGAACGTCAGTAACATGCATGTCAGTCTCTCCTGGCACAAAGTTGAGGAGAGATTGACTGCATCACTATTGGTCTTCACTATGTGTTCACTATTGGTGTTGATGTGTTGAAGGTAACCAAACTGTCTGTTCAAGCAGTCGGCACACAGTTCAGACACTCATCAGTACAACACAAGACATGCAATCAGAGGTCTCTTCACAGTCCCCAGGTCCAGAACAGAGGCTGGGAAACACACAGTATTAAAGAGCCATGACTACATGGAACTCTCTGCTACCCTAGGTAACTCAAACTAGCAATACAACCAGATAAAAAAAACTGATAAAAGAACAACTTACAGCACAACGGGGACTGTGAAGAGAGAGCCATTTTTATATATTTTGTATTGTAATTCCACAGTATTATTTATTTTTATAGGCAAGACAGTTAAGAACAAATTCTTATTTACAATGACGGCCTAGGACCAGTGGGTTAACAGCCTTGTTCAGGGGCAGAACGACAGATTTTTACCTTGTCAGTTCGGGGATTTGATCCACCAACCTTTTAGTTACTGGCCCAACACGCTAACTGCTAGATTACCTGCCACCCTGTTATGTAGTTGGGCTTGCACAAATTCTTGGCTTGCGTGATCTGGAACAGCTCATAGGGTAGGAGCCATCATATATTATGTGTACTATGTTATTATATTATGTGTACTATATATTTTATGCATTTTATTTGTTTTGCTTTGTTTCCTGTTTGGACCCCGGAAGAGTCGTCGCTACCTGTTACTTGGAATTTTAGTTATTTTATTAGCATCCCCATTTGTTGTTTTGAAAGCAGTCATGAAGCATGACATAATACAGAATATTTTAATAGACAATAACAGCTCAAGGACAGAACTACATACATTTGAAAATGGCACACATGGCCTACAAATCTACACATGCACACAAAATATCTAGGTCAAATGGGGGAGGGATTTGCTGTGAGGTTTTGCTTTATCTGTTTTTTGAAACCAGGTTTGCTGTTCATTTGAGCAATATGAGATAGAAGGGAATCAATAAAATAATGGCACTATATAATACTGTACGCTTTCTTGAATTTCTTCTAGATTTGGGGGCTGTGAAAAGACCCCTGGTGGCATGTCTGGTAGGGTAAGTGTGTGTGTCAGAGCTGTGTGTAAGTTGACTATGCAAACAATTGAGAATTTTCAACATATTGTTTCTTATAAAAATAATAAGTGATCCAGTCAGTCTTTCTTCAACACTGGAATGCATAGTATTTATATTAGCCCCCTGATTACAATGAAGAGCAAGACATGCCGCTCTGTTCTGGGCCAGCTGCAGCTTAACTAGGTCTTTCTTTGTAGTACTTGACCACATGACTGGACAATAATCAAGATAAGACTAAACTAGTGTGGTGTCAAAAAAGCAGAGCATTTCTTTATTATGGAGAGACCTCTCCCCATCTTTACAACCATTGAAACTATATGTTTTAACCATGACAGTTTACGATATAAGGTAACACCAAGTAATTTAGTCTCTTCAACTTGTTCAACAGACATACCATTCATTACCAGATTCAGCTGAAGCTTAGAGTTTCTCGTCTCCTAGGCAATCAGCAATTAGTACCAGGAGGTGAGCTCTTCACCCTTGCAAGGCCATTAGTATTAGTACATCAGTCTCCACAGTTTGTTCAGCGGCAGCCATGTGAGTGTTGGTCTTATCGCAAAACTAAGACCGTCGCCGAAACAAAGATAGTATTGCCAAGTTGTTTTGCGGAGTTGTTCGAGGAAGGAAAGAGTGGAAGACTCCACACCACTCTCTCACACTATTTTACCTAGTTATTTTCAGATGATCTCATATGTGTGTGTTTTCTATACCTGTTCGCTCCGCATCCGGTAGGCTTTACAGACAGGCCCACCACTTGACTGCAACGTCTGCCTCTAACCCTAGGAAACTCCTTTCCACCTCCTCCCTCCTTAGTCATCCACCCCTTCCCCTCCCTCTCTGCGGACAACTTTGAAAAGAAGGTTGATGACATCCGCTCCTCATTCACTCAGCTGATTGAGTCCACTGGTTCCATTCACACAGAACTACCCTATGCCTGGGTCTCTTTCTTCCCTCTCTCTGCAGATTAAATCCTGGAACTAGTGAGGTCCGGCGGCCTGACAACCTGACAACCTGCCCGCTTGACCCTTACCCTCCTCCCTTCACCAGACCATCTCTGTAGACCTTCTCCCATTCCTCACTTACTCAACTCATCCCTGACCATGACTGCATTCCCTCTGACATCAAAATGGCACGAGTTGCTCCCCTCCTCAAGAAACCAAAACTGAACTCCTCTAACGTCAAAAACTACAGACCGGCATCCCTTTCTTTTCTTTCTAAAACACTTGAGCACGCTGTCTCTGACCAACTCTCTCTTGTTATATCTCTTAGAATGATCATCTTGACCCTAAACCAGTCATGCTTCAAGACGGATCACTCAACTGAGACTGCTCTTCTCTGTGTCACCGAGGCTCTCCACACTGCCAAAGCTGACTCTCTGTCCTCTGTTCTTCCTATCAGCTGCCTTTGACACTGTGAACCATCAGATCCTCCACTCCACCCTCTCAGGGCTGTGAGTCTCAGGCTCTGCACATTCTTGGATTGCATTCTACCTAGCAGGCCGCCCCTACCGGGTGACTACTGTTGTCCCCCAGGTCTCGGTTCTAGACCCTCTCCTCTTCTTTCTATACACCAAGTTACTCTGCTCCGTCATATCACATGGTCTCTTCTATCATTGCTATGCAGATGACACTAAACTACTTTTCTCCTTGTGACACCCATGCATTTCTGCGTGCCTGGAAGATATCTCAGCTTGGTTGTCGGACCACTACCTCAAACTCAACCTTGATAAGACGGAGCTGCTCAAAGACCTCTCCATCACGGATGAAAAAGGTGTCCCCTCCCAGAGTGCAAAGATCCTTGGCTTGACCCTGGACAACACCCTGTCGTTCTCTGCAAACATCAAAGCAGTGACTTGATCCTGAAAGTTAATTCTCTACAACATCCATAGCGTACAACCCTAACTCACACAGGAAGCGTATGTGTACACCTGCTCGTCAAACATCTCATTCCAGTCATGGGCATTAATATGGAGTTGGTCTCCCCTTTGCTGCTATAACAGCCTCCACTCTTCAGGGAAGGTTTTCGATTAGATGTTGAAAAATTGCTGCTGTATGGACCTCGCTTTATGCACGGGGCATTGTCATGTTGAAACAGGAATGGGCCTTCCCCAAAATGTCACCGCGAAGTTGGCAGCAAAGAATTGTCTAGAACGTCATTGTATGCTGTAGCGTTAAGATTTCCCTTCATTGGAATTAAGGGGCCTCCACGAACCATGAAAAACAGCCCCAGAACATTATTCCTCATCCACCAAAATGTACAGTTGGCACGATGCATTGAGGCAGGTAGCATTCTCCTGGCATCTGCTAAATCCAGATTAGTCCGTCAGACTGCCAGATGGTGAAGCGTGATTCATCACGCCAGAGAATGCATTTCCACTGCTCCAGAGTCCACCACTCCAGCCGACGCTTGATATTGCACATGGCGATTTTAGGTTTGAGTGTGGCATCTCGGCCATTGAAACCCATTTCATGAAGCTCCCAACCAACAGTTATTGTGTTGACATTGCTTCCAGAGGCAGTTTGAAACTCGGTAGTGAGTGCTGCAACCAAGGACAGACAATGTTAACGTGCTACACGCTTCAGCACTCGGCAGTCCTGTTCTGTGAGCTTGTGTGGCCTACCACTTCACGGCTGAGCCGTTGTTGCTCCTAGACGTTTGCACTTCAGAATAACAGCACTTACAGTTGCCCGGGTCAGCTCTAGCAGAGCAGAAAGTTGACGAACTGCTCTTATTCGTTGACGAACTAATAAGGTCCCACAGTTGACAGTACATGTAAGAGCAAAAAACAGGAATTGTCCATAGAGCTCTAAAACAGGATTGTGTCGAGGCACGGATTGTGTCTGGGCAAAGGTACCAAAATAATTCTGCAGCATTGAAGGCCCCCAACAACACAGTGGCCTCCATCATTCTTAAATTGAAGAAGTTTGGAACCACCAAGACTCCTAGAGCTGGCCGCCCGGCCAAACTGAGCAACAGGGGGAGAAGGGTCTTGGTCTGGGAGGTGACCACGAACCCGATGGTCACTGACAGAGCTCCAGAGTTCCTCTGTGGAGATGGGAGGACCTTCCAGAAGAACAACCATCTTTGCAGCACTCCACCAATCAGGCCTTTCAGTAAAAGGCACATGGCAGCATGCTTGGAGTTTGCCAAAAGGCACCTAAAGGACTCTTAGACCATGAGAAACAAGATTCTCTGGTCTGATGAAACCAAGATTGAACTCTTTGGCCTGTATGCCAAGTGTTACGTCTGGAGGAAACCTAACACCATCTCTATGGTGAAGCATGGTGGTGGCAGCATCATGCTGTGGGGATGTTTTTCAGGGACGGGGACTAGGAGAGTAGTCAGGATCTAGGCAAAGAAGAATGGAGCAAAGAACAGAGAGATCCTTGATAAAAACCTGCTCCAGAGCACTCAGGACCTCAGACTGTGGTGAAGGTTCACCTTCCAACAGAACAACAACCCTAAGCACACAGCCATGACAACGCAGGAGTGGCTTCAAGAGAAGTCTTTGAGTGGCCCAGCCAGAGCCCGTACTTGAACCCGATCAAACTTCTCTGGAGAAACCTGAAAATAACTGTGCCGCAACACTCCCCATCCAACCTGACAGATCCTGAGAGGATCTGCAGAGAAGAATGGAAGATACAGAGAAGAATCTGCAGAGAAGAATGGGAGATACTCCCCAAATACAGGTGTGCCAAGCTTGTAGCGTCATACCCAAGCAGATTTGAGGCTGTAATCGCTGCCAAAGGTGCTTCAACAAAGTACTGAGTAAAGAATACTGTGAATACTAATGAATACTAATGTAAATGTGATATCAGTTTTTTCTAAAACCTTGTTTATGATTTGTCATTATGAGTTATTCATCCCTTAAACACCTTTATGTACCCTGGCTGGGCCATTAGCAATCAGCGGATGATCAGAGAGGGACTTGATTAAACCAAGGCTTCAATTACACCCTCCATATGGATCGTATACATGTCCACCTGTATATAACCTGCACCTCAGTGGGTGTGCCAGCCATGATGCAGGTGACTGGTGATATAACCAGAGGGTAAATAATCAGCTGATTCATAGATAATGATCCAACTCTACAGAAGGGAGTCATTAAAAAACACATTCCCACACAAATCCTGTGTGCATCCCTATCTGCTAGCTTTGGGGAGTTGTTTGCTGTACAGACACAGGGGCTCAAGGGGAACTAATATTACGTTGGAGGGGGGGGGGGCTATACAGACACAGACAGTGCAGAATCACCCGAGCGCAGAGGGCATAGAACACAGCGATGAGATGGTATTATTGGATGCCAGAAGTAAATTGGGTTTTTTAGGTGCTTGATTAAGTATCAATTGAGTGGTTCTAGTTAATTGTGGGTAGGCAGTGAATGGTGGAGGACAATGGGGAATGATGTTGAGCTAGTGAAGCATATGATGAGCTGTTTTGAGTGTCCATAGCAAGGAGTCAACTGAGATTGTAGGGGTTAGCATCAGGGTAATGAATTTGTCATTGTGATGATGAGTGTACAATGCCACAGTATGAGTCCATGAACCTATGGAGCAACCTAGTCGATGGTGGTGTCAATGGAGTTTCCTGGAGGTCTGATGAATTATAAGGGGTGTTGCCCTGTACTGAAATACGGTATGATGTCTGTAGCATCACTGACGGATTTTAAATGAGTTTTAATCTGCTGTGATAATTTGCGGTGAGTCATGTACATACTCGCAGTCACTTAAATGAGTGTGAAGATGTGTGATAACTTCTAAATGGGAGTGAGAAGATGTCAGCTTTGATGATTTGTGATCAGTTTCATCAGTGTTGCAGTTCACGGCGCAGTATTCAATGCTGTGTCCAGCCGCTCTATAGTGATATTTATAAAGTGTCTCTCGTCAGTCTCTCCTCTCAATTATCATTGCTTTAAGTTACTCTGCTCACCACTTTAATGGTCTGCGACTGAAAGTGCCTGACAAGCAGAAATGAATGAGAGGAGAAGAGGAAGCCCCCAGGTTTACTCATCTATTTTTTTCCTTCTTCTCTGGTGCTTAATAAGCTCCCTGTTTCTTCCGACTATGTCCCATTGCAATAAACCCACATACCAGGGCAGCAAACATGATAACTCACAGCCCATGTAATTGATCCCTGCAGTGCTTCTCACTCTCTCTCCTTCTCATCTCCACCCTTTCACTCACTCTCTTTCCCCTCTCTCTTGCTCCTTCCCTTCACTATCCTTCTTTCCAGATGGACCTTTCCCCTCCCCCCTGGTCCCCTGTGGGAGTGGTGGTCCTCGTTGTGAGGACAGACTCTTTTACTCTCAGATATTGCATTACACAGTGAAGTTCTACTGTGGCCTTTTTTCATTAACAATCAGGTGGTGTAGTGATCAGGCGGTAAGGAGAACCTCCTCTGGGAGTGGGCCATAAGGAAACAGCAGGGTTGAGGGTCCTTTAATACAAATACTACCCCCCTTTCTTCCCAAAGCCTTTCGACAACCCAGACCCACAGCCCCCCAATTCACTCCTTATGCGAAACCACCAGCCACCACACAGAGATAGATGGGGATATAATGACAAAAAAATTCTGCTTATTTCTTGGCGCGTACAAGCCTCTACTCCACAAACACAATGTATGCTGTGAATGTACTGTATTCTACACCACACCTCCAGACCTGTCATAATGATTTACAATAGTGGTACCAAAGTGCCAATGAATTTGTTACACTGCGGCAACACCAGGGAAAATTATTGTTGGTAGATTTATTTTATTTATTTTTATTGGCCTATCCCCTCTCGTAGGACAAAAGTAACTTTTTGTTAAACATTTTTGTATTCACAGTTTTTTTGCTATATATACACACAACCGTTGAAATGTTTGTGGTCACTTAGAAATGTCCTTGTTTTTGAAAGAAAAGCACATTTTTTTGTCCATTAAAATAACATCAAATTGATCAGAAATACAGTGTAGACATTGTTAATCTTGTAAATTACTATTGTAGCTGGAAACAGCAGATTTTTTTTAATGGAACATCTACATAGGTGTACAGAGGCCCATTATCAGCAACCATCACTCCTGTGTTCCAATGGCATGTTGTGTTAGCTAATCCAAGTTTATCATTTTAAAAGGCTAATTGATCACTAGAAAACCCTTTTTCAATTATGTTAACACAGCTGAAAACTGTTGTTCAGATTAAAGAAGCAATAAAACTGGTCTTCTTTAGACTAGTTGAGCATCAGCATTTGTGGGTTTGATTACAGGCTCAAAATGGCCAGAATCAAAGAAATGTCTTCTGAAACTTGTCAGTGTATTCTTGTTCTGAGAAATGAAGGCTATTCCATGCAAGAAACTGAAGATCTCGTACAACGCTGTGTACTACTCCCTTCACAGAACAGAGCAAACTGGCTCTAACCAGAATAGAACGAGGAGTGGGAGGCCCTGATGCACAACTGAGCAAGAGGACAAGTACATTAGAGTGTCCAGCTTGAGAAACAAACACCTCATAAGTTCTCAACTGGCAGCTTCATTAAATAGTACATGCAAAACATCAGTCTCAACGTCAACAGTGAAGAGGCGACTCCGGGATGCTGGCCTTCTAGGCAGAGTTCCTCCGTCCAGTGTCTGTGTTCTTTTTTTATTGGCCAATTTGAGATATGGCTTTTTCTTTGCAAATCTCCCATTTGAACTCATCAGACCAAAGGACAGATTTCTACCAGTCTAATGTCCATTGCACATGTTTCTTGGCCCAAGCAAGTCTCTTCTTTTTATTGGTGTGCTTTAGTAAGGGTTTCTTTACAGCATTTCGACCATGAAGGCCTGATTCACACAGTCTCCTCTGAACAGTTGATGTTGAGATGTGTTTGTTACTTGAACTCTGTGAAGCATTTAATCGGGCTGCAATCTGAGGTGCAGTTAATTGCCGATTTCTAAGGCTGGTAACTCTAATAAACTTATCCTCTGCAGCAAAGATAACTCTGGGTCTTCCTTTCGTGTGGTGGTCCTCATGAGAGCCAGTTTCATCATAGCGCTTGATGGTTTTTGCAACTGCACTTGATGAAACTTTTAAAATTCTTGAAATTTTCCGGATTGCCTGACCGTCATGTCTTAAAGTAATGATGGACTGTCATTTCTCTTTGCTTATTTTAACTATCCTTGCCATAATATGGACTTGGTCTTTTATCAAATAGGGCTATCTTCTGTATACCACCCCTAATAAACTTTCAACAAGGCACACCTGTTAATTTAAATACATTCCAGGTGACTACCTCATGAAGTTAGTTGAGAGAATGTCAAGAGTGTGCAAAGCTGTCATCAAGGCAAAAGGTGGCTACTTTGAAGAATCTCAAATATAAAATACATTTAGATTTGTTTAACACTTTTTTGGCAACTACCTGATTCCATATGTGTTATTTCATAGTTTTGATGTCTTCACTATTATTCTGCAATGTAGAAAATAATTTTAGAAAATTAAGAAAAACCCTTGAATGTGTCCAAGCTTCTGAATTGTACTGTAATATTCACAACCCAGAGTCAATACTTTGCAGAAGCACCTTTGGAATCGATTACAGTTGTGAGTCTTTCTGGGTAAGTCTCTAAGCACTTTCCACACCTGGAAAGATTAATTAATCTCCCAGTGTCTGATGGAAAGCAGACTGAACCAGGTTTTCCTCTAGGATTTTGCCTGTTCTTAGTTCCGTTCTGTTTATTTTATTTCCTGACCCCCCCCCCCCCCCCCCCCCCAAACATAACACTTTGTATTCAGGACAAAAAGTGAATTGCTTTGCCACATTCTTCACAGTATTACTTTATTGCCTTGTTGCAAACAGGATGGATGTTTTGGAATATTTGTTTTCTGTACACGACTCCTTCTTTTCACTCTGTCAATTAGGTTAGTATTGTGGAGTAACTACAATGTTGTTGATCCATCCTCAGTTTTCTCCTATCACAGCCATTGAACCCTGTAACTGTTTTAAAGTCACCATTGGCCTTATGGTGAAATCCCTGAGCAGTTTCCTTCCTCAACTGAGTTAGGAAGGAAGACTGTATGTTTGTCGCGATTGGGTGTATTGATACACCATCTAAAGCAGTGGTCACCAACCGGTCGATAGTGGTTGACTGGTCGATCTTAAAAGCATTCCTAATCGATCACCAAACATTTCTGTAGAAAAACCAACGATAAAGACTTGCGCTCCTTTGAATGTTTTATTTGTGTTGAGGTGTTGATTCAGAAGCCCTGTGCACCGGTTAGGCAAAGTGTTCCCATTTTGAACCATTTAATTTTTTCTGAAAAGACAAACTCCACCTGCCCGGCGGACCAGGAGATGTGTGGCTAAATCCAGTGTGTCTACTGTGCTGGCCAATCTGATAGCTCAAATCACGGTGGCTATAGCCTCCACAACCCCAGCAAAGCAAAGTTTGAAACTAGCCTACGTGAGATTTCATTAATTTTAAAACCATGACCAAAGAGCAAAGAGTTTTTATTCAGCGCTGTCAACAGTATTTTATTCAACACTAGTACAAAAAAGTACTAATGATTATTTTTCTTTGCAGCAAAATCTCCAGAGCTGAGATTGTTGTATGCCCCATATACAGTATATAACATTCTGTTGGTGGCAAGAATTTTGCATAATAATTTAAATTGAACAGCTCCTCAAAGTGTTGAATCAAGCGTTATTTTGTGTTTTAGTTCATACACCATGGAACGGTACATCGAAAATCTCTTCTCAGCTTGTTCGCAAACTGTATGGCGCAGCTGTCAACATTTTTGTCCTTTCAATTCATGCCACTCTTTTTCAGCAAATGTTTGTCTTTAATATATGGCAGACAAAGAAGTTCCCTACCTTCTCGTCCTTCCTTCTCCATTTTTGTGGTAATGCTGCAATCAATTGGTTGTAACTTTGGATTGAGTAAACTTGTTGGTCGATAATTTGTTATTCTGGTGCCCTTTCAGGCTATGAATTGTGGGTGGTTGTCTGTGGGAGAGTGTATGATTGTCTTGAGGCTACTAGCATAACAATCACTTTATTATCACATAACATACCAAGGGTTTTCATATCAGTAGGACATTTTATAGATCTGACCTAGAACAGGTGGATCATTCCTTGAAATGTTTTCCTATATTTTTTCATCACGTGAAAATACAGTAACTTGGATGTTGTCTGATGAAAGTTTGTTGCAATATCTTTTTCGGGGAGGGTAAAATGAAAGCTGTGCACCATTTCTGTTATATGGTCTGATGGTATTGAAACCAATCTCAGTGCCACCTTTCAGAATCGATAAAGAATGGCAATGTGTAGATACTGTTATGGAAATAGGAGAGCCTGTCCCCTCGTGTTTGGATCATACGGGCATAATTATTATTTTAGCTCAGAGTTGACAGCCATATGCCATGGCTCAGTTTAGGCCCAAGTTGGATATAGTCACATAACACCACGTTTGCATCTGCCAAGTGTCAATCATCACATTGAGCCCCCATCGCTTTAGGAAGGGGACTTGTGGTTACATAAAACCACTGAGTCATCATTGCCTGCTCAAGAACAGTTCAGACATTCTGGATCATTACACAAAATCATCTAAGATTTAAAGATGTAAAACAAAATGTGGAGAAAGTCAAGGGGTCTGAATACTTTCCGAAGGCACTGAATAATATGCATGTTGCGATGTGATACAACAATTATAATGTTATATAGTACAGATTGGGTTGGCAGTTCCTATATTTTCAGTCAACACAGACTGTATGTCAAAGTTGAACTAATGCAAAAACAGCTTATTCAAATGAAGGATGAAATTAAAGATTTAGTTTTCACAGAAAACAAATATTTGTCATATGCATCAAACATGATATTCAAATGCTAGGATATGAATTAATAATGAGATAAATTCAATGTAAATACATCTTCAAAGGAATCATGTTGGAGACGGAATCTACACGTAGGGATAATAAATGAATACAATTTAATATTTGTATAGCCTGAAGGACCCTTGTTGTCTTTGGCTGAGGTTATTGATCTAAATTGTTGTATTGTTGAGTTGGTATAAAGTAACTTATCATTGTAAAATGGTGAGTTTGGAAAATAACGGCCGATAAAACAACTTTCACCATGCATTCACTTGCTGCTTTGCAATGAGCACATCCATCACATTTGCTTCATAGTGTCCAAAGATCGGATGACAGACAGCCCAAAAGTTTCCCTTCTGGGACAGCATCCTAAAAGTAGTGACATTTGGAGACTTTTAGCTGAAAAACAAACTTTCCCAACTGTCACCCACTATAATTGGCTATGGTGATGCAGCATCAGGCTGAATCACCATTCACAAAGCATTGTGGAATGGAGACTGTGATTGATGATGTTTATTTTCTAAACTGTGTCTTCAACACTTTAAGTGCATATGACCCAGTTCTTTGGGCGATACATTTTTAATTAAACATCCAGTGTGCCAGTCTGCAGTGAAGATGGATAGTCCCTACTCTCAGATTCCTGGCAGGTGGAGCTGAAAAACGCACATGGGAAGAAAAAAAACAGTTCAGTTTGGCAGGGATGTGGAGAGAAGAGATAGAAAGTGTATAGAAGTATCCATATAAGGAGAACTGAGTGCTACACTGACTCCAAGACTGCTGACTAAGGAGGATAAAAGAGAGGGATGAGGATGAACAAAGACAGGGAGAGAGAAAGGGAGAGGGAGAGAGAAAGAGAGAGGGAGAAAGAAAGGGAGAGGGAGAGAGTGTGAGTGAGAGGCAGGAAGCTGAGCAGACATGATCGCAGCACATGGCATCAGGATGGGGCTGTTTTAGACAACCCATGTAAGGCTACTGACAGAGTGGCTCACCCCGACAGAGCAGATATGGTAGATAGGAGAGCTAATTGCAGGAGATATGTGATCCCCGTGAATCCGGAGGCACACCATTTCCTCTACTCTCACACGGCAATTCCACTGAAACCTCACCGCTATTGTATTTCACAGCACAGACTTTTGGAATCCATTTCTCTGCCACAAAAATATTGTCCTCTTAAAAACAAACAAATAAATGAAGCCGGGAGTCAGGGACACATCCTGTTATTCCCATAGTACTCATCTCTGTGAATGTGAGAGGTACAGGAACGACCCATGAGGTCATTACTAAATGAGATTACCTAATGACTTCACAGGCAACCAGCCTGGTACAGGGCCATTTAGAGACATAATTACTTCCCCCGTCATTATTTTGAAACACTAGAAAAGTCGTCTTATGTTGAGGCATAGCTTAATCACATTGTCGGACTGTTTTAAAAAGCAGGGGGGTCCAGACATCTACCAAGGCCATTGTGATCAGAAAACCAACCATGTAGCATTTTCATGCACTAGAAGAAAACCAACTTCTGTTATCATGTGCAGGATTTATTATAGGGCATCCTTTTACAAGGATGTGTTTAAAGTATGGGTTCTATTCAATCTGTATCGCGGAACTATTACAGATTGTTCAATAGAAATGTTTAGGTCATTTCCGATTGAGACGACATACAGTATGCAGCGTTTACAGTTTATGCAGTTTCCGCCATCGCGGGAACATTGGCTTTCAATTTCAATTGGGCAAGGGCGCTGAACATCCACGATGCGGATTGAATAGAGCCCTAAATCAGGATGTGTGTTCCTTTCTATCCATTAGGGGAAGGACTGTGGGAAAGTAATGACACATCAGTAGAAAGAGACAAGAAGGACCACTCTCTACAGAGGAAGTGAATGTAGTTGTCAACTTCTCATTATTCATGACTAGGATGACACTATTTTCATATCTGGACCGCTAACTCATTCTAAAGTAGTGTTCACCATAAAGTTTTAAGTTCCCTCCAACTTAGTAACAGTGAGGTAACATCTATTCAACTGTCTCAAAATTATAATGGAAGGAAAACAGAACAGAAATTTCATCAAGCTACTGTCATGTTAAATTCAATTTAAATGTAAATATTTTTTTACTATGTAATCTGTGAATCCATCTCTAAGGCAACTCCAACTAAAACTTTAGTCAATGTCATAAATGAAGACGGCAACAATACACGAGTTGAGAAGCAGTCTCTTCAGGAATTGGTGGCGTTTGAGGTTGAGCCATGGGCAGGTAAGTGGTGGTTTATGGGGATTCATTACAGGCCATTACAGCAGAGGTTACACAAGACAGGGGGATGTTTTATCTGCAATCACATAAAGAACAGACATCCAATACTTCTGACATCCCAGGAATGAAAGCATCTATCCCTTGTGGCTGTGAATCAAAGACGACATGAACTGCCAAAATAATGGAAACGAGGGCTGCAAAGTTTATTGAAAGGATGTGCTTTTTTTGTCACAGGTGTGGTTCCTGAGTTAATTAAGCAATTACCATCCCATCATGCTTAAAAGATAATGGGCACGCCATTATTTTGGTTACCATGGTTATGCCTCCAAAGGATGACAATACCCACAGGGCGCAAGTGGTTATTGAATGGTTTGATAAACCTATGTAAACCATATGCCATGGCCATCTCAGTCACCAGATCTCAACCCAATTGAACACTTATGGGAGGTTCTGGAGTGGCGCCTGAGACGGTGTTTCCTACCACCAAACAAAATACCAAATGATGGAATTTCTCGTCGAAGAAATCACTCCGATAGAGTTCCAGACACTTGTAGAATCTATGCCAAGATGCATTGAAGCTGTTCCGGCTCATGGTGGCCCAACGCCCTATTTATGTTGGTGTTTCCTTTATTTTGGCAGTTATCTGTATGTGTACTATCCACATCGACGTGACAGTAGTGGAGAGGGTAGTAAGTTTTAAGTTCCTCGGCGTACACATCACGGACAAACTGAATTGGTCCACCCACACAGACAGAGTGGTGAAGGCGGCGCAGCAGCAAACATTTACAGATCACCGCCTGGTACGGCAGCTGCTCCGCCCACAACCGTAAGGCTCTCCAGAGGGTAGTGAGGTCTGCACAATGCATCACCGGGGGCAAACTACCTACCTCCAGGACACCTACACCACCCGATGTAACAGGAAGGCCATAAAGGTCATCAAGGACAACAACCCCCCGAGCCACTGCCTGTTCACCCCACTATCAGCCATAAGGCGTTGTCAGTACAGGTGCATCAAAGCAGAGACCGAGACTGAAAAACAGCTTATATCTCAAGGCCATCAGACTGTTAAACAGCCATCACCAACATTGAGTGGCTGCTGCCAACATACTGACTCAACTCCAGTCACTTTAATATTGGAAAAATGTATGTAAAAAATGTATCACTAGCCACTTTAAACAATGCCACTTAATATAATGTTTACATACCCTACATTATTCATCTCATATGTATATACTGTCCTCTATACCATCTACTGCATCTTGCCATCTTTATGTAATAGATGTATCTGTCACGATTGTCTGAAGAAGTGGACCAAAGCGCAGCGTTGTGAGAGTACATTTCTTTATAATGTTGACAACAAAAACTGGAAATAACAAATGACGTGACGCTTACGAGGGCTATAGTGCCACTAACAAAGATAACTTCCCACAATAACTAAAGGGAAAAAGGCTGCCTAAGTATGATTCCCAATCAGAGACAATGATGGACAGCTGTCCCTGATTGAGAACCATACCCAGCCAAAACATAAACAACACAAAACATAGAAACACAAAACATAGAAATCAGAACATAGAATGCCCACCCAAATCACGCCCTGACCAAACCAAAATAGAGACATAAAAAGGCTTTCTAAGGTCAGGGCGTGACAGTATCACTAGCCACTTTAAACAATGCCACTTTTATATGTTTACATACCCTACATTACTCATCTCATATGTATATACTGTACTCGATACCATCTACTGCATCTTGCCTATGCCGTTCTGTACCATCACTCATTCAAATATCTTTATGTACATATTCTTCATCCCTTTACACTTGTGTGTATAAGGTAGTAGTTGTGGAATTGTTAGGTTACAGCTAGATTAGATTACTCGTTGGTTATTACTGCATTGTCGGAACTAGAAGCACAAGCATTTCGCTACACTCGCAATAACATCTGCTAACCATGTGTATCTGACAAATAACATTTTATTTTATTTTATACTACTATTGAGTAAGGGTTGAAAGATGATGATACAAATCACCTCAACTATTTACAGTTGAAGTCGGAAGTTTACATACACTTAGGTTGGAGTCATTAAAACTCGTTTTTCAACCACTTCACAAATTTCTTGTTAACAAACTATAGTTTTGGCAAGTCGGTTAGGACATCTACTTTGTGCATGACACAAGTAATTTTTCCAACAATTGTTTACAGACAGATTATTTCACTTATAATTCACCGTATCACAGTTCCAGTGGGTCAGAAGAATACATACACTAAGTTCTGTGCCTTTGAACAGCTTGGAAAATTCCAGAAAATTATGTCATGGCTTTAGAAGCTTCTGATAGGCTAATTTACATCATTTGAGTCAATTGGAGGTGTACATCCACAGGTATTTCAAGGCCTACCTTCAAACTCAGTGCCTTTTTGCTTGACATCATGGGAAAATCAAAAGATATCACCCACGACCTCAGAAAAACACTTGTAGACCTCCACAAGTCTGGTTCATCCTTGGGAGCAATTTTCAAACGCCTGAAGGAATCTGTACAAAGAATAGTACACAAGTATAAACACCATGGGACCACGCAGCCGTCATACCGTTCAGGAAGGAGACGCATTCTGTCTCCTATAGATGAACGTACTTTGGTGCGAAAGGTGCAAATCAATCCCAGAACAACAGCAAAGGACCTTGTGAAGATACTGGAGGAAATGGGTACAAAGGTATCTATATCCACAGTAAAATGAGTCCTATATCGACACTACCTGAAAGGCCGCTCAGCAAGGAAGAAGACACTACTCCAAAACCGCCATAAAAAAGCAAGACTACACTTTGCAACTGCACATGGGGACAAAGATCATACTTTTTGGAGAAATGTCCTCTGGTCTGATGAAACAAAAATAGAACTGCTTGGCCATAATGACCATCGTTATGTTTGGAGGAAAAAGGGGGAGGCTTGCAAGCCAAAGAACACCGTCCAAACCGTGAAACACCAGGGTGGCAGCATCATGTTGTGAGGGTGCTTTGCTGCAGGAGGGACTGGTGCACTTCACAAAATAGATGGCATGAGGGAGGAAAATGATGTGGATATATTGGAGCAACATCTCAAGACATCAGTCAGGAAGTTAAAGCTTGGTCGCAAATGGGTCTTCCAAATGGACAATGACCCCAAGCATACTTCCAAAGTTGTGGCAAAATAGCTTATGGACAATAAAGTCAAGGTATTGGAGTGTCCAACACAAAGCCCTGACCTCAATCCTATAGAAAATGTGTGGAAAGTACTGAAAAAACGTGTGCCAGCAAGGAGGCCTACAAACCTGACTCAGTTACTCCAGCTCTGTCAGGAGGAATGGGACAAAATTCACCCATCTTATTGTGGGAAGCTTGTGGAAGGCGACCTGAAATGTTTGACCCAAGTTAAACAATTTAAAGGCAATACTACTAAATACTAATTGACCCACTGGGAATGTGAAGAAATAAATAAAAGCTGAAATAAATAATTATCTCTACTATTATTCATTTCACATTCTTAAAATAAAGTGGTGATCCTAACTGATTTTTTTTTTATCCAATTTTTACTTGGATTAAATGTCCGGAATTGTGAAAAACTGAGTTTAAATGTTTACATTTGGCTAAGGTGTATGTAAACTTCCGACTTCAACTGTATATCTACTTGTCTCAAGATATTTTAACCATAAAGAGATGGCAAATCACAATTTCAGTGGCAGGGGTATTTATTATGAAGCTATGTTTGGGAGTAATTCAGTCAAATGTAATGATTGACAGATTAGTGAATCGACAGAACGGTCTAAATAATTCCCATAATACAATTTAAGGTGATTTTGAAAGATCAAACCACACAGAGTATTGTACTTAGGTGATCTCATCACAATGTCCCACTGGAAGGTGAATTGATTAAATATTCTTCAGTGAATCAATAACATTGAGCAATATTACATAATGATTACATATCACTAGCTGGTTACAATGCAGCCAGTAAAACCTACCATTGACCCAAGTCCACCTATTTGGTTTGTGTGAAATGTGATTCAAACATCCATAATACTCCACAGTACCCCTACAATAATGAGTACAGGAAAAGTGTCCAGCAAAATAATAATGTCTCTCATTTTCAGAGTAAATTTGAACTGTAAGACATGTCTGTTCATCAGTGTGGAACTTTGGTCCTAGCTGTGTGGGCCTTTGGGACGAGCCGTCCCACAGTGCAATAATGTAAGGTACCATGATATAACTGCAGCAGTGGGCACCTCATCATGGCTGGAGCTCTCCAAGGACACTATCCTTCAGAGGAGGAGAGGGGGAGGAAGGGATGAGGGGTGAGAGGAGGGGTGAACTACTAAGGCTCAGTAGAGATGAATAGCCTGCTATCCTCCATGGGAAAGTGTAATGTGAGGACAGAGAAGGAAAAAGAGAGATGGAGGAAGGGGGAGGTTATGTGCTAACTTGACGAGGGAACAGAAAATAGTGATACAGAATAACAGCCTTGGACTATGGGGGTTGAGCTCACAACTGTGACAATTTAACAGCTGTAAGATTTAGGGCAAAAGTGAAGCCCCTGATTTGACCAGCAGGAAGTATCATGTCTTGTTTGCGAGTTTGCTGAAGAGAACCTGTTATTGTTATTGTACAAAGGAATTCAACAAAACAAACTCAGTGAGAATCCACTCGTACTTGAACCTCGATTTCTGGCTTTCACGCGGTCATTCTGAAAGTTAACATGTATCTTGGAAGTGTGGCAACGTGAGACGTTGTTTTGCTTGGTGCATTCATTTGCTCCTACTGACAGGTCATCTTGGCCTTGTGTGTTCAAAAGAGAAGAGAACAAGAGAGACAGGGCAAGATTAAAGGCAAAAAGAATGGTCTCTTTGTTGAGTTCATCGATGCAGTTCTGCATTGCTTGTTCTTTGGGGTTTTAGGCACGGTTTCTGTATAAGCAGGGCTAGAGAGAGTCCACAGAGCAACTCCACACAACTAAGGGGCTTTGATTTACACTAAGAGCTAAGTGACTGTGTCTAGTGATGTATATTTAAACACCCATATGCTATTTCATAAAGCTATCTCAAAGTTGAAAGAATCTATCCTCCTTTAATCTGATGTTTGTGTGTGTGGGTCTATTCTATTTAGCTTTGTAGAAAGTAGGTGTTCTATAATAGAGTGGGGTGTATGAATTGAATGGACCAGAGAGTGTTATCATGCAGGATGTGAATGCAACAACACAACCTGAAACAAACCTGAAACAATTACCTGGTCAATATGTTCACTCACTCAAGCCACTACTAGAGTTGCAACATTGAACATGATACACACTTTAAAGAGTCGATTCCCACACTGATTTTTAAGCAGTGCTGGAGATTATTAAACATTTCAGCCACTCCATTTTCTACATTTTTGGAAATTACCAGCGCAATATAATGGTTAAACTCTCTAAATTCTGCCTTCCTGAACAGCCTAGCTGTGAGATCTGTGGATATCTATGTGTTTTAGGTGCTGAGGGGCTGTAGTCCCATTACAAGGACGATTAATAATTGATTTCTTGGGTTGATTGTGGGGGAAAGCACGCTCCGTCCCAGCTCTGTCTCACATTATTGATTTGGAATGAGCTGTCACTGAGCCAGGTGTGAGATAGAGTGGCCGTAAAGGCCGGTTTGTGTGTGTGTGTGTGTGTGTGTGTGTGTTTGTGTGAGCATGCAGGTGTTTTTCTGCGCATGTGTGTGTGCATGCAGGTGTGTGTGTCTGCACACTTATCATATCTGCAGGCCTTTCCAACAGTAATAGCAACATGGCAGCATTTGTCTTCGTTGTGTGTCTTGATTGAGAGTTGCCGAGCCTTTACCTACAGCCACTATGATGAAGAACCTCATATTGGACTCAAATGAAATGACCCTGGCTAGTCAAGAGCTGTACCGATGACAAAGTCGTTATGCTGTTTCATGGTGCCTCGGTGGTTTTACATTCATCCAATGCTGTTGAAGTGACTCCACTTCCACTACAGGGGTGAAAGGTCAAGATGTGGCTCTAGTTTGAGATCATTCAGACAGAGGAATCATTCCAGAGTATCTGCTATGAACAAGCTCAAAAGCAAGGCAGGGAGAGGGGAATTACTGACCACGGCACAGAGCAAACTGGATTTCAAATGGTGGTATTATAAAGCACATTATAAAACCTAAGCCAACTTCTATCTTAGCCAAGGCTGTCAAATTAATTTTACCCCGGGGGCCACATTTGGTCTCAACAAGGTTCGGTGGGCCACACTGAAAATGTGTTATTTTTCCTCGCTCTCAAAAATAGTCCTCTATCCACATTTCGGGGACTTTCCAATTCTCCCTGACCGTACCTTTCATTTCAGTGATTATTAGCCAGCTGAACAGTCAAGAAACTGTATGAATGTAAGTCCATTATCATTTCTACACAGTTTCGATTTGGTTTTAGTCATTTTAAAGTATATTTCAAACCACCCACGGGCCGGATTGGACCCCTCGCGGGTCGGATTTGGCCCGCGGACGGTATGTTTAACACCTCTGATGAAAGTTCTCTAAGCTCCCCTCCTTAAAGGCCAAACACTAAACTTAAAAACTATGAACACCCTCTTCAATGTGTTTACTTCACACAGAGTTTATTTGAGGTTTGCTCAGCTACAGTATGGCGTCTTCACTGATTGTTGAAGTACGATGATGGAGAGCTTCCTTTGATCGGTGTTCCTGCAGTGTTCCTGCAGTGTTCCTGCTGGGACCATTAGGTGAGCTGATATGATTCCCTGTGGGTTGGAGGGGAAATCCCGCTGCTGTGACTGAAGGCCGGAACCATCCCAGATCTCCTACCCTTAGTTCTGTTCAAACCACTCCTGTCTTTCATCACCTCTGCCTTTTGAACACAACATCAAACAGACAGGGGCCTCGCTTGACTTGGTCCACTTTGCAGTGTGTGTTGTTCAGGCATGGTTAGGTACATGAGTGGAGAGACTCAGTAGGCAGCGTAAAGTCTCACTTGATCTTTAAAACAGGCTATGAATGGTTGTATATACACTGTAACCAACCGACTGGGAAACCAAACCACCAAATAATGATGAATTGATGAAGATGAATTGTCATGCAAAACATTTATTTTATTTTATTAAGCTTGTAATGCATATTTGAAAATGTGTTAAGAAATACCTAATGAATACAACACAGCTTTGGTGACACCCCCGTTGTCCATAATTGTCAGATACACGATTATACGGTAATTGTGCCAGCACTACCACAGAAGACATAAGAAACACTACTAACACAAAGGACATCTACTTCAGCCAGAATCCCCAGTTCTTGAATCCATCCACCACTTGAGCTCGGGTAAGTAGGCTACAGTTGCTGCAGTCATATGTTATTTGTAACTTATTTTGTACATAATGTTTCTGCCACCGTGTCTTATGACCGAAAAGAGCTGATATCAGGGCAGCGATTACTCACCCCATACTGGAGGAATTCTTCTTCTTCAATGAGTCGGACTGGAAGGATATACTTCGGAAGCCCGTCAGGGCCCTCATCCCCGTCAGTCGCAGGAGGAAAATACGGAGATATCGTGGACAATGGTCCGGGTGCCTTGTAAGGATCCGTCGCCGAGAGGGTAATCTACCTTTACCATTGGTCCAATTAGCCAACGTACAATCAATCGATAAAAAAATAGACGAACTACGAGCATGTATATCCTACCAACGGGACATTAAAAACTGTAATATTTTATGTTTCACCGACTCAAGGCTGAACAATGACATGAATAACATACAGTTGGCGGATTTTAAGCTTTTTCGGCAGGATAAAACAGGCACCTCTGGTAAGACAATGGGTGGCGGTCTGTGTATATTGGTAAACAACAGCTGGTGCACAAAATCTAAGGAAGTCTCAACGTTTTGCTCGCTTGAGGTAGAGTGTCTCATGACAAACTGTAGACCACATTATTTACAGAGAGAGTTTACATCAATATTTTTTCAGCTGTCAATACACAGTTGAAGTCGGAAGTTTACATACAGTTAGGTTGGATTCATTAAAACTCGTTTTTCATCCACTCCACAAATTTCTTGTTAACAAACTATAGTTTTGGCAAGTCGGTTAGGACATCTACTTTGTGCATGACACAAGTCATTTTTCCAGCAATTGTTTACAAACAGATTATTTAACTTGTAATTCACTGTATCACAATTCCAGTGGGTCAGAAGATTACATACACTAAGTTGACTGTGCCTTTAAACAGCTTGGAAAATTCCAGAAAATGATGTCAGGGCTTTAGAAGCTTCTGATAGGCTAATTGACATAATTTGAGTCAAATAAAATCAAAGTTTATTTGTCATGTGCGCCGAATACAACAGGCGTAGTAGACCTTAGAGTGAAATGATTACTTACAGGCTTTAACCAATAGTGTAAAAAAAGGTGTTAGGTGAACAATAGGTAGGTAAAGAAATAAAACAACAGTAAAAAGACAGAACATATACAGATGTGAGGCATTAAAAGTAGCGAGGCTACATAAAGACACCGGTTATTCAGGCTGATTGAGGTAGTTTGTACATGCAGACATGGATAAAGTGCCTATGCACATATGATGAACAGAGAGTAGCAGTAGCGTAAAAGAGGGGTTGGCGGGTGGTGGGTGGCGGGACACAATGCAGATAGCCCAGTTAGCCAATGTGCGGGAGTATGGGTTGGTCGTCCCAATTGAGGTAGTATGTACATGAATGTATAGTTAAAGTGACGATGCATATATGATAAACCGAGAGTAGCAGCAGCATAAAAAGAGTCTATACTGTTGCTTCCTGCCTTAATTTTTGCTTGTAAGCAGGAATTAGGAGGATAGGATTGTGGTCGGATTTACCAAATGGAGGGCGAGGGAGTGCTTCGTAGGCGTTTCTGTGTGTGGAGTACAGGTGATCTAGAATTATTTTCCCTCTGGTTGCACATTTAACATGTTGATAGAAATTTGGTAGAACTGATTTAAGTTTCCCTGCATTAAAGTCTCCGGCCACTAGGAGCGCCGCCTCTGGGTGAGTGGTTTCCTGTTTGCTTATTTCCTTGTACAGCTGACTGAGTGCGGTCTTAGTGCCAGCATCTGTCTGTGGTGGTAAATAAACAGCCACGAAATGTATAGCTGAAAACTCTCTAGGCAAGTAGTGTCTCCTGCAATTTATCACAAAATACTTTACTTCAGGCAAGCAAATATTTCCTTAGATTTCGTGCACCAGCTGTTTACAAACATGAACAGACCGCCCTACTCGTCTTACAGACTCAACCTGTTCTATCTTACCGGTGCAGCGTATATCCCGCTATCTGAAAATCCATGTCGTCATTCAGTCATGATTCCGTGAAACATAGGATATTACATTTTTTCAAGTTCCGTTGGTAGGATATTCGTGATGGTAACTCGTGTAATTTATTGTCCAATGATTGCACGTTGGCGAGTAGTATTGACGGTAATGGCAGCTTTCCCAGTCGCCTTCTCCGGGTCCTGACCAGGCATCCGGCTCTTTGTCCTCTGTACCTGTGTTGCTTCCTCTTGCAAAAAATGGTGATGTCGGTCCTGTGGGGGGTTTGGAGAATGTCTTATGCATCGTCCTTGTTGTAGAAAAAAATCTTTGTCTAATCCGAGGTGAGTGATCGCTGTCCTGATATCCAGAAGCTATTTTTTGCCGTAAGATACAGTTTCTGAAACATGATGTACAAAATAAGTTACAAATAACGCGAAAACCCATCACATAATAGCACAATTGGTTGGGTGCCCGTAAAACTGCTGCCATTTCTTCCAGCACTGACTGGAGTGTACCTGTGGATGTATGGATATATTTCAAGGTGTACCTGTGGATGTTTTTCAAGGCCTACTTTCAAACTCAGTGCCTCTTTGCTTGACATCATGGGAAAATGTAAATAAATCAGCCAAGACCTTAGAAAGAAAATTGTAGACCTCCACAAGTCTGGTTCATCCTTGGGAGCAATTTCCAAATGCCGGAAGGTACCACGTTCATCTGTACAAACAATAGTACGCAAGTATAAACACCATGGGACCACGCAGCCATCATACAGCTCAGGAAGGAGACACATTCTGTCTCCTAGAGATGAATGTACTTTGGTGCGAAAAGTGCAAATCAATCCCAGAACAACAGCAAAGGACCTTGTGAAGATGCTGGAAGAAACAGGTACAAAAGTACCTATATCCACAGTAAAATGAGTCCTATATCGACATAACCTGAAAGGCCACTCAGCAAGGAAGAAGTCACTGCTCCAAAACCGCCATAAAAAAGCCAGATTACGGTTTGCAACTGCACATGGGGACAATTATCTGACTTTTTGGAGAAATGTTCTCTAGTCTGATGAAATGAAAATAGAACTGCTTGGCCTTATTGACCATCGTTATATTTGGAGGAAAAAGGGAGAGGCTTGCAAGCTGAAGAACACCATCCAAACTGTGAAGCACGGGTGTGGCAGCATCATGTTGTGGGGGTGCTTTGCTGTAGGAGGTGCTGGTGCACTTCACAAAATATAGATGGCATCATGAGGCGGGAAAATGATGTGGATATATTGAAGCAACATCTCAAGACATCAGTCAGGAAGTTAAATATTGGTCGCAAATGGGTCTTCCAAATGGACAATGACCACAAGCATACCTCCAAAGTTGTGGCAAAATTGCTTAAGGACAACAAAGTCAAGGTATTGGAGTGGCCAACACAAAGCCTTGACCTCAATCTTATAGATAATTTGTGGGCAGAACTGAAAAAGCATGTGCGAAATAAAAGCTGAAATAAATAATTCTCTCATCTAATTTTCTGACATTTCACATTCTTAAAATGAAGTGGTGATCCTAACTGACCAAAGACAGGAAATGTTTACTAGGATTGAATGTCAGGAATTGAGAACAAAATGACTTTTAATGTATTTTGCTAAGGTGTATGCAAACTTTCGACTTCAACTGCACCACCGCAGACCGATGCTGGCACTAAGACGGCACTCAATGAGCTGTATATGGCCATAAGAAAACAGGAAAACGCTCATCCAGAGGAGGTGCTCCTAGTGGCCGGGGACGTTAATGCAGGCAAACTCAAATCCGTTTGACCTAATCTCTACCCGCATGTTAAATGTGCAACAGAGGGGGAAAAAAAACTATTGACCAACTTTCCTCGACACAGAGACACGTACAAAGCTCTCCCTTGCTCTCCATTTGACAAGTCTGACCATAATACTATCCTCCTGATTTCTGCTTACAAGCAAAAACTAAAACAGGAAGCATCAGTGACTCGGTCAATAAGAAAGTGGTCAGATGAAGCAGATGCTAAGCTACAGGACTGTTTTGCTAGCAAAGACTGGAACATTTTCCGGGATTCTTCCGATGGCATTGAGGAGTACACCACATCACTCACTGGCTTCATCAATTAGTGCATCGACGACGTCGTCCCCACAGTGACTGTACTTACATACCCAAACCAGAGGCCATGGATTCCAGGCAACATCCGCAATGAGCTAAAGGGTAGAGCTGCCGCTTTCAAGGTGCGGGCCTCTAACCTGGAAGCTTATAAGAAATCCTGCTATACCCTCCTACGAACTATCAAACAGGCAAAGTGTCAATACAGGACTATATCGTACTACATCGGCTCTGACGCTTGTTGGATGTGGCAGGGCTTGCAAACAATTACAGACTACAAAGGGAAGCACAGCCGCAAGCTGCCCAGTGACATGAACCTACCAGACAAGCTAAATTACTTCTATGCTCGCTTCGAGGCAAGTAACACTGAAACATGCATGAGAGCACCAGCTGTTCCGGACGAATGTGTGATCACGCTCTCCGTAGCCAATATGAGTAAGACCTTTAAACAGGTAAACATTCACAAGGCCACAGGGCCAGATGGATTACCAGGACGTGTACTTACCAACTGGCCGGTGTCTTCACTGACATTTTCAACCAGTCCCTGACTGAGTCTGTAATACCAACATGTTTCAAGCAGACCACCACGACTCCAAAACCATCATCAAGTTTGCCGATGACACAACAGTGGTAGGCCTGATCACCGACAATGATGAGACAGCCTATAGGGAGGAGGTCAGAGACTTGGCTGGGTGGTGCCAGGACAACAACCTCTCCCTCAATGTGATCAAGACAAACGAGATGATTGTGGACTACAGGAAAAGGAGGACTGAGCATCCCCCATGATTCAAGTTCCTTGGTGTCCACATCACCAACAAACTATCATGGTCCAAACACACTAAGACAGTTGTGAAGAGGGCACAACAAAGCCTATTCAGGAGACTGAAAAGATTTGGCATGGTCCTCAGATCCTCAAAAGGTTCTACAGCCGCAATATCAAGAGCATGGTTGCATCACTGCCTGGTAAGGCAACTGCTCGGCCTCCGACCGCAAGGCACTACAGGGGGTAGTGTGTACGGCCCAGTATATCACTGGTGCCAAGCTTCCTGCCATCCAGGATGTCTATGCCAGGCGGTGTCAGAGAAAGACCCTAAAAATTGCCAAAGAGTCCAGCCACCCTAGTCATAGACTGTTCTCTCTGCTACCGCATGGAAAGTGGTACTAGAGCGCCAAGTCTAGGTCTAAAAGGCTTCTTAACAGCTTCTACCCCCAAGCCATAAGACTCCTGTACAGCTAATCAAAGGGCTACCCAGACCCCTCTGTGCATAGTCCCTTTAACTCTATCTACATGTACATATTACCTCAATTACCTTGACTAACCGGTGCCCCCGTACATTGACTCTGTAACGGTACCCCCTGTATATAGCCACACTTGTTATTTTACTGCTGCTGTTTAATTTTGTTTGTTACTTTTATTTTCTGCAGTATTTTCTATTTTTTACTTCTGTATATTTTACTTAACACTTTTTTTGTTTGTTTAAAAAAAAAATTCTGTTGGTTAATGACACCTGTTGTATTTGGTGCATGTGACAAATACAATTTGATTTGATGTGAGTAATAGCTTTTATGCATTAGCAGACTTATTGTTATGAACACTGATGTCCTGAAGTAGTGGCTGACGTTGCACAGACTTCACCGTGAAGGTAAAACCATTTTGTTTTACAACATAGATTCTTATCTGTTTAAATTGTGAACATACACACAGAACATCTCAGTCAGTAAAAAGCCCAGGTCCATCCATCACACCCCATAACAGGGCTCCATCTCTGACACTAATACAATAACACTGTCCTGTCTCCCGACGGAACCTGTGGATTGGCTATGATGGAGAAGCTCGGGAAATGACTCCCATTGTGTTAACCTGGCGTGATCCCTGTGAACCCAGAGGGAGGTGAGAGAAGACCGGTGTGGACTGTCACCAAGACACAGTCCAGATGTTCCACATTCCTCACCCTGAGGGAAGGTGTTCTCACCCCCAACATGCTGCTGTTATGATGAAGGATAAGAGCTCCATGGATGGGTGTGCATGTGAACCACAGCATTGGTCCACAGTAGGGCCCAGAGGTTTTACAGGTAATGTCATGTGGTCAAGGAAAACTCAGAACAACATACTGCTGTGCTTGTTATGCCATTTAATAGGCTACATTCTCACCGCTGTTATTAAGGATACAATATTGGTGGAGATTGCTGGCCATCACATCTCAAATGAATGTTGAGTGATAAGAAATATGCTTCCATTTGTGACTCATCTCTTCACTTCTCCAGTGCTGAGAAGCACTTAAATAATAATTGGCCTTTGGACATCTATTAAATTGTCCCTTCCCTTGTTTTCCATAGGGCCTCCCGAGTGGCGCAGTGGACTAAGGCACTGCATTGTGGTCTAAGGCACTGCATCACAGTGCTAGCTGTGCCATTAGAGATCCTGGTTTGAGTCCAGGCTCTGTTGCAGCCGGCCGTGACCGTGAGACCCAAGTTGGGTGCATCATCTGGGTTGGGGGAGGGTTTGGCCGACAGGGATGTTCTTGTCCCATTGTGCACTATAGTGACTCCTGTGGCAGGCTGGGCACAATGCATGCTGACATGGTTGCCAGGTGTACGGTGTTTCCTCTAACACATTGATGAGGTTGGCTTCCTGGTTTAGCGGGCATTGTGTCAAAAAGCAGTGCAGCTTGGCTGGGTTGTGTTTCAGAGTACGCACGGCTCTCAACCTTCGCCTCTCCCGAGTCTGTACGGGAGTTGCAGCGATGGGACCAGACTGAAACTACCAATTGGATACCACAAAAAAGGGGTAAAAAATAAATTATTTTTCTAGATACTAACTTTCTCATATAACCTCCGGCTGTGAAACATAATATATAGTCTCCTTGCTCTGCGTATTTGAGTTTTCCTGGAAAGACAGATAGACATATAGACAGCTGTGATGGAGACTGAAAGTTCAGCTCTGTAGGGTTCCCATGCAGGGCAAGCGCCTGCTGAGCTATTGATGCATGTGAGCATCTGTGTGATGGGTAAGAATGGGTCCCTCTCTTTCTAGAAACACTTACAGGTGAGCTGGGGTGAAATGGACTAGGCCATTCATCAGCACTGGCAGGTGGGAGATGGGCAAGTGTTGGTAGGGGTGGACATTGAACACAACCAGGAGGGGAGAGTAAATACATCCATCTGTGTGCACACGCACACACAAACACCCATGCATGCACGCGAAGCGCACACACACATACACATTTTTTGTTGTTGACGAAATACATTTACACTCATACGCACATTAGAGTTGTATCGGTTTGCTATATTTGTGGATAAGTGGAGATTCCTGAAAAGTAGAATATGATGTAAATGTATAGTAAAGCAGAGCATACTAATATGTGTGGAATGTTATTAAGACATACATCTACAGTGCCTTGCGAAAGTATTCGGCCCCCTTGAACTTTGCGACCTTTTGCCACATTTCAGGCTTCAAACAAAGATATAAAACTGTATTTTTTTGTGAAGAATCAACAACAAGTGGGACACGAAGTGAAGTGGAACGACATTTATTGGATATTTCAAACTTTTTTAACAAATCAAAAACTGAAAAATTGGGCGTGCAAAATTATTCAGCCCCCTTAAGTTAATACTTTGTAGCGCCACCTTTTGCTGCGATTACAGCTGTAAGTCGCTTGGGGTATGTCTCTATCAGTTTTGCACATCGAGAGACTGAACTTTTTTCCCATTCCTCCTTGCAAAACAGCTCGAGCTCAGTGAGGTTGGATGGAGAGCATTTGTGAACAGCAGTTTTCAGTTCTTTCCACAGATTCTCGATTGGATTCAGGTCTGGACTTTGACTTGGCCATTCTAACACCTGGATATGTTTATTTTTGAACCATTCCATTGTAGATTTTGCTTTATGTTTTGGATCATTGTCTTGTTGGAAGACAAATCTCCGTCCCAGTCTCAGGTCTTTTGCAGACTCCATCAGGTTTTCTTCCAGAATGGTCCTGTATTTGGCTCCATCCATATTCCCATCAATTTTAACCATCTTCCTTGTCCCTGCTGAAGAAAAGCAGGCCCAAACCATGATGCTGCCACCACCATGTTTGACAGTGGGGATGGTGTGTTCAGCTGTGTTGCTTTTACGCCAAACATACGTTTTGCATTGTTGCCAAAAAGTTCAATTTTGGTTTCATCTGACCAGAGCACCTTCTTCCACATGTTTGGTGTGTCTCCCAGGTGGCTTGTGGCAAACTTTAAACTACACTTTTTATGGATATCTTTAAGAAATGGCTTTCTTCTTGCCACTCTTCCATAAAGGCCAGATTTGTGCAATATACAACTGATTGTTGTCCTATGGACAGAGTCTCCCATCTCAGCTGTAGATCTCTGCAGTTCATCCAGAGTGATCATGGGCCTCTTGGCTGCATCTCTGATCAGTCTTCTCCTTGTATGAGCTGAAAGTTTAGAGGGACGGCCAGGTCTTGGTAGATTTGCAGTGGTCTGATACTCCTTCCATTTCAATATTATCGCTTGCACAGTGCTCCTTGGGATGTTTAAAGCTTGGGAAATCTTTTTGTATCCAAATCCGGCTTTAAACTTCTTCACAACAGTATCTCAGACCTGCCTGGTGTGTTCCTTGTTGTTCATGATGCTCTCTGCGCTTTTAACGGACCTCTGAGACTATCACAGTGCAGGTGCATTTATACGGAGACTTGATTACACACAGGTGGATTGTATTTATCATCATTAGTCATTTAGGTCAACATTGGATCATTCAGAGATCCTCACTGAACTTCTGGAGATAGTTTGCTGCACTGAAAGTAAAGGGGCTGAATAATTTTGCACGCCCAATTTTTCAGTTTTTGATTTGTTAAAAAAGTTTGAAATATCCAATAAATGTCGTTCCACTTCATGATTGTGTCCCACTTGTTGTTGATTCTTCACAAAAAAATACAGTTTTATATCTTTATGTTTGAAGCCTGAAATGTGGCAAAAGGTCGCAAAGTTCAAGGGGGCCGAATACTTTCGCAAGGCAATGTATATTAAGTGAAATAACAGGTCTTTCTCCATCATGGTTCATTGTGCATCCTACTTTCATCTTTTAGATTGGCTCTACATTATTATTAGAATATTACTTTATTTGAGCAAGCACTGCTTTATTAATTCAATTGAAAATGACAATAATGGAACAGTGAGTGAATTATTCACTTTTAAACATTGCCAACGCATTATTAGTCCATAGACATAAATATTTAAAGCCCTTGTGCATTAATTAAATGCAAAGCAACCACACACAACTGCAATATTAGCACACAATAGAATTCATTAATTGGCCTTAAACAGCTGAATCCCCTCTCTAACTTCATGTAAAAACAGAAATTCTCTGACACTGTAATTTTTAGACAACCATCAGCTGTCTATTAACCTGGGGCATATCTAAGAGAATGACATGTATTATTCACTGATGTTAATATTGTAGTGGCGTATCAGGGAACATATTTACTAGGGAAATGCTATAAAATAACCAGAGTATAAATTGGTATCTCAGCTGTGTTGTGCTGTGTACTGTGTGTATGTGTGTGTGCACATGCATGTGTGTACCTCTTCTCTCTCACACACACACACACACACACACACACACACACACACACACACACACACATTTTTCAGTTACTGTACCACCAACTTAATTTTTTCTATGCCCGGAGTACACCTGAAGTACCCCCTCATGTGCATTTTACCAGTAGACCTATGGTCTCATGAGTCTTTTCAAGTACCCCCTGTGGATAGGCAAAAAACCCAGAGGGGTTCTTGTACCCCTGATTTGAAACAACTACTCTAGATCATGGAGAATTCCAGGAAGTGATGTTACTATTTAATCAGCCTTTTCATCTCAAAATCCTTTCAATGGTGCAGATGGTATTAGAGCACAGCTATCCTACTATTTCTTTGTAATTTGCAATAGTTGCTACATTACTTATTCGACCCTTTCCTCTTTCAGTGTAATCCGTTTTGCTCTAAGACAATAACACTCTTAAAAGGGCAATCAGCAGTTGCTACATCCCTTTCTGGACTTCTACATGAATGATATGAACCCATTGATTTTTGAAGAATATAACTTATAAATTCCTAATGAATTTAGTTTAACTGTCGTACCCAATCAGAACCCTATACGCTTGTTTAACTCAAATGTTTGTAAACAACGTAAATGTAGACAAACACCATATAGCCTCAAAACTATAATTTTGATAACATGCATGATCAGTCCTTGCATCCTTAGCTCTGTCTATGAATTTGACACTAGTTACATTTCTCCCGCCCCATCGCTCAGCTTTTTACGGAAACAGGGGCGAGAAGGACACTTTGTTATTGTTTCTACTGCTGATTGCCACTTTAAGATGTGAATCCGTGTTGTTAGGTAACAACACTTTTACACAACACAGACTTTCACATCCAGCAACATCAACGGGCACAGAACTGAAGCGACGGTAGTCATCATTAAGATTATGTTAATTTCATATTGATCTGTCCTTTGTGTTTCACATACATGATTTCACGTACAGATGTAGGATCTTAATGTGATCACGTTTTTGTTGCTGAGAATTTTCCTTCACTGCAAATAATGCAAATGAGCTTTGTGATTTACATAAATTCACTGAAAACCCACACTAACACACAGTTATATTAACAGTATTTCACTTTTCATGTAATCTAATTTTGGACTGCTTATAGCCTAACCACCGATCAAGCAACATTATGGACTAAACGTTCCAATCTTGTTGCTGCACAATTAATTTGCCGGGACAATACGGGTCAAATTAAGATCCAACTACTGTAGTGTCTCTCACATGCAATTGGATGTGTTTACCATGGATGTGTTTATCCGCGGGTGAAAGTGACTAGGGCATTTCACATGCTATTGGATGACTAACGTGTTAGGCATGTTCTGACCTTGAGAGTCCAGTCCTCTTTGCTAAAGTACTGCGATAGCTCCAGGTGCAACAGTGTTTTCCTAATGGAAATATTTCTGTTAAATTTCCAACTCATTTCTCTCTGCCTTCCTAAGTGGATATGTTAAATATTTTGGACCTAAGGATATTTGACTCCTCTCAGTTCCGTTTTATCTGACTGCGTGGAAAAATGAAGGGTGGCTAATTGGGGAACTTGCTCATGTACTGATTATTTGTTTGTGTGTGTGTGTGTAAAAAAAAAGGGAGAGAAAATGTATGTGTAAGAGAATGCGTCATCATGTGTGTCGGCTCCCGAGTGGCGCAGTGGTCTAATGCACTACATCTCAGTGTTAGAAGTTTCACTACAGTCCCTGGTTCGAATCCAGGCTGTGATTGGGAATCCCATTGGGATATTGGCCCAGCATCATCTGCACAATTGGCCCAGCATCATCTGGGTTTGGCTGGGGTAGGTTGTCGTTGTAAATAAGAATTTGTTCTTAATTACTTGCCTAATTAAATAAAACATGCCAGTGTCAAAAAGCATACTATGATTCTGGGGTGTAGGGTGGACACAACATAAGGATGTACAGTACGTTTGTGTGCACATAAATAATGCTGCCATTAGGCCTGTCCACTAAGCTGATTACAGGCATTACAGGACACATTTAACATTCATGCCGCTTAGTTTTACAACACATCTTAATTCAAGGGAAATCAATGCTTAATAACCTATGAAAATGTACATTTTCTGTTTTACCATCGCCAGCAGCTTAGTAATGCACCCTTGGGGGCTAGGCTTTCAATTCGCCTCATTGGCAGTAAAAAAAAAAAAATCTCAACCAATATAAAAGACACATGATTAGTGGGAAAGAATCAAATTGTTCAACTGGGTCACAGGAGGCATGATCTAAGAGTGAAGCAAAATCCTCACATAGCCTAGACAGATGTATTGCCAACCTCATAGGTATTCTGACAGTGGTTACATGTGATTGCACAGTATGTGTTTTTACGTATCAAAGTGCATATGTGTGTTCAGACATGCCTACCTGTTCAAGTGTGTATCAATCTAGAATGTGTCTACCTACTGTATACAGTCCATGCATCCTCTCCTGTTCAAGCGTACATGTGCCTGCTAGCACCTGTAGCCATGTCACTTCATCATTGGCATGGGAGCCCTACTCAGCCCTGTGCTAGATGGATGGGACTTCCTGGGCTAAGCCCCCATAGTGAATAGTGAAGGCTTGGCCTGCTGTGGTTTAAACACTGCTGGATGAATGCTGGGGCTTAGAGGCACAGGGATGAATGCTTCCAGGGCTTAGGAGTCTTCATCTTCCTGCTACATACACACCAGCACCAGGACCAAAAGCACTTCGTCTTCAGAGAGACGACGCTCAATTATTATCAGCCAGCTCTTATAAATGCATATACGTTCTTATTGCCAGTGGGCTGATCTCTACCAGCCGTGATATTAAATCCATCAGTTTCCCATGCTGGAAAAAGTATTATCCCTCCTCCAATTCTCAGAACCCTCCTTTACAGGGCAGTCTTTTTAATTACATACATAACTTCTCCCTGCCAAAAGCACTTCTCTATCGCCTTGACAACTCAGGGAGCACTCTGAAAAATCTATGTCTGCATCTGGCCCGGTGTGTAAGAGAGTGGAAGAGACATGTGTGTGTGTGTGTGTCTGGGAGAGATGGGAGAGGGAGAGAGAGAAGAGGAGGGGAGGGGAGGGGGTGTTATGTACATATTCCTCTGAATATGTATGTGCATGCCCATTTTTATTTAAATATTGCTCTGTGTATATGAATGAGAGAGATGGAATGATGTAAGAATCTATGAGAAAACTTTACAAATACCTCTGAGGCATACAAATCTGAGAGATAGTCTCTGCCAAGCTTATTAACCAAATCCAACTGCTCCACTTGGCATATACAGTTCTATCGGAAAATATTCTGACCCCTTGACCTTTTCCACATTTTGTTACATTACTGCCGTATTCTACAATTGATTAAATGAATACAAATTCTCAGAAATCTACACACAACACCCCATAACGACAAAGCGAAAACATTTGTAAAAAATGTTTTGTGCAAATGACCTGATGGACACTCTGACAGAGCTCTAGAGTTCCTCTGTGGATATGGGGGAAACTTCCTTGGTCTGATGAAACCAAGATTGAACTCCTTGGCTTGAATGCCAAGCATCACATCTGGAGGAAACCTGCCACCATCCCTACGGTGAAGCATGGTGGTGGCAGCATCATGCTGTGGGGATGTTTTTCAGAGGCAGGGACTGGGAGACTAGTTAGGATCGAATCAAAGATGAACAGAGCAGAATACAGAGAGGTCCTTGATCAAAACCTGCTCCAGAGTGCTCAGGACCTCAGACTGGGGCGAAGGATCAACTTCCAACAGGACAACGACCCTAAGCACACAGCCAAGACAACGCAGGAGTGGCTTCGGGAGAAGTCTCTGAATGTCCTTGAATGGCCCAGCCACAGCCCGGTTTTGAACGCGATCGAACATCTCTCGAAAAACCTGAAAATAGCATCCAACCTGACTGAGTTTGAGATGATCTGCAGAGAAGAATGGGAGAAACTCCCCAAATACAGGTGTGCCAAGCTTGTAGCGTCATACCTAAGAAGACTAAATGCTGTAATCGCTGCCAAGGGTGCTTCAACAAAGTACTGAGTAAAGGGTCTGAATACTTACAGTACCAGTCAAAAGTTGGGACACACCTACTCCTTCAAGGGTTTTTCTTTATCTTTAATATTTTCTGCATTGTAGAATAATAGGGAAGACATAACAACTATGAAATAACACATATGGAATCATGTAGTAACCAAAAAAGTGTTCCAACTATATTTTAGATTTTAGATTCCACCCTTTGCCTTGATGACAGCTTTGCACACAGGTGATATTCTCTCAACCAGCTTCACCTGTAATGCTTTTCCAACAGTCTTGAAGGAGTTCCCACATATGCTGAGCTTGTTGGCTGCTTTTCCTTCCCTCTACGGTCCAACTTACCCCAAACCATCTCAATTGGGTTGAGGTCGGGTGATTGTAGAGGCCAGGTCATCTGATGCAGCACTCCATCCCTATCCTTCTTGGTCAAATAGCCCTTACACAGCCTGGAGGTGTGTTGTGTCATTGTCCTGTTGAAAAACAAATGATAGTCCCACTAAGTGCAAACCAGATGGGATGGCGTATCGCTGCAGAATGCTGTGATAGCCATGCTGGTTAAGTGTGCCTCAAGTTCTAAATAAATCACAGACAGTGTCACCAGAAAAGTACCCCACACCATCACGCCTCCTCCTCCATGCGTCACGGTGGGAACCACACATGCAGAGATCATCCGTTCACCTACTCCGCTTCTCACAATGACACAGTGGTTGGAACAAAAAAGGACAGGTTTCCACCGGTCTAATGTCCATTGCTCGTGTTTCTTGGCCCAAGAAACTTCTTCTGATTGGTATCCTTTAGTAGTGTTTTTTTTGCAGAAGTTCGACCATGAAGGCTGGATTCACGCAGTCTCCTCTGAACAGTTGATGTTGAGATGTGTCTGTTACTTGAACTCTGTGAAGCATTTATTTGGGCTGCAATCTGAGGTGCAGTTAACTCTAATGAACTTATCCTCTGCAGA
Organism: Oncorhynchus mykiss; assembly: GCF_057628025.1. Lineage (NCBI taxonomy): Eukaryota > Metazoa > Chordata > Actinopteri > Salmoniformes > Salmonidae > Oncorhynchus > Oncorhynchus mykiss. The sequence goes on along the minus strand of NC_143044.1, from coordinate 20,615,265 downwards.
AGAAGTAACTCTGGGTCTTCCTTTCCCGTGGCTGTCCTCATGAGAGCTAGTTTCATCATTGATGTTTTTTGCGACTGCACTTGAAGAAACTTTCAAAGTTCTTCACATTTTCCAGATTGACTGACCATTATGTCTTAAAGTAATGATGGACTTTGCCTATTTGAGCTGTTATTGCAATAATATGGACTTGGTCTTTTACCAAATAGGGCTATCTTCTGTATACCACCCCAGCGTCGTCCGGGTTACGGGGGCTTCATATGCGCTCTAGCGACTCCTTGTGGCGGGCCGGACGCCTGCAGGCTGACCTCAGTCGTCAGTTGAACAGTGTTTCCTCCGACACATTGGTGTCGGTGGGTGTTAAGAAGCGTGGTTTAGCGGGTCATGTTTTGGAGGACGCATGACTTGACCTTCACCTCCCAAGTCTGTTGGGGAGTTGCAGCAATGAGACAATATTGAAATTGGGGAGAAAATGTGGGTAAAACAATTCTTTACAAAAATTATTATTACACATATTGTACTTCTAAACATATACCTCCTAAGATAATTCTGATAGAATACAGACCCACCCCTAAGCTAAACGTTCACTGACTTGCTTCTCGTCCACTACTGTGGCCAAAAACCAAGAGGTCCTAAAAGTAAGACTCGGTGTGGCTGTCAGCCTCAAACATTTCCCCACTATGCACTCATCATTTCTCCTCTCCACCACAGGAAAAACAGCTATAACTACTGAGACCTTAATGACCATGACATTTGTCTTTCAGACCATAAAGGGAAGGAAAACGTACTATAAGATCAAATGGAAATTCTGGCATGGTCTTACAGTAGACTTTATGAATGATTGATGACCCAGACCACTATCTGGGAGTAATGTAGGGAAAAGTTTTAATAAATAGGAACTATCTGTCTTTAGGTAATGATATGCTATTAATCATTCTCCCAACTATCAGTTATCACAAGGTTATAGGCACGCCGACCACTTCCCCGAAACGACATGTTCCAAATGATAACGTATGCGTACGTGACATCCTTCATAACCCATAACCCTCTATGGTACTGTATCTCAGAGGGTAATGCAAACCTACAGTGTAGTTACAACAAATATACAGAATTACCTGAACTACCAAACAATGTCGGAATAACCTGCATGTTAGAAACTGCATGTGAACAAATTCATGTTCCTCATAAATAAATACAGTTCAAAGGTAACTTTATTTGCCGTTCTACCTGGGGCTGGAGAGAGTAGTGGAAGAGAGAGAGAACTTGACTCATCTGATGTTAAAGTAAAGACCAGCTTTAGGACGGCATGTTTCCTAAAGGAATTTCCCCTAGAGAAGGAGAGAGAGAGAGAGAGAAGGAAAGAGAGAGAGAGAGAGAGAGAGAGAGAAGGAAAGAGAGAGAGAAGGAGAGAGAGAAAGAAGGAGAGAGAAGGAGAGAGAGAGAGAGAGAGAGAGAGAGAAGGAAAGATAGAGAGAAGGAGCGAGAGAGAGAGAAGGAGAGAGAGAGAGTGTGTGTGTGTGTGTGGGGGGGGGGGTTGTTTGTTTTGGTCATACTACAGTGGAAGGATGCATGTCTATTCCTTTAACTCCTATCTGAGAACCTGTTAAAAGCCAATGGCTTTCAGTGGACAAAATGTAAGCATTTAATCCGACTGATTCACAGTGTGATACTTTTGAAATAATCTCTTTACATAACTTCCATTACATTTTAATGTATTCCTAAAATGCCCACATCTAATATCAATTTATTCTTTACCCCAAAATAATACTAACACTTCTGACATCACATCAAAGCTCCCCAAAGTAAATCTAATTGGATGTTTTCGCGTCAGGACCAATCGTAACAGTCATAATGGAGAGAAGGCTCTCTGGGGCAAGAGGAGTACCTATGCATTTACTCCCTTCATTTGGTGTCTGCAGCTGCGTGATGCCTGTTGACCTGTCGGCTGCCTGCCTGCCTGGACACCGTGCTGCCCTCGCTCTACGCTGTGCTGCTGGAGGATTATGTACTCAGTCTGTCAGTTCCGCTAGGCTAGCGCTGCTGTGCTTCGATCCCAAGCTTTGTTTGATTGTTTGCTGCTCGCTGTAGTGAAACGCAAGTGCAGACATATCAGGGTTGTTCACAGAGCCTTGCCTCCTTCCTCACTCTTGTACACGCTGCATTTAAACAGTGCATACCCTGTCTCTCCTCTTTTTCTTACAAAATTAGGGTTGGCCACAAAATAATCTTATTTTGGGTTTAAAAACCACTCCAGGCCACACTTGAACACCCAAACCTTGATATAAAGTGTGAAGAAATTCTAATGGACCTACAGCGTCTATGTTCAAATAACTGCCATTTTCTGGGCAGATTATTATTTTTTTGATTAACAAATCGAGCCAAAATGTTTGCCCCTCCCTGCTCAAAACCATATTATATATCACTTTTATATAGCAAAATGTTATGTATAATAGATACTGTATTTACCTTACAGAGAAAGCATCTCAGGCAACTCTGCGAAATTACTGCAGTAAGTGACATGTTGAAGTAAAAGGCAATTGGTGTGTGGGCACAAGTGTAGAATGTCTAGATTTTATGGTGCATACTTTTGAAGTCCTTGATACCACATTTCATCTTCCAATATAACACACAGGGTTTCTAAACCGGGAGATTTCACAGGGCAAATTTAAGCAGTTATGTTGGTATGTGTAGCTAATATATATAATATATGCCATTTAGCAGACACTTTTATCCAAAGCGACTTACAGTCATGCGGGCATATATTTTACATATGGGTGGTCCCGGGAATCGAACCCACTACCCTGATGTTACAAGTACCATGTGCTACCAACTGAGATAGGTTACCAACAAGTTAATCTACCACCAGATGGTTCCTCAGACAGATGACCAACATCATCCAGCAGGATTGTCTGAGAGCTGAGTGCAGGAACAGGTGCATGCTCTGATTTCCCTCCAATAAAACTCGCCCTGTCTCTCTCTCATTCCCGCTGACACATTCAGACAACAGACCCTGCTGTTGCTCTTCACGCCGGACTTCTCCAATTAACTCAACCAACCTATATGCCCCTAAGCACTGTCACACGAGAAGCTATTGGAGCTTTGTGAATACAACTCAATTTGTCACAGGGCATAGTGCTAAATCAAATGTGGCTTTTGAGTGATTTATTGCTTAGATTGAAAGTTGAGTGCATGGCAGAGAAGCAAAGAGAAAATGCCTCATAAGTCAATTAAATGGAATTGTGTTTGCAAACAAATCCCATGTGTTACCTTCCCCCCGTTTACCTTTATTGAAATTAAGTCCTAATGCTGGGATGAAAAATATCCCTCCCTATTTCTTTCACCTTATCGTTGGTTGAATGTGTATGGGGTAGTCTTGGATAGTGTGCTTCTGCAGGGGTGAAAATGCTTGTCTCCAACTCATAATCATATGAATTTCATGTATGCATATATAGGGAGACCAGTTCAGTTATCGAATAACTATATTTAGGTCATAAAATAACATTACGGATGTTCTTACACAACAGGATATTTTAATAAATGAATTAATCTGATTATGCATCAGCTGTTGATGTGAATTAATTCCATACAAAAATACTAACAATCTCAAAGTGAGTGTATACTGTAGAAAGATATTAAACACATTTCCACATGTAATGGAATTGGATTCTTTGGTACCAAAGTCCTAAGCGCATTTGTGACAAGTACATTTCAAACTTGACTTCCCCAGTTAAGACCTAGCACCAGTACTTTACATGTAAATCTAAAAGTTAAGCATGCAGCCCACACATATTTCCCAAAGCGCCAGAGCAAATCCGACTCCAACTTGCCAGCCTGTATTTCCCTGCTATACAGGTCACTTCAAAATGAGTCACTCCCATGTAAGAATGAATAACAAACGCACAAGTAGGCAGATGGCCACTTCTCTCCATTCTCATTCACTGCCTTCTCAACAGGTCGCTTTTCTGACGAGGTGCTTGAAAGTTAATAGATCTGCATGAGAGTAGTAGCAGCACAAATATCACTGTGGTGCCTTGCCAAACTGCAGCTGTCGCGCCGCAATCACTGCCCACTGGGAGCCATTTGGGGGATATTGCTTTGCCTATCATTCAGTCAGCAGAAAGGCACAGCGATGCAGCGATGGGAAGCCAGGGCTGGCAGTCTATTGAGGTATTGTGCGTGCCCGTCGTCATCAATGATTTAAATAGAAGAGCTCCACAGGCAAGCAGGCAGGACCATCCGGGGCAGTCCACAGCTCAGGAATAAGGCTCACCGTGAGCCTCACACAGCTACTATTCCATAATGTCTGGGACAGGGCCAAAGCCTCATACTGCGCACACACACACACACACACACACACATACACACACACACACACACATACACACACACACACACACACACACACACACACACACACACACACACACACACACACACACACACACATACAAACACAAACAATGCCCCTTCTACTCTCCCTCACCCCTCTTGTGAATAATGTATAATGTACAAGCTTTAAAGGCCTGCCCAGCCACAGCCCCGCCAGATGAAGATTTACTTTGATGCGTTCAAATAGACTGAAAATACAGTCTGCATACAGAACTGCTGTCTGTTGGTAGGCCTACCTTGGTCACATTGCTCCTATAGACCACTGACTGTAGACATAGGTGTTCCATGATCAACCTATTTTTGGATTCAGTATTCAAGACTGATGCTATACTGATATTTAAGTACAGCCCTTTATGATTTATGGTGTTTGGCCGATTCATGTTGGACACAGAGTACATATCCTCAATGAATATCAACTTGTTCCCGGTGAAAACCTGCAGTTTTCCACCAAACTTGACCATGTCCTTAAAATGGTAGTTATGTGAAAAACCATCATATAAAAACATAACTTCACTACCCTTTCAACCTGGACTCAGGGGTAGATGTAACATAGTAAACGTAAATCCGAGACACTCCAATTAGTATGATGTGTTAAGCTTCGTAGGGTATGTACTGTATTAATTTGTGAATGTCCATCATCCATTTCGTATGATATGTTACGAATTGCAATCGTACAATATGTTACGAACTCCAATTTGTTGCGGCTAAGGTGGCTAACGTTAGCTAGGGGTTAGGGTTAAGTTTAGGAGTTAGGTTAACGGTTTAAGGTTAGGGTTAGGGGAAGGGTTAGCTAACATGCTAAGTAGTTGCAAAGTAGTTCAAAAGTAGTAAGTAATTCCTATGTTGCTAATTAGCTAAAATGCAAAAGTTCTCCGTGATGAGATTCAAACACGCAACCTTTGGGTCGCTAAACGTTCATGCTATACACATACCCATCCACCCTAACCTACCACCGTACTTTCCTTTTTGCCTTAAGTAACCTTCTGTCTTATACCATACGAAACGTGACATACTGTATCATCCTAATTTGAATGTCCTGGATTTACATTTACTATGTTGCGTCTAGCCTATGCGACCAGGCTGTCCCTTACCCCTCAGGAATGAATGTTGGTCGCCATTCCCAGCCTGAATTCTCTTAATGCTCTAAATCTGGAACATTTATTTCATTATTTCTTGTCTTTTTTTTCAGTCACCTGTGGGGAGGCAAAAAATCACGCATGCGTGGCTGATTTTTTGCCACCAAGTCCTCCAGGCTTTTTTGGAAGGTTCTGTGAACCGTTTAGCTCTTTCATTCTGTCTTCATGTACCAATCGCAAATGGCCGGCAATGACATAAACAGTACATGAAAGAGTGGGAAGCGGAGTGGAAGGCCTAACAGCAAACAAACCCACCAGTATAAACCACTTGGAATATTCATACAGGACCCGAGTCTCTCTCTGGAGCTAGGGCCCGGGCTTTATTTTATGCCAATAGTAGGGGTGCAACAGTACATCTATTTGTACCGAACTGTTTGATACAGGGACCTCGGTTCGGTCCTTTTGTTTATAGTTGCGGATATGCACTCATTCTCTGTGGTTGAGAATAAGTGGTTTCAGCACCTCTTGTACTGAGCAACGTTACATAAATAGTACTTGAGCAACGTTACGAACTTCCCTCTTGTAGGCCTACCAAATCTACAGTATATAAGCAAACCAAAGCCAAAGTTTTCAATGCGCTTACTTAACAGTAAAAGCCCCATCACATTACCCGGCGATATGTACCATGCTACAGACACGCACCTTTTATGAGAGTCACAAGTGAGCATCTGGCACTGAAGGAGGCAGTGTTATGGCGCATTCGTAACTAAGTAGGAATTGGGAATTGACCACATGACTGGGAAAAATCCACTTCAACGGCCCTCAAACTGGTAATTACCCGTGGGAAACTTGTCTAGCATTCTGAGCACACACCTCTACCACATGGTGACCTCTGACGACACCTACTAAGGAAATGGCCTCTATAACAGCATTTGACAGATAAATGCAACAACAAAACATTATTTATAAAAAGCAATCTATTTATGTATTTTTTAACTCTATAATTTGTTTACAAGCATGATAGCTTACCTTTTAGTTATGGTTGACAGAGCTTGTTGGCAATTAATGCCATTGTGAATGGTATTATATTTTCCAGCTGTACCCGAACCAAACCGTGACCCCATAATATCGCCGAACTGTGGGTTTGTTGAACCGTTACACCCCTAGTTAATAGGCTGAATTTCATTTCCCTGACAAAGTACAATATGTACACTACAAAAGTATAAATATTAACACTATCAAATAACTATATTTGCACTCAGTCTGGAATCTGGGTGAGCAATATTTTCTTTTTTAAGGATAGTCCAAAACACAAATGAATGGAATGGCATTTAAAATAGTGTTGAAAGAAACACAGGTCTGATTTCCCAAGCATTTCCCTAGATGATCTGTATATGAGGATTACAAAATCATATCAAAGTTAACTATGATTTACCATCCATTCTGATATAATATCCCTTTATTATGGTTAAAAAAGCAACAACCTCATCAGGATATGCTACAAAACGTCCACACAAAAAGTACATGTACCCTGTTGCGAACCCCAGCAGGATGTGATGCTTTAAATGACAAATTACCCAAAACAATAAATATGTTTTAATAATGTGATTAATATTTCCAAAACTCTCTTTACGGGAAGCCCACAGCCTCATTCATATTAACTTCAACAATGACTAACAACATTCTGGGGATTTGAGTTTTTAATTAATCTGAATGTGCATCCCTGAGGGCCCTGGCTCTCGCTCGCTCAAACACTTGGCAGAGTTATTAAGACAGCGCCACTGTAAGCCACTGAGAAGTGGAGATAACTTCACACACTCCCTGCTGAATCCAACACCTATCAAAACAAAATGATAAGGCTGTAGCACATTTAGCAGGGCTACTGCACCTTCAATACCCTGTCAGACAGTTATAATCCCTGGCTATATTATCACTGTCTCTGTTTACATTTAACTAGTAAAGTGTGACATGTTTTGCCTCTTAATCCCATTAAATCAAACGCAACAACACTGTTTTCACACCCACAGTGTTCCAGTATAAGACAACAAACACTGGCGTGAAACTGTTTTTATTGGATAGCTCTTGTTATTTTTGTAGATCATTATGGAAATGCTCCCTCCTCTCATGACTGTGGTTCATTTATTGTCTGCTGAGTGAGATTAGTCAAATCCCATATGAAAAAAAGACTATAGTATTCATTGTAGCGTTTTTGAGTATATACTACAGTTAATAATGTAGTGTTTGAGGATTGTAGTATACTGTAGTATTTACTGTAGTGTTTTGCAGACATTACTGTAGTATTTACTATAATGTTTTTGTTTTTATTATCTTTGACATAGAAGTGGAGAAGTTGTCCTACAGGAAACCCACTGGAGAAATACTAAAATAGCAAATGTTCCATAACCTGTAGGTAGGTAGGTAGGACTGGGGTCTGAACGGATAGTTCAGAGATTCTGCTCTTTTATATAACCTGTAGTGAACATAATATATGCGTTATTGGGGGGAAGGAATGGGCAGTGTATATGCAAATTAAATGCTGAAGTATTTACTTTAGTTAAAAAAGTGTCATGCTTTTGCAGAATGTAGTGTTTTTGTGGACATTACTGTAGTATTTACTACAGTGTTTTTTTTGCTGCTAATACTGTAGTATTCTACAGTATACTACAACAGTCTATAGTAAGTACTTCACATGATCGAGGGATACAACAGTGTATAGTATAGTATTCTATAGGATACTACAGTTTACTATAGAATTCTATAGTAAGTACTGTAGTATCCTATAGTCAACTGTAATATATATATATATATATATATATATATATATATATTACAACCAAACACTTCATTGCATTACCCTGATTAAGGTATTGAGTTTTAGACTGAGGTTTGTTTGTGGGAGAGTGAATAAGTTAGGTGGAATGCTTTGATCTAAAGAGCACAACATTCTTATTCACATACAATGCCCCCTCCCCCAGCTGGTACATTGTGATGAGTTTGTTTGTGAGCATGTGATGCATTTGTTGCAGATTTGCCTTCATGAGGTTTTATAAATTGTATGTATTCCAATTGCTCAGTGTGAGAATGAACCAGTGTTTTGGCACTTCATACAGTGAGTGGAAGCGAGTTATGACCCCCAGGTCCCCCTGAACGCTCAGTCTGATTCAGCCTCTCAGCTTCACTGATGTGATCACCCCTTCAGCAACATAGAGAGCAAACACGACACTGGGTGTGGGTATTGGTGTTTGGTGTGTGCGCGTGTCTGTGTGTGCGTGCATGTATGTGTTAAAAAAATAGGTGGGTAATTGCTGATTGACGTTTAAGGTGAATCTAACGCTCCCTATATTTTGCATGCACACACCACTGGCCTTATCCACACACAGGCATTGAGAAAACCACATCAAATATTTACACTGGTAATCTTTCTAATACTATGGGTATGTAAAATGGTCCAGGGTAGTAAAGCATGACATCTCCCCATCCTCTCTCTCTGCTCTCCAGGGCTTGCTCTAAAACTATTTTCCGAGGATGCTACAATCCTGCTACACCCAGAAAACTATTTCTCTTCGGGCTGGATAATATGGAATAAAGTCGACATACTGTAACTTTGTGTTATAATCTTATTGAAATTTGTTACAAAACCCTATTTTAAAAAAGGATAGAACGGTTTCATTCCAAAGCAGTCTACAAATCAACCACAACCACAAACAAATGCAAAAACACAATATCACAACATATCTCATTAACTCCTGATAACCCACCCACCCACCCACCTCTTTCTTTCTTTCTACGTCTCTCTTTCTCTCTCTCTGTCTCTCACACTCACACACACACACATGCATTCACACACGCACACGAATACACACACACCTTTACACACAAACTTTGTCACGTGCATCCTGTATGTCTTGAGGTTAATTACCCAGAATTGCCCAATTGGGATGAGCTCTCCTGTTTCTACTGGGGTCCTTCACTGCTCGGCCCCTGCCCTGGGGCCCCCTCCCTGTGGGCACGGTGACGGGGCCGCTCCAGGGGTTGCTGCTGACCCCTTCCTCTGCAAGAGACGCGCTACATTCAGGACCAAAGGGTGAATAGAGCTCACAGTTCAGTGGACCAGGGGAGAGGGGACAAGCCACACTCAGAGGGTAAAAAGGACATTTCAGAGAGAGGAAAGTCACTGGGCGGGCAAAGGGAAAGGAGTTAACGAGGAATACAGCTTGCTTAAGTTAGTGGAAGGTTTGGGACAGTACAAAGGAGAAGAAGAGAGGTTTTGCAATGGGCTGAATTTTGCTCAGGGAGTATAGTTCTTAAAGATAGCTGGTTGACAACAGACTGTTTCTGGTTAAGCTGGTAAAACCAAACACAAGGAAAGATGCTATGCCCAGGGTACTGCCCTATTAATTATGTTACATAACATGAGATATAGGTCTATGGCGACTACACAGGTATATGTAGCATCTTTGCAGTTTATATTTATATTTTTAACTCTCAAAACAATAGCCACTCACAATACTCCTACTCATATCCCACTCATAGGTTGTTGATATACGGTACCTGGTGGCAAAGTAAAGAGTGGTAATACTACAATGCTAGCTAGATCTACTCAGGGTTTTCTAAAGCTAGGCAGCATCAGTTATCTTCACATTCCAGCTCAGGCTTCATCCGTATTATGACTGTGGATATTGCTTGTCCGCTGGCTGCTAACTCTTGCAGGATTGTAACTGCCAGCGGCTAGTTGAATGCTGAACTCTTCATTGAGACAATGCTGAGACATCAATCATCATAAGTTCAGCAGGCTATGGTTTGAAATAGGAAGTGATGTTTTTATATCATTATGTATCGTTAATGCCATCTTTGGTGTGCTTTGGTGCACAAGCACCTTTTTTTCCCACTCCTGTGATACAGTGCCTTGAGAAAGTATTCACAACCCTTGACTTTTTCCATTTTGCTGTGTTCCAGCCTGAATTTAAAATGGATTAAATTGAGATTTCTTTTGGCACTGGCCTACACACAATACACCACAATGTCAATTTTTGTTCTAATTAATTCCAAATAAAATGCTGAAACGTCTTGAGTCAATAAGCATGCAATCCCTTTGTTATGACAAGCCTACAGCAAATGAGTTACATAATAAGTTGCATGGATTCTGTGTGCAATAGTAGTGTTTAACATAAACAAAAATCATGACAACCTCATCTCTGTACCCCACACATAAAATGATCTGTAAGAATCCTCAGTCGAGCAGTGAATTTCAAAAATAGATTCAACCACTTCCGGCAATGGTGAAGCTCTAACAAGACTCGTCTGCGTAGCGTCCTCAAACTTTCAAAACATTTTAAGGCATTTTGACACAGTTTACCTGTTCGTTAATAGTGAATTGGAAGTTAAAACATCTCTTTTATCGCCAAAACAAAAGATGCCCAATATGTCAAAGCCTCAGACGAGGCATGGAATTGACAGCCCTTCTTCGGTCTCGGTGGATGCTTGCTCAGAAGAATCACCAGCATGGTTCAGAATGGAGATGGACAAGGGTTCAACAAAGATCCAAGAGACACTTTCTGAATGTTTCAGCAAAATTGATGTGCTGGTGGATAAGCTCCACGAAGACCAGAAAGTCACAAAGGGACGAGTGACAAAGTTAGAAAAAGACCATGCTGACCACCAGGGTGCCTTCCTGGACGTCCGCGAGGACATGGTCCCAAAAATACAAGAAGTTGAAAGACGCCATCTCTAAACTCGAGGATGAATTTGATTATTATGAACATTTCCAAAGGCGCTCAAATTTGAGACTTCAAGGTTTCCCGGAGGCCGTGGAGGGAAGAGACGCCAACTCCTTTCTACTGGAATGGATTCCCAAAATTCTGGATCTACCCCCTTCTGCGCACCCACGGGAAATCGAGAGGGCCCAGGCGGCTGCCTGGCCAGGTTGCACCAAGGGCATTTGTCATGACATTTCTACGGTACCAGGACACTGTTCACATCCTCTCTGCTGCCCGAGCAAAGGGAGAGCTCAAGTATGGAGATGCCAGAATCATGATCTTTCCAGATCTCTCTACCATACTACACAAGAGGAGGATGGCTTTCTCCCCACTGAAAAGACTTCTGTGTCAGGCTGGCTTGGCATACGGCATGCGCTACTCTGCAACTTTGTGGATCGAAACCAAGAATGGTGAGCACACATTTGACTCGGCTGAAACATACATGAGGAAAGAACACTTGTTGTTCACTTGTTCACGTTTACTACATCATGAGGAACTGTCTTTTGAACTTGGATACAGTGGATAGTGAACTGCTAGAACATGAAGAAACAACGAAATTACTCATATGATTGACTGGCTAGCGCGATAATGACTGGCTCGGTAAAGTTGGATCATAGCTAATGTTGGCTGTGCTATTTAACTAGCTTGCTAAGTTTACAAGGGTGTAACTATAGCTACAGTCACACTATGCCAGGTAGTTACATTTTTGCTGTATACTTTTTGGACCTACTTTTTTTTGGTTAAATAGTTATGTGACTTTTGACTGGGTTTCAAGCCTAACTATGTTGTTTATATTATTGTTTACTGTTTTATACTTTCATAATTTCATTTTGGACAAGTTCTATACACTCAACGCAATTTTGTTTCCATCTTTCCCCTATTTCTTATTTTCTTTAAAGATGTCGTCACCTAATACCTATATATTTATGACACTTAACATTAAGGTACTATATGCCCAGTCAAGTGCAAATGCATTCTGGATGATTTTAAGCAGTTTAAGGTTGATATAGCTCTTCTTCAGGAGATACACCTGACTGACTTTGAGCATGAAGAGAGTGGGTGAAGAGAGTGGGTGGGTCAAGTGTACTATTCATCTTTCACCTCTCGGGCAAGAGGGGTGGTCATACTCATTAATAAGCATTGCCCCTTTCAGATACAATCTCAGAATAAAGGCAAAGGGGGAAGGTTTATGATCATTCAAGGTTTCGTTAACACTGAGCCCATTACCATTGTGTATGTGTATGGGCCCAACCATGATGTTCCTACATTTTACCAAGACATCTTTTTGAAGTTAACGTACACATCATCAGAGATGATAACGGCAGGGGATTTTAACGTGGCACTGGACCCTTCCAGTGATAGATCAACCTTACACAGGCAGCTAAAATGTTAAAAGCAGAAATTAAAGATTTTGGAGATTTCACAACCAAAAGGTTAAAGAATAATAATTTTACTCCCCTGTCCAAAATAGTTACTCTAAGAATTGACATATTTCTTATTCCTGCAGCCAAGGGAAGTTCAACTACTGGGTGTAAGTATTTACTAAGATGTATATCAGATTATTCTGCTCTGCTGTAAAACACAACCACCCACAAGAAGGTGGGGAGGCAGGTAGCCTAGTGCTAGAGCGTTGGACTTATAAACAAAAGGTTGCAAGATCAAATCCCTGAGCTGACAAGGTAAAAAATCTGTTGTTCTGCTCCTGAACAAGGCAGTTAACCCACTGTTCCTAGGCTGTCATTGAAAATAAGAGATTGTTCTCAACTGACTTGCCAAGTTAAATAAAAGTAAAAACAAAGGTGGAGGTTTGGCACATACAGTGGCTTGCGGAAGTATTCACCCCCTTGGCATTTTTCCTATTTTGTTGCCTTACAACCTGGAATTAAAATAGATTTTTTGGGGATGTATGGTTTGTATGGTTTGATTTACACAACATGCTATGAAGATGATAAATATTTTTTATTGTGTAACAAAAAACAAGACAAAGAAAATAGAAAACTTGAGTGTGCATAACGTTCCCTCCCAAAGTCAATACTTTGTAGAGCCACCTTTTGCAGCAATTACTGCTGCAAGTCTCTTGGGGTATGTCTCTATAAGCTTAGCACATCTAGCCACTGGGATTTTTCCCCATTCTTCAAGGCAAAACTACCCCAGCTCCTTCAAGATGGATGGGTTCCGCTGGTGTACAGCAATCTTTACGTCATACCACAGATTCTCAATTGGATTGAGGTCTGGACTTTGACTAGGCCATTCCAAGACATTTAAATGTTCCCCTTAAGCCACTTACATTTTGCTTTAGCAGTATGCTTAGGGTCATGGTCCTGTTGGAAGGTAAACCTCCGTCCCAGTCTCAAATCTCTGGAAGACTGAAACAGGTTTCCCTCAAGAATTTCCCTGTATTTAGCGCCATCCATCATTCCTTCAATTCTGACAAGTTTCCCAGTCCCTGCCAATGAAAAACATCCCCACAGCAAGATGATGCCACCACCATGCTTCACTGTGGGGATGATGTTCTCGGGGTGATGAGAGGTGTTGGGTTTGCACCAGACATAACGTTTTCCTTGATGGCCAAATAGCTCAATTTTAGTTTCATCTGACCAGAGTACCTTCCTCCATATGTTTAGGGAGTCTCCCACATGCCTATTGCGACCACCAAACCTATTTGCCTATTTTTTTCTTTAAGCAATGGCTTTTTTCTGGTCACTCTTTCGTAAAGCCCAGCTTGTGGAGTGTACGGCTTAAAGTGGTCCAATCAACAGATACTCCAATCTCCTCTGTGGAGCTTTGCAGCTCCTTCAGGGTTATCTTTGGTCTTTTTGATGCCTCTTTGATTAATGCCCTCCTTGCCTGGTCTTTGAGTTTTGGTGGGCGGTCGTCTCGTGGCAGGTTTGTTGTGGTGCCATATTATTTCAATTTTTTAATAATGTATTTAATGGTGCTCGGTGGGATGTTCAAAGTTTCGGATATTTTTTTTATAACCCAACCCTGATCTGTACTTCTCCGCAACTGTGTCCCTGACCTGTTTGGAGAGTTGCTTGGTCTTCATGGTGCCACTCGCTTGGTTGTGCCCCTTGCTTAGTGGTGTTGGAGAATCTGGGGCCTTTCAGAACAGGTATAAATCAGTTGAAGTCGGAAGTTTACATGCACTTAGGTTGGAGTCATTAAAACTCGTTTTTCAACCATTCCACAAATATTGTGGCATGTCGGTTAAAGCCATGAAATCATTTTTCCAACAGTTGTTTACAGACAGATTAGTTCAATTATTATTCAGTGTATCACAATTCCAGTGGGTCAGAAGTTTACATACACTAAGTTGACTGTGCCTTTAAACAGCTTGGAAAAATCCAGAAAATGATGTCATGGCTTTAGAAGCTTCTGATAGGCTAATTGACATAATTTGAGTCAATTGGAGATGTACCCGTGGATGTATTTCAAGGCCTACCTTCAAACTCAGTGCCTCTTTGCTTGACATCATGGGAAAATCTAAAGAAATCAGCCAAGAATTCAGAAAGAAAATTGTAGACCTCCACAAGTCTGGATTATCCTTGGGAGCAATTTCCAAATGCCATAAGGTACCACGTTCATCTGTACAAACAATAGTACACAAGCATAAACACCATGGGACCACGCAGCTGTCATACCACTCAGGAAGAAGACGCATTCTGTCTCCTAGAGATGAACGTACTTTGGTGCGAAAAGTGCAAATCAATTCCAGAACAACAGCAAAGGACCTTGTAAAGATGCTGGAGGAAACAGGAACAAAAGTATCTATATCCACAGTAAAACAGGTCATATCGACATAACCTGAAAGGCCGCTCAGCAAGGAGGAAGCCACTGCTCCAAAACCGCCATAAAAAAGACAGACTACGGTTTGCAACTGCACATGGGGACAAAGATCGTACTCTATGGAGAAATGTCCTCTGGTCTGATGAAAGAAAAATAGAACTGTTTGGCCATAATGACCATCGTTATGTTTGGAGGAGAAAGGGGAGGCTTGCAAGCCGAAGAACACCATCCCAACTGTGAAGCACGGGGGTGGCAGCATCATGTTGTGGGGGTGCTTTGCTGCAGGAGGGACCGGTGCACTTCACAATATAGATTGCATCATGAGGGAGGGAAATTATGTGGATATATTGAAGCAACACCTCAAGACATCAGTCAGGAAGTTAAAGATTGGTTGCAAATGGGTCTTCCAAATGGACAATGACCCCAAGCAAACTTCCAAAGTTGTGGCAAAATGGCTTAAGCAAGGAGGCCTACAAACAGTTACACCAGCTCTGTCAGGAGGAATGGGCTGAAATTCACCCAACTTATTGTGGGAAGCTTGTGGAAGGCTACCTGAAACGTTTGACCCAAGTTAAACAATTTAAAGGCAATGATTCCAAATACTAATTGAGTGTATGTAAACTTCTGACCCACTGGGAATGTGATGAAAGAAATAAAAGCTGAAATAAATAATTCTCTCTACTATTATTCTGACATTTCAGATTCTTAAAATAAATTGGTGATCCTATTTGATCTAAGACAGGGAATTTTTACTAGGATTAAATGTCACAAATTGTGAAAAACTGAGTTTAAATGTATTTGGCTAAGGTGTATGTAAACTTCCGACAACTGTATACTGAGATCATGTGACAGATTATGTGACACTGAGATTGCACACAGTTGGACTTTATTTAACTAATTATGTGACTTCTGAAGGTAAATGGTTGCACCAGTTCGTACTTAGGGGTTCATAGCAAAGGAGGTGAATACATATGCACGCACTACTTTTCAGTTTTTTAATTTTTTATTTATTTTTTAAACAGGTTCTTTTTTTTCATTTCACTTCACCAATATGGACTATTTTGTGTATGTCCATTACATTAAATCCAAATAAAAATCCATCTAAATTATAGGTTGTAATGCAACAGAATAGGAAAAATGCCAAGGGGGATGAATACTTTTGCAAGGCACTGTAAATAATCCCACATTTGTAAAATTTCTGAACACTCATTTCAACATATTCTTTTAGCAACTCTGCCTCCCCCTTCTTTTCCCCCTCCTACTTTTATGGGAAGCTCTCCTTGCATATCTGAAGGGGGCAAATAATATCCTTTAGTTCAGGTGCTCGTAAAATGTATAATGCTCAAGTAGATTAGTTGGAGAAAGAAATTAGAGATCTGGAAAATGAACATTTGATGACTCAACTCCACAAAAATTTTACTCAAAGCGATTGGAATATAACACCCTGATGACCCACAAAGCGGAATAATCTCTTAGGAGAACAAAGCAAAACTACTATGAACATGGAGGTAAAGCAGGAAAGTTGCTTGCCTGGCAAATAAGGCGAGAGGAAGCTAGTAGAGCTATTGGCTCTATTAAGCTGCCCAATAACACAGTTGTTCACAGTCTTGAGGAAATTAATCTAGTCTGTAGGGAGTTTTAAGAAACATTGAACAAGTCTGAAGGTGATACCCCTGCCACAATGCATGAGTTTTTGAACAAACTCAATTTACAAACTTTAACTGATGAGGATTGAGAGCACTTTGGAGAAAGAGACTACATCCGAGGAAATTATGAAATCCATTTTCAATACTGCTGGGGGAAAATCACCAGGGATAGACAGATTGCCTATTGAATTCTATTGATCCTTTTTACCCAAACTAATTGAGCCTCTTTGCAATATGTTTAATTATGCCATAGAGTCAGGATTGCTCCCAGACACAATTGAACAGGCACTGATCACAGTTTTGTTAAAACCTGGGAAAGATCTGCTGATAATATCAGAAGATTATTTAATATTTTGCATTATGTAGAAAATGACCAAGAACCTGTAGTGGCGGCTTCATTAGATGTGGAAAATCAAGCTACATGTTTGGAGTTTTACAGAGGATGAATATTGGACCTAAGTATGTATGTCTGATTAGATTACTGTACAAATGTCCAGTAGCTCAGATCCTGACTAATGGAACGGTTTCCTCAATGTTCTCTCTCACATGGCACAAGACAGGGTAGTCCCACTAGTCCTCTCCTTTTTCTTTGGCTATAGAGCCACTGGCAGAAGCTTTTAGATCTCATCTATCCATCCATGGTGTTCGTATAGGTGGGCGTGAACATCTGATTTCGCTATATGCTGATGACATTTTGCTTTACCTCACTAAATCAGAAATGCCACTCCGATCATTAGTTGACACCCTGAAAGAATATGGGGGTATAAGTAAACCTATCGGAGAGTATAATTATGCCTTTTAACAGGGCAACTATGCAGAACCCAATCTTAGACAAGCCGTTTTCTTGGAGACCTCAGAAAATGACATATCTTGGATTGCAAATTTCTTCTGAAATTATTAAGACATATCAACTGAACTACACACCACCTCTCAAAAAGTTTGGGGAAGAATTGTATAGATGGCAGAATTGAAAGATTTCTCTTACTGGTTGGGTCAATTGTGTAAAGATGCATATATCAAACCTTGCAGTTTCCTATTCCCTATGTTTTTTTTTCAAACAACTTATTTGGAAAGTTTATTAATTTTAGTGTCTGACCCTTGCTACATTACATACCTTATATTAGCCCACCTAAAGCTTTGCTAAATTAGCCCACCTAAAGCTTTGGTCTCATAAACAAACTTTTCATAAAAAAAACACTTTAAATATATGGATTGAAGTCTGTAACCAACCAGAAGGGCATAGATCTAAACCCAGCAAAATAAGAAACGCCCTCTCACTGTCAACTGCATTTATTTTCAGCAAACTTAACATGTGTAAATATTTGCATGAACATAACAACATTCAACAACTGAGACATAAACTAAACAAGTTCCACAGACATGTGACTAACAGAAATGTCCCTGAACAAAGGGGGGTCAAAATCAAAAGTAAAAGTCAGTATCTGGTGTGGCCACCAGCTGCATTAAGTACTGCAGTGCATCTCTTCACCATGGACTGCACCAGATTTGCCAGTTCTTGCTGTGAGATGTTACACCACTCGTCCACCAAGGCACATGCAAGTTCCCAGACATTTCTGGGGAGGATGACCCTAGCCCTCACCCTCCGATCCAACAGGTCCCAGATGTGCTCAATGGGATTGAGATACGGGTTCATCGCTGGCCCTGACATTCCTGTTTTGCAGAAAATCACACACAGAATGAGCAGTATGGCTGGTGGCATTGTCATGCTGGAGGGTCATATCAGGATGAGCCTGCAGAAAGGGTACCACATGAGGGAGGAGGATGTCTTCCCTGTAACACACAGCTTTGAGATTGCCTGCAATGACAACAAGCTCAGTCCGATGATGCTGTGACACACCGCCCCAGACCATGACGTTCAATTGGCCTCGCGTCGTCCGGGTTAGGGGAGAGTTTGGCCTGCAGGGATGTTCTTGTCTCATCGCACACTAGTGACTCCTGTGGCGGGCTGGGTGCAATGCACGCTGACACGGTTGCCAGGTGTACGGTGTTTCCTCCGACAAATTGGTGTGGCGGACATTGTGTCAAGAAGCAGTGTGGCTAGGCTGGGTTGTGTTTCTGAGGACGCATGGCTCTCGACCTTCGCCTCTCCCGAGTCCATACGGGAATTGCAGCGATGGGACAAGACTGTAACTACCAATTGAATACCACGAAGTTGGGAGAAAAAGGGAAACAACAAAAAAAGGCAGACATTGAATATCCTTTTGAGCATGGTGAAGTTATTAATTACACTTTGGATGGTGTATCAGTACACCCAGTCACTACAAAGAAACAGGCGTCCTTCCTAACCCAGAGAGGAAGCAAACAGCTTAGGGATTTCACCATGATGCCAATGGTGACTTTGAAACAGTTACATAGTTTAATGGCTGTGATAGGAGAAAACTGAGGATGGGTCAACAACATTATAGTTACTCCACAATACTAACCTAAATTACAGAGGGAAAACAAGGAGTCCTGTACAGAATAAAAACATTCCAAAACATCTTGTTTGCAATAAGGCACTAAAGTAACTGCAAAGAACGTGGCAAACATTTTTGCTTTATATCCTGAATAGAGGGTGTTAAGTTTGGGGCAAATCCAACACAACACATTACTGAGTACCACTCTCCATACCTTCAAGCATAGTGGTGGCTGCATCATGTTATGGGTATGCTTGTCATCGGCAAGGACTAGGAAGTTTTTGGGGGATAAAAAGAAACATAGAGCTAAGCAAAGGCAAAATCCTAGAGGAAAACCTGGTTCAGTTTGCTTTCCAACAGACACTAGGAGACCAATTCACCTTTCAGCATGACAACAACCTAAAACACAAGGCCAAATATACACTGGATTTGCATACCAAGACAACATAGAATGTTCCTGAGTAGCAGAGTTACAGTTTTGACTTAAATCGGCTTGAAAATCTATGGCTTGAAACGACTTGAAAATGGCTGTCTAGAAATTATCAACCACCAACTTGACAGAGCTTGTAGAATTATTTTAACAAATATTGTACAATCCAGGTGTGCAAACCTCTTAGAGACTTACCCTCTAAAGACTCACAGCTGTAATCACTGCCAAATGTTATCTATTCACTCAGGAATACTAATGTAAAATATTTCAGTATTACATTTTTAATAAGTGAGCAAAAATGTATATAAAAACATGTTTTCATTTTTTCATTATGGGGTTTTGTGTGTAGATGGGTGAGCAAAATATTTAATCCAATTTAAATTCTGGCTGTAACACAACCAAATATGGAATAAGTCAAGGGGAATGAATACTTTCTGAAGGCGCTGTAGTTATTTTAAGTTGACTATTTTTAACGCAAAAAAGCAAGTAATATAATATTTAATCAGTGATGAAAGGGATCTTTGCAAGAGGGAGGGAATATGATTTCATTGGTCCTCAACTCACGGCTCAGATACTTCATTCAGGATAAGTGGAGTTACCCCTGAGTTAGCCTGACCCAGAGCAGGTTAGTACTGAGGGATCCATTGCCATAGAAATGTACCTGGCTAAAAGGTGAGCCACATTTGTGTGACCTGTTATCCCAAGTTGAACTCAGAGTTGACCAAAGTTACCTCGCTAACTCCTCGAACCTGATTTGTAGTATAGGACTCAGGAGGTCAGGGGGATGTTTACTGTAATTTATACTTTCAACAAAAGTAAGACATGTATGGATAACATCCACAGTATTTTGCCTACAAATGCCAGCTCACGATTGTCTGGTAATTTGGTAAGTATACATTCAAATGATGGATTTACACGAACTAAACCCAAATGGAAGATCTGAAGATGTCACACCCTGATTTGTTTCACCTGTCTTTGTGCTTGTCTCCACACCCCTCCAGGTGTAGCCCATCTTCCCCATTATCCGATATGTATTTATACCTGTGTTCGTTTTGTTCGTGAAACCTACCAGCGTTTGTTCTCCTGCTCCTGCCTGTTTCTTGCTCCTCTTTCCTTGTCCTTCCCGGTTTTGACCATTCTGCCTGGCCTGACCCTGAGCCTGCCTTCCATCCTGTACCTTACCCTACCTTACTGGATTATTGACCCCTGGCTGCCCTGACCCTGAGACTACCTGC
Organism: Oncorhynchus mykiss; assembly: GCF_057628025.1. Taxonomy (NCBI): domain Eukaryota; kingdom Metazoa; phylum Chordata; class Actinopteri; order Salmoniformes; family Salmonidae; genus Oncorhynchus; species Oncorhynchus mykiss. Next base: position 20,594,533 of record NC_143044.1, on the reverse strand, counting down.
CGTTCTGAACCCTTTGCACCCTCTCTGGGTTAATGACCCCTGCCTGCCTTTGACCTGTCGTTTGCCTGGCCCTGTTTAAGGAATGTACATTTTTTTATTTGACACTGTCTGCATCTGGGTCATACCTTAAACATGATAGAAGATGAGACAGCCTATAAACAGGCAGGAGCAGGGGAACAAACGCTGGTGGGTTTCACGAACAAAACGAAACTAATCAACTGGCCATCCCCCTTTGTTTTTACACTGTTGCTACTCACTGTCTATTATCTATGCATAGTCACTTTACAAATTACCTTGAATAACCTGTACCCCCGCACATTGACATTGACTCGGTACCCTCTGTATGTAGCCTCGTTATTGTTATGTACATTTATTGTGTTACTTTTTGATTGATTCGATTTTTTTACTTTAGTTTATTTAGTAAATATTTTATTAATTATATTTATTGAACTGCATTGTTCGTTAAGGGCTTGTAAGTAAGCATTCCATGGTAATGTCTACACCTGTTGTAACAAATAACATTTGATTTGGTGTGAAAAATTTGAATCTATGTATCAATGCCCTCATTTAACATACTTAAGATCAAGAATGGCACAAAGCCAAAAACAGCTGGATACTGGAGACATGTATATTTTCATGGACGTTTTCCAGGAAAGTTTCTTGACTAAAACTGTTATTAAAAGGGGGGAGGGTTTCTCTCGAGACAAGTGCTGCAGCACAAATGCTCTGTACAGTCAAAAGACTACTAATATTACCAGCCATAACTGTATTGTTAGGGGATTGGAAAAAACACAATAAGTCAATGGGAAACATCATTATACTCATGGTAATGTAATTCTTTTTAGGGCAATATCGGTCGAAATATTACAAATAGGGAGGTTCAAGATCCTCGTAAGACATCACATTAAAATGGAGGGATGTATTGCAAAAGGAAATTGCAAAATTGCATTATACTGGGAAAGTTGGGTTACTGTGGATAAAAATCCAGCACTTGCAGAAAGAGTCAATTAGGACTACATATATAATTATTTAACTACCTGTACCGTACATGTGAGCGAAAATAGTTCTAAGTAGCGTCAAAGTATTGTTGTCCGTTACTTTACTCCAAGGAGAAGGAGAGGGGTGGTAGAGTTGACTTTTCTTTTTATGAATAAAAAATAAGGGGTTTAGAATTGATGCAAACAATTAAATTGATAGAACTCACAATCTTTCTCCAAAATTAAAGCTGATCTACCACTAAAAACAAAACATTAAATCATGATTAAAAGAGTCACAGACACACAGACAAACCCTCTTGGAAAAAAACAAACAAACAGCTAAAAAGGGTTAAACATCTACATGTACACTATATATACAAAAGTATGTTGACACCCCTTCAAATTAGTGGATTTGGCTATTTCAGCTACACAGGTGTATAAAATTGAGCACACAGTCATGACATCTTCATAGAAAAACATTGGCAGTAGAGTGGCCTTACTGAATTACTGACTGACTTTCAACGTGGCACTGTCATAGGATGCCACCTTTCCAACTGTCAGTTCGTCAAATTTCTCCCCTGCTAGAGCTGCCCCGGTAAACTGTAATTGCTGTTATTGTGAAGTGGAGAAGCAACAACGGCTCAACGTCTAGAAGCAACAACGGCTCAGCCGCCAAGTGGTAGGCCACACAAACTCACACAACGAGATCGCCGAGTGTTGAAGAATGTAGCGCGTAGATATCGTCTGTCCTCAGTTGCAACACTCACTACCGAGTTCCAAACTGCCTCTGGAAGCAATGTCAGCAGAACGACTGTTTGCCGAGAGCTTCATGAAATGGGTTTCCAGCCACACACAAGCTTAAGATCATGCACAATGCCAAGTGCTGGCTGGAGTGGTGTAAAGCTTGCCGCCATTGGACTGGAGCAGTGGAAACGCGTTTTCTGGAGTGATGAATCACGCTTCCCCAGCTGGCAGTCTGACGGATGGATCTGGGTTTGGTGGATGACAGGAGAATGCTACCTGCCGAATGCATAGTGCCAACTGTAAAGTTTGATGGAGGAGGAATAATGGTCTGGGGCTGTTTTTCATAGTTCAGGCTAAGCCCCTTAGTTCCAGTTTAGGGAAATGTTAACGCTATAGCATATAATGACATTGTAGACTATTCTGTGCTTCCAACCTTGTGGCAACAGTTTGGGGAAGGCCCTTTCCTGTTTCAGCATGACAATGCCCCCGTGCACAAAGCGAGGTCCACACAGAAATGGTTTGTCGAGATCCGTGTGGAATAACTTGACTGACCTCAACCACATCGAACTCCTTTGGGATGAATTGGAATGCTGACTGTGAGCCAGGCTTAATCGCCCAACATCAGTGCCCGACCACACTAATGTTCTTGTGGTTGAATGGAAGCAAGTCCCTGCAGAAATGTTCCGACATCTAGTGGAAAGCATTCCCAGAAGTGTGGAGGCTGTGATAGCAGCAAAGGGGGGACCAACTCCATATTAATGCACGTGATTTTGGTATGAGATATTCATTGAGCAGGTGTCCATATACTTTTAGTAATGTACTGTATGTACTTAAATGTCTTGCCCATCCAAGAAAAGTATCCTATGATAGAGTATGTATGCCTTTGCATAATAATCAATTGAATCCTAACCAATGAAAAAATAAAATATTGTACCAAACAACTACAGTAGACCTTTTTTTTGTATGAAGCCAGTGAATATTTCATCAAACATGGTTACTCACTACATCTATCTGACTTTATACTGACACCTCACTGTTTGCAGTATGGATAATTGGCATGCATCTGGGCAGAAAAGCAATAGATGTAGCTGGCACATGTGGCGCCCCTGCTGATTCGAGCTGTCAGGAGCGTTGATTAACTGTGATGAATCACTCTCCCACTTTATATCCAATCAGAAACCTCCCAGGAGGACTCCATTCTGGTCACCTTTAACTAAATTATTTTTTGGCTGCATAGAGCTAGCGGCAGGGACAAGGCTGCAACCTGATGCTGCTGTTAGCATTATTCTGCCATTAAGCTGCAGCTGTGAGAGTAATGTCTGGAACGGTGTCTGTGTATTAAGCAGCTAAAGCCCCTCGACCTGTGGCTAAATCTTCCGTGTGACTTGGAAGGACAGCTATGGACTTTCGGATGAAAGTCAAACAGACAGACAACAACAGACATCCAGGAAGTTAAGTGGTATTTGAAGGAGTATTAAAAATCTTTATTGAGATCTAATATTATAATCAGTCCCTACAGCAGCGTTCCCCAAACTAGGATTCACCTGATTTGGAAATAGGGTCGCAAGAGAAACTTGTCCTTGGTTTATAGAACCGAATCGTTAAGTCCATAACTTTCGGTCGCCACTAGATGCGGTTGTAAAAAACTGAGCGGTTTCTGTGGCTTTTTAACAGTTTCATCTACTGAAAGATAAGACTCTGAGGATCACATCCATGTCTTGTGTTTCCCTCTACAATGCCCACAAGGACTCATTAGAACAGAGTGGCCAAGACCAGGCACTTAATCAGACTGGGGGGAAAGGAACATTATCAATGATGATGTTCTTTTCTACACAGAAGGTCACACAAAATGATTGCCTGTGTATCTTTTGAACTTCCCAATACCTTTCTGATACATTTCAGTCACTTCAACAATTCTTTAAGATTGAAATATTGTCCAAAAATGCTGCCAGATGGATTTGTAATAGACTGTCATAGCCCCAATTAAACAAGTAAACATTGGCTTTTGATTACATCACATTCTTTACATGGTGGGGTCATGGTGCAAACATTTTTGGGAACCCCTGCCCTACATCTTCTAAGACGGACAATGAGAGTGGAGGAGTCAAGACAACCCTGTGGAGAGTCCCGACTCCTCCAGACCGATGTGCATTGTGGAACCGTATACCTGAGCTCCAGCAACATAGGGATTATCCTTTGATCCAGTCCAACAGAAGAGCTCGGGCGAAAAAACAAATCAATAGTTTTTTGTACTCACAGCCTCAGGTTTCTATTTTAACATGCCTGGCTATTGATTAGCTTTCAGATGAGAAGTCTCCCTACGACATTACACTCTAGGTGGATTTGGGAGTCTTTAGCAAAACAAAAAACCCTTGTAAAGTAGGAAGGAGGCAGCAAGGGAACGTTAACATAGAACCCCTATCTCAGTCAGTGCTCACTGAGGAGGCTGAGGCCACAACTCTAACAGATAAGAGTACAGCTGTACCCCAACATCAAAGGCCCAGGCTTGGCCTGTGATTGACACATCCTGACACAAACAGCCAGACGGGGGAAATGGAGCTGCTTTATCAAAGTAGCCATTTTAATGACATTTGTTTGTCAGGTGGCAGAGGGAATATTGATATGGAAATGCTACCATCAAAGACATCTCCTTTTTATATTCTCTTTCTCTCACACAAACATTTTCAGTTGGGGAAAGTACAGAGAGTCAAACACCAAAGCCATAACATTGAGAGTGGTTTTGGTTGGTTGGTGGAATCTAGGGTTGGAGCTGTCGTAATACTTCTCCCAACACATCAGAAAGTGCAGAGCTACTCTTAAGTCCAAACAACACAAATACTGTTCTCCCCCATTCCTCTCCCTCCTCTCACTCTACAAGAACCCAAGTGGCAGTCTGTCCTCATTCACCGCTGGACTCCGAGTTCATTATAAGAGTGACATTCCAACAGCAGTGAGCTGTGTTGACAGGCTCTCAGCATCGTGTCAGTATGGGGATTTCAGGTGCTGTGTGGTCCGTCTGCAAGGTTGGGACTACATGGGTTTTCACACATACACAGCTCAAAGACTTCAGAGAGAATCCTTTAAATGCTTTAAATGCCACTTTTGCATGTTTATGTGCTGACCTCATAATCATCATCATGATCTGTCATCAGCTTAAACCACAAAAACATAATGGGGAAAGGTCATCTACAGGTCTTAGAAAATAATGGAGTGATGTAGAAACTCATCTTTATTCATAGTAGCACTTCCCAGATTATTTGATGTCCTTCTCCTTTTTTCACCGCTACCTCATCATATAGGCAATTTCAGTCCAGCCAGCCCATGCTGCACAGAAGACTCTGTTTTACATTTTGTGTCACATTTTACCACGGGTTTCATTTTTCTTATTGGCGCACTGAACAGTAAATGACAATTGGCTGACATTTAAAAGGGGCTTTATCTACAGAGTGATTGTACCATAGCTATATCTCTGTGTCGATAAGCCAGACCATTTTGAAAATTTCTCCCATTTCCTCAGTTTAAAGCTACAGTACATCAACAACTCCTTTTGGTTTAGACTTTGAAAAGTCAACCTCCAATGTTATTCCACTCATACAGCAAACAAGCATTTTATTATTCTAGTTCTAAAAATCGAGGGGGGGGAAAATATTTACATTGGTCAGTATGAGAGGCTCCAGACCAGTGAGTGTTCAAGACTACGGTAATATGAAACTGTGCTGTGTATTCATCCATTTCCTCCACTGCTTGCCTCTTCAGCAGGGGCAAATGGTCTGGGAGTAATGCAAGTCCACTTGAATCTAGGAGAAATGGGCTCTCACTGCCTTCTCTATGCATCAGTGCATCACAAGATGGCAAACTGGTGGGCGGAAAAGGAACAATTTTATTGAATTCTCTTCCTCTATTCTCCATTACATTCTTGCTTACGCGCACACACATGCAAACGCACACAAAGGAATGCACAAAATTAATTCAATGATCTGGAACTTCATCCATGAGCAGGTGCACTGTGGTGAACTCTGCATGTAATTGAACGATGTGTGACTGTGTGAGTAAACCATTTACTTTCAAACATATTTAAAGAAGGGCACATCCCTTGAATGAGATGACTCACCATGTCTGTCTTATGACAGCAGTTGTGGCTTTTGTGACCATTGACACAGGAACTACTCCAAACTTAGTATGTTTCACCTATACCCTAGCCTGGCGCACAGGCAACAGCATGACACTTCTTGATATTGAGAAGCAATGAGCTCTGCAGACAGCGGAAGCCCAGAAGCATTCAATGAGCCATTTAATAGAGTGAAACAGACATCAATATAGGTAGTTCCCACTGAAAGAGACTTAGGGTTTCTATGATTTAACATTCAAACAGAAATGGAGGGGGGAAATAAACAAGATGCACCGCTTGTATCAAAAGAAGAAGTTGAAACATACAAAACTCAGCTCCAGCAAAGAAGCATGTTGTGGTCTCTGATGTTATACATTTGCAATCTGCAGATTTCATTCGTGTTTCAAGATTTTGTAACTTTTTTTGAGCTCATAGTATTCTCAATGTGAATTAAATGGCAAATGTAGATCACATCAAAATGAGATGATACGTTCTGTTCCTGGGATGTACACTCTACTGAAGTTTCTCATGTGGCAACTTCCACCACATTAAGAGACTGACTTACTCATACTTCAAAGTGACTCACCCTGACTCATCGCACAGCTAAAAGCATTCTATCTGCCTGGAGAAAATATTTGAAAATAATTAAATTAAACTTAAAACTGTGTGCTGTGCACAAACTTGTGTGTGTGTATGTGTGTGTGTATGTGTGTGTGTGTGTGTGTGTGTGTGTGTGTGTGTGTGTGTGTGTGTGTGTGTGTGTGTGTGTGTGTGTGTGTGTGTATGTATGTTCATACAATCACGCTCAGTGCTCTCCACATCCTCCTCACACATTTCTGCTGCTGTTCTAATACTATTCTATTATTTTATCTTAATAACAATTAAGGACACCCAGTGTTCTTTAAGGCAGCTGTGTACCTTATAAGCTTTACTGATATTGTTCCAGCTTTATGTCTGGTTTAGTCCTTCGGAGGCCTACAGTACCCAGAGTAGGTGGGAATAAGGACTGTAGGGCCTGGGGTTGTGTAGGAAAGATCAGGAATAAACCTCACTATAATCAGGAGGTTGCATAGGAGAATGCCCAGTGTCACTGGAGATTATTAGGCTCAGGTCCCAAGCAGGGGCCTATTACAGATTCATTACATCTCACAATGCCTCCCTTTGTTCATTACTATGAATCAGTCGGCTGATCTATGAGTCCTCTAAGCCTTACTGAGACAGCCATGTTATAGGGCTGCCTGGGAGTAGGGGTTGTGAGAGGCACTGTGTTGACCTAAACCTCTTTGACACCTGTCCTGTCTCCCCTCTCACCCTTATTGTCTCCTTCTCACCCTGCCTGGCCCATAAATCTCTCATGATGAGGTAGAATGGATGATCTGTGAGACCTGTCGCTAAGAAAGAAATGTGCAACCGTCAATCAACATAAAGAGCTTTTCAAAAGGGAATAAGAAGCACCTTCAGATTCTGAGAGCTTTCTCATAAATCTCTCAGGTTCTGGTAGCTCAGAGCGGAAAATGTCTGGGGCTGTTAATATGAACTATGCTCCTAATATGAACTATGGTCCTAGGCGACAAATGGAGCATTGACGTTTGGCTGTATTCTAACTAACATATACAATGGCTTATGAGCCATTTCCACTTTTCTGAAATTGGAGTCATTGTTCTGGAAACGTTATTTTGGATGTCTCTTATTTGCCCAAGCACTCTTCAAGTTTCTGCTGTTTATGTCTCTATCACAATTGATGACAAAATTGTCCCATTTCAATGTGCTTATTAAACTAATCTCAGACTCTCTTTTTCCCCATCACTAGCCACACAATATGCCGCCTCACGCGCACTGGATGGGAGTTCCTCATAACAAAGACCAAGGCAAAGTCAGAAAGGCCACTATAGCATCAATGGATAGCGCCTATGTGATCGAAAATAAGGGAGAATATTGCCATCTAGAGGCGGCTCATAAACGACCAATGCGCAGATCGAATTGTTGACAACGATGTGCGATTTAAACACAGGATGTACGATTTAAACACAGCCCAACAATCTATGCTCCAACTCCACACCACCACACTGTGTTGAGCTCTCATTGGACACTCAGAACTATAGATCTCCATGCAAGATCACTTACAATGGGCATGCATTTCATTGGGGCGAAATAGGGAAAGTGTGAGGATTGTAAAAATGTTTAAACACAATTCCACTAAGAACATGCACAGCCAGCATTTAATCTGTATACTTTCACAAAGAAGCCAGGCGTCCATCCATGAACTTCGTAATAAGTGGCACAATCTTAAACTCTTAATAAATCCATGTCCTTACCTGAAATAATGGGGGCCAGTCTGAACATGTCAGACAGCCGGCTATTCATGGTCTCGTAAGGGGAGTCCTCCAGGAAATCGTTCCCTGAAAGGAATAATGAAATACAATGTGATTTTTAACATACTCCTGCAGTCTTAATAGGCATGTAAATGTTGCAGACAAACAGATACACTGAGAAAAAAAACACAACATGTAAAGTGCTTTCTCTCAAATTTTGTATACAAATATGTTTACATCCCTATTAGTGAGCAATTCTCCTTTGCCAATATAATCCATCCATTAAACAGCATGATCATTACACAGGTGCACCTTGTGCTGGGGACAATAAAAGGCTTTTCTAAAATGTGCAGTTTTGTCACACAACACATTACCACAGATGTCTCAGATTTGAGGGACCATCTAATTGGCATGCTGACTGCAGGAATGTCCACCAGAGCTGTTGACAGATAATTGAATATTCTGAAACAAAGCTGAAAATGTTCCTGTTCTTCCATGGCTTGCATACTCACCAGACATGTCACCCATTGAGCATGTTTGGGATGCTCTGAATTTACATGAGTGTTCCAGTTCCCGCCAATATTCAGCAACTTCGCACAGCAATTGAAGAGGGGTGGAACAACATTCCACAGGCCACAGTCAACAGCCTGATCAACTCAATGCGAAGGAGATTTGTCGCGCTGCATGAGGCAAATGGTGGTCACACCAGATACTGACTGGTTTTCAGATCCACATCCCTACTATTCCCAGTTATGTGAAATCTATAGCTTAGGGCCTAATGAATGTATTTCAATTGACTGATTTCCCTATATGAATTGTAACTCAGTAAAATCTTTGAAATTGTTGCATGTTGCGTTTATATTTTTGTCCAGTATAGCTAGATAGAACGATTTCATTTAAAGAGCATGCACATGGGTTATTGTTTTCACTAAATGTTTGTGAGCTACCATGGGCTGTGTTTAGACACTAATTGATATTTTGACCTATCAGATCAGCTCTGAAAAAGATCTGATGTGAAAATATCTGATCTGATTGATCAAAAGACCAGTTGGTGAAAAAAATATCAGAATTGGGCTGCCTGTCTAACAGTTACCTTTACACAGACAGCCAAATTCCGATATTTTTTCCACTAATTGGTATTTTGATCAATCACATCAGATCTTTTCACATCAGATATTCTTCAGAACTGATTGGTAAAAGGACCAATTTGTGAAAAAAAGATCAGAATTGGTCTGCCTGTGTAAACACAGCCTAAAACAGCCATGCAAATACACATGGGATGGGTATCTGGGTCAGTCAATGTCCATGCTGCCCAACAACTCATTAGCCTACAGTTGATTAGGTATAGTGGTCAGTTGCACAACTGAGATCCCATTCTGCCCCACTGGCCCTGGGATTAAGCAGTACACTTTTTTTGTGTATGATCAACTCCAAGATAATGAGTGCAAAGTGCCTTTACACTCGATTTATTCCAAGAGATGTCTTAAGGATATTACCTTTCCCAGTATGCACTGGCGGGAAAGTGTACATACCTAATAATGTGGTGTTTTCTTACTGAATTGGTTTTTACTTTAGCAGTTTATACATTAGGCCTAATCATACAGCAGGTCTGGGATTTAAAAAATATATATTAATGTATAGACTTCTGACAATTATTGTGTGCTTGCTGTGTTATAGCCAACTGTAATGATAGTGCATACCTTGCAAAGTCTGATAGATTCCCCAATAGATGCGAAGGCAGTTCTTCTCTTTCTTCATGCCCCTTTTACACCTGCAGTTGTACAGGGGGCTCTGCTTGACTGCGTCTATGGCACTCCGACATTCGTCCTGCGCCTCCAGTCCAGCCACCATGCTAAAGTTTCTCTCCTTCCCCCCAGCAACGCACTGTCTCATTGTCCGATACTTGGTACTGCATCCTTGCTCCTTCATACACTGCTCACTCGCCTTGACACAATCGAGGCGGTTGGGACCAGAAAGAGCATTCTCCTGGGCATACAAAACATCTGTGGAGAGAATAAATAATTATAGGCTAATAATAATAATCATGTTTCTGTCGTGTATATGTTAAATATTGTAGACAATACGCGATTTGGTCTCAATAAATATTCAGAGATTAAACTAAATGAAAGCAGTTTTAGATATTGAAATATTGATTGTATTTTATTACGCAACTCCAAACAATTAAGGTGACATTAACAACAACACAAACATCTCATAGACTACTAGTCAAATACTAGCGTCCAATGCATTTCATAGCCTATCAATTTGTGCAACAAAAAATAAACAAGTAAAGGATAAGTAAAGTTATTAAATATGACGTACATGCTATTGCAACGTCGGCTGTAACAAGGGTAGGCCTATATAGGTTATGATAATGAATTGTCACGGTCTTTAGTTGTGTCTAGTTCAGAATTAGAACTCAATTCACTTCGATTAGTATACATGAGCTCGTAATTGACTTTTCACAAGTCTTTGGGCATGACACGCATTTGGATGGCCCATTTCGCTCCATAACGACCACCAATTTTGCTATTTATTTATCTCAGCTGGCCTCTAACTGATTATCATTGCCAATTTACAAATGTAGATTTTATACTGTATGTTTACACTAGGCATTTGCAGTGTATATTAGTCATAGGCCTTGAAACTAAAACTTACCTAAAAGAGGCAGAACGACATAAAGAGTGACGAAGATCATTGCGTATCTATCCGTGCGATGCCTTGTTACAATGGAATTGATAGAACGTCTAGAAAAAAAACTTCGTGCTTTTATTCCAATCTATTCAAATCCATTGAAAACATCGTGGCATGAGGTCCGATATTCGGAACACATCCAGCTGACTTCATGCGTAAAACATTCCAACCCAAAAGTACTCCAATTTTGCGGCAGGCAACCGAAACCATCAACCACAGAATGATTTTATTTCCGTGTAAAAACTAAACAAAAGACAACGATAAAATATCATAAGGAGACAAAACGAACGGGCCAGAGTGCTCTCGGAACTCCAGCTCGTAGGATGCCCGCGTGTGTCTGAGCGCGCGATGATGCTGTGCTCAATAGTGCAGTGACCACAGCCTGGCAGCAGCAGCAGCAAGGCAGAGGAACTTCTGCATTTCAACGTGGATTTCGGTGATGACAATTAGATACATTTTGTTATTAAACTTTTTCAGGCACATTTTCTTTCTGCAGTTGGCATACAGTGTTGATGTGTGGATAAATAAATGCGAGTAAGCTATTGTCTGTGCGCAATAAATGAATTGCACACATTACACGAACTGTAGGCTTTTTTTGTACTCTATCCTAAAACAGTCTATGACACAATTTGCAATATTTGTTATTGTTGATTCTGAGCTCAATTTAATAAAAAATAACCTAGTGTATTGATTAATTTCTTAGGACTAGACTTCCCCACTAACATCTTCAATATTCCATTATTCTTGGGGTCACAGAGTTCATGGGTTCAACATGTAAACGTAAAAAATATGTTATGGGAATATCCCCAAGTCAAAACCAAAGCTGCTATCGCCGATCAAAACGCCACACTAATTTTAGCGAAAGTCAACCCCATGTGAACAGAGAATAGCTACATGCTCTACAATATTGCATTTCTTGGTGGACGTGTGCATTTTCTAACCAATTCGATGAAAGCCTGTGTTTGTTCCCTTTTCCACATTGAAAATCGAATCAGATCGTCTCGTATCAATGCTGCCGTATGCGCATGCATGATGCGCGTTCGCCACCCATATGGAGCATGGAAAGAAAAATGAGACGGAGCCTAAATTGTCTATATGCTGTGCTGCTCACAGGGCCAACCATACCCTAGGCATTCCATAATTGGAGAACAGTGTGGAGCCGTCAATGCAGCCAGTCAATCCACTGTTGACATCGAGTAGCCTATAAACTGGTGAGCATGGGTGAATATCGCCATCTGTTGGTTTAAAAAAAAGCCTCAATATGCACCAGATTATAAATAATGCCATCACTATGCCTAGCCCTAGACGTGGCTAATGTAAAATGAAACTAGGCTATTCAAATCAAGGCTATTCAAATAATTCAAATGGAGTGGTTTATGATCATTAAAATGTTAACATTTCATTAGGCCTATTAGGTTCATTTGACATACTTTTCCATATTAGATATTTTTAACTGTGGGCATTGAATAACAACGAGATAGGCATTCCATTAATAAGTGAGACATAATCCATGCCATATTGGACCAAATCAACCAACAATAAATGCTCCCCTCAACTTCACTATATCAACTGGACTGAATCCTTTAATACACAAATGGGAAGCTGAGAGACCAGAGCCATAAGCATTTATACAGATAGTGTGAAAGAATAGACAAGGTGTCTCAAGGCCAAGCGAGATGTCAGGAATTGGCACTGCCTGGACAACAGTCTTCAGGTGGAGTCAGGTGTTTTTACAGCAATGTAATAATGTTCAGCAGTTGACTCTAATATCTAGGCCTAAAAATGAATCCAGAAAAATAAGAAAAGCCTAGATCTGATACACTAATATGCAATTACATTAATAAATTAATAAGCATAGAAAAAAATGACTTAATCAACTCTTATGGCACAGAGACTGATTGACTGATTGATGAGGGGTTGGGTTAAATGCGGAAGACACATTTCAGTTGAATGCATTCAGTTTTACAACTGACGAGTTATCCCCCTTTCCCTTTGATGTCACCTAAATGATCTCACTAAAACGAGTAGGGAGAAACTAAACCACTGAGCCAAAATTGGCACCTCCAAACTGGGCTTTAATGGGCACCAATCAGGTGCGTTGCCTACCTTTAGGACCTGAAGTACAACATGCATAACTATTAACTGACGATGTAAACTGCTGAAAAAAGTTTCATAAACCAAATGATTGTCTGAGAGTAGACTAGGCTTAGATGATGGTTTAACAAACACAGAAGCGAACTAAGTGCTCATATGGCTATCTTCTTGTAGGCCTATTACTTACAAAGTGACATTGGGGATTTTGTAACAAATAGGCTATTAGGGTAATTCTACAGCACAATAGCAACATAAATTTGGTGAATGCATAAAGGGTAACATATGTAGGCCTAATGTGCAAAACCTCAAAGGTCAATGAAAGTCAAAATAATTGGCTTTTGCAATGGGAGCTTTCAAATTAGGCTTATAGTTTGTTCAGATAAAATGTAATCTGTGTCCTCCTTGAGCAAATTACAACCCAGCTAGCACATTTGGTTCCTTCGAAGTTGTGGGAACATACATTTCCTCACCATGTGTTTCCTGACCAGTAAAACTGAAAGTTTTTTTTAAATGTTCTGAGAACAGAAGTGATAAGTTCATCTGTTCTGGGAACGTTCATTTTTAGGTTGCAGAGAGGTACTGAGAAAGTTTTACTATGGTTCCCTAAAAGTTTTCCTGGGAGGTTTTATTAACGTTTGAAGGTAAGTAAATAGCATTCTGAGAACATGTTTCAAGTGTTTTGAACTACAAGCACAGATAAGACACATTGCTTAAGCACTAATCATGCAAACACATTTATTTTTTATTGTGGCTCGGCATCATCTAGATTCAAACCTATGATATTCTGTTCTCTATCCAGAGAATTAGTCCACTGCGCTACCATGATGGAGCTAGCATGCCATGTTTTTTTTTTTTACTCATACAAAGCTGTTCTTTTTAGTCTATTCAAACAGACCCTATTTAAAAGGAAACAAGCACTCATTAAGATCAGGTGCAGCCAATTAGTGGGTCTGGCCAACACACCTGAGATAGAGGATAGAGAGAGTTTTGTAGATAGCATGAGGTAGGAATAAATACATTTAATTAGTATAGTAGGGAGGTGTACATTTTATTTTATATAATTTTGAGATTAGTGAGTATAGTATTAGATGGTATGGTATTTATTTAGTACGTTTTTATTTTTCAAGTAAAGTATAAGGGATTTGTACTCCAGTCTAGTATGAGGCGGTAATGCAACAAATTGGATGCCAACCTCCGTTGAACCTCATAGAAGAAGAAGATAGTTTTGTTGCTTCTGAGAAACACTATCATTCTTAGAACATTACAAGTGTTCTTGTTGTTTATGCAAAGTTTTCTTAATGTCCTCGTAACAATTTAAGAACATGACTTTAAATAGAACCATGAGGAAACCTATAGGAAACATTATACTTAAGTACAGATATTCCCACAGAAGAACGTTGTTTCTTCACGTTCTCGAACAATTTGGAAACATTACTTTAAATAGAGCTTTGAGGAAACCTTTTGGAAACATTAAGCTGAAGTACTGAAATTCTCACAGAAGACTGTTGTTTCTTTCACTTTAATATTGCAGATAGTCTGTGGCTTCAATGTCATTGTCTGCATCAGCTCTAATCTCCCATACATATTTTTGTAATATATACATATTACTATAGTTATCTTTTGTTTGTATTTAGTCCCATCCTTCAGGTTCACTCAACCCCTCCCATCTATCGCCTAATCTATCGTTACAGTGAAATGCTTACTTAAAGCACTTAACCAACAATGCTTTAAGAAGTTAAGAAAAAGTAAAAAATAGATAAGTAAAAATTTGAAGATAAAAGCGTACTTAAACTGAAATTGCAATCAACTTTCAATGGCTTGTCAAAAATAGCAATATTTTAGGGAAGATCTCATTTTCAAATAACCGAAAGTGAGAGGTTGTATTCTGAATAAAGGGAAAAGGTCATTCTTGAACATGGGGTGAGACATTCTTACTAATCTGCTAGAGAGCCAGTTCGGATTTAAGTATAACTGTTGTATGACTGAAGCTTTTAGTGAGAGGTCTAATGCTTTTAATATTGAATAATTTCTACCCTCCACATTCATATTGATTATATTAATAGGCCCATTTAATTTTGTCTGGCTTGCCGCTCCAAACGAAATTGAATATTTTTTGCTTATATCATTTAAAAAAAAAACAAGTCGCTAGGTGTAGGCAAGGCCATAAGCAAATAGGTCAACTGGGATATGACTATAGAGTTAATCAGGGTGATTTTTCAACAAATGGACAGGTATTTCCATTCCACAGTAGCAAAATCTTATCGAAATATTTGCAAACTTTCTATACAAATGTATTGTAATGAGAATTTCTATCTTTCAGGATATGATTACTGAGCATGTCCACTTCACCATCAGACCATTTTATTGGTAAACTACACTGTAATGTAAAAGTTGGATTTTTTGGGGGATCCAATAAATTATATAGTACACTTATCATAATTTGGTTGTAATCCAGAGGGGTTAGAAAAGTATCTAGATCATCTATGAGGCTGTAGAGGGATCCAAATTGTGGATTTAAAAGAAAACGTGAATCATCAGCATACATACCCCTCTGTTTTTAAGCCCTGGAATTCTAGGCCCTTGATATTATTGTTACATCTGATTTTAATAGCTAACATTTTGATAGCCTTAATAAATAGATATGCTGATAGTGGATAATCTTGTTTTACTCATCTTGACAGTTTAATACTTTCTGAGAATTAGACGTTATTGACTATTTTACACTAAGGGTTAGTATACATAACTTTAACCCATTGTATAAGAGATTCTCCAATATTGAAATATTCCGGGCTTTTATACAGTGGGGCAAAAAAGTATTTATTCAGCCACCAATTGTGCAAGTTCTCCCACTTAAAAAGATGAGAGAGGCCTGTCATTTTCATCATAGGTACACTTCAACTATGACAGACAACATTAGAATAAATGTTTATTTATTTTTACCCCTTTTTTCTCCCCAACTTCGTGGTATCCAATTGTTTAGTAGCTACTATCTTGTCTCATCGCTACAACTCCCGTACGGGCTCAGAGAGACAAAGGTTGAAAATCATGCGTCCTCCGATACACAACCCAACCAAGCCACTTCTTAACACAGCGCGCATCCAACCCGGAACCCACCTGCACCAATGTGTCGGAGGAAACATTGTGCACCTGGCAACCTTGGTTAGCGCGCACTGCGCCCGGCCCTACCGGCCAAGCCCTCCCTAACCCGGACGGACGACGCTAGGCCAATTGTGCGACCTCCCGGTCGCGGCCAGTTACGACAGAACCTGGGCACGAACCCAGAGTCTCTGGTGGCACAGTTGGCGCTGCAGTACAGCGCCCTTAACCACTGCGCCACCTGGGAGGCCGAAACGTATGTTTTTTGTGAAGTTCCTTAAATGTCCTGAGAATGTTCCAAAGCAAAGCAAATATCATGTTCTGGTAACTTTTGGGAAGGTTGTATGCAAAATAAACCCAGGACAACAATGCTCTCACCAAGCTATAATAAACACATGGATATTAGAATGAAATTAGCTAGCTGAAAAGCACATTGAGAGAGTAAAAAATATAGTGTTTATTTTCTGGGTAACCTACAGTTGAAGTCGGAAGTTTACATACACCTCGGCCAAATACATTTAAACTCAGTTTTTCACAATTCCTGACATTTAATCCTAGTAAAAATTCCCTGTTTTAGGTCAGTTAGGATCACCCCTTTATTTTAAGAATGTGAAAAATAGCAGAGAAAATGATTATTTCAGCTTTTATTTCTTTCATCACATTCCCAGTGGGTCAGAAGTTTACATACACTCAATTAGTATTTGGTAGCATTACCTTTAAATTGTTTAATTTGGGTCAAACGTTTCGGGTAGCCTTCCTTCAAGCTTCCCACAATAAGTTTAATTTTGGCCCATTCCTCCTGACAGAGCTGGTGTAACTGAGTCAGGTTTGTAGGCCTCCTTCCTCACACTCTTTTTCAGTTCTGCCCACAAATTTTCTATGGAATTGAGGTCAGGGCTTCGTGATGGCCACTCCAATATATTGACTTGGTTGTCCTTAAGACATTATGCCACAACTTTGGAAGTATGCTTGGGGTCATTATCCATTTGGAAGACCCATTTGCGACCAAGCTTTAACTTCCTGACTGATGTCTTGAGATGTTGCTTCAATATGTTGCTTCCACATAATTTCCATACCTCATGATGCCATCTATTTTGTGAAGTGCACCAGTCCCTCCTGCAGCAAAGCACCAACAAAACATGATGCTGCTTCACGGTTGGGATGGTGTTCATCGGCTTGCAATCCTCACCTTTTTTCCTCCAAACATAACAATGGTCATTATGGCCAAACAGTTCTGTTTTTGTTTCATTAGACCATACTTTTTGCACCAAATTACGTTCAAAGAACATTCATCAGAACGTGTCTCCTTCCTGAGCGGTATGACGGCTGCGTGGTCCCATGGTGTTTATACTTGTGTACTATTGTTTGTACAGATGAATGTAGTACATTCAGGCGTTTGGAAATTGCTGAACCAGACTTGTGGAGGTCCCCAATTTTCTTTCTGAGGTCTTGGCTGATATATTTTGATTTTCCCATGATGTCAAGCAAAGAGGCTTGAAGGTAGGCCTTGAAATACATCCCAAGGTACACCTCCAATTGACTCAAATTATGTCAATTAGCCCATCAGAAGCTTCTAAAGCCATGACATCATTTTCTGGAATTTTCCAAGCCGTTTAAAGGCACAGTCAACTTAGTGTATGTAAACTTCTGACCCACTGGAACTGTGATACGGTGAATTATAAGTGATATAATCTGTCTGTAAACAATTGTTGGAAAAATGACTTGTGTCATGCACAAAGAAGATAACTTCCAAATTCAACTGTTTATAACTTGATGACTTTGTTTATTTTAATCTCAAAGGGGAAATTACCAACCTTATGAAGGTGAGCAACATCAATCTGGGATTTATGAATTGCCTCAATTAATATTTACTATTAATTTAGCAAATGAATGTCAGAATAATATAGGCTAGTTCTGGTCATATAAACGAGCAGGCATTCACTTAATTAACGTGTTTCTTCATGGCACCGGCTAAAACCATTAGTTCCAGCAGTGCTCAGGAGGAAATTGGTTAAAGTAAAGTATTAGCCTCTATAAGCCTACTGGTTTTTGACAAATCTTGAAGGAGCAAAAAGCACTGAATTAAAGTTGATTGCTGACTGTACTTACAAATGTCAAACAACAATGAGAACTAATAGTTAATTGAAGGAGATCTGATGAATGAAGAGGTCTAGAGAGAACGGCTGCACTGGAACATTTCTGACCATAAATAGGCTACCCCCTAGACTACCCCATGTCCAAAACATTTCTCTAGGCCATGTTTGGATGGGGACATACTGAATTTGACATTTTCCACTATATTAGTATGCCTTCTGTTAAAAGTATACAGACTTCAGGCCAACAAAATGCAACCAGCCTGGACAACGTTGATCAGAGCGAGTCCTGCCAAATGCACTTGCACGCTATAGAACACATGCACATTTGTTGGTGGGAATTCTGACTGGATTCTCAACACAATCATCATATTTTTTACTGCTGTCCTGGCTAACCTCATGTTTAATAAATCATTTAAAAGATAATATAGATGTTAATATCTTCCAATAAAGATATGAGTTTGGATACTCTTTTAAAACAAATTCTACGTACCTAACAGCAAATATCAGAGAAAACACCACAATCTCAAGTTAGCTAGCTGTTATTTGTGCAATTTTAGCTAAATTAGTTTATTTTTCATTTGACTGTTTTGGAGAATTGGGACGCCTAAAGAGCGTGACTGGTTGGGTCTGTCCTGAAGTTCACTGTTTCAATGTTATTTCCATCAAGGTGGCTATTGCCAGATGTCAAAACAAGATTAAGTCATTGAAATGTTGAAATGTGTCTCCAAGGAACTTGATGAAAAGGAATATCTGCTGTTATCATTATGTGTGTTAGAGAGAAAACCTTAAAATTATTAAAGCAGGGTGTGACAATATTGTTAAAGTGACTAGAGATACTAACAGACACTTCAGTGAGCAGTGAATGCACAGAGTTGTACATTGAATAGTCAAATAGCTACATGAATTACAGTGTGTTGACAGATTAAGTGCAGTATTGACTCACTTCTAAGAGGTGATCTGTTGTATGATTAAAACCCTTAATCTAGTAGAGGGGCTTCATCAGAGACTGAATGGATCAATTGCAAGTGGCGCTACAAAATCAATTCCTAGTTTCCTCCGGATTACATTAGTATTATTGTAAGAAACCTTTTAACACGCTTGAATTATATGCGGAAGATAGATTCATCAGCCTTTCATAATGTTGAGCTCTTCCTGTACATGTCAAAAAGGAACATAACAAGAATGGTAGTTACAGGGGTCAAATTCAAAGGTCATTCATTGAGATAAAATGCAATAAGAGCTGAATTATAGGCTGCTGCTGAATATCACATATACCTTGAGTCAATATGCTCCATATTTTTTTATGATTATGCTAAATTGAGCAGCTGTAATAGCATACATTTTTTCACTAGATATCAACCTGCTTTATCATGTCAACAAATTTAATGATAAGGGCAAGATGCATTTCAGACTGCATACTAGTTTGTGACCTTTCACTGCAAGTTTGTTTCTGCGAGATACACTTCCACTGGAAATCATGTTCTATTGTGGAGCTGGCTAAAACTATGTGCATGATTTTTCAGGTATGACAAAGTGTTTTCAGCACACTATCATAATGAAACAGCTCAAATGTTGTGCTTTTTGTTCCATAGCCTATGTCACTTGCTGAAAAAATTGCTAGCTGGAGCTTGTCTGAGCGGTCGCCTGAGTGGTCGCCGCTAGTACTTAATGCTGATAGTTAAGGTTCTGACACACTACAGTCTGATAGGCGGGGTTTGAGAGGCCCCTACGTCCTGGCTGCACTTTACATCTGCAGTAGCTACAGGCTGTGGCTTCATTTGAGGAGCAGGTGAACAATCCACTGCTGGCTTGGGCTCCAGGCCAGGAGTGGGATGGCAGGTGGAGCCTTCGTGGTTGATAGTTCCAGTACAGTCTAAAAAACGGTCCCCAACTTTACGTCATTGGCTGAAGAGGACAACCTCTCTGAGAATGAGTGGGAGGGGCCTATGTCCAAACGTCCACTTTTGCACACCGATTGGCTGAAACCAGGTGTCTGTGATAGACAGCTTAGAAGGGGAGAAATCACCCTAACTGGACTTGCCTGGCAAAAGGCATTTTTTTCACTTGCCTTTCCCAATCATCCATTTGTTGTCATCCAGACAGTGACCTTGTCTGAATACACATGCTTGTGTCCTACAGAGTGGGTAAAAGGGGAAAAAGGGAACTTTAATAGCATGCAACATTTTGAAAATCAAGTATAATTTCATTAATGCCCGGATGTCATACTAATTTCGGCTTTGACTACAGCTGATCAATTAGATATGGGGATGTGCTACCGAAATCAACAAATAGAGGGAAACAACGCTAATATAATGTTTTATTGAATGTGAATTTTGAAAAATATAGTATGGTTTAAATTTCAGAATATTTGACTAATTTCTTATTTACTTACTTACTGACTTTATTGTCCCCATGGGGAAATTTTGTGGCAGTGTCATGTACACATTTAAAGTGGCGTTTAAATACAAAACAAAATTGACAATACAACTTTCATAACAGTTACCTACCAATAAAACAAATTATAATAAGAATTATAAGAAATATAGAAATAAAACATTTAAAAAAAGACCAGCCTGCTGGCCAGGCGATAGGAACATTAGCCCGAGCTATTTAGGAGGGATATACAACTGGCACAAATTATTGTCTAGTTCTGTTTTTCCTGCTGAGGGGTGCCCTATACCTGCGCCCTGAGGGGAGTAGTTCAAAGTCCAGGTACAGAAGGTGGCTTGGGTCTAAAATGATTTTGTGAGCCTTACGGAGGGCCCTGACCTTAAAGATCTCATCCAGGCCTGACTGTTTAACTCCAAGTACCTTGCTTGATGTGGTAATAATCCTTCTCAACATATTTATCTGGCTGACAGAGGCATTGCCAAACCAACAGACAATACAAAAGTTAAAATACTCGCAATAAAATATTTATAAAACAGAGTCAATATAGTACAGTCTACATTAAAAGATCTCAGCCTTTTGAGAAAGTACAGTCTCTGTTGGCTCTTTTTGTAGATCAGGTCTGTACATTTACTCCACTGAAGCTTATTGTCCAAAAGGACACACAGATATTTATATTCCTCTACAATTTCTATATTCTGACCTCTGATAGATGTTGCAGGGGTAGGTGTTGTATGCTTCCTGAAATCTATGCACATCTCTTCGGTCTTGTTGGTATTGAGGACCAAGTGTGATTCCTCACACCACTCTACAAAGTCATCTAGGACAGGGCCATGATGTTCCTCGCCATCATGCAACAGGCTGATCAAGGCGGTGTCATCAGCGAACTTGAGGTCTGTTAGTGTCTGTTAGTATGGGAACTAGTACAACTATTAGTGTACAAGATGTACAGGAGTGGGGACAAAACACATCCCTGAGGAGAGCCTGTGTTGGTATTGTGTATATTCGACACGTGGGGACTTATTTTGACTCTCTGTGAGCTTTGACTCAGGAAGTCCAACAGCCACAAAACCAGCCCCCCATCTAAGGAGAAGTCCCGAATGAGTCTCTGTGCCAGAATGTAAGGCTGGATTGTGTTGAAGGCAGAAGAAAAGTCAACAAACAGAACCCTGACATGGGATTTGGCACCCTAGATGTCTATAGACCATGTTAAGGAGGGTAAGAATGGCATCATCAACTCCTCTGCTAGGCTGATAGGCAAACTGAAATGGGTTGAGAAGCTTCTGGGTGACACTGAGAATATGACTTTTCACAATTTTCTCAGGGTATTTCATTACTAAGGATGTCAAGACGACAGGGCAGTAGTCATTCAGCACAGAGGGATTAGATGCTTTAGGAATTGGTATAATTATTCAATTTTTCCACAACACTGACACGTGTTGCTGGTCGAGTGAGGATTGAAAAATGTCTGTAAAAACACCAGCCAGTTGTTCAGCACAGTGCTTTAACACATGTCCACTTATGTTGTCTGGGTCTGGGCTGTTGTATGTGTTACATCCCCTGAACAACTTTAAAACATCAGACTGTTGAACAACAACCCTCTCAAACATTTGTAATGATGCTTCCATTTGTTTTACCTCTGACACAAAGTTGTCGGATTCAAATCTTGAGAAGAAAACATTCAGTTCGTTAGCCATGTCCTGGCCCTCATATCCCCCAAGGTCAGCACTGGTTTTCCCCTGCCTATGTTGGGGGCACTAGCCACGGATTTAATCCCTTGCCAGGCCAGCCTTGAGTTTCCTGAGGAGAGGGTCCTCTCCACCCTTTGCTTGTATGCCTCCTTGTCCACCAGTGTCTATCTTTTGATCTCACATTGTACTTCTCTTAAAGCCTGTCTATCACCCTCAGCACAAACTGCCTTCTTCCTATCAAGTAGTGATTTTAGATGTCTTTATACCCAAGGCTTATTGTTAGGGAAGATTTTACAGGTTTTAGTAGTCACAACTGACTCAACACAGATGTTCACATGGTCTGAAATAACATCTGTGAGTTCTTCAAGATCAGAGCTGCTGTCCTCAAATACCTCCGACATAGTACAGTCAATACACCCCTGGAGACCAAATACCTCCCACATAGTACAGTCAAGATACCCCTGGAGACAAGTGATACTGTTGTCATTCCAGATCTGGACAGTTTAAACTGTGGGTTTCTCCCTCTCCAGGAGCCGACAGTAGGTTGGCCTGAGGTAGACCATATTGTTGTCTGATGTCCCCAGAGGATGTCTGGTGGTGGCAGACAACGCATTTGGGATTGTCCCATAGCACAAATCAAGAGTCCTATTTTTTCGGCCCTTCATGTAGTAAAATTTGATGCACATTTTTCCACAATGCATTGGAAGAGGTGGGCTGGGAGTGATAGGCCCTAGTTCTCTTCAGGTAGCCAAACAACAAAACTAGACTACTTAATTAGGAACATGCCAAATAGTGATGCTTCTGCAGTGATATTCAAATGTAGGCTAAGTCGTTTTTTCTCTCCTTGCATTATAAGCTACAACTTTAAAAGTGGATTTCGGTTTTCTCATTGAAAATACTTTGTTAGTTTAGCATTTAGTTTAAAAGCTCTATCTTTTGATTTCTGAATATGGCGGCACCGGGGACTTGGATTATGTTTAAGTTTTGTAGGCTAGGCTACCTATTTAATTATGTACGGTATATTCAGAAAGTATTCAGACCCCTTGACTTTTTCACCCCCAAAAATATGTTACAGCCTTATTCTAAAATGGATTAAATATTTTTATCCTCTTCAATCTACACAATACCACATAATGACAAAACAAAAGAAGGTTTTTAGATTTTTTTTGTTGCAAATGAACAGTATACTGTACATATATATATATATATATATATATATATATATATATATATATATATATGAAGAAATATCACATTTACAGTTGAAGTCAGAAGTTTACATGCACTTAGGTTGGAGTCATTAAAACTCGTTTTTCAACCACTCCACAAATTTCTTGTAAACAAACTATAGTATTGGCAAGTCGGATAGGACATCTACTTTGTGCATGACACAATAAACTTTTCAAACAATTGTTTACAGACATATTATTTCACTTATAATTCACTGTATCACAATTCCAGTGGGTCATTGACTGTGCCTTTAAACAGCTTAGACAATTAGCTTAGAAAATTCCAGAAAATCAGCTTAGAAAATTCCAGAAAATGGCTTTAGAAGCTTCTGATAGGCTAATTTACATGATTTGAGTCAATTGGAGGTGTACCTGTAGATGTATTTCAAGGCCTACCTTCAAACTCAGTGCCTCTTTGCTTGACATCATGGGAAATCAAAAGAAATCAACCAAGACCTCCGAAAAAAAAATGGAGACCTCCACAAGTCTGCTTCAACCTTGGGAGCAATTTCCAAATGCCTGAAGGTACCACGTTCATCTGTACAAATAATAGGATGCAAATATAAACACCATGGGACCACGCAGCTGTCATACCGCTCAGGAAGGAGAAGCATTCTGTCTCCTCGTATTTTGGTGCGAAAAGTGCAAATCAATCCCAGAACAACATCAATGGATATTGTGAAGATGCTGGAGGAAACAGGTACAAAAGTATCTATTTCCACAGTAAAATGAGTCCTATATCGACATAACCTGAAAGGCTGCTCAGCAAGGAAGGAGCCACTGCTCCAAAACCGCCATAAAAAAGCCAGACTACTGTTTTCAACTGCACATGGGGACAAAGATCGTACTTTTTGGAGAAATGTCCTCTGGTCTAATGAAACAAAAATAGAACTGTTTGGCCATAATGACCTTTGTCATGTTTGGAGGAAAAAGGGGGAGGCTTGCAAGCCAAAGAACACCATCCCAACTGTGAAGAACGGGGGTGGCAGCATCATGTTGTGGGGTGCTTTGCTGCAGGAGGGACCGGTGCACATCACAAAATAGATGGCATCATGAGGGAGGGAAATTATATGGATATATTGAAGCAACATCTCAAGACATCAGTCAGGAAGTTAAAGCTTGGTCGCAAATGGGTCTTCCAAATGGACAATGACCCCAAGCATACTTACAAAGTTGTGGCAAATTGCCTTATTAAAACCTGTTAGGGAGGCTGCGAATTTTCGCAGCTTTTTGTTAAAAATCACGCAAAATTTCAACGTCCTTCTACTCATGCCAGGAATATAGTATATGCATATGAGTATGTGTGGATAGAAAACACTCTGAAGTTTATAAAACTGGTTAAATCATGTCTGTGACTATAACAGAACGTGTTTAGCAGGCAAAATTCCAAGGAAAACTGTTCACAAAAAAAAACAAAAAAATATCAATCCGCCAGTCTCTGTATTGTCTATGGCTAGGGAAAATAGATAGCGACCAGTTTACAATGCATACAGCTTCCACACGATGTCGTGCTGGCATTTAGATTGAAGTTAATCCTTGGTCGGATGACAAATAGGCACTTCCTGTTATCAACTACACAGCAGGAAGTTTGGAGAGAGAGAAAAATGGAGCATCATTTCAAAACGTGCTGCTATTGAATACAGATCGCCCCGTCATCAATTTGAGCGATTATTAACGTTTGCTAATACCTAAAGTTGGATTACAAAAGTAGTTTGAAGTGTTTTGTCAAAGTTTATAGGCAACTTTTTTAATTTAAAAAAATGACGTAGCGTTTTGGAACGGTGCGTTTCCATGGATCAGACGGGCTTCATAAATTGACATTTTGGGTATACATAGACGGATTTAATCGAAAAAAAGACCCAATTGTGATGTTTATGGGACATATAGGAGTGCCAACAAAGAAGATCGTCAAAGGTAATGAATGTTTTATATTTTATTTCTGCGTTTTGTGTAGCGCCGGCTACGCCAATTATTCTGTTTACGTCCCCTTTGGGTATTTCGGGGTTTGCATGCTATCAGATAATAGCTTCTCATGCTTTCGCCGAAAAGCATTTTAAAAATCTGACATGTTGGCTAGATTCACAACGAGTGTAGCTTTAATTGAGTACCCTGCATGTGTGTTTTAATGAAAGTTTGAGTTGTATCGAGTACTATTAGTTGTCACTCTGAAATTTACGCTGATTTCCGCTGATGTTGATCCCTGTACAGGGCTTCAGCCCTAAGAGGATTAAGGACAACAAAGTCAATGTATTGGAGTGGCCATCACAAAGCCATGACCTCAATCTTATAGAAAATTGAAAGCTGAAAGGAGCAAGGAGGCCTACAAACCTGACTCAGTTAGGAGGAATGGGCCAAAATTAAACTTATTGTGGAAAGCTTGTGGAAGGCTACCCGAAACATTTGACCCAAGTAAAACAATTTAAAGGCAATGCTACCAAATACTAATTGAGTGTATGTAAATGTCTGACCCGCTGAGAACGTGATGAAAGAAATAGAAGCTGAAATTAATCATTCTCTCTACTATTATTCTGACATTTCACATTCTTAAAATAAAGTGGTGATCCTAACTGACCTAAGACAGGGGTTTTTAACTAGGATTAAATGTCAGGAATTGTGAAAAACTTGTATTTGGTTAAGCTGTACGTAAACCTCCGACTTCAATGACGCTACAAGCTTGGCACTTCTGTATTTGGGAAGTTTCACCCATTCTTCTCTGCAGATCCTCTCAAGCTCTGTCAGGTTAGATGGGGAGTGTCACTGCACAGCTATTTTCAGGTCTCTACAGAGATGTTTTGGTTCAAGTCCAGGCTCTGGCTGGGCCACTCAAGGACTTTGAGACTTGTCCCGAAGCCACTCCTGCATTATCTTGGCTGTGTGCTTAGGAATGTCGGAATGTGAACCTTCACTGCAATCTGAAGTCCTGAGCGCTCTAGAGCAGGTTTTCATCAAGGATCTCTCTGTACTTTGCTCCGTTCATCTTTCCTCAATCCTGACTAGTCTCCCAGTCCCTGCCGCTGAAAAATCATCCCCAAAGCATGAAGCTGCCTCCACCATGCTTCACTGTAGGGATGGTGCCAGTTTTCCTCCAAATGCAATGCTTGGCATTCAGGCCAAAGAGTTCAATCTTGGTTTCATAAATCCAGAAAGTCTTGTTTCTCATGGTCTGAGAGTCCTTTAGGTGCCTTTTGGAAAACTCCAAGCGGGTTGTCATGTGCCTTTTACTGAGGAGTGGATTCATTCTAGCCACTCTTCCATAAAGGCCTGATTGGTGGAGTGCTGCAGAGATGGTTGTCCTTCTGGAAGTTTCTCCCATCTCCACAGAGGAACTCTGGAGCTCTGTCAGAGTGACCATCGGGTTCTTGGTCACCTCCCTGACCAAGGCACTTTCCCCCCGATTGCTCAGTTTGTCCGGGCGGCCAGCTCTTGGAAAAGTATTGGTGGTTCCAAACTTCTTTAATTAAAAAATTGGCAACCTTCAATGCTGCAGAAATTATTTGATACCCTTCCCCAGATCTGTTTCTTGACACATTCCTGTCTCGTAGCTCTACGGACAATTTGTTCGACCTCATGGCTTGGTTTTTGCTCTGACATAACTGTCAACTGTAGGACCTTAAATAGACAGATGTGTGCCTTTCCAAATCATGTCCAATCAATTTAATTTACCACAGGTAGACTCCAATCAAGTTGTAGAAACGTCTCAAGGATGAACAATGGAAACAGGATGCATCTGAGCTCAACTTTGTGTCTCATAGTAAAGGGTCTGAAAATTATGCAAATAAGGTATGTCTATTTTTTTTATATTTAATACATTTGCACAATATTCAATAAACCTGTGAGGTATTGTGTGTAGATTGATGAGGTATTGTTTTTATTTAATCAAATTTAGAATAAGGCTGTAACGTAACAAAATGTGGGAAAAGGGAAGGGGTCTGAATACAGTATGTTGAAATGTAATGAAATGATTTGTTTCTGTCTTTATTCCTTTTTAAATGTGGTCGATGGGCTATATGGGCAACGGTATTGTGCTTATGTAATAGTCTGCCTGTAACCAGCCTGGGTAGGCCTATAACTCCATTCCTATTCTATTCAGAGTTTAGAGAAATTGGAAATTAGCTATTATCAGGCTGATGAATGCGATGCATCTTTTGAATTTTGAAAAATCCATCCGAACTCGGCCCCGCCCCACCTACCCAGCCAGTCAGGAGCCACTACTGTGTTGCCACCGTGGCATACTGCATAATTTTTACTCAAATATACATGCTAAATAGTATGCGACGATGAGTACATAGTATGCAGTTTAAGTATCCGGACACTGCCACAGTACTTTCAAGCTCTCTTTAACTGTTCCTCTCACAAAGGTTAAATGCTTTATTTTTATCTTTTGACTTTTTTAACACTCATAGGAACCAATTGTCCTGAATGCCATGCATTTTAGACAGTAATTTTTTTTATGCTTTCCACAAGCACAATTAACCTTCATAATTTCTTATATAATTTGAAGCCAGGTAGTATGTACAGTGGGGCAAAAAAGTATTTAGTCAGCCACCAATTGTGCTGTAACGGTTTTCTTCCTGGGAAGGAGAGGAGGACCAAAATGCAGCATGGTTATGGTTGAACATCTTTAATAAAGATGATAACGTGAACAATATACAAAATAAGAAAATGTGGAAAACCCTAACTGGTGCAAAACACAGAGACAGGAAACAATCACCCACAAAATACCCAAAGAATATGGCTGCCTAAATATGGTTCCCAATCAGAGACAACGATAAACACCTGCCTCTGATTGAGAACCACTCTAGGCAACCATAGACTTACCTAGAATACTACACTGAACACAACCCCATCAATCTACAAAAACCCCTAGACAAGACAAACACATAATCACCCATGTCACACCCTGGCCTAACCATAATAATAAAGAAAACACCAAATACTAAGGCCAGGGTGTGACATGTGCAAGTTCTCCCACTTAAAAAGATGAGAGGACTGTAATTTTCATCATAGGTACACTTCAACTATGACAGAAAAAATAAAAAACAAAATCCAGAAAATCACATTGTAGGATTTTTAATGAACTTATTTGCAAATTATGGTGGAAAATAAGTATTTGGTCAATAACAAAAGTTTATCTCAATACTTTGTTATATACCCTTTGTTGGCAATGACAGAGGTTAAACGTTTTCTGTAAGTCTTCACAAGGTTTTCACACACTGTTGCTGGTATTTTGGCCCATTCCTCCATGCAGATCTCCTCTAGAGCAGTGATGTTTTGGGGCTGTTGCTGGGCAACACGGACTTTCAACTCCCTCCAAAGATGTTCTATGGGGTTGAGATCTGGAGACTGGCTAGGCCACTCCAGGACCTTGAAATGCTTCTTACAAAACCACTCCTTCGTTGCTTGGGATCATTGTCATGCTGAAAGACCCAGCCACGTTTCATCTTCAATGCCCTTGCTGATGGAAGGAGGTTTTCACTCAAAATCTCACGATACATGGCCCCATCCATTCTTTCCTTTATACGGATCAGACGTCCTGGTCCCTTTGTAGAGTCCCAAAGCATGATGTTCCCACCCCCTTGCTTCACAGTAGGTATGGTGTTCTTTGGATGCAACTCAGCATTCTTTGTCCTCCAAACACGACGAGTTTGGTTTGATTTGATATTTTGGTTTCATCTGACCATATGACATTCTCCCAATCTTCTTCTGGATCATCCAAATGCTCTCTAGCAAACTTCAGACGGGCCTGGACATGTACTAGCTTAAGCAGGGGGACACGTCTGGCACTGCAGGATTTGAGTCCCTGGCGGCGTAGTGTGTTACTGATGGTAGGCTTTGTTACTTTGGTCCCAGCTCTCTGCAGGTCATTCATTAGGTCCCCCCTGAAGTGTACCTATGATGAAAATTACAGGCCTCTCATATTTTTAAGTGGGAGAACTTGCACAATTGGTGGCTGAATTTTTTTTGCCTCACTGTAAATACCTGAATGGTACCGTTTGCCTTTCATGGGAGACTGTGTTTGAGAACCAAACCCAATCTGAGATACCTAACTTAGAGGAGGTTAACTCTTTAAACAAAGGTAAATGAGCCACTGTTTCTGTTAATATGTGAAGTTGTGTAATTGTATTTTCCATTGGGTATGGCTAGCTTATGAAATAATCATTTATTTACATTATATAACCTGATGCCACACTAACCATGCACTGTTCTGGCCAACCCTGAGGCTTTATGGTGACCCCTTGTACTGTATTTTCCTTCCTGTCTTAGAAATGGAGTCCATGCAAGAAGAAAAGAGAGGTCTCCATTGGGAGTGAGAAGGACTGGGACATATTATAGTCCAGGTCTGTTGTCAGGTAAATGTTTGAAGGCCAACCCACCAGATAAAGCAAACAATCTGAAAGACAACGTACTGTAGAACATGTGCAGACGGTTTGATCTCAGGCTGTGTTGCAGCTGGCGGTGAACGGGAAACCCATGAGGTGGTGCACAATTGGCCCAGCGTCGTCCGGGTTAGGGGAGGGTTTGGCCGTCCGTGTTGTTCTTGTCCCATCGCACTCTAGCGACTCCTGTGGTGGGCCCGGGCGGCATGCAGGCTGACACGGTCGCCAGGTGTACGGTGTTTCCTCTGACACATTTGTGCGGCTGGCTTCCGGGTTAAGCGAGCATTGTGTCAAGAAGCAGTGCTGCTTTGCGGGGGTCGTGTTTCGCATGGCTCTCAACCTTTGCCTCTCCCGAGTCCTTACGTGAGTTGCAGCGATGGGACAAGACTGTAACTACCATTGGATATCATGAAAATGGGGAGAAAAGGGGATAAATTATTAAAATAAATAAAATGCAGACTGAATTGAATTCCCCTTTCTTAAGGGACACACTGACAGGTATGTGTAATGTTGTTAATCATTGTTTATTTTAGAGAGCCAGCTGAATAAGGCTAAATCAATGACAGAGTCACTGAGAGCAGAGATTCTGATTGTCAGCCAGAAACCCCTCACAGAAAGCACTTGCTTAAGGTAATCAACTGCACATCAAAACTGGCCAGCTGTACCCATGAGAGACATGTAAAGATGCCTGAAGTTTCCAGTGCCTTGCTTGGAACCTCACTGACTATACATTGCGTGTATAGCGTTTGCGTTAGGAGAGTGGTCCATTACTGCTAAATCAAGGCATATCCTTGGGTGTGTATGGAGTCAGAACTTAGATCACAAATGTGCTTGGAAGCATGTGCAATACATATGTGAGGACTGTTATACAGATATACCCAGGATCATATCAGCAATGCTGTCAGAATAGCAAGGCTCTGGGTATTTGGTGTGTGAGTCATAAATTGTTGCACATTTATTGTCTTCCTGTCTCATTCTGTTAATGGTTCTTTTTGAGAAGCGTTGAATGACCGTGCACCCAACCTGCCTCTCGGGCACTCTTCAGACCAGGATGTGTAAATAAAGCAGCATAAGACTTTGATATGTTGCCCGTATTATTCAGTCAAAAGAAGAACAAGCTCCAATTCACATGTGAAGAGCTTAATGAAAAGGATGGATCGCTACAGAATCTGAGAATCTGAGAGTCTGAGAGTGTTTGCCTCCCCCTGCTTTTAAATCATACGTGGGGGAAGCATGTTCTGTTCCTCTGTCCCCACAAATCTCCTTCATTACTGACGTCCTCATTAGTCCACAGGATGTGCTGAGGATGGGGGTTTTGGGGGAGCTACACTCACTGTTATGATAATTCCTCCTGGGGGTGTTCATTAATCATTCTTCAAACGCTGGCCCAAACTGAGTTTTTACTCACCTATTGATTGTTTGAAATTGAATGCATGTCAATTTAATGAGTGCTGTCTTTTAAAAGTGTAGGTGTGCAAGCCAATCTCTATTTCCAATATGCTGGCGCGGACAACATTTGGTTGTAGCATTTGTCAGACAATGTTTTATGTTAAACTTAATGTACGTGTGTAATGAGAAACTAGCTTTTCATAGGCTTAACATTCCAAATGTGTCTTAGACTAAAAAAGGATCTGGAGATGCACAAAGAAGGAGAGCTGAAGCTGCTGTGAGAAGCCCTAAGCTTTGAATCCTGTTCCTGCAATCGGTAATCACGTCTGAGATATTCAAATCTATGAGCCTCAAATTAAGTAAATTGCTTTCATTGTAGCAGACCATTTGTATTGCAGAAACTGTCTCAGAAGAATCCCCAATACTCATGGAATTTCACAGTGTCCAAATACCAGCAAAGCTTTACAAACCTTTAGACAGAACAAAAAAACATAATGCTTGTGTATATTACTATTTTTCTATTTGAAAATATTCACAGTTCTTCACAGTTCTCGTCACAGTACTTATTTGTGTTTACTGTCAGCTCATTGAAGATCTTGGCTTTACCCACTAAACATGTTGTTACCAAGACATGATAGGATTTTAGCTATGGATTAGGTATTGAGACGGGATGATATTTTTTGTGTGATAGAGAGAACAAGAGCAAATCCCATGCATTTGTTTTACCAACCCATGTTAATTCTTTACCACTGAAAATGATTGGAAACTGACCTCTAGTGGAAATGATTGTAGTTGCAGTATCATATTGTACAGTCAATCTGACTGAACTGGCCTGTACATTAATATCTTCATATGCACTATGAAAAGAATGAGAAAGAAGCAACAAATCAGTTAGAATCAGAGAACAGGAATAACCAAAAATATATTCAGTAGAGTTACTGTACTCCACTGTAATGTGGACTTTTATGTTTGTTTTTCCATGAAAATACAAATTAATCAGATGACGGTCTAGGCCTAAATTATGGAAGCTACTCTGAGAGTATAGTTTACCAAGCTACCAATTACTGGAAGAAGTTAAGCTACACTAAAGATACCCTTAAGAAAAATATTGTTTACTTAACTAAAGTTACTTTGAAAAAGCAGTTCACTACATTCAAACTACTTTGTGATAAGTTATAACTATCTAAATCTGAAATGTCATAGACAAAATTACAGGAACAGATCAATCTGGAGTCATATGTGTAATTACAGAATGTGTCATTTAGCCTTTTAAACACAACAACTATGCTTCAAGTGAGAATTAGGCAGGTCTGATGCCAAAAAAGAAAGGCAATTCTTGCCTACTTCACATATATTTTATCTTTGCAAGAAAAGTAGGGTGTAGGTTCCAGTGGTTAGCTACACCGTTACATGGCACAAAAAGTACCAAGCTACTGCAAAAGCTACTGCAAAATGTAGTTCAACTACTAGTTGAACTACATGTAGTTCACTACTCCCCAACACTGAGTGTATATGTATATGTTTTTGATTTGATGTTGGTCAATGGTCTCTGTTTCCAGTTGCAGAAGTAGTTTTCAACTTCAAAGTAGTCAGATCAGAGGAATTAATTACTAATGTCAGTGATATTCCTTGAGGTTTCGTATTTTGAATTTCTAGGAAATATAGTAGGAGTTACTTTTACACCTACAAAATCCCAACATGATCCCTTTCTATAATTGTATTAAATGGTCATAAATGTCCCTGAAGAGCGAAGTCCATTAAAACTGTAAAATGTCTGCAGAGATTGCTAGTTGTATTCTTTGCTGCCCTCTAGAGGCCATTTGACACCACATATTGTGACAAAACAGACAAGAGTGCTCTTGTTAAACTATACTGAACAAAAATATAAACGCAACATGGAACCGTCAATTTAAATCAATCAATTAGGCCTTCATCTATGGATTTCACATGACTGGGCAGGGGCGCAGCCATGGGTGGGCTTGAGAGGGTATATAACTAACCACTTGGGAGCCAGGCCCAAACACTGAGGACACAGGCCGAGCCAATCAGAATGACTTTTTCACCACATTGGTCTTTATTACAGACACAAATTCTCCTCAGTTTAATCAGTTGTCTGGGTGACTGATATCAGATGATCCCACAGGTAAAGAAGCCAGACTTGGCAAATAGAAATCAAAATTGGACGGTCTTCAGAGATAGATGGGAGGGGTTGAGAGTTTCTGAAGAATGGGACTAAAAACCAACTAAAGACAACTATTGTAAAATAGACTGTGTCCATAAAATGTTTATAGTATGTATAAGCTGGAAGTAGAAGCCTACAGTAAGTGGTGTTGTCCAGGAGTTTACTCCAATTAGGGGAAGGGTGGTAGGGTTAGGGGAAATAATAAAGGAAAATATATTTAACAAAATATTTTATATACTATATATGTTTAAGAAAAAAATGTACGGGGGATTGGAAATGATGAAGACAATTACATTGATTGAAGCCACAATCTCTCCGCAATATTAAAGTTGATCTTGCCCCATAATAAAAAATAATCATATTTAAAAACAAATTGTGCACAACATTTTAGAGAAATAGACAGAAACAGAAATACACCGACACTCAATATTTACTTAGGTAATACATTTAGAAAGACGCAAAGTAAAGCCAATGTAATTATGGGTTACACTAAAAGAGACCCTTTGCTCTGCCATAGCTTATTTGGGGCCAATAAAGTATTTGTCAGCAACAAACTCTTATTGTACACAGATCTGTGTTTTGCTCAGGACTCTTACCTGTTTTTTGATGTTTCTGTAGAATGACTGTCAGTGTTTGTAAGGAGTTAATCACAACAGCAGTCTGGTCGTCGCTCCACTGGCTAGTAATATGTTTAGCACATTGTGCTGCCTCCTGTTGACAGATAGTCGAAAGAGACGTCATACATCTGTTTGAAATCCGAGTACCAAAACATGTCAACTTCAATTTAGATTTAGCCAGAGCAACTGATCAGCATTGCATTATTGGTAAAAGTTGACCACAGATTTAACAGTTTCTAGACAAATTTCAGTGATGAAGTTATCCATACTGCAAGCTGAGTAGAGAGCTGTTTAAACAACAAGGTGGTTGAGGAGCAGCTATTGTTCCCAACATCTTCCTCCTGAGCAACAGCACATGAGAGGAGAGCTGGGAGACACAAAAAACATTCCGAATTACACAACAGTCTCAACCTTGTCTCTGCCTATGTGTAGTTGTTCTTCTGATTGAAGAATTAGTGCGATGATGTACAGGTTGATACTCGGCATGTAGGCCAACTGTGTTTAAATACACTGTTACCATAAACTCAAACACATATAATGAACATGAAGGCTCAATTAAGTTTCTACCACCATCACGGCTTGCCTTCTTTCCTGTCAGTGAGCAAAAGCAAAGTAGAACTATTCTTGTTGAAGTTTGTGTCATGTTGCCAATGTTGGTTCTTCCCTCAGTCTAAGTTGTAACCACCGTTGGTGTATTTAACCACTGACTGGAATTTGGGGAGGGTACAAAGTTTGTTGCTGCTGACCAGTTTCTCAGTCATGGGCCAGATCGTGGACTTTCGGGAATTCACAGATTTCGCAGTTGTTCAGAAATGTTGTACAATTAAGCGAATTTCTTCATTTTTGCTCACACTGGAACAATTTCTCACAGAGATCACATTGCTTGTTTTGGACTATGTTTGTCAGCATTATATTAACCGGCCATGACTTATATTCAACTTACACTGTAAATGTTTGAGTGAATTCCGTAACTGAGCTGATGGGGGCACTGTTACTGCATGTTTTTTTTTTTTTCCTTCACATTTTCAATGGATCACTTTACATTTGTTGATGCAGGCAGTTGTTATTTTAAAGTTATGATAATGCTTCATTCTTTTCAGAAAATACATTCACCCTCTAGTTATTTTGTTTCAGTTGAGTGAATGTTGCTGTAAGATTTCAAAGACCCATTTGTGTCCCTGTCTGCACATGGATCTGTGAGATCACCCAGTGATGCATAATGTGACCATCCTACACAGTGGCCAAAGGGACTGGTTGAGTAAAAAAGCATGACTGACTGACTAATAAGTATGGGTGGCATTCGTTATGGAAGGAGATGAACAGGGAAACATTAATTATGCATGGAGATGATCAGGGATACATTCATTATGCATGGAGATGATCAGGGAAACATTCATTATGCATGGAGATGATCAGGGATACATTCATTATGTATGGAGATGATAAGGGAAACATTCATTATACATGGAGATGATCTGGGAAACATTCATTATGCATGGAGATGATCTGGGAAACATTCATTATGCATGGAGATGATCTGGGAAACATTCATTATGCATGGAGATGATCTGGGAAACATTCATTATGCATGGAGATGATCAGGGAAACATTCATTATGCATGGAGATGATCTGGGAAACATTCATTATGCATGGAGATGATCAGAGAAACATTCATTATGCATGGAGATGATCTGGGAAACATTCATTATGCATGGAGATGATCTGGGAAACATTCATTATGCATGGAGATGATCTGGGAAACATTCATTATACATGGAGATGATCTGGGAAACATTCATTATGCATGGAGATGATAAGGGATACATTCATTATGTATGGTGATGATCAGAGAAACATTCATTATGTATGGAGATGATCAGGGAAACATTCATTATACATGGAGAGATGATCAGGGAAACATTCATTATGTATGGAGATGATCAGGGAAACATTCATTATGCATGTAGATGATCAGGGAAACAATCAGTTTGTGTGGAGATGATCAGGGAAACATTCATTGTGCATGGAGATGATCAGGGAAACATTCATTATGGATGGAGATGATCAGGGAAACATTCATTATGCATGGAGATGATCAGGGAAACATTCATTATGCATGGGGATGATCAGGGAAACATTCATTATGCATGGAGATGATCAGCTAAACATTCATTGTGTATGGAGATGATCAGGGAAACTGTTATTGTGCATGGAGAAGATCAGGGAAACATTCATTATGGATGGAGATGATCAGGGAAACATTCATTATGCATGGAGATGATCAGAGAAACATTCATTATGCATGGGGATGATCAGGGAAACATTCATTATACATGGAGATGATCAGCTAAACATTCATTGTGTATGGAGATGATCAGGGAAACAGTTATTGTGCATGGAGAAGATCAGGGAAACATTCATTACTTAGAGTTTTGGAATTAAAATTGAGCTCATTAAGACAGAAAGTGAGTTTTGTTGGATTTGATCAAAATTCTAAGTTATTCAAATACAATTTACAGGCTTTCATCTTTGTCACATAAGCTGTCAACTTTTGACATCGTTGACTATTTGACGGTATATTTACTGCATTTACTGGCAATGCAATACATTCATATTTGTTTTTATGGAATACTTTAACTGTCTTGTAAATTGCAATCAGTATAGTGTATACCACATTTATGACAAAAACACAACAATAAACTGTAAATCACTTCAGACAGTGAATGAAGCACACATATAATTCTAATTCTAATTCTAAGTTTGCCCTTCCTATAAATAGATGCAGGCTGGATAGACATCAGAAAATGGTTATGGTCATAAAAATCTGATCATCCATTGCACACACTGCTATGCCCCTGTGACCGGTGTCAGCACTGTGATGAATGGTTGGAGATAACAGGGTCCCTTTTTTCTGTTCAACCTTTTTCAAATATCACTGACATTCTCCCAGGATTCTACCACTCCTTCATCGTTATTGTATTAAATTACCGACGTGTCAGAAAAGGCAGCTCAGTTGTCAAATGACTCACATGGATTAATTATAGTTTCCGAGAATGAGCTAATTGATATTCAAGCTGCTGACAACTATGGTGGAGATTATGCGTTGTCTGGACTAGCCTCCCAAGGGAAAGTTCAAACACAGCAACACATTATTCAATATAAAATGAATTGTTTGGATCATGGATGCTGATTGGTTGATATTTAGGGAGTTGTGTCATAATGTCATAATTCCACTGTCCGCAGCCTAGGCAGGAAATTCATAATCTTCACATTATTTTTATGTGCTACTTTTTGGTTTACAACAATTGGGGGTTGTATAAACCTACCTGTCTGCCTTTACAACCTGTGCAACAGTGTATCATTTTACAAATATGATCTCTCCCGTGCCAGCAAAGAAGAGGAAAACATTGGCTGTCACCAACCAATGCCAGGACCATGGACAGTTCTTCCACTCGTGTGTCATCCAGGCAGGTCACCCATGATAAAAGTCAATTTTTGACATCCATCCATGTCTGAGGACATCTGGAGATGGTCTGTAAACCGGCTACTAGGGGCAACAGTGAGTGCTGTTACCCTCAAGTCGTTTCCAGCTTTTCTAGGGCATTGGGGACGGCGGATGACTGAAAGCATATGCCTCTGATTCTAAAGGTTTGAATCCAATAATGGAAGGTTGTTTCTTTATTTTTGTTTTAAGCCTATCCCAAACCTTAACCCTTAACTTAACCATTCGGAGTTAATGCCTAACCTTAAGAATTTTGAGTTAATGCCTAACCTTAAGAATTTTGAGTTAATGCATAAACTTAACCTTAAACACTTTGAAATTTGACATTTGATGAACATCGTTGAACGTCTAATTCTGACGGTTGGTTAGCTCGGACTCGCCAAACACAGTTGTTGCCTATGTAGGCCAATTGGATATTTATTCAATCATCATTTATTAAAGTTCTTGTTTCTCGTCATCACTGAATCTCTAGCTACAGGTCAATGATTTGTTTAGAATAGCAACGCCAAATGAATTGAACGATTAGAACTAATGACTGGGTCAAAACAGTAGAAAGTAACTAAAAAGACCAGCCCGCTTGTGTAGCAACTTCAGAATGCAAAAACACATTTTCTTGTTAAAATAATGTTTTGAATGAAAACATTGAATTAATATTTGTATAAATATGTTGAAAATCATTTCATAAAAGCAATATTGCCCTCGAACCTGGGAATGATCTTGTGACAACTCCCTCCATGGGCAGAATCCTGGCTCTTGGCTTCGCCTTGGGCCTTCAGAACAGCCCTTGTTGGGAGTTGTCACATGATAACTCCCGGGTTCGAGGGGATTATTGCTTAAATAATTAATAATTATTTGAATTGCTAATTTGTTTTGTTTTGAGATTGATTACATCCACACAGTTAAAAGTCACAGTGCTCTGTTTCATCCCCTAAAGATACAGTACATAAATATCTATTGTCTATCTATCATGTCCGGAAAATGGATTAGCCTTTAATAAAAGCCTCTCTGTATGTGTCTGGAAGGAGGAGAGGGGGAAATTGTCTGACCTTGTCTTTGAGGCAGTAATCTCAGAGATCTTTTCAAATGCAACTTTGAGGCTGTGCATTATTAAGTATCTAAGGCCCAGCAGGGTAGTCCCTCTGAGCCTTGCGCATTTGTTTTGGGTTCTGTTTTGACAAATTAAGATCACAGAATCCACTTAACCTTATGATTCCCACCGTCACGTCGACGTGATTTAGGACTTCTAACCCCTTTAAAACAGACTTATAGGTTGTACCATTGGATTTGCATCCGTTGGTAGCAACCATAGTGTCTATAATACTATAACAAGCTCACATAATTGCTGTCACAAACTCTAAACTCCACACAGTTGTCACTAACTAGTTGTATATTCATTCCCACTGAGTAAACAATTGATGTACTTACAGCATTCATATACATTCATTTTTAATCAGGTTTTTGCTTTGGCTGATTTTGTTTTAACGTTTGTCAGTAAACCTCCCGAATGCAACCGTTTATGTAAAACAAATGGTGTTCTATTTGTAGCCCTGCTTGTCCTGAAAAGAAAATGGTAAGACACTATATAAGGGCTGGACATAAATGAAAGTCAGATAAATAGACAACAGATTTTTGCTGGGGTCTCAGGACTGATAGGGTTAAGGTGAAGGGAAAACAACACATTTTAAAAGAAGAGCCTTGACTTCAGCTTTCCCTCAGCAAACACTTTCCCTCAGCAAACACTTTCCCTCAGCAAACACTTTCCCTCAGCAAACACTTTCCCTCAGCAAACACTTTCCCTCAGCAAACACTTTCCCTCAGCAAGCACATACAGGCTGTCACCAGTATGCAGAAGATTAGTAAACACCTTGGAAACATGCACTTAGAAATGTACAAGCACTCAAATCCACAAGCCAAGGAAACATCAATTTATTTATCAAATATGTATAAGATGTAAATCAGAATAAAACATTTCCCCCTGCTAGTCTCTAGAGCCATGTGCTTGCTGTTGCTAACCAGATACATACTACAGTCCTGGAAGCAAAGAAAGAAAGCACAGATAAAAGGAAAGATCTCTATTATTCAGTGAGAATCAGTGTTCGTTGAACACTGGCAGGCACAGCTATTCATCGAGGCCAGACTGACAGGTGTCTTCTGCCATAGCTGTTCACATTGGACACACATCGATTGTCTGCATGTCAACTACTTACTGTGGAGAAATGACTTTACACAGAGTATGTCATTGCCAATAAAAAAAATGGTTGTTGAGTTCATTGTTTTCTCCAGCAGAAATTGAATGGCACAATATAGCTAATGTGGCTGCCATAATTCAAGCTTCGTATAAATATTTCATTGCACAGTATGTCTTCATATCATGTGTGTTTTTGCGTGGCAGGACTTTGTCTTTCGTGCAATATGTTCCAGATGAGTAGTTTGTAGATTGACCCAAAGTGTTTTCTGGCCTTTTTTACCTGGTCTTGGGGATCGCCAAGCATCTGCAAGCTCATGATCATGGGACTTCTATCATCTCAGTGCAATATGAGGATTTAATTGGCTATCAGCCATGAGAATATTGATGCTAATGGGGAACAAAAAAACTTTTCAGATGAATGTTGAAATGTAGGTTTATATGGCCACTATGGCTGGAGGCTACCACTAGTCCACTAGTCCTAAATGTTGGCTTTAGAAGTATTTTTTTAGTTGAAAGGAAAACATACAAAGTTAACGCCAATTGTAGTTCAGGTTGATGTTGAATATTTCAAATCACTGTACATTACAGTGTGTGTATTTAATGTGTATCAGTTGGCTGATAATGAGAGATAGAAAATGTATTGTTTATTTTTAATTTGTACCAACATTTCGCCCATGTTAGCATTGAGTCTTGTGCAGCAGGGTAGTCAAGTGAAAAGCCTGTGATGATTAAACAAATCCCTATAAATACCCCAGTACTGTGTTTTACCTCCACGGGGGTGTGTGAGTTATCGCTTTAATTCAAATTGTTATATTCCTGTAAATGAACTCATTTGAATAAACCACAATGCCTCGTGAAAGTGCCAGGCTAGAGAATCTTGTTAAGGTCTCTTCAATATTAGATTCCAACTCTGATTCATGAGAGAAGATGAAGCAGCTTAAGTGATCCACTGTGACAAGTAGAGCATACATAAACATCAGAGCCTGTCTTCTTTATGCTCAGAAAGATAAATATTTGTTTTTAGATCTTTTGCTTAATATAGGGTCATGAGAAGGTCCACACTATTTCTTCCTGTGTTTATGTACAATTATTTATAGGAAAAACCCTACACATCCAATATAGCATTTTCTTTATTTAGACTTGAGGTCACTTCATGTTTACATCAGCATTTACATTAAATGTGTACAGTATGATTACACAATAAATAAATAAGCTCTGCACTACATACCCATATATTTAGACAAAATCAACATCTAACGCGATAAATCCTCTGTGGAGCTGTGGAATTGACCTTATGCTTATTGTCCCCTA
This sequence comes from Oncorhynchus mykiss, assembly GCF_057628025.1. Classification (NCBI taxonomy): domain Eukaryota; kingdom Metazoa; phylum Chordata; class Actinopteri; order Salmoniformes; family Salmonidae; genus Oncorhynchus; species Oncorhynchus mykiss. The sequence continues at coordinate 20,553,537 of NC_143044.1, read as the reverse complement.
TACCTACTGTACCTACATGCGAGTGGTTTTATACACTCAGTGACCAGTTTATTAGGTACACCACCCCGTGTTGATCGCTCTTACAGACAGTGAGTAAAGTATGTGGCTTGCTATATAAAGCAGGCATTGAGGCATTCAGTTACAGTTCAATTGAATGTTAGAATGGGAAAAACGAGTGACCTATGCAACTTTCAGCGTGGCACTCCCTCCTGGGCTTTTCGGAATGGGGCACAATACTGGTTGATAACTTACTCTAATACAGGCAAGCATGGTCTGCTAATGGATAGGGGAGAGTTGATTCAATATGAATATGCCTTGAAGGTTGGGGAAGAAATGTGTATGAGAGAGAGAGACATACGTAGGGGCAGACAGTAGAGGAGGTGGGCAGGGATCAAAACTAGAGACTCATGGCACATCCGTGAGGAAAAACTCTAACCAATTTATAAAAAACAATCATCAATATTGAATCAAATGTCTGTGCTTCCATGTGAGGAATGCATAAAAGAGGTGAAAGCTTGTGAGAGAGGTTGAGGGCTTGTCAGAAGGGGAGCGTCTATAGGGCTTATGGTGGTGATGTTTTTATGATGACATTGGAATCAACATGGAAAACTGAGTGAATTTGAAAAAAGTCATCAACGTAAGGGAATTTAGTCTTTTTTCCACTGAACTTTTAAGCCAAATCCAATGTCAACAAAAATATGAAATTCCCTTATTGTTGACTTTTTTCAAATCAAATCAGTTTTCCAAGTGGATTTAATGTCATCACATTAACCTGAAATATAAATACACACACACACACACAGACCCCAGAGTTTGCACGACCACTATGCAAGGGGCACCACCAAGCAAGTGGCACCATGAAGACCAAGGAGCTCTCCAAACAGGTCTAAAATCCGATGATAGTCTCTGTAGTGTTTTCTGACCTTCCCTTGGTCGTATTCTTGCTGGGGAGAAATCTCAGAGACCAATTGGTACACTCTGATTTACCACCCCAAGATATTCCTGAACAACCTCTATTTGCGCCCCTACTGGATGGAAATTACATGTGTAATGGCTGTGCTCAATGCAATGGCACTTATAAATGTAGATCCTTCAAACACCCACAAACAGGGAAACAGATCCCAATCAAAGGTGTTATCACGTGCTCCACTAAGGCAGTTATTTATCTTATAACTTGTCCTTGTGGTAAAAAGTACGTATCTCAGAGCATCGTAGCACCATTAGGTGCAAAAACTTGACTTACCCAGTTGCGGCCTACTTTTTGGAAGCAAACCACTCGATTTCGTCTCTACGTTATATTGCCATCGAACATGTCACCCTCCCTAGGAGAGGGGGTGACCTTGATAATTTATTGTTAAAACGAGAGGCTGCCTGGATCTTTAATTTAAAGATCCTTGCTCCCTTCGCTCTGAACGTAGACTTTGATCTGAAGCCATTCTTGTGATTATTGTGACTTTGCCATTGTAATTGTTTGTGAGCTTGTGTAGTCAAATGAATCTATGATCGTATGCTATCCATTTTTTTGTATGCTGTTCTTTGTATGCCATTTTAATATTTTATAATTAACCAACGATATTAGGCCACACTTGGCCATGATTACAGACACCTGTGTCTTTTGACACTGTATATAAACGAGTCATCCCGCAGTGTTGATTATAACCTAATGAAGACAGCTTGGCTGTTGAAACATTGGTCATTACATTTTTGCATCTGAGCTCCTAGAGTGTGCGGCTCTCCTTTATTTTCAGGTTTGTTGTGGTGCCAAATACTTTCAAATTTTGAATAATGGATTTAATGGTGCTCCGTGGGATGTTCAAAGTTTCGGACATTTTGTTAAAACCCGACCCTGATATGTACTTCTCCACAACTTTGTCCCTTACGTATTTGGAGAGCTGTTTGATCCCAAGCATACTTCCAAAGTTGTGGCAACATGGCTTAAGGACAACAAAGTCAAGGTATTGAGGTGGCCATCACAAAGCCCTGACGTCAATCCTATAGAAAATTTGAGGGCAGACCTGAAAAAGCGTGTGTGAGCAAGGAGGCTTACAAACCTGACTAAGTTACACCAGCTCTGTCAGGAGGAATGGGTCAACATTCACCCAACTTATTGTGGGAAGCTTGTGGAAGGCTACCCAAAATATTTGACCCAAGTTAAACAATTTAAAGGAATAGCTATCAAATACTAATTGAGTGTATGTGTAACGGTCGTCGTCGGTGGAAGAAGAAGAGGACCAAGGTGCAGCGTGGTATGTGTCCATATCTTTTAATAAAGATCTTGAACACTGAACAAAAACAATAAACTGACAACCGAAAACAGTTCTGGCTGGTGCAGACACACAACAGAAAACAGAAAACAGACACCCACAAAACACAACAGAAAACAAGCTACCTAAATATGGTTCTCAATCAGGGACAACGATTGACAGCTGCCTCTGATTGAGAACCATACCAGGCCAAACACAGAAATAGCAAATCATAGAAAAACTAACATAGACAACCCACCCAACTCACGCCCTGACCATACTAAAACAAAGGCATAACAAAAGAACTAAGGTCAGAACGTGACAGTATGTAAACTTCTGACCCACTGGGAATGTGATGAAAGAAATAAAAGCTGAATTAAATCATTCTCTCTACTGTTTTTATGACATTTCACATTCTTAAAATAAAGTGGTGATCATAAATGACCTCAGACAGGGAATTTTTACAAGGATTAAATGTCAGGAATTGTGAAAAACTGAGTTCAAATGTGTTTGGCTAAGGTATATGTAACTTCCGACTTCAACTGTACGCCTCGAATTTGAGCAGTTGAATTGTGACTTTGTCTCTATACTGATGTTTTGCCTGTTTAATTGCCTTGCAGAGGGAATAACTACACTGTTTGTATTCGGCCATATTCCCAGTCACCTTGCCATGGTAAAATGTGATGATTCAGTTTTGCTTTCAGTTTTCAGTTGAGCGAATCCTGCCATCTATCCACTGTTTCTGGTTAGGGTAGGTTTTAATAGTCACAGTGGGTACATCATCTCCTATACACTTCCTGATAATCTCAGTCATCGTATCAGTGTATTCGTCTATGTTGTCGGAGGCTACATAGAGCTCAGACAGGCGACAGAGTGCCATGTGAGGCTGGGGGCTGGCTTTGGACCTGACAGGAAAGCTGGCTCTGGACCTGCCAGGGAAACTAACTCTGGACCTGCCAGGGAAACTGACTCTGGACCGGCCAGGGAGAACGAATGAGAGCTAGGATAGCGGTAGAGCTCTGAGCCTACTGCAGGAATAGGTATCTCTGAGTAGGAGTCCGATAACCCACATGGGCTAGGGATTGAGGGCCGACTAGAGCTGGAGACAGCGGACCTAGTACAGCTGTGGGCTGAGGATCTGGTGCTAGGGACTGAGGGCCTATCGCAAGTAGCTTGTGGCCTAGCATGGCAGGAGGTTGAAAGCCTGGTGGGCTAGGGAGCTGCAGGCTGAATAGGTCTGGAGACAGAAAGCCTTGTGCAGCTAACTTTGGGCTTAGTAGGGGAGGAGGCTCTTAACCTGGCATGCTAGGCAACTGCTTACCAACTAAGGCAGGGTGCTGTGAACTCAGCAGGGGAGGAGACTACAGACCTTTAAACAGGGCGGCTAACTTAGAGCCCCCTGCCCTGCTAGGCCCTAAGACTGAACACTTTACACCTGCCAAATAGGCAAGGAACTGAAACTCTAACCCTACAGGGAAGGAAAGGAAGTCTGATCCTACTAGGAGAGAAGAGAACTCTGACAGTACCGGGAGGGAAGGGAACTCTGACCCTACCAGATAGGAAGGGAACTTTGAGCCTACTAGGAAGGAAGGGAACTCTGACCCTACCATGGAGGCAGGGAACTCTGACCCTACCAGGAAGGAATGGAGCTCTGACAGTACCGGGAGGGAAGGGAACTTTGACCCTACCAGATAGGAAGGGAACTCTGAGCCTACTAGGAAGGAAGGGAACTCTGACCCTACCATGGAGGCAGGGAACTCTGACCCTACCCTGGTGGCAGAGAAGGGGGGACATCAGTAGTGACTCTTGGAGGGTCACCGGTGGCATGTCTGTCCAGTACCATGGAAGGCCTTGAGGAAGCAGTACCCTCGGGCTGGAACTAGCACGGTGCTGGCAGGCCCCTACGTCCTGGCTGCACTTGACATCTGCAGAAGCTACAGGCTGTGGCTTCATCCTAGGAGCAGGCAAACAATCCACTGCTGGCTTGGGCTCCAGGCCAGGAGTGAGATGACAGGTGGAGCCTTTGTGGTTGATAGTTCCAGTACAGTCTAAAAAACAGTCCCCAACTAAACTTTACGTAGACAGCTGAGAAGGGGAGAAATCACCCTAACTGGACTTGCCTGGCAAAAGGCATTGCCTATTTACATTTGCCTTTACCAATCATCAATTTGTTGTCATCCAGACAGTGACCTTGTCTGAATACACATGCTTGTGTCCTAAATAGTAGGTTGTTTGAGTATGATGGGGAAAAAGGGAAGTTTAACAGTATGCAACATTTTGAAAATCAAGTATACTTTCATTAAATGCTCGGATGTCATACTAATTTCAGTTAATTTTTTTCTCTCCTTGACTACATCTTTAAAAGTTGATTTCTGTTATCTCATTGGAAAGCCTTCTTTAGAGCTTTTAAATGAAATGCTAAACTATCTTTTGATTAATGAACGTGGCAGCACCGTGGACTTGGATCATGTAAAGTTTTGTAGGTTATTTAATTATTTACAGTGTATTCGGAAAGTGTTCAGACCCCTTGACTTTTTCCCCGAAAAATTGTTACAGCCTTATTCTAAAATGGATTAAATTGTTTTTTTCCCTCTTCAATCTACACATAATACCACATAATGACAAAGCAATAACAGGTTTTTAGACATTTTTGCAAATGTACAGTATATATTGTCGTGGTAATTTCCTGTATTACTAAGTGAGAGTTTACAAACGACACACAAGTCAGAGTTATACTTTAAACTTAATATTTTAATAATATGAGCTTCACCATAGCCCTTTGACTCTCAGATCAATTCAGTGTCTATAAATGAACCCTGAGAGTGCTTACAAAATGGCAACTGTGTCACGACTGATTTCCTCCTCTTCGTCTGAGGTGTAGCAGGGATCGGACCAATACGCAGCGTAGTTCGTGCTCAACATGTTTTAATGAAAAATGAATAAACGTGAACACTACACAAAATTCAAAAACAACAAAGGAAACATGGCAAACCCGAAACAGTCCTATCTGGTGCAGAGAACACAGAGACAGGAAACAATCACCCACAAAGTACCCACAGAATATGGCTGCCTAGATATGGTTCCCAATCAGAGACAACGATAGACAGCTGCCTCTAATTGAGAACCAATCTAGGCAACCATAGACATACAATATACCTTGAAAGGAGACAGCCCCATAAACATACAAAAACCCCTAGACAAGACAAAAAACACATACAATCACCCATGTCACACCCTGACCTAACCAAAATAACAAGGAAAACAAAGAATACTAAGGTCAGGGTGTGACAAACTGAGATATTTTATAACAAAGATCCACCCCTCCCAACTCACAATGACAAACCACCGGTTTTAGGAAAACTGCACAAAGGAAGACTTTTACTTGAGAGAGGAGTATCCCATAGCCAGGCAGCATTAGCTATAAATTATCATTCAGTTTGGTCTCCTAAACTAAGTTCTTATCTCGTTCTTGGTACAACATAGTACCAAAACATTACCTCATCCAATGGCATATATCAATTGTCAATTCTAGATACTCCCAAATACAACCCCTCCTGGACAAGCTCACGGAGAGGAGAGTGGGCCTCTAGGTCAAGATAAGGGCAACATCAGAGGGGACATACAATGGTTCCAGACACTGCCATACTCTTCCCCCAAATGGGAAAAGTAGGGAGTGACTAGCACACAGACATTGTGGAGCCAAGAGATAATTGGTTCCCCCTCAATCATCCCTTCACATGGTTTAACAGATACGTTCACATATGAAGACAAGCCTGACCTCTCCTCTCTCTGGGCCCCAAGTGATTTTTTCCCACATAAGCATATTTATGAAAGTAGATAAAACATCTTATTTATCAATGTTACCTAACTAATTCTGATTCTGCTATGACATTCCCCTCTCAAGGGACTCTGTCCCTTCTGGTGAATCAGAACAGTAATTACATACTCAATATTTAAAACCTTTTCTAACTAGGGGGCAGTATTTTCACTTTTGGATAAAAAACATTCCCGTTTTAAACATGATATTTTGTCACGGAAAGATGCTCGACTATGCATATAATTAACAGCTTTGCATAGAAAACACTCTGACGTTTCCAAAACTGCAAAGATATTGTCTGTGAGTGCAACAGAACTGATGTTATAGGCGAAACCCAGATAAAAATCCAATCAGGAAGTGCCGCATTTTTTTAAACCGCCTCATGCCAATGACTCCTTATATGGATGTGAATGAGCTACGAATGAGCTTACGTTTTCTACGTATTCCCCAAGGTGTCTACAGCATTGTGACGTATTTTTACGCATTTATGTTGAAGAATAGCCGTAAGGGACCACATTTAGCAAGTGGTCACATGGTGGCTCCCGCAGAAAATCTTGCGTAAAGTACACAAGTAGCCATTTTTCCAATCGCTTCTTATGAGAAACCAATTGCCCAGACAGATATATTATCGAATTGTTATGTGAAAAACACCTTGAGGATTGATTCTAAACAACGTGTGCCATGTTTCTGTCGATATTAGCTCGCCGTTGTAGTGACTGCATTTTACGGTCGATTTCTCAGCCAAACGGGAGCTATTTCGCCTACAAAAATAATATTTTTGGAAAAAAGGAACATTTGCTATCTAACTGGGAGTCTCCTGAGTGAAAACATCCGAAGTTCTTCAAAGGTAAATTAATTCATTTGATTGTTATCTCATTTTCGTGAAAATGTTGCCTGATGCTAGTAGAGCCTAGCCATAGCATTATGCCATGATAAACTTACACAAATGCTTGTCTAGTGTTGGCTGTAAAGCATATTTAAAAAATCTGAGATGACAGTGTGATTAACAAAAGGCTAAGCTGTGTCTCAATATATTTCATTTGTGATTTTCATGAGTAGGAACATTTTCTAGGAAGATTTATGTCCGCTGCGTTATGCTAATTCGTTTGAGGCTACGTTACGCTCCCGCATGCGGGATGGGTAGTATCAAGAAGTTTTAAAAGGAAATAAAAAATAAAATCCCTTCAATGTCAAATACCTTAGCTTATATGTAAGCTTTCTCCCTTCTGAAACTAAGTTTACAACCTTCATTCTACAAGACAAACTTGCACAGGTTTAATCACACAGAATAATCCATTGTTGAGAAAAATAAAAACATAACATAGAAATGCTCCCTAAGTTACATGAGAACCAGTATCTAAATACAGGCCTCATCACAACATATAGGGCAGGCATCCCTCTAAGTCCTTATGCTCAGAGATGGAGTGAGGAATAGAGAATAAGTCAGGGAAATCATTCATATTCCAAATCATAATTAAACCCAACTATTTATCCAACTAAAATGTAGAATGACATTCCTCAGTGATTCAAATTGGTCTTATCACTCAATGTAAAAAAAAACATTTAACACACATCAACATTGGCAGAATTTACATTCATATTTACATTCAGTATAATTATCCCGTAATTATACTATTAACCTTTTTAATCATGATTAAAATATAGATCAGTATCTCAATGCATTCTTAATCTAAATTACTATAATTTTATGTGGTGTAGACCTCTACAATCAACCTGATGCCACAAAAGTCTAAAACAATTTATTGGCACAGTTGACCAACCCCCTCTCTTTTCAACGTTTTTCCTTACCTCTATCGTAAGATTAAAACCAAACTTTACAACTGTCTCTTCTCTTTCCTATTCCCACTTATGAAATATCCAAGACTATAAAAATAACACTCACAGGGCCAAATTTATAACATATGTCAGTCAATCCAACATTTCAGCGTCCTGCTACTCATGCCAGGAATATAGTATATGCATATGATTAGTATGTGTGGATAGAAAACACTCTGAAGTTTCTAAAACTGGTTAAATCACGGCTGTGACTATAACAGAGCGTGTGTTTCATCGAAAAGCGCAAGAAAAACTTCAGGCCCTTTATGTTTGAAGCCTGAAATGTGGCAAAAGGTCGCAAAGTTCAAGGGGGCCGAATATTTTCGCAAGGCACTGTATATTGGGGTGTTGCATGCTATCAGATAATAGCTTCTCATGCTTTCGCCGAAAAGCATTTTAAAAATCTGACTTGTTGGCTAGATTCACAACGAGTGTAGCTTTAATTCAATACCCTGTATGTGTGTTTTAATGAACGTTTGAGTTTTAATGAGTACATTTAGCATTTAGCGTAGCGCATTTGCATTTCCAGGTGCCTACTTGAGACGTCTGCATCTCAAGTAGGATCAACAGGTTTTAAATTTAGGTAACTGTCTCCTCTATGATACGGTCATTTAAATACGACTCAATTCTCAATACATTATTCCAGCAGATAATTTAGGCAACAGACACCGTCTTGTATTGAAATTTGCTTCGCTATTATTTTGAATGAATTAGTCTCTCAATTTAACCTAAACAATCTATTAAAAAGTTACATTTATCACTTCTTTCAATTTTAACCATACAAGCTATTAAAACGTTCAGTTTATACAGTATCTTATACAAACACAAGCGACTGTATCTTTCCAGGCAAAACATACCAATAGTTTAATTACAATCAAATACTCTGAATTTAGTCAAAGCATTGGCTGGGAACTGAACCTGGGTCAACTGCTTGGAAGGCAGATATGCTCACCACTATACCACCAACGCAACTTAAATAACAAAGACTCTCCGCAAATAAACCCACTTTACAATTGTCTGTATTCGTAAAATCACGACACGTCACTATCGGCAATTCCCAGAAAAACAACCCCAAGTTAAAGGTCCAAGCATTACTCCGGCTATGATTCTCACATGCCAAATGAATAGATTAGCAATCAAAGAATAAAATAAACATTTATAGACTAGGAAACATATCTTGCGCCTTTTAATAAAAGTAGATTATGTTTACTCATGCAACGTCACAAAAAAAATCACATTTATGTAAGTATTCATACCCTTTACTCAGTACTTTGTTGAAGCACCTTTGGCAGTATTTACAGCCTCAAGTCTTTTTGGGTACTATATGACGCTACAAGCTTGGCACATCTGTATTTGGGAAGTTTCACCCATTCTTCTCTGCAGATCCTCTCAAGCTCTGTCAGGTTCGGGGGGGAGTGTAGCTGCACAGCTATTTTCAGGTCTCTACAGAGGTGTTTTGGTTCAAGTCCAGGTTCTGGGTGGGCCACTCAAGGACATTGAGACCTGTCCCGAAGCCACTCCTGCATTATCTTGGCTGTGTGCTTAGGGCCTTCACCCCAATCTGAAGTACTGAGCGCTCTAGAGCAGGTTTTCTTCAAGGATCTCTCTGTACTTTGCTCTGTTCATCTTTCCTCAATCCTGACTAGTCTCCCAGTCCCCACAGCATGACGCTGCCACCACCATGCTTGACTGTAGGGATGGTGCCAGTTTTCCTCCAGACGCGACGCTTGGAATTCAGGCCAAAGAGTTCAATCTTGGTTTCATAAATCCAGAAAGTCTTGTTTCTCATGGTCTGAAAGACCTTTAGGTGCCTTTTGGCAAACTCCAAGCGGGTTGTCATGTGCCTTTTTACTGAGGAGTGGCTCCCATCTGGCGCATTTCTATAAAGGCCTGATTAGTGGAGTGCTGCAGAGATGGTTGTCCTTCTGGAAGTTTCTCCCATCTCCACAGAGGAACTCTGGAGCTCTGTCAAAGTGAGCATCAGGTTCTTGGTCACCTCCCTGACCAAGGCCCTTCTCCCCCTATTGCTCAGTTTGTCCGGGCGGCCAGCTCTTGGAAAAGTCTTGGTGGTTCCAATCTTCTTTAATTAAAAAATGATGGAGGCCACTGTGTTCTTGACAACCTTCAATGCTTCAGAAATTATTTGGAACCTTTCCCCAGATTAGTGCCTTGACACAATCCTGTCTCGTGGCTTTACGGACAATTCTGTCGACCTCATTGCCTGTTTTTTGCTCTGACATGCACTGTCAACTGTGGGACCTTATATAGACAGATGTGTGCCTTTCCAAATCATGTCCAATCAATTTAATTTACCGCAGGTGGACTCCAATCAAGTTGTAGAAACATCTCAAGGATGAACAATGGATACATACTTATGTAAATAAGTTATTTCTGTTTTTTATATTTAAGACATTTGCAAAATGTTCAGTAAACCTGTGAGGTATTGTGTGTAGATTGATGAGGTATTGTTTTTATTTAATCAAATTTAGAATAAGGCTGTAACGTAACAAAATGTGGGAAAAGGGAAGGGGTCTGAATACAGTATGTTGAAATGAAATGAAATTATTTGTTTCTGTCTTTAGTCCTTTTTAAATGTGGTCGATGGGCTATACGGGCAACGGTATTGTGCTTATGTAATCTGTAGTCTGCCTGTAACCAGCCTGGGTAGGCCTATAACTCCATTCCTATTCTAATCAGAGTTTAGAGAAATTGGAAATGAGCTTTTATAAGACTGATTAATGCGATGCGTCTTTTGAATTTTGAAAAATCTATCCGAACTCGGCCCCGCCCCACCTACCCAGCCAGTCAGGAGCCACTACTGTGTTGCCACCGTGGCATACTGCATACTTTTTACTAAACGATACGTGCTAAATAGTATGCGACGATGAGTACATAGTATGCAGCTTAAGTATGTAGTACGCTAGTATGGGTATTCGGACACAGCCACAGTACTTTCAAGCTCTCTTTAACTGTTCCCCTCACAAAGGTTAAATGCTTTATTTTTATCTTTTGACTTTTTTAACACTCATAGGAACCAATTGTCCTGAATGCCATGCCTTTTAGAGAGTCATATGCTTTCCACAAGCACAATTAACCTTCATAAGTTCTTATATAATTTGAAGGCAGGTAGTATGTAATTACCTCAATGGTACCATTTGCCTTTCACGGGAGACTGTGTTTGAGAGCCAAACCCTATCTGAGATTCTTAATTTAGAGGAGGTTAACTCTTTAAACAAAAGGTAAATGAGCCACTGTTTCTGTTAATATGTGACGTTTGGTAATTGTATTTTCCATTGGGTATGGCTAGCTTATGAATTAATCATTTATTTATTTACATTACATTATATAACCTGATGCTACACTAACCATGCACTGTTCTGGCCAAGCCTGTTGTCAGGTAAAGGTAAAGGTTTGAAGGCCATGCCGCCTGATAAAGCAAACAATCTAAAACACAACGTACAGTAGAAAATGTGCAGACTTGGATAGATCCCAGGCTGTGTCGGAGCTATCCGCAAACGGGAGACCCATGAGGTGGCGCACAATTGTCCCAGCTTCGTCCGGGATAGGGGAAGGTTTGGCCGGCCGTGTTGTTCTTGTCCCATCGCACTCTAGCGACTCCTGTGGCGGGCCCGGGCGCAATGTATGCTGACACGGTCGCCAGGTGTACGGTGTTTCCTCCGACACATTGGTGCGGCTGGCTTGGAAGCATATACAATATATATGTGAGGACTGCTATACAGATATACCCAGGATCATATCAGCAATGCTGTCAGAACAGCAAGGCTCTGGTTATTTGGTGTGTGAGTCATAAATTGTTGCACATTTATTGTCTTCCTGTCTCATTCTGTTAATGGTTCTTTTGAGAAGCGTTGAATGAACGTGCACCCAACCTGCCTCTCGGGCACTCTTCAGACCAGGATGTGTAAATAAAGCAGCATTACTCCAATCCCATTAATTAAGACTTTGATATGTTGCCCGTATTATTCGGTCAAATGAAGAACAAGCTCCAATTCACATGTGAAGATCTTAATGAAAAGGATGGATCGCAACAGAATCTGTCCCAGTGAGGCAGTGTTTGCCTCCCCCTGCTTTTAAATCATATGTGGGGGAAGCATGTTCTGTTCCTCTTTCCTCACAAATCTCCTTCATTACTGTCGGCCTGATTAGTCCACAGGATGTGCTGAGGATGAGGTGTTCATGAATCATTCTTCAATCATTCTTCAAACGCTGGCCCAAACTGAGTTTTTACTCACCTATTGAATGTTTGAAATTGAATGCATGTCAATTTAATGAGTGCTGTCTATTTAAAGTGTAGGTATGCAAGCCAATCTCTATTTCCAATATGCTGGCGCGGACAACATTTGGTTGTAGTATCTGTCAGACAATGTTTTATGCTAAACTTAATGTACGTGTGTAATGAGAAACTAGCTTTTCATAGGCTTAACATTCCAAATGTGTCTTAGACTAAAAAAGGATCTGGAGATGCACAAAGAAGGAGAGCTGAAGCTGCTGTGGGAAGCCCTAAGCTTTGAATCCTGTTCCTGCAATCGGTAATCACGTCTGAGATATTCAAATCTATGAGCCTCAAATTAAGTCAATCGCTTTCATTGTAACAGGCCATTTTGTATTGCAGAAACTGTCTCAGAAGAATCCCCAATACTCATGGAATTTCACAGTGTCCAAATACCAGCAATGCTTGTGTATTTTACTATTTTTCTATTTGAAAATATTCACAGTACTTCACAGTTCTCGTCACAGTACTTATTTGTGTTTACTGTCAGCTCATTGAAGGTCTTGGCTTTACTCACTAAACATGTTGTTACCAAGACATGATAGGATTTTAGTAATAGATTATATATTGAGACATGGGATGATATTTTTTATGTGATAGAGAGACAAGAGCAAGTCCCATTAATTTGTTTTACCAACCCATGTTAATTTCTTACCCCTGAAAATGATTGGAAACTGACCTCTAGTGGAAATGATTGTAGTTGCAGTATCATATTGTACAGTCAATCTGACTGAACTGGCCTGTACATTAATATCTTCATATGCACTATGAAAAGAATGAGAAAGAAGCAACAAATCAGTTAGAATCAGAGAACAGGAATAACCAAAAACATATTCAGTAGAGTTTAAGAATTTAAGCTACACTAAAGACATCATGAAAGAAAAATATAGTTTACTTCACTAAAGTTACTTTGAAAATTGCAGTTCACCACATTCAGACTACTTTGTGTTAAATTATCATATCCAAATCTGAATGGTCAGATTGACAAAAAAATTGCAGGAACAGATCACACTGGAGTCAGATGTTAACAGAATGTGTTATTTAGCCCGTTAAACACAAAAACTATGGTTCAAGTGAGAATTAGGCAGGTTTGATGCCAAAAAATAAAGGCAATTATTGCCTACTTCACATTTATTGTATTTATGCAAGAAAAGTAGGGTGTAATTTCCAGTGGTTAGCTACACCGCTACATGGCACAAAAAGTAATTAACTACTGAAATCATGACCTAGGTTGGACTTTCGTTCAACTACCACCAAGCTACTGCAAAATGTAGTTCAACTACTAGTCGAACTACATGTAGTTCACTACTCCCCAACACTGAGTGTACATGTATATGTTTTTGATTTGATGTTGGTCAATGGTCTCTGTTTCCAGTTGCAGAAGTAGTTTTCAACTTCAAAGTAGCCAGATCAGAGGAATGAATTACTAATGTCAGTGATATTCCTTGAGGTTTCATATTTTGAATTTCTAGGAAATATAGTAGGAGTTACTTTTACACCTACAAAATCCCAACATGATCCCTTGCTGTAATTGTATTAAATGGTCAGAAATGTCCCTGAAGAGCGAAGTCCATTAAAACTGTAATATGTTTGCAGAGATTGCTAGTTGTATTCTTTGCTGCCCTCTAGACGCGATTTGACACCACACATTGTGGCAAAACAGACAAGGATTCTCTTGTTCAACTATACTGAACAAAAATATAAGCGCAACATGCAACAGTCAATTTAAATAAATCAATTAGGCCTTCATCTTCATTTCACATGACTGGGCAGGGGCGTAATCACTGGTGGACTTGAGAGGGTATATACCCAACCACTTGGGAGCCTGGGCAACCCACTGAGGACACAGGCCAAGCCAATCAGAATGACTTTTTCCCCATAAAAGGGCTTTATTTCAGACAAAAATTCTCCTCAGTTTCATCAGCTGTCTGGATGACTGATATCAGACGATCCCACAGGTAAAGAAGCCAGATATGGCAAACAGAAATTGAAATTGGACGGTCTTCAGAGATAGATGGGAGGGGTTGAGAGTTTCTGAAGAATGGGACTAAAAACAAACTAAAGACAACTATTGTAAAATAGACTGTGTCCATAAAATGTTTATAGTATGTATAAGCTGGAAGTAGAAGCCTACAGTAAGTGGTGTTGTCCAGGAGTTTACTCCAATTAGGGGAAGGGTGGTAGGGTTAGGGGAAATAATAAAGGAAAATATATTTAACAAAATATTTTATATACTATATATGTTTAAGAAAAAAATGTATGGGGATTGGAAATGATGAAGACACAATCTTTCCGCAATATTAAAGTGCATCTTCCCCATAATTAAAAAAAACAAACAATTGTGCACAACATTTTAGAGAAATACGTTTTTCTTTTGTGTATGGAACATTTCTGAGATCTTTAATTTCAGCCCATGAAAACATGTTGCATTGCTTTTTTTGTTCAGTATAGTACTGTAGTACCAACACAATGACTCATTTATATATTTGACGATTATGGGATCCAACATACACTACAAGTATGTGGATACCTGCTTGTCAAACATCTCTTTCCAAAATCACTAGATGTTGGAACATTGCTGCAGAGACTTGCTTCCATTCAGCCACAAGAGCATTAGTGAGGTCGGGGCACTGATGTTGGGTGATTAGGCCTGGCAGTCAATGTTCCAATTCATCCCAAAGGTGTTCAATGGGATTGAGGTCAGGTCTCTGTGCAGGCCAGTCAAGTTCTTCCACACCGATCTCAACAAACCATTTTGAAACAGGAAACGGCCTTCGCTAAACTGTTGCCACAAAGTTGGATGCACAGAATCGTCTAGAATATTATTGTGTGCTGTAGCGTTAAGATTTCCCTCCACTGGAACTAAGGCTATAGCCCAAACCATGAAAAACAGCCCCATACCATTATTCCTTTTCCACCAAACTTTACAGTTGGCACTGTATATTGGGGCAGGTAGCATCCTCCTGGCATCCCCCAAACCCAAATTAGTCTGTCGGACTGCCAGATAGGGAAGCGTAATTCATCACTACAGAGAACGTGCTTCCACTGCTCCAGAGTCCAAAGGTGGTGAGCTTTACACCACTCCAGCCCATGCTTGGCATTGTGCTTGGTGATTTTAGTCCTGTGTGCAGCTGATCGGCCATGGAATCCCATTTCATGAAGCTATCGACGAACAGTTCTTGTGCTGACATTGCTTCCAGAGGCAGTTTGGAACCCGGTAGTGAGTGCTGCAACCGAGGACATGCTTTTTACATGCTACGCGCTTCAGTACTCGGCGGTCCCGTTCTGTGAGCTTGTGTGGCCTACCACTTTGCGGCTGAGCCGTTGTAGCTGCTAGATGTTTCCACATCACAATAACAGCACATACAGTTGACGGGGGCAGCTCTAGCAGGGCAGAAATTTTACAAACTAACTTGTTGGAAAGGTAGCATCCTATGAAGGTGCCACGTTGAAAGTCACTGAGCACTATAGTAGGGCCATTCTATCGCCAATGCTTTTCTATGGAGACTGCATCGCTGTGTGCTTGTTTTTATACACCTGTCAGTAACGGGTGTGGCTGAAATAGCCAAATCCATTAATTTAAAGGGTGTCCACATATTTTTGTGTCTAGTGTCTATCTTCTCTAGATCATTTCCATGTCATCCCTGAATTTGAATGACCCTTAATTGATTGATTTATGATATAATAGTTAATGAGTTCAAATCCCATTTGAGTCTTTGCTATGCTGACCTTGACTTCAGATTATGACCCGGATTCATTCAAATCAGGATTTTTTTACAAAGTGGTTTGCAGCTTCTGAACTGTCAGTATTATGCTAATCCTCACATCACTTGGGATTTTAGAATGCTTATTATATATCCTTTGAGATTATAGTAGTCTGATCATTTAACAACAGCGTTTTGTATTTCAATTTGAAGGACATCAAATAAGAAGAAATAAGCAACCTGCATGCAGAACATTTGGCGTCTAACGCTTCAGAGCTAGTAGGATCTTAAACCTCATATGTCGTTCAAGTTGACAGAGATGAGATTTATTTTACTCTGCTACGATAATCCTTGCAGTATTACTAGCTGCTAAAACTCTCGACATTAATGAGGAGAATAATGAAGAAGATTGACATCTTTGTGCTCAGCAGAACTGAAGAATGGAAGAAATGGTTTCATGTCAAATGTGCTTATTTTTCTTTTGTCAGCATCACTTTATTTTTCTGACTTGTGGACTGTGTTTGTAATGCATGTCATGTTTCCATAGCAACATGACTTTGTGTGTTGATATTTACATTAATAACCAGCACCTCAGGTTTAGGTGTCACACAGATTGGGTGGATTTGTTGCAAACTGTACACATTAATTTCCACTTAGAGCTTTCCCTTCTAGTCTCACTCCTCTTTGTTATGGTTATCCACAGAGGAGACAGTCATATTCTGTTTCTCCCTCGATGTCCTTCAGCTCACGTTTGAACTGCTGAATGAGCTGAGCCTCAAGATCACTGTTACTCTTGGTAGTCAGGCAGTCCTGGTTCTTGGGAAAGTAGGCTGTTTTAGCTCCTGCAATAGATCTGGAGGATTCTGCATTTACAAATGGACACACATTCTTATCACTTTTGAACAGCATTGACTTTGAAAAATGTCATCAACATTTCAATATGACTTAATATTTTACAACAGAATTAGAGGATGTTTTAGTTACAGTATTACATATTACAGCTCTACAAGCTGTCCACCATGGCCTTTCTGTGGAGGTACAGAAAGACTTTACAGATGATTAACAGAGGGGACTTACTGTTGCAAACGGCCAGCTTGTCACCTCCAATGTACTGGGTTGTCCATTTGAATCTGGTGTCTGCACTGCATTCCTCATACAGACGACTGTTCCTCAAGAATGCAAAGTCAAAGCCCTGTGTAGTGAATAATATGGCAAATAATTAATCATTTGCTAGCATGCTAGCAGATACCAATAGACTTCCAGCTATTGTGCTAGCGCTAGTTAGCATTGGCTCGTAAAACTACCTCTAACTTCCTTCAAACTGAACACAGAGACATACAAATTGTATCCACGATTTCATCTGACTCTGGGGAAGTAGATAAAGGGCCTCGTTGCCAAAATCCGGAAGTATCCCTTTAAGGACCAAACATTTTTATTTTATTTTACCTCCCCCCCATTTTCTGTAGAAACTCTTTTTCCTTGCAGAAACTGTTTGTGTTTCATATAAAGGAATAGCCTATTGTAGAATACTGCATATTTAATCTTTGTGCCACCATACAGTGTGATTATATCATAGGCCTGTGATGTTGCAGGAAAGACTACCTCATTGCACATGGGTTTACAGTAACGCCTCTTTTTGTTGGTGACACACACAAGTCCTCCTTTACTCTGGGCTACTGCAGCTGGACACTCTTTGGGCTCAAAGTTATGGCAAACTATACAAGGAAAACACACAGAAACACAATAATTATATTAGGTAATACATTTAGAAAGACACAAAGTAAAGCCAATGTAATTATGGGTTACACTAAAAGAGACCCTTTGCTCTGCCATAGCTTATTTGGGGCCAATAAAATATTTGTCAGCAACAAACTCTTATTGTACACAGATCTGTGTTTTGCTCAGGACTCTTACCTGTTTTTTTATGTTTCTGTAGAATGACTGTCAGTGTTTGCAAGGAGTTAATCACAACAGCAGTCTGGTTGTCGCTCCACTGGCTATTAATATGTTTAGCACATTGTGCTGCCTCCTGTTGACAGATAGTGGAAAGAGACGTCATACATCTGTTTGAAACCCGAGTACCAAAACATGTCAACTTCAATTTAGATTTAGCCAGAGCAACTGATCAGCATTGCATTATTGGTAAAAGTTGACCACAGATTTAACAGTTTCTAGACAAATTTCAGTGATGAAGTTATCCATACTGCAAGATGAGTAGAGAGCTGTTTAAACAACAAGGTGGTTGAGGAGCAGCTATTGTTCCCAACATCTTCCTCCTGAGCAACAGCACATGAGAGGAGAGCTGGCAGACACAAAAAAACCATTCTGAATCACACAACAGTCTCAACCTTGTCTCTGCCAATGGTTAGTTGTTCTGCTTATTGAAAAAATTGTGCCATGATGTACAGGTTGATACTCGGCATGTAGGCCAACTGTGTTTAAATACTCAAACACATATAATGAACATGAAGGCTCAATTAAGTTTCTACCACCATCACGGCTTGCCTTCTTACCTGTCAGTGAGCAAAAGCAAAGTAGAACTCTTCTTGTTGAAGTTTGTGTCATGTTGTCAATGTTGGTTCTTCCTTCAGTCTAAGTTGTAACCACCGTTGGTGTATTTAACCACTGACTGGAATTTGGGGAGGGTACAAAGTTTGTTGCTGCTGACCAGTTCCCAGTCATGGGCCAGATCGTGGACTTTCGGGAATTCACAGATTTCGCAATTGTTCAGAAATGTTGTACAATTAAGCGAATTTCTTCATTTTTGCTCACACTGGAACAATTTCTCACAGAGATGACATTGCTTGTTTTGAACTATGTTTTTGTCAGCATTATATTAACCGGCCATGAGTTATATTCAACTTACACTGTAAATGTTTGAGTGAATTCTGTAACTGAGCTGATGGGGGCACATTTTCAATGGATCAATTTACATTTGTTGATGCAGGCAGTTGTTATTTTAAAGTTATGATAATGCTTCATTTTTTTCGGTAAATACATTCACCCTCTAGTTATTTTGTTTCAGTTGAGTGAATGTTGCTGTAAGATTTCAAAGACCCATTTGTGTCCCGGTCTGCACATGGATCTGTGAGTGATGCATAATGTGACCATCCTACACAGTGGCCAAAGGGACTGGTTGAGTAAAAAAGCATGACTGACTGACTAATAAGTATGGGTGGCATTCGTTATGGAAGGAGATGAACAGGGAAACATTCATTATGCATGGAGATGATCTGGGAAACATTCATTATGCATGGAGATGATCTGGGATACATTCATTATGCATGGAGATGATCTGGGAAACATTCATTATGCATGGAGATGATCAGGGAAACATTCATTATGTATGGAGATGATCAGGGAAACATTCATTATACATGGAGAGATGATCAGGGAAACATTCATTATGCATGGAGATGATCAGGGAAACATTCATTATGCATGGAGATGATCAGGGAAACATTCATTATACATGGAGAGATGATCAGGGAAACATTCATTATGCATGGAGAGATGATCAGAGAAACATTCATTATGTATGGAGATGATCAGGGAAACATTCATTATGCATGGAGATGATCAGGGAAACATTCATTATGCATGGAGATGATCAGGGAAACATTCATTATGTATGGAGATGATCAGGGAAACATTCATTATGTATGGAGATGATCAGGGAAACATTCATTATACATGGAGAGATGATCAGGGAAACATTCATTATGTATGGAGATGATCAGGGAAACATTCATTATGTATGGAGATGATCAGGGAAACATTCATTATACATGGAGAGATGATCAGGGAAACATTCATTATGCATGGGGATGATCAGGGAAACATTCATTATTTAGAGTTTTGGAAATAAAATTGAGCTCATTAAGATGGAAAGTGGGTTTTGTTGGATTTAATAAAAAATGGAAGTAATTCAAATAGATTTTTTTTCCTTTATTTAATCCTCCCGTGGTCCTGGGGTCAGGGTGACCCAGGTCCTGTGTGTGGAGGGCTCCCCGCTCTGTGCTCTGTGCTCGTGGGTCAGAGCGACCCAGGCCCTGTGTTTCCAGGGCTCCCACTCTGTGCTCTGTGCTCTGTGCTCGTGGGTCAGAGAGACCCTGCCAGCCACTACACAAGTCCAGACATGCCCAACTGTGTGCTAGAGAGCAGCCAAGTGTTCTTATTGTGCTCTGTGCTCGGTGCTCACGGGTCAGAGTTACCCAGGGCCTGTGTTTCCAGGGCTCCCGCTCTGTGCTCTGTGCTTTGCGCTCGTGGGTCAGAGCGACCCTGCCAGCCACTGGCCAGGCGTATGCCATTGAGTGTAGAGAGTCTGCGAGTGAGGCGAGTGTGGCGAGGTTGTGCGTGGCTCCCCGCTCTGTGCTCTGTGCTCCTGGGTCAGAGCGACCCAGCCAGCTACTACCTGTGTTTCCAGGAATCCCGCTCTTTGCTCTGTGCACTGCGCTCGGTGGGTCAGAGCGACCCAGCCAGCCACTACACAGGTCCATACATGCTCCGCTGTGTGCTAGAGAGCAGCCAAGTGTTATTGTGGCTCGGGTGGGTGGGTCAACTGCACACGGCTACACACAAGCGCGCAAGTGAGCTTCGTGCATTTTCAGGCCTTGGTCTCCCGCCGGCCGGCGGCACACACACACACTACCACGAACACACATGCACACACACCGGGTGACCGGTGCCCCACCCATGCCAAGTGCGCTCTTCCCCGCCGCTCAGTGGACCTGATCAGTGGACCCGAGCGGCCATGGCCATGCGTTTTACGGCAGCGCAGGTTCTAGAACAGATCTTGTCCAGCGTGGACCAAGAAGACTACTCAGATTCCCAGGAGGAGGAGGAAGAGGTTTCGGAAGACGAAGACGGGGAGGAATACAACCCCGAGCGCCGCGAGGTCAACGATGCTTCTTCTCCCTCTTCGGAGGAAGAGCCCGAGGAAGCCCCCGAGGACCAACACGAGGAAGAGATCTCCTCGGCTCCGGACCAATGTGAGCCGCCGTTGCAGTCGAAAAATGGCAAAATCGAATGGTCCCCCCTGGCCTACGGGAGCGGCCGACACCGCAGGACCCTCTGCCACGCCCTGCCGGACGAGACTCCGGGCCCCACGGCCAATGCTGCGACCCAGGCCCGCGACATGGCGTCCGCCTTCCACCTGTTTGTCACACCGGCGATAGAAAGGATAATTGTGGAAATGACGAACCTGCCCGGGGCCAGAAAATACGGTGATGGCTGGCGACCCATGGACACCACGGACCTGCGCGCCTACGTAGGGCTGCTGATCCTAGCGGGCGTTTACAGGTCCCGAGTCGAGGCCACGGCAAGCCTGTGGGACGCCGAGAGCGTCAGGACCGTGTTCCGAGCCACCATGCCGCTCAAGGTCTTTCACAGGTACTCGAGGCTGCTGCGATTCGACGACCGTCAGTCGAGACCCGCCAGACTCGCCACGGACAAACTCGCAGCCAAACGAGAGGTCTGGGACCTGTAAGGAGGTGCGGCTGCCGGCCCTCTACAACCCGGGGGCCTGACGTGACGGTGGACAAGCAACTTGTCCCGATCAGAGGTACTGTGCGTGCGTGCATGTGTGTGCGTGTGCATGTCTATAGAGAGGTAGTAGCTGTAGCGGCTGTAGCAGCGGCTGTGGCAGCACTAGCAGCAGTAGCAGCGTGTGTAACACAAAAGGCCATTGGCCCCAATGAGACATTAACGAGGTTAATCTCTTCTCCCCTTTCCAAAAGGCTGCTGTCCTTTCCGTCAGTACATCCCCAGCAAGCCGGCGAAATACAGCATCAAGTCGTAGGTGGCCTGCGACGCCAAGTCCAGCTACGCTTGGAAGATGCAAGTGTACACATTAGCGATCGCCGCGACAGGAAGCCGGCCGTCATCCTAGACTACAACTGCAACAAGGCCGGCGTGGACAACCTAGACGGCACCTACAGCTGCAGACGCATGACTGCCCGCTGGCCCCTGAACGTCTTCCACAACATCCTCGACGTGTCCTCCTACAACGCCTTTGTCATGTGGCGAGAGATCAAGCCTGACTGGATGCCTCACAAGCGGAACAAGCGCAGGGTGTTCCTCGAGCAGCTGGGAAAGGCACTTCTGAAGCCCCTGATCCAAAGAAGGCAGCATCTCCCCCGCACCGAAGCAGCGTCAGCACTTGTCAAAGTCCTACAGAGTGCTACGGCGGCTCGTGATCAACAGCGTGAGGAGCCCGCCGCTGGCACCGCCAGAAGAGGAAGAGGTGTCAGCTCTGTGTCAGCTCTGCCAACCCAAGAAGGACTCCAAGGCACACACGGTGTGCTGCAGGTGTAAGAAATACATCTGCAAAGGCTGTTCACACGCACACTGTCACACTTGCGCACATTGGGCCTTTAGCCAGGACGGGACAGGGTGACAAGACACAATACGAGGACGACGGGAGAGTTAACTATGCAAGTCAGTTAAGAACAAATTCTTATTTTCCATGACAGCCTAGGAACAGTGGGTTAACTGCCTTGTTCAGGGGCAGAACGACAGATTTGCACCTTGACAGATCAGGGATTTCATCTTGCAACCTTTCGGTTACTAGTCCGATGCTCTAACCACTAGGCTACACTGCCACCCCCATACAATTTACAAGCTTTCATCTTTGTCACACAAGCTGTCAACTTTTGACATCGTTGACTATTTGACCGTATATTTACTGCATTTACTGGCAATGCAATACATTCATATTTGTCTTCATGGCATACTTTTACTGTCTTGTAAATTGCAATCAGTATAGTGTATACCACATTTATGACAAAAACACAACAATAAACTGTAAATCACTGCAGACAGTGAATGTAGCACACTTATAATTCTAATTCAAATTATAAGTTTGCCCTTCCTATGAATAGATGCAGGCTGGATAGACATCAGAAAATGGTTATGGTCATAAAAATCTGATCATCCATTGCACACACTGCTATGCCCCTGTGACCGGTGTCAGCACTGTGATGAATGGTTGGAGATAACAGGGTCCCTTTTTTCTGTTCAACCTTTTTCAAATATCACTGACATTCTCCCAGGATTCTACCACTCCTTCATCGTTATTGTATTAAATTACCGACGTGTCAGAAAAGGCAGCTGAGTTGTCAAATGACTCACATGGATTAATTATAGTTTCCGAGAATGAGCTAATTGATATTCAAGCTGCGTTGTCTGGACTAGCGCCCCAAGGGAAAGTTCAAACACAGCAACACATTATTCAATATTATAAAACAAATTGTTTGGATCGTGGATGCTGATTGGTTGATATTTAGGGAGTTGTGTCATAATGTCATAATTCCACTGTCCGCAGCCCAGGCAGAAAATGTATAATCTTCATCTCCCTTGGGAAAAAGTGTCTTCACATTATTTTAATGTGCTACTTTTTCGTTTACAACAATTGGGGGTTGTATAAACCTACCTGTCTGCCTTTACAACCTGTGCAACAGTGTATCATTTTACAAATATGATCTCTCCCGTGCCAGCAAAGAAGAGGAAAACATTGGCTGTCACCAACCAATGACAGGACCATGGACAGTTCTTCCATCCCTGTGCCATGCAGTCAGGTCACCTATGATAAAAGTACGTTTTCGACATCCATCCATGTCTGAGGACATCTGGAGATGATCTGTAAACCGGCTACTAGGGGCAACAATGAGTGCTTTTACCTTCAACCAGGTTTCAGTTTTTCCAGGGCATTGGGGACGGCGGATGACTGAAAGCATATGCCTTTGATTCTAAAGATTTAAGTTCAATAATGGAAAGTTGTTTCTATATTTCTGTTTTAAGCCTATCCCAAACCTTAACCCTTAACTTTACCATTCGGACTTAATGCCTAACCTTAAGAATTCGGAGTTAAATTCCTCGGCATACAAATCACAGGACAAACTGAAATTATCCACCCACACAGACAGCGTGGTGAAGAAGGCGCAGTAGCAGATTTTACAGATGCACAATCGAGAGAATCCTGTCGGGCTGTATCACCGCCTGGTATGGCAACCGCCTGGTACGGCAATGCCTGGTACGCCCACAACCATACGGCTCTCTACGGTGTAGTGAGGTATGGCACAACGTAACACTGGGGGCAAACTACCTGCCCTCCAGGTCACCTACACCACCAGACTTCACAGGAAGGCCGAAACGATCATCAAGGACAACAACCACCCGAGCCACTGCCTGTTCACCCCGCTATCATCCAGAAGACGAGGTCAGTACAGGTGCATCAAAGCGGGGACCGAGAGACTGAAAAACAGCTTCTATCTCAAGGCCATCAGCTTGTTAAACAGCGATCACTAACATTGAGTGGCTGCTGCCAAAATACTGACTCAACTCTAGCTACTTTAATAATGGAAATAAATGTATGATGTCATAAATGTATCACTCGCCACTTTAAACAATGCCACTTTATATCATGGTTACATACCCTACATTACTCATCTCATATGTATATACTGTACTCTATACCATCTACTGCATCTTGCCTATGCTGTTCGGCCATCACTCGTTAATATATTTGTATGTACATATTCTTATTCATTCCTTTACACTTGTGTGTATAAGGTAGTTGTTGTGAAATTGTTAGGTTAGATTACTTGTTAGATATTACTGCATGGTCGGAACTAGAAGCACAAGTATTTCACTACAATCGCATTAACCTCAATTTTTATGTTTGAAAAAATAACATTCCCAAAGTAAACGGACGATTTCTCAGGACCAGATGGTAGAATATGCATATACAGTGGGTCAAAAATGTATTTAGTCAGCCACAAATTGTGCAAGTTCTCCCAATTAAAAAGATGAGAGAGGCCTGTAATTTTCATCATAGGTACACTTCAACTATGACAGACAAAATGAGAAAAAAAATCCAGAAAATCACATTGTAGGATTTTTAATGAATTTATTTGCAAATGATAGTGGAAAATAAGTATTTGGTCCATAACAAAAGTTTATCTCAATACTTTGTTACATACCCTTTGTTGGCAATGACAGAGGTCAAAAGTTTTTTGTAAGTCTTCACAAGGTTTTCACACACTGTTGCTGGTATTTTGGCCCATTCCTCCATGCAGATCTCCTCTAGAGCAGTGATGTTTTGGGGCTGTTGCTGGGCAACACAGACTTTCAACTCCCTACAAAGATTTTCTATGGGGTTGAGATCTGGAGACTGGCTAGGCCACTCCAGGACCTTGAAATGCTTCTTACGAAGCCACTCCTTCGTTGCCCGGGCGGTGTGTTTGGGATCATTGTCATGCTGAAAGACCCAGCCACGTTTTATCTTCAATGCCCTTGCTGATGGAAGGAGGTTTTTACTCAAAATCTCATGAGACATAGCCCCATTCATTCTTTCCTTTACACGGATCAGTCGTCCTGGTCCCATTGCAGAAACAGCCCCAAAGCATGATGTTTCCACCCCCATGCTTCACAGTAGGTATGGTGTTCTTTGGATGCAACTCAGCATTCTTTATCCTCCAAACAGGACGAGTTGAGTTTTTACCAAAAAGTTCTATTTTGGTTTCATCTGACCATATGACACTCTCACAATCTTCTTCTGGATCATCCAAATGCTCTCTAGCAAACTTCAGACGGGCCTGGACATGTACTGACTTAAGCAGGGGAACACGTCTGGCACTGCAGGATTTGAGTCCCTGGCGGCGTAGTGTGTTACTGATGGTAGGCTTTGTTACTTTGGTCCCAGCTCTCTGCAGGTCATTCACTATGTCCCCCCGTGTGGTTCTGGGATTTTTGCTCACCGTGCTTGTGATCATTTTGACCCCATGGGGTGAGATCGTGCGTGGAGCCCCAGATCAAGGGAGATTATCAGTGGTCTTGTATGTCTTCCATTTCCTAATAATTGCTCACACAGTTGATTTCTCCAAACCAAGTTGCTTACCTATTGTAGATTCAGTCTTCCCAGCCTGGTGCAGGTCTACAATTTTGTTTCTGGTGTCCTTTGACAACTCTTTGGTCTTGGCCATAATGGAGTTTGGAGTGTGACTGTTTGAGGTTGTGGACAGGTGTCTTTTATACTGATAACAAGTTCAAACAGGTGCCATTAATACAGGTAACGAGTGGAGGACAGAGGAGCCTCTTAAAGAAGGTCTGTGAGAGCCAGAAATCTAGCTTGTTTGTAGGTGACCAAATACTTATTTTCCACTATAATTTGCAAATAAATTCATAAAAATCCTACAATGTGATTTTCTGGATTTTTTAAAATCATTTTGTCCGTCATAGTTGAAGTGTATCTATGATGAAAATTACAGGCCACTCTCATCTTTTTAAGTGGGAGAACTTGCACAATTGGTGGCTGACTAAATACTTTTTTGCCCCACTGTATATTGTGCTTCTTCATGAGTTTCTGAAAGGTAGGATTAAAAAATTATTTTCCGCCATCAGTCTGCTGTAACGGTTTTCTAGGTGTGAAGGAGAGTCGGACCAAAATGCAGCATGTAGATTGCGATCCATGTTTTAATGAACAAACGTAAAACACGAATCAATGCAAACACTACAAAATAAAGAACGTGATGAACGTAACGAAAACCTAAAACAGCCTATCTGGTGAAAAACACATAGACAGGAACAATCACCCACAAACACACAGTGAAACCCAGGCTACCTAAATATGGTTCCCAATCAGAGACAATGACGAACACCTGCCTCTGATTGAGAACCATATCAGGCCGAACATAGAACTAGACAAACTAGACATGAAACATAGAATGCCCACTCAGATCACACCCTGACCAACCACAACATAGAAATATACAAAGTAAACTATGGTCAGGGTGTGACAGTACCCCCCCCCCAAGGTGCGGACTCCGGCCGCAAAACCTGAACCTATAGGGGAGGGTCTGGGTGGGCATCTGTCCGCGGAGGCGGCTCTGGCGCTGGACGTGGACCCCACTCCATAATAGTCTTTGTCCACCTCCTTAGCGTCCCTAGATAGGTGACCCTCCTAAGAGACAGCTCGGGACAGAGGGGAAGCTCGGAACAGAAGGACAGCTCGGGACAGAGGTAGCTCGGGACTGATGGGTAGCTCAGCACTGAGAGGAAGCTCAGCACTGAGAGGAAGCTCAGGCAGGTGGTTGGATCCGGCAGATCCTGGCTGGCTGGCGGTTCTGGAAGATCCTGGCTGACTGGCGGATCCGGAAAATCCTGGTCGACTGGCGGATCCGGAAGAGTCTGGTCGACTGGCAGATCTGGAAGAGTCTGGTCGACTGGCAGATCTGGAAGAGTCTGGTCGACTGGCAGATCTGGGAGAGTCTGGTCGACTGGCAGATCTGGGAGAGTCTGGTCGACTGGCAGATCTGGGAGAGTCTGGTCGACTGGCAGATCTGGGAGAGTCTGGTCGACTGGCAGATCTGGGAGAGTCTGGTCGACTGGCAGATCTGGGAGAGTCTGGTCGACTGGCAGATCTGGGAGAGTCTGGTCGACTGGCAGATCTGGGAGAGTCTGGTCGACTGGCAGATCTGGGAGAGTCTGGTCGACTGGCAGATCTGGGAGAGTCTGGTCGACTGGCAGATCTGGGAGAGTCTGGTCGACTGGCAGATCTGGGAGAGTCTGGTCGACTGGCAGATCTGGGAGAGTCTGATCGACTGGCAGATCTGGGAGAGTCTGGTCGACTGGCAGCTCCATGCTGACTGGCTGCTCCATGATGACTGGCAGCTCTGGCTGCTCCATGCTGACTGGCTGCTCCATGCTGACTGGCAGCTCTGGCTGCTCCATGCTGACTGGCTGCTCCATGCTGACTGGCAGCTCTGGCTGCTCCATGCTGACTGGCAGCTCTGGCTGCTCCATGCTGACTGGCTGCTCTGGCTGCTCCATGCTGACTGGCTGCTCCATGCTGACTGGCTGCTCCATGCTGACTGGCGGCCCTGGCTGCTCCATGCTGACTGGCGGCCCTGGCTGCTCCATGCTGACTGGCGGCCCTGGCTGCTCCATGCTAACTGGCAGCTCTGGCGGCTCCTTGCAGACTGGCAGCTCTGGCGGCTCCTTGCAGACTGGCAGCTTTGGCGGCATCCTGCAGACAGGCAGCTCTGGCGGCTCCTTGCAGACTGGCAGCTCCTTGCAGACTGGCAGCTCCTTGCAGACTGGCAGCTCCTTGCAGACTGGCAGCTCTATGCTAACTGGCAGCTCTATGCTAACTGGCAGCTCTATGCTAACTGGCAGCTCTATGCTAACTGGTAGCTCTATGCTAACTGGCAGCTCTATGCTAACTGGCAGTTCTGAACAGGCGGGAGACTCCGGCAGCGCTGCAGAGAAGGAAGGCTCTAACAGCGCTAAACAGGCGGGAGACTCCGACAGCGCTGGAGAGGAGGAGGGCTCCGACAGCGCTGGACAGGCGAGGCGCACTGTAGGCCTGATGCGTGGTGCTGGCACTGGTGGTACTGGGCCGAGGACACGCACAGGAAGCCTGGTGCGGGGAGCTGCTACCGGAGGGCTGGGGTGTGGAGGTGGCACAGGATGGGTTAGACCGTGAAGGCGTACTGGAGATCTTGAGAGCGGTGCTGGCACAGGACGTGCAAGGCTAGGGAGGTGCACAGGAGGCCTGGTACGTGAGACTGGCACCATCTTCACCAGCCGACTAACACGCACCTCAGGACGAGTATGGAGCGCTGACCCAGGTGCCATCAAATCCCCGACACGCTCCGTCGGGCGAATTCCATGTTTAAAACACCAACACAGCAACTCCCTCATTTCTCTCTCCTCCAATTTCCCCATTAACTCCTTCACAGTCTCTGTTTCGCTCACCTCCAACACCGGCTCTGGTTCTGGTCTCCTCATTGGCTCCTCACGATAAACAGGGAGAGTTGGCTCAGGTCTGGCTCCTGACTCTGCCACACTCTCCCTGAGCCCCCCCCCAAGAAATTTTTGGGGCTGACTATGGGGCCTCCGTCCGCGCCGCCTTGCTTGCTTCGCAAACTCCATTCTCCTATATCCTTCCGCGCACTGCTCCATCGAATCCCAGGCGGGCTCCGGCACTCTCCCTGGGTCGACCGCCCACCTGTCTATCTCCTCCCAAGAAGTATAGTCCATACTGTACTCCACTTTGGGCTGTTCTTGCCTGTTGACACGCTGCTTGGTCCGTTGGTGGTGGGTGATTCTGTAACGGTTTTCTAGGTGTGAAGGAGAGTCGGACCAAAATGCAGCATGTAGATTGCGATCCATGTTTTAATGAACAAACGTAAAACACGAATCAATGCAAACACTACAAAATAAAGAACGTGATGAACGTAACGAAAACCTAAAACAGCCTATCTGGTGAAAAACACATAGACAGGAACAATCACCCACAAACACACAGTGAAACCCAGGCTACCTAAATATGGTTCCCAATCAGAGACAATGACGAACACCTGCCTCTGATTGAGAACCATATCAGGCCGAACATAGAACTAGACAAACTAGACATGAAACATAGAATGCCCACTCAGATCACACCCTGACCAACCACAACATAGAAATATACAAAGTAAACTATGGTCAGGGTGTGACATCTGCACTTTCTTGGGGGCTCCTCCATCCTCCAAGATAGAGTCAAAGCCCCGGGTCACCTCTGCCCCGCTCTTATTTTTTAAGACTCTTACAAATGCTATTTTAGAGAAAATAACTATAACCGTTAGCATGTAGCGATTTCCATAATTTTTATCTGCAAGGGCCTGCATGTCACATAGATCCGCCTGAAATTGGGTTGAGTAGAAAAAAACTATATTTCTTGGAAATTGTTTTCTTACAGGTTTATGTAGAGCATGTGCATCCTGCTTTGATAACCACTCATTCACTTTAGCAGCGCTTAACCGGCTACCTGTTTCTTCGGCTTTAGCTCTCTGTAAATGCTCCTTACCCGGGGTTAGAGGGATTATAATAAATGTTTTGTAACATCTGCTCCGCCATCCTTTTTGTCTCTCTGAGGTACAATAACATTAATGAGCCACTTTCAAATAACATTTAATTTTTGAATTTTTATTTTAAGCATACATCAAGTATTACGTATACAGACAGACAGAATTCGTTGCAGGATACATGTCCCCGTTTTCTCAACGATCACAGCATGCAACACCCTGTATATTTGGTTTAGATTAAAGGCTTGTGACGCTGCATTTTTAAAACACAGACATCCGCTATTTAAGTATATAAACAACAAATATGATACATGTTACAATTAAATGGTGTTTCAAACAAAAAAGTAAAATCTTAGACAAAGTTGTTTCTAGTTCTTCAGAATCATCCACAAGATGGGATACCAGTTGTGTCCATTACAGACTCTCGCCCGCATGTCTTACATGATTCATTCCATTTTCAGCACACGCTCTACATTAGCCCAGGCATTGTGGGTTGTGTAAAACGTTACATTGCTCGCTTTATTTTCAAAAATTTGATGAATAACATTTGTAAGTTCTCTCAAAAGAAAAAAATGTATTTATTCTCTCTAACATCGCATACACATTGCTACACATTGCCCATTGCTTTACATCTAAAAACAAATTGTCACTCGGACTCTTGGGGTTTATTGAGCCAGAAAGTCATCACATCAGCCACCACAGCTTCCCTGTATTTGTTGTCGTCCACCAGGGTGTGTCAGATTTCTTTGAGTTTCTCGTGGATGTAGATTGCCTCATACAGTTCATGTTGGAAAGCTTTGGTTACCCCGTAAACTCTGGGAATTGACGGCACAAATCTTTTCAACAGCGCCTCAAAATGGTTGAAGAAATAGTATCTTGAGGGGTGGTATAGGCACGGATGTCGGCGCTGCCTGGGGTGATTGATCTCACAACCACTGCATTTTTCACGTATATACTCTCCAATCACCATGTCTAAAAGTGTGGCTACAGAGGCCTTGATGGTGTCCACAAAAATAGTACTGACCACCCCATCAAACACATCCTCAGGCTGTGTACATGTAGGGGGTGTCGCGGGATATCCTTAGGGTCTGGCCCCCATGACATTTCGGAGTCCTGGTATGTTGTATGAATATCCATGGTATATGTGGAAATGAAGAACTGGATGCTTTAAGGGCACTCCTTTTATTGTTGAACCAGTCCTTTGGGTATCAGGGCATGGTTAACGCAGCCGCATACGTAGTTTTCTTCGGGGGATGACCTTTCTGAGGATGACCCTTCTTGGGGCTCCTTTGAATGATAATCCTCAGGATTCAAATCAAATCAAATCAAATTTATTTATATAGCCCTTCGTACATCAGCTGATATCTCAAAGTGCTGTACAGAAACCCAGCCTAAAACCCCAAACAGCAAGCAATGCAGGTGTAGAAGCACGGTGGCTAGGAAAAACTCCCCAGAAAGGCCAAAACCTAGGAAGAAACCTAGAGAGGAACCAGGCTATGTGGGGTGGCCAGTCCTCTTCTGGCTGTGCCGGGTGAAGATTATAACAAAACATGGTCAAGATGTTCAAATGTTCATAAATGACCAGCATGGTCGAATAATAATAAGGCAGAAGAGTTGAAACTGGAGCAGCAGCACAGTCAGGTGGACTGGGGACAGCAAGGAGTCATCATGTCAGGTATTCCTGGGGCATGGTCCTAGGGCTCAGGTCCTCCGAGAGAGAGAAAGAGAGAAGGAGAGAATTAGAGAACGCACACTTAGATTCACACAGGACACCGAATAGGACAGGAGAAGTACTCCAGATATAACAAACTGACCCTAGCCCCCCGACACATAAACTACTGCAGCATAAATACTGGAGGCTGAGACAGGAGGGGTCAGAAGACACTGTGGCCCACTCCGAGGACACCCCCGGACAGGGCCAAACAGGAAGGATATAACCCCACCCACTTTGCCAAAGCACAGCCCCCACACCACTAGAGGGATATCTTCAACCACCAACTTACCAACCTGAGACAAGGCTGAGTATAGCCCACAAAGACCTCCGCCACGGCACAACCCAAGGGGGGGGGGGGGGGCAACCCAGACAGGATGACCACATCAGTGACTCAACCCACTCAGGTGATGCACCCCCTCCAGGGACGGCATGAGAGAGCCCCAGTAAAGCCAGTGACTCAGCCCCTGTAATAGGGTTAGAGGCAGAGAATCCCAGTGGAAAGAGGGGAACCGGCCAGGCAGAGACAGCAAGGGCGGTTCGTTGCTCCAGAGCCTTTCCGTTCACCCTCCCACTCCTGGGCCAGACTACACTCAATCATATGACCCACTGAAGAGATGAGTCTTCAGTAGAGACTTAAAGGTTGAGACCGAGTTTGCGTCTCTGACATGGGTAGGCAGACCGTTCCATAAAAATGGAGCTCTATAGGAGAAAGCCCTGCCTCCAGCTGTTTGCTTAAAAATTCTAGGGACAATTAGGAGGTCTGCGTCTTGTGACCGTAGCGTACGTGTAGGTATGTAGGGCAGGACCAAATCAGAGAGATAGGTAGGAGCAAGCCCATGTAATGCTTTGTAGGTTAGCAGTAAAACCTTGAAATCAGCCCTTGCTTTGACAGGAAGAAAGGCTAGCACTGGAGTAATATGATCACATTTTTTGGTTCTAGTCAGGATTCTAGCAGCCGTATTTAGCACTAACTGAAGTTTATTTAGTGCTTTATCCGGGTAGCCGGAAAGTAGAGCATTGCAGTAGTCTAACCTGGAAGTGACAAAAGCATGGATTAATTTTTCTGCATCATTTTTGGACAGAAAGTTTCTGATTTTTGCAATGTTACGTAGATGGAAAAAAGCTGTCCTTGAAATGGTCTTGATATGTTCTTCAAAAGAGAGATCAGGGTCCAGAGTAACGCCGAGGTCCTTCACAGTTTTATTTGAGACGACTGTACAACCATTTAGATTAATTGTCAGATTCAACAGAAGATCTCTTTGTTTCTTGGGACCTAGAACAAGCATCTCTGTTTTGTTCGAGTTTAAAAGTAGAAAGTTTGCAGCCATCCACTTCCTTATGTCTGAAACACATTCTTCTAGCAAGGACAATTTTGGGGCTTCACCATGTTTAATTGAAATGTACAGCTGTGTGTCATCCGCATAGCAGTGAAAGTTAACATTATGTTTTCGAATAACATCCCCAAGAGGTAAACTATATAGTGAAAACAATAGTGGTCCTAAAACGGAACCTTGAGGAACACCGAAATGTACAGTTGATTTGTCAGAGGACAAACTATTCACAGAGACAAACTGATATCTTTCCGACAGATAAGATCTAAACCAGGCCAGAACTTGTCCGTGTAGACCAATTTGGGTTTCCAATCTCTCCCAAAAGAATGTGGTGATCGATGGTATCAAAAGCAGCACTAAGGTCTAGGAGCACGAGGACAGATGCAGAGCCTCGTTCCGATGCCATTAAAATGTCATTTACCACCTTCACAAGTGCCGTCTCAGTGCTATGATGGGGTCTAAAACCAGACTGAAGCATTTCGTATACATTGTTTGTCTTCAGGAAGGCAGTGAGTTGTTGCGCAACAGCCTTTTCTAAAATTTTTGAGAGGAATGGAAGATTCGATATAGGCCGATAGTTTTTTATATTTTCTGGGTCAAGGTTTGGCTTTTTCAAGAGAGGCTTTATTACTGCCACTTTTAGTGAGTTTGGTACACATCCGGTGGATAGAGAGCCGTTTATTATGTTCAACATGGGAGGGCCAAGCACAGGAAGCAGCTCTTTCAGTAGTTTAGTTGGAATAGGGTCCAGTATGCAGCTTGAAGGTTTAGAGGCCATGATTATTTTCATCATTGTGTCAAGAGATATAATACTAAAACACTTGAGCGTCTCTCTTGATCCTAGGTCCTGGCAGAGTTGTGCAGACTCAGGACAACTGAGCTTTGAAGGAATACGCAGATTTAAGGAGGAGTCCGTAATTTGCTTTCTAATAATCATAATCTTTTCCTCAAAGAAGTTCAGGAATTTATCACTGCTAAAGTGAAAGTCATCCTCTCTTGGGGAATGCTGCTTTTTAGTTAGCTTTGCGACAGTATCAAAAAGGAATTTCGGATTGTTCTTATTTTCCTCAATTAAGTTGGAAAAATAGGATGATCGAGCAGCAGTAAGGGCTCTCCGGTACTGCACAGTACTGTCTTTCCAAGCTAGTCGGAAGACTTCCAGTTTGGTGTGGCGCCATTTCAGTTCCAATTTTCTGGAAGCTTGCTTCAGAGCTCGGGTATTTTCTGTGTACCAGGGAGCTAGTTTCTTATGAGAAATGTTTTTAGTTTTTAGGGATGCAACTGCATCTAGGGTATTGCGCAAGGTTAAGTTGAGTTCCTCAGTTAGGTGGTTAACTGATTTTTGTCCTCTGGCGTCCTTGGGTAGACAGAGGGAATCTGGAAGGACATCAAGGAATCTTTGTGTTGTCTGTGAATTTATAGCACGACTTTTGATGATCCTTGGTTGGGGTCTGAGCAGATTATTTGTTGCAATTGCAAACGTAATAAAATGGTGGTCCGATAGTCCAGGATTATGAGGAAAAACATTAAGATCCACAACATTTATTCCATGGGACAAAACTAGGTCCAGCGTATGACTGTGACAGTGAGTGGGTCCAGAGACATGTTGGACAAAACCCACTGAGTCGATGATGGCTCCGAAAGCCTTTTGGAGTGGGTCTGTGGACTTTTCCATGTGAATATTGTTGATAATGGGATATGTAGGAGGGTGAGCTGGTCAAGGATCGATTCAGACAAGGTGGTCTATTGTATGACAAGTGACAGTTTAATTATGAGTAAAGATATCTGGTACAACGTATACGGGCCCATTTCATTCGGTTCTTAAGGAACCAGCAGAAAAGAAGCCCCGCTAACAGTTTGCACATGTCTCATATACAGAACAGAAAGTAGGTTGATTCTAGAAGATCGGGTCTTCGGGTTGGTTCAGGCTGAGGTGTAGTCTTCTTGGATTGGCCCTGTTGGGCCGTCCGTCATCCCTCTGAGTCTTGTCGTGCCATTCCTTGTCACACAATGTTCAGCTAAAAAAGGAGATTAGGTGTGTGCGCTGTCCTCAGTCACACAATGTTCGGCTAGAAAGGAGATTAGGTGTGTGCGCTGGTTTCTGCAAGTCAAGGCTGTCTCTTCCTCCCAATGTGTGGGTGTATGTCTTATCTGTGTGTCCTCGGCAGTTAGTGTGTGTAATGTGTGTGTGCTGTGTGTGTGGGTGTGGGAGCTATCCTGTATGGGACCTAACATGTTTTACTGTGAAAATACGTTGTCTCAGTTATAGCAATGTAATAGCAGTAGGCTGGTCACCTGCATAAGAAATAGCACTTCCTTACAATATTAAAGTCACCAAAGATTAGAATATTATCCGCTATGACTACAAGGTCCGATAGGAATTCAGGGAACTCAGTGAGGAACGCTGAATATGGCCCAGGAGGCCTGTAAACAGTAGCTATAAAAAGTGATTGAGTAGGCTGCATAGATTTCATGACTAGAAGCTCAAAAGACGAAAACGAAATTTGCTATCGTAAATGTTAGCAACACCTCCGCCTTTGCGGGATGCACGGGGGATATGGTCACTAGTGTAGCCAGGAGGTGAGGCCTCATTTAACACAGTAAATTTATCAGGCTTAAGCCATGTTTCAGTCAGGCCAATCACATCAAGATTATGATCAGTGATTAGTTCATTGACTATAATTGCCTTTGAAGTAAGGGATCTAACA
This sequence comes from Oncorhynchus mykiss, assembly GCF_057628025.1. Classification (NCBI taxonomy): domain Eukaryota; kingdom Metazoa; phylum Chordata; class Actinopteri; order Salmoniformes; family Salmonidae; genus Oncorhynchus; species Oncorhynchus mykiss. Next base: position 20,518,046 of record NC_143044.1, on the reverse strand, counting down.
TTAAGTAGCCCTATTTTGAGATGTGAGGTATCATGATCTCTTTCAATAATGACAGGAATGGAGGTGGTCTTTATCCTAGTGAGATTGCTAAGGCGAACACCGCCATGTTTAGTTTTGCCCAACCTAGGTCGAGGCACAGACACGGTCTCAATGGTGATAGCTGAGCTGACTACACTGACTGTGCTAGTGGCAGACTCCACTATGCTGGCAGGCTGGCTAACAGCCTGCTGCCTGGCCTGCACCCTATTTCATTGTGGAGCTAGAGGAGTTAGAGCCCTGTCTATGTTGGTAGATAAAATGAGAGCACCCCTCCAGCTAGGATGGAGTCCGTCACTCCTCAGCAGGTCAGGCTTGGTCCTGTTTGTGGGTGAGTCCCAGAAAGAGGGCCAATTATCTACAAATTCTATCTTTTGGGAGGGGCAGAAAACAGTTTTCAACCAGCGATTGAGTTGTGAGACTCTGCTGTAGAGCTCATCACTCCCCCTAACTGGGAGGGGGCCAGAGACAATTACTCGATGCCGACACATCTTTCTAGCTGATTTACACGCAGAAGCTATGTTGCGCTTGGTTATCTCTGACTGTTTCATCCTAACATCGTTGGTGCCGACGTGGATAACAATATCTCTATACTCTCTACACTCGCCAGTTTTAGCTTTAGCCAGCACCATCTTCAGATTAGCCTTAACGTCGGTAGCCCTGCCCCCCGGTAAACAGTGTATGATCGCTGGATGATTCGTTTTAAGTCTAATACTGCGGGTAATGGAGTCGCCAATGACTAGAGTTTTCAATTTGTCAGAGCTAATGGTGGGAAGCTTCGGCGTCTCAGACCCCGTAACGGGAGGAGTAGAGACCAGAGAAGACTCGGCCTCTGACTCCGACCCGCTGCTTAATGGGGAAAACCGGTTGAAAGTTTCTGTCGGCTGAATGAGCGACACCGGTTGAGCGTTCCTACAGCATTTCCTTCCAGAAACCGTGAGAAAGTTGTCCGGCTGCGGGGACTGTGCCAGGGGATTTATACTACTATCTGTACTTACTGGTGGCACAGACGCGGTTTCATCCTTTCCTACACTGAAATTACCCTTGCCTAACGACTGCGTCTGAAGCTGGGCTTGTAGCACAGCTATCCTCGCCGTAAGGCGAGTACAGCGACTGCAATTAGAAGACATCATGTTAATGTTACTACTTAGCTTCGGCTGTTGGAGGTCCTGACGAACCGTGTCCAGATAAAGCGTCCGGAGTGAAAAAGTTGAGTAGGAAAAAACAAAAATATAAACGGTAATTAAAAAGTAAAAAACGTAAATTTGTCAGGTAGCAAAACAGGTTGGCAACAAAACGCACAGCAACTCAAAAACAAATCTGCAAGTCGTGACCGGAAATGACGAAACAACAGTGCTCAGATTGTCCGCAATATATTGTTCGCATGTATTATGCACTTCCTTACATGAACAATACTCTGCCGCTGTTGGCTCTGTACAAAAAGAGCGTCCAACAACTCTAACATTTTAAATTCTATTAAATCCCAACTTTTAAAAGGAATAAGCATGCGCAACCTGAAATCCCCAGTCAGGCCACCATCACGAATGTTTTGGTAGCTCGTTTCCTCGTTACCGATGTAGAACTCCACGCAGCCACATTGAAGTCCATTCTTTCTTTGTATTTTCACCCTGTGAAATATTCTTCCTGAGGAGTCAGGGGTACCTTCCCAACTGGTCACGTAGCCCGTGAACAAGCTATACCCCTTGGTGATAAGTCTCAGTTCGGGACACACAACCTTGCGAAAAACCATCCAGTCTTCAAGCCCGTAGTCCACTCCTAAAGTCTGGTTGGTATATTCTTCTCCTTCGGCTACCATATTTCACTCTACAGGCCAGGTAATCAAACTGATACCCCCATTGCTGTCCATTAGACATCAGCACTTGATATTTCAGTGCAGTTGCGGGCGGTATTTGGGTTCTATACACACTTAGAAACCGCTTTTTTGGCGCATCGTATATTGTGGCTTTATACTTGGCCCTATCTCAATGTTTCAGCCGCGGTCCTGCATCTGTTGTTACAGTCATCACAGCTTTGCCACTGATCACAAAATCCATGTTCATTTAAAAAATCTTGTTTAGTGTTCTGGGGCCGCATGTCTTGTTCTGGGCTTTATTTATAATAGCTCTGCCACACCCAATACCCCCGGACATACCTGTTACATAGACAACAGCCCTAAGGTCAATTAAACAGGGGGTGGGGGGCCATACTCTTTGAAATGTTCAAACACATCCCCCCAGTTCAAAGAGGTCCCTAGACATCAATCATCATGACAACTTCAAAGGAATAGATGCAATATATGCATAAATTAGCACACCATCTAACGCGTGAGAACAGGAACATGATGCCCATATATGGGCATAAGCACGTAATCAGTTCCCGCCAGGATGTGTGCCGTCTACTTTATTCTCTCTCCCCTGCTCAAGCCAGCGCATGTCCAGGCCCGTCTGAAGTTTGCCAATGACCATCTTGATGATCCAGAGGAGGAATGGGAGAAGGTCACGTGATCTGTTGAGACAAAAATAGAGCTTTTTGGTCTACACTCCACTCGCCGTGTTCTGAGGAAGAAGGATGAGTACAACCCCAAGAACACCATCCCAAACGTGAAGCATGGAGGTGGAAACATCATTCTTTGGGGATGCTTTTCTGCAAAGGGGACAGGACGACTGCACCGTATTGAGGGGAGGACGGATGGGGCCATGTATTGCGAGATCTTGGCCTACAACCTCCTTCCCTCAGTAAGAGCATTGAAGATAGGTCGTGGCTGGATCTTCCAGCATGACACCGACCTGAAACACACAGCTGGGGCAACTAAGGAGTGGCTCCGTAAGAAGCATCTCAAGGTCCTGGAGTGGCCTAGCCAGTCTCCAGACCTGAACCCAATAGAAAGTCTTTGGAAGGAGCTGAAAGTCCGTATTGCCCAGAAACAGCCCCAAAACCTGAATGATCTGGAGAAGGTCTGTATGGAGGAGTGGGCCAAAATCACTGCTGCAGTGTGTGCAAACCTGGTCAAGAACTACAGGAAACGTATGATCTCTGTAATTGCAAACAAAGGTTTCTGTACCAAATATTAAGTTCTGCTTTTCTGATGTATCAAATACTTATGTCATGCAATAAAATGCAAATTAATTGCTTAAAAATCATACAATGTAATTTTCTGGATTTTTGTTTTAGATTCCGTCTCTCATAGTTGAAGTGTACCTATGATAAAAATTACAGACCTCTACATGCTTTGTAAGTAGGAAAACCTGCAAAATCGTCAGTGTATCAAATAATTGTTCTCCCCACTGTAGATATGCTGAGGTTAACGACTCAGTCTAAATTATGTTTCTAAAACATATAGCATGTAGCAAATCTGTTCTTCTATGTAATGTGTAACTCCATAGCTCAAATTCTGTAGGAAATGTATCTTCCCCTAAGTGTTAGTGTCTGATTCTTTAACATTTGAAATGCCTGCTGCATAAGTAGACTGCCATTTCTCATTCCTAGTAGGGTCATTTGGGAACTTAAAACATATGTTTCATAATAAACACATTTTATTTCATTTGAATGCACCTTCAGTTTTGATTGGGAAAGTATGTGTTACTCATGTAAATTACATCTCACTCTAGTTCTCTGATGTTATAACTAATGAACACTAATTATACATTTTATACCTATGGAAGGTAATTATTGAGTTTGCCTCCACTCCTCTGGTTAATTTGTGACATTTTTTCACCCTTTAATATTGCTATCCTTATATAAAAAAAAGATGTATAATAAGTTACTATTTGAGTAACGTTATTAATTAATTGCATGCATCTGGCATTACATTACTGAAGGCCTGCTATAATCAATGCCATTCTTTTGTCAGTGAAGAAGACTGACAAACATTTCCGTTTGCAAGTTTAGCTAGGTAGCTAATGTTGTTACGGTGAGTAAAGATTTATAGATTGCATGACCTGCTACCTGCTCAGTTATCTATGTTTTTTTTGCGTTTAGCTTCTTAAATCAATGACTTCAACTATTTTTTAAATCATCGGTCCATTTTAGCAAAACGCAAAGAAGAGTAAGACATATTTTTTAAAACTTTATCAACTCATTCATTCAAACATTAGCAAGCTCATTCTGACTCTCATGCCATCCAAGACTCAGATGCCTGGAGGTAGCCAAAGCCTGGTAACTGTGGAAATTATTTTTGTACCTTTATTTAACTAGGCAAGTCAGTTAAAGAACAAATTCTTATTTTCAATGACGGCCTAGGAACAGTTGGTTAACTGCCCTTTTCAGGTTCAGAAGAACATATTGTTTTACTTTGTCAGCTCGGGGATTCGATATTGCAACCTTTCAGTTACTAGTCCAACACTCTAACCACTAGGCTACCTGCCACCCCGGTGTTATATAATCCTGCGTCACAATACCAGAATGCGAGTGTACCCATGAGTTTACAAGTCAAATTGCCAGGTTTAGAGTTTCCAAGCCTGTTATATTCATTCGTATTTATATGGTTGCTGTGCTGTTATCAGGAAGCAAGGGGATGCCAGAAGGGAACAGAACAGATTGTCTTGGATTAGCTGGTGTGTTCCAGCACAAGAGGGAGCTGCAGCCTCTCTGTGATGTGGCTTTGAGGATGGGACGTTGTGTCACTGTTGTCCCCTATGGTTTTTACACCCTGTCCACCAGAAATGCCACCGCCTCAGGAAACATACAGAAAGGGCTTTAAATCTCTCTCTCAACATTTCCAAGATTACCTTGGGAATTTCTTCATAACTTTGTATGGAACGTGTACAGAGCCTTATCAGCAGCATATTGTCACACTAGCACACTGCCACTTCCATTCTTTAACAAGTAATATTTATGTATGTTTGATAAGAGACTTGCCACCTGCCCCAATCTGTCTGAAGTGGTAATAACACCGTTTGTTCGTGGACACTCGGTACTGAAGTGTGGACATGTAGCTTATGCTGTACATTCACAGGTATGTTATGCTATCATGATCAATAGTCTCTGGATGCCCTATGTGACTATCCATTTAAATATTATAACAGTCAGTATCTCTTAAATTGCTTATTGAACACTGACAGTTTAGAATGGGACTCTGAGGTGTCATGACTGTTGGAGCTGCTCCAGACAAATGAGCCAGTACAGTATTAGGACTAGAGCCAACCTCTTGATGAGAACACAGCGCATGTTAATCTAGCATTTCCATGCCCTATATTTAGGCCACTCCAACACGCTCAAAAAGAGGATGACAACAGTTTGGATGTGTGGTGCACTCAACTCTAATTTGATTGTACTAGTATTGGGTATCCACTGCCAAATACCCAGGCTTGCAGATGAGCAGTGTGCCATTATAAATTACATTTGTGTCTCAATTAAGTGCTCAGTGGGGCTTCTTTGAAATGTAACGGAACAAATTACAGCTGTCACTTTTAAAGAGAAAGAGATGATTGTTAATGGGAATGTACGATTTCTTTGTGGGTGCAATTACATTGTACTTGATACTGTATATTATTCTCCTAACTATTATTAATGTTCTTCCAAGTATGTCTTTATCAAAGTAATTTGAATAGAGAGCCTAATGACTGAATTTGTCTGTGGGCTATTGAATAATTATTCAATATTTGTCTTTACATAAATGTACTTGTGTGTGCGTCTGCATGACTGACCATTTACACCAATGCACTGTATGTGATGTATTGTATGTGAGTGTAAATCATTTAAGGGAGGAGCTCAGTGATTCTGACCCTTTGCTCTGATTGATAGCCTGGGCACATGTTAAAGATAGGCACCCTGTGGAACATCTGGCCAAACGTGGGCAGATGGTCAGACTGTATCTAGCAGCTTTAGTTGCCCAGGGGAAAGGAAAACACTTGTGTAACATCTGTACTGTGGAACTGAACATCCTAAACTCAAAAGGGAACCTGATATCCTGATGCCATGTGAGGTCATTCTGTCTGTCCAGCCATGTCTAATTCACTACAGCAGAGAGGGAGAGGGTGAGAGAAAGGATTTGTGATTTTGAAGTCCTGAAGTAAGCCATTTCACAGTTGGAATGAGAGGATAAAAATGGCTATGCAGCTACATTGTGAGACAGAGGTGGGGGAGAGTGTTGCTGTGCTGTCGCCAGGAGGGAACATAACAGATTGTCTTGGATTATCTGGTATGCTCCAGCACAAGAGGGAGCTGTATCCTCTCTATGGTGTGGTCATATTAAATAGACTGGAGATGGGCTTTGAGGATAGGATGTTATGCAGCATCAGTCCCCAGAGAATGTATTGAATAGAAAGGACTGCATTGTGTAACCTATGTGGAGTATATAATGTTTGTGCTCAGAAGAAGCGGAAGTGGGTCTGAGGTACAGGTATTGAATCTATTGTAGTGCATGTTTGTGCATTTGTGCCTTTCTTTTTTTCATTCAACTCGGTGTGGAGCCTATAGTATGCTCCACATTTTTCCAACCCAGTAATGTCTAGCCTAAGCCTATAAGTGTAGTTTATTGCAGTTTATTAGCCCTATTTCAGAAGCTTCCCAGCAATTTCACCTTTCGTGTCTTTATAATCAACTCTTCATCAAGGATGTCCCCAACTCTCCCTCATAATACCTTCTTGTCTCTGCTTATGATTAGACTTTTTAATAATGAATTAGCGACCCCCATCAGCCTGTGATCCACTGTCTCAGCAAGTCAATTTGTGTAACCAGTGGGATAGCCCAGGACTGAAAGTGGCCCTCTTACTTCCTTCTTTCATCCAATCTTATCTGGGCTATTACATTTCTCAGCAGTTGGGATTGAACAAAGAGAGACAATAACTGTGCCGCGCTCAGAGCTTTGGTGTATTCAAAGCACTAAACATTATTCATAATGATTTTGCATATCATATATATTTCCATATTTTATACAACTATTGGCATTCACAAGATGAAGAGTGTAAACAACTGTATGATAATACTCAGTAATGGACTTGGACAAATAAGTGCATACATGCTGTTTTATAATACATTCTTAATTATATTTCATGTCTCTTGCTAATCTTATTTATAGCCAGATTGATAGGATAGATTATGCTACAGTTGATCAGTGAGATGGGAGGGCATGTCACGCCATAGAGAGGCTTTTATTCTCTATTTTGGTTAGGCCAGGGTGTGACTAGGGTGGGCATTCTAGTTTCTTTATTTCTATGTTTTCTGTTTCTATGTTTTGGCCGGGTATGGTTCTCAATCAAGGACAGATGTCTATCGTTGTCTCTGATTGGGAATCATACTTAGGCAGCCTGTTTTTCCACCTTAGTTGTGGGTAGTTGACTTTGTTAGTGGCCTGTAAAGCCTTAGTAAGCGGTACGGTCGGGGTTTGTTTTTGTTGGCGACATTCAAAATAAAAAGAAATGTACGCTCACAACGCTGCACCTTGGTCCGGTCATTTCCCTGACGACGTTCGTGACAGGGCACTTTGCTATGAAACCTTGTAGGGAATAGGCCTATAACTGATTAATATGGATGTGTATGAAAAGCAGCTGACTAGTATAAAATGCATATCTTCTGGGATATGGGTAGGGCTATTATTTTACCATCACATAGTGTTATACTCCTTCAGTCAGTCTTTCCAATCATGGATTCTTTCAGCTGTATCACTGATATAATACCGTTCTTTGTTATTACTGTAGATAGAGTAAAATGCATAGAGTAGGCTATATTATTCAGTGAGTTGATGAGCCAAAACAGGGTTTCATTTCCCTCCAGTTGCTCCAGTAGCTGGTGGTGAAGTTGGCAGAAACTTTAGAGAGGAGATGTGATCAGCACAGTTCCTGAACTGTGGCAGTGTCTGTGGACAGAAACAATAGATATTCCACGCTGCCAAAGGAGATTCATATGCATTGTAATGAGCAGGTTAGTGTTTTCATCATGAATCTTGTTCTGAAGGCAGCTCTGCAGAGCGGTTACTAGCTGGCCCATCTAGCGGAAATCGCCCAGCTCTGCCCCCAGGGCAAGATTCATGACAATAAACTTCAACCTGCTTGTCACTTTGAGTACTTCCCCAACACCCTCGTCCCCCACATAGCTATAGCTTTTCGTGTAAATGTATTTGTTCTGATAGTATATCTCCTGTGGACTAAAATGATAATGTATACTCAAAATGCATTCTTCAAATTTATGGACTCACTCATAGGCACTATGTCAAACACATCTTAACTTCTCACAAAAGCACATTGGAACACCAGCACTCCCCCCCACCCCCTCATCAGCAGCCAATCCACATTTCAATTAGTTTCCTCTCTCGTTTAGATGGCTCGGGCTATCTCTTCCCGTATGCTAGCCACTGTGTCTAATGACTCTCAGTTTGCATTTCATTGGATTAGCAGGGAATGGCCGGGGACATGGCGTTGATGAGAGGTGACAATGAGCAGACATATGGTCACAGCTGGCTGCGGCTGGTGCTGCCACCACCACACACTTTGATCCAGTTCCCACTCACTGTCCCACAGCTGGAGCCAGACTTACGTCCCTAGGATCAGAAAGATACAGTATGTACTTGATGGAGCCTCAAGATCGGGCATAACAGGCATACCTGGCTTCACTGGTAGAGATACACCCAGTCAGGAGCTCAGCTCATAACCACTCCTCCTTTAATAGGGCTGCAGAGCCTCCTTTTGCATCATGCTTACTTAACATACACCACAGGAGGCTGCTGAGGGGAGGATGGCTCATAATAATGTCTGGAATGGAGTGAATGGAATGGCATCAAACACATGGAAATCATGTGTTTGATGTGTTCGATACCATTCCATTTTTTCCATTCCAGCCATTATTATGAGCCCTTCTTCCCCAATGAAGGCGCCACAGGCGGCCTGTGACCTACACCTCTGTAACATCCCACCATTTGTGTTTAATCGCTATCATGAAGCAGGTACTGTAGATGCAGATACAGTGGTTTAGTGGTAATAGTGAATTCCAATGCTTTTGTTAAGGGCAGACATTACATGTGTAGGATAGGGGTGGTTGTTTTAACACCATGCCCTGCCACAGGTCTTCTTCCTTCCATTATTGTGCTGATACAATGCACCAATCACCCGACCAATAAATCAATCCGCCAGCCAATAGCCATTACTTCGAATTAAAGCTGCCTGCTCTCCCTGGGAAACAGCTGAAATATTCATAAAAACAGCTTTCATTAGTGTGTATCGACCAAGCCATTATGAGCCATGCTGAAAAACCTGCCCTGTGCTCACAGGAAGCTGGGAGGGAGAGACTGGGAGGGAGAGACTGAGAGAGAGATGGGGATAGGGAGAGAGGGAGAAAGAAAGCCACATTTCCTGTAAATACATTTTTAGCAGAAAATAAATCTTGTCTCTGCCAGAATCTTTTGAATTTATCCCCTTTTAATGGAAAGAGGCTGGGGGCTTGGCGGGGTGGGGTGGGGGTGTCAGCCTAAATAATTAGCTCACTATGGTAGATAACTAGCACATCAATATGGGTCACATGTATATCACACCACGAGACGGACAAACTCTGCTGTTCCATTGGGGCAGATGCTAGCTGCGAGGATGCATCATTTCAGAAATGGTACAAGACTTTCTCTGTTTATTTTCAATGCTGCTGGTTCAGTTATACAGCAAGTCTTTGGCCAAAGCGGACATTGTAGTGCTTGTCCAGTAGATGGGGGTGGTGGTACAGACAGCTCCTCTGGTCAGGAAGAGTATAGCTATGGCATTGAGCCAACCTCTTCAGAATCCCAGCCCTCTTGCTGCTCTTCAACCAGACCTTGCTGTTTACCTCCACTCTTCATAACATCATTGAGAAATTGATAAGCACTGTAAAACCGGTCGGTGAGTATAATGACTCTTGTGGGTTTTACTTTGTTCATTGAGTGAAGCTTGTTCTAGTTCATCCCTCTTTACATTAACAGCCAGGTTAATGAATCATAGCGGAACAATGCTGAAGACGGAGAGGTCCTCAAATTACAGAATACGTACAAACAGTAGGGCTCACACAGTAGTGATAAGAGTTAGTGGGCTTATCTTGGTCATGTATCACCCTCTGCATATCAAACCGATAGGGTAGTGTGGTTCCCTTGCCTAGAAGAGCATGGGTATGGTAGATCGTCACCTGTCTAGAAGAGCATGGGTAGCCACTGGGCACAGATGTCAATTTAACATCTATTCCCATTGGTTCAGCGTAATTTCATTAAAATGACGTGGAAACAACGTTGAATCAACCCGTAAGTGCCCAGTGGGTAGTGGGTTCTTTTGCCTGGAAGACCATCTGCATTGTTATTTCTACCAGTCTTCTAAAGTATGGATAATGTTCTACTAGGCTGACACAGAATCGGAAGTGTTCCACTGGCCTGACATGGATAGTGTTTCACTTTTCCGGTAGAGTAGCTTCCTGTCTGCTATAGAATACGGCAGTGTAGGAGAGGAATGGCAATTTGTTTGTACTGCAAACTATACAATAATTACCAGTGTTTCTGCCTCCGTCTTTAAGAAGATGGTGAGCATCACACCGCAAGGAACACCTCCGCACTCATCATTATCGATAGCCGTAATTATGATCGAAGCTGGTGCAAGCATTGCTTACCGTACCTTTAGCATGTTCCTGTGTGTGTGTCAGTGAGGCTTTGTATGGGGCACATAATGTTGTTTAAATTCACAATTGGCAATGAAACAGTCCTCGAGTTTTGAAAACGGACAGAATCTGCTTCTCTTCATTATAACAAAGGCCGGGGTATAGCTTCAGATGTGCATTATCACTTACATCTCCATTTTCTCTCCCTCCCCTCAGTATGCTCACCACGTATTCAATTACTCCTGAGTTGATTACATACTTAAAATATGACATTGAAGGGCAAATGGCTACTTACTCGTGGTCGTTGGCTTGGCCAGTGGTGTGGTCTCTGACTGAACATTTTAGCTAACATTTTAGATACCGTCTTCTTGGCCATAGAGCCAAAACTGCTTCCATTGATCATCCTTGAGATGTTTCTACAACTTGATTGGAGTCCACCTGTGGTAAATTAAATTGATTGTATATGATTTGGAAAGGTACCTCAGTTGACAGTGCATGTCAGAGCAAAAACCAAGTCATGAGGTCGAAGGAATTTGTAGAGCTCCGAGACAGGATTGTGTTGAGGCAAAGATCGGGGGAAGGTGACCAAGAACCCAATCACCACTTTGACAGAGCTCCAGAGTTCCTCTGTGGAATGGGACAACCTTCCAGAAGGACAACCATCTCTGGCTCACTCCACCAATCGGGCCTTCATGGTAGAGTGTCCAGATGGAAGCCACTGCTCAATAAAAGGCACATGACAGTGTGCTTGGAGTTTGCCAAAAGCCACCTAAAGGACTAACAGACAACGAGAAACAACTCTTTGGCCTGACTGTCAAATCCATCCACCATCTCTACAGTGAAGCATGGTGGTGGCAGCAGCATCATGCTGTGGGGATTTTCCTCAGTGGCAGGGACTGGGAGACTGGTCAGGATTGAGGGAAGGTGAACCGAGCAAAGTACAGAGGGATCCTTGATGAAAACCTGCTCCAGAGCGCTCAGGACCTCAGACTGGAGCAAACATTCCAACAGGGCAATGACCCTAAGCACACAGCCAAGACAACTCCGGAGTTGCTTCGGGATAAGTCTCTGAATGTCTTTGCGTGCCCTGGACAGAGTCCGAACATTTTTGGTGGCAATTTGAATGCACATAAATACCGTGACTAGATCCTGAGGCCCATTGTTGTGTCTTTCATCTACTGCCATCACCTCATGTTTTATGATAATGAACAACCCCATGTCTTAAGGATCTCTACTCAATTCCTGGAAGCTGAAAATGTCCAATTTTTTTCATGGCCGCTCTGGATCGAAGTGTACAACAGCGTGTTCCAGTTCCCGCCAATATCCAACAACTTTGCACAGCCATTGAAGAGGAGTGAAGCCACAAGCCTGATCAACTCTATATGAAGGAGATGTGTCGCGCTGCAGGAGCCAAATGATGATCACACAAGATACTGACTGGTTTTCTGTTCCACACCCTTACTTGTTTTAATTAAGGTATCTGTGAACAACAGATGCATATCAATGTTCCTAGCTACAGTGGGGCAAAAAAGTATTTAGTCAGCCACCAATTGTGCAAGTTCTCCCACTTAAAAATATGAGAGAGGCCTGTAATTTTCATCATAGGTACACTTCAACTATGACAGACAAAATGAGAAAAGAAATCCAGAAAATCACATTGTAGGATTTCTAAGGAATTTATTTGCAAATGACAAACAAAAGTTTATCTCAATACTGTCATGTTGTGTCTTGTCTCTGTCCTTTCCCTTCACCCTGTCTCCCTCTGCTGGTCGTTGTTAGGTTACCTTTTCTCCCCCGCTTTCTCCCAGCTGTTCCTTGTCTCCTCTAACTACCCATTCACCCCGTTTCCCACCTGTTCCCTTTTTCCCTCTGATTAGGTCCCTATATCTCTCTCTGTTTCTGTTCCTGTCCTTGTCGGATTCTTGTTTGTGTTTCATGCCTGAGCCAGACTATCGTCATGTTTGCTGTAACCTTGTCCTGTCCTGTCGGAATCTGCCGGTCTATCTGAGCCTACCTATGTTTGGTTATTAAAGAAGCTCTGTTTAAGTTAGTTCGCTTTTGGGTCCTCATTCACTCACCATAACAGAAGAATCCGACCAAGAATGGACCCAGCGACTTCGGATCCTCTCCACTCAGCCGTCGGGATCCAGGGAGCGATGCTAGGCAGACACGAGCAGGAAGTGTCTGCTGCTCGACATGCCGTTGAGACCCTGGCCACCCAAGTCTCCAACCTCACAGAACAGGTTCACCATCTCCGCCTCGATCCACCGGCCACTTCCAGGGCTTTCGAATCTCCGGAGCCCAGAATCAATAACCCGCCGTGTTACTCTGGGGAGCCCACTGAATGCCGCTCGTTCCTCACCCAGTGTGATATTGTGTTTTCTCTCCAGCCCAACACTTACTCCAGGAGCACTGCTCGTGTCGCCTACGTCATATCTCTCCTTATTGGACGGGCTCGTGAGTGGGGCACGGCAATCTGGGAGGCAAGGGCTGAGTGTACTAACCAGTATCAGGACTTTAAGGAGGAGATGATACGGGTTTTTGATCGATCTGTTTTTGGGGAGGAGGCTTCCAGGGCCCTGTCTTCCCTATGTCAAGGTAATCGATCCATAACAGACTACTCTATTGAGTTTCGCACTCTTGCTGCCTCCAGTGGCTGGAACGAGCCGGCTTTGCTCGCTCGTTTTCTGGAGGGTCTCCGCGCAGAGGTAAAGGATGAGATTCTCTCCCGGGAGGTTCCTTCCAGCGTGGATTCCCTGATTGAACTCGCTATTCGCATTGAGCGACGGGTTGATCTGCGTCACCGAGCTCATGGAAAGGAGCTCGCGTTCTCCGTTGCCCCCCTCTCCGCATCACTACCATCTTCCTCTGCCGGCTCGGGAGCTGAGCCTAGGCAGCTGGGAGGTATCCGCATCTCGACTAAGGAGAGGGAACGGAGAATCACCAACCGCCTCTGTCTCTATTGCGGTTCTGCTGGTCATTTTGTCACTTCATGTCCAGTAAAAGCCAGAGCTCATCAGTAAGCGGAGGGCTACTGGTGAGCGCTACTACTCCTGTCTCTCCTTCAAGATCCTGCACTACCTTGTCGGTCCATCTACGCTGGACCGGTTCGTCAGCTTCCTGCAGTGCCTTAATAGACTCTGGGGCGGAGGGCTGTTTTATGGACGAGACCTGGGCTCGGGAACATGACATTCCCCTCAGACAGTTAAGGGAGTCCACGGCCTTGTTCGCCCTGGATGGTAGTCCTCTCCCCAGGATTCAGCGTGAGACGCTACCTTTAACCCTCACTGTTTCTGGTAATCATAGCGAAACCATTTCTTTTTTGATTTTTCGTTCACCTTTTACACCTGTTGTTTTGGGCCATCCCTGGCTAGTTTGTCATAATCCTTCTATTAATTGGTCTAGTAATTCTATCCTCTCCTGGAACGTCTCTTGTCATGTGAAATGTTTAATGTCTGCTATCCCTCCTGTTTCCTCTGTCTCTTCTTCACAGGAGGAGCCTGGTGATTTGACAGGGGTGCCGGAGGAATATCACGATCTGCGCACGGTGTTCAGTCGGTCCAGGGCCACCTCTCTTCCTCCACACCGGTCGTATGATTGTAGTATTGATCTCCTTCCGGGAACCACTCCCCCCCGGGGTAGACTATACTCTCTGTCGGCTCCCGAACGTAAGGCTCTCGAGGATTATTTGTCTGTAGCTCTTGACGCCGGTACCATAGTCCCCTCCTCCTCTCCCGCCGGAGCGGGGGTTTTTTTTGTCAAGAAGAAGGACGGGTCTCTGCGCCCCTGCATAGATTATCGAGGGCTGAATGACATAACAGTTAAGAATCGTTATCCGCTTCCTCTTATGTCTTCAGCCTTCGAGATCCTGCAGGGAGCCAGGTTTTTCACTAAGTTGGACCTTCGTAACGCTTACCATCTCGTGCGCATCAGGGAGGGGGACGAGTGGAAGACGGCGTTTAACACTCCGTTAGGGCACTTTGAATACCGGGTTCTTCCTTTCGGCCTCGCTAACGCTCCAGCTGTCTTTCAGGCATTAGTCAATGATGTCCTGAGAGACATGCTGAACATCTTTGTTTTCGTTTACCTTGACGATATCCTGATTTTTTCACCGTCACTCCAGATTCATGTTCAGCACGTTCGACGTGTCCTCCAGCGCCTTTTAGAGAATTGTCTTTTTGTGAAGGCTGAGAAGTGCACTTTTCATGCCTCCTCCGTCACATTTCTCGGTTCTGTTATTTCCGCTGAAGGCATTAAGATGGATCCCGCTAAAGTCCAAGCTGTCATTGATTGGCCCGTCCCTAAGTCACGCGTCGAGCTGCAGCGCTTTCTCGGCTTCGCGAACTTCTATCGTCGTTTCATCCGTAATTTCGGTCAGGTGGCCGCTCCTCTCACAGCCCTTACTTCTGTCAAGACGTGCTTTAAGTGGTCCGTTTCCGCCCAGGGAGCTTTTGATCTCCTCAAGAATCGTTTTACATCCGCTCCTATCCTTGTTACACCTGACGTCTCTAGACAGTTCGTTGTTGAGGTTGACGCGTCAGAGGTGGGCGTGGGAGCCATTCTTTCTCAGCGCTCCCTCTCTGACGACAAGGTCCACCCATGCGCGTATTTTTCTCATCGCCTGTCGCCGTCGGAACGTAACTATGATGTGGGTAACCGCGAACTGCTCGCCATCCGGTTAGCCCTAGGCGAATGGCGACAGTGGTTGGAGGGGGCGACCGTTCCTTTTGTCGTTTGGACTGACCATAGGAACCTTGAGTACATCCGTTCTGCCAAACGACTTAATGCGCGTCAGGCGCGTTGGGCGCTGTTTTTCGCTCGTTTCGAGTTCGTGATTTCTTATCGTCCGGGCTCTAAGAACACCAAGCCTGATGCTTTGTCTCGTCTCTTCAGTTCTTCAGTAGCCTCCACTGACCCCGAGGGGATTCTCCCTGAGGGGCGTGTTGTCGGGTTGACTGTCTGGGGAATTGAGAGGCAGGTAAAACAAGCGCTCACTCACACTCCGTCGCCGCGCGCTTGTCCTAGGAACCTTCTTTTCGTTCCCGTTCCTACTCGTCTGGCCGTTCTTCAGTGGGCTCACTCTGCCAAGTTAGCCGGCCACCCTGGCGTTCGGGGTACGCTTGCTTCCATTCGCCAGCGTTTTTGGTGGCCCACCCGGGAGCATGACACGCGTCGTTTCGTGGCTGCTTGTTCGGTCTGCGCGCAGACTAAGTCCGGTAACTCTCCTCCTGCCGGCCGTCTCAGGCCGCTTCCTATTCCCTCTCGACCGTGGTCTCACATCGCCTTAGATTTTGTCACCGGACTGCCTTCGTCAGCGGGGAAGACTGTTATTCTTACGGTTGTCGATAGGTTCTCTAAGGCGGCTCATTTCATTCCCCTTGCTAAGCTTCCTTCTGCTAAAGAGACGGCACAAATCATCATCGAGAATGTTTTCAGAATTCATGGCCTTCCGGCAGACGTCGTTTCGGACAGAGGTCCGCAATTCACGTCTCAATTTTGGAGGGAGTTTTGCCGTTTGATTGGGGCTTCCGTCAGTCTCTCTTCCGGCTTTCACCCCCAGTCTAACGGTCAAGCAGAACGGGCCAATCAGACTATTGGTCGCATCTTACGCAGTCTTTCTTTTCGCAACCCTGCGTCTTGGTCAGAACAGCTCCCCTGGGCAGAATACGCCCACAACTCGCTTCCTTCGTCTGCGACCGGGCTATCTCCTTTTCAGAGTAGCCTCGGGTACCAGCCTCCGCTGTTCTCATCTCAGTTCGCCGAGTCCAGCGTCCCCTCCGCTCAGGCTTTTGTCCAACGTTGCGAGCGCACCTGGAAGAGGGTCAGGTCTGCACTTTGCCGTTATAGGGCGCAGACTGTGAGGGCTGCTAATAAGCGTAGAACTAAGAGTCCTAGATATTGTCGCGGTCAGAGAGTTTGGCTCTCCACTCAGAACCTTCCCCTTAAGACGGCTTCTCGCAAGTTGACCCCGCGGTTCATTGGTCCGTTCCGTATTTCTCGGGTCATTAATCCTGTCGCAGTTCGACTTCTTCTTCCGCGATACCTTCGTCGCGTCCACCCGGTCTTCCATGTCTCCTGTATTAAGCCCGTTCTTCGCGCCCCCGCTCGTCTTCCCCCCCCCCCCCCCATCCTTGTCGAGGGCGCACCCATCTACAGGGTCCGCAGGATTTTGGACATGCGTCCTCGGGGCCGTGGTCACCAGTACCTTGTCGATTGGGAGGGGTACGGTCCTGAGGAGAGGAGTTGGGTTCCCTCTCGGGACGTGCTGGACCGTGCGCTGATCGAGGATTTCCTCCGTTGCCGCCAGGTTTCCTCCTCGAGTGCGCCAGGAGGCGCTCGGTGAGTGGGGGGGTACTGTCATGTTGTGTCTTGTCTCTGTCCTTTCCCTTCACCCTGTCTCCCTCTGCTGGTCGTTGTTAGGTTACCTTTTCTCCCCCGCTTTCTCCCAGCTGTTCCTTGTCTCCTCTAACTACCCATTCACCCCGTTTCCCACCTGTTCCCTTTTTCCCTCTGATTAGGTCCCTATATCTCTCTCTGTTTCTGTTCCTGTCCTTGTCGGATTCTTGTTTGTGTTTCATGCCTGAGCCAGACTATCGTCATGTTTGCTGTAACCTTGTCCTGTCCTGTCGGAATCTGCCGGTCTATCTGAGCCTACCTATGTTTGGTTATTAAAGAAGCTCTGTTTAAGTTAGTTCGCTTTTGGGTCCTCATTCACTCACCATAACAAATACTTTGTTATATACCCTTTGTTGGCAATGACAGAGGTCAAACATTTTCTGTAAGTCTTCACAAGGTTTTCACACACTGTTGCTGGTATTTTGGCCCATTCCTCCATGCAGATCTCCTCTAGAGCAATGATGTTTTGGGGCTGTTGCTGGGCAACACAGACTTTCAACTCCCTCCAAATATTTTCTATGGGGTTGAGATCTGGAGACTGGCTAGGCCACTCCAGGACCTTGAAATGCTTCTTACGAAGCCACTCCTTCGTTGGCCGGGCGGTGTGTTTGGGATCATTGTCATGCTGAAAGACCCAGCCACGTTTCATATTCAGTGCCCAAAAGTTTTATTTTGGGTTCATCTGACCATATGACCTTCTTCTGGATCATCCAAATGCTCTCTAGCAAACTTCAGACGGGCCTGGACATGTACTGGCTTAAGCAGGGGGACACGTCTGGCACTGCAGGATTTGAGTCCCTGGTGGCGTAGTGTGTTACTGATGGTGGGCCTTGTTACTTTGGTCCCAGCTCTCTGCAGGTCATTCACTAGGTCCCCCCGTGTGGTTCTGGGATTTTTGCTCACCATTCTTGTGATCATTTTGACCCCACGGGGTGAGATCTTGCGTGGAGCCCCAGATAGAGGGAGATTATCAGTGGTCTTCTATGTCTTCCATTTCCTAATAATTGCTCCCACAGTTGATTTCTTCAAACCAAGCTGCTTACCTATTGCAGATTCAGTCTTCCCAGCCTGGTGCAGGTCTACAATTTTGTTTCTGGTGTCCTTTGACAACTCTTTGGTCTTGGCCATAGTGGAGTTTGGAGTGTGACTGTTTGAGGTTGTGGACAGGTGTCTTTTATACTGATAACAAATTCAAACAGGTGCCATTAATACAGGTAACGAGTGGAGGACAGAGGAGCCTCTTAAAGAAGAAGTTACAGGTCTGTGAGAGCCAGAAATCTTGCTTGTTCTTAGGTGACCAAATACTTATTTTCCACCATAATTTGCAAATTCATTAAAAATCCTACAATGTGATTTCCTGGATTTTTTTTCTCATTTTGTCTGTCATAGTTGAAGTGTACCTATGATGAAAATTACAGGCCTCTCTCATCTTTTTAAGTGGGAAAACTTGCACAATTGGTGGCTGACTAAATACTTTTTTGCCCCACTGTATGTGAAATCCATAGATTAGGGCCTAAAGAATTTATTTAAATTGACTGATTTCCTAATATGAACTGTAACTCTGTATACGAACTGAAAATGTTGCATGTTGCATTTATATTTTTGTTCAGTATAATTTTAAACTTTGCTTACATTTGTATATGATCACATGTCTTTGCCCTGTTGGAAGCTGTCTGAGCTTGGAGGGTACTATGGTGTTGAATGCTGATCTGAAGTCAATGAACAGCATTCTTATATACTGTAGGTATTGTTTTTGTCCAGACGGGATAGGGCAATGTGCAGTGTGATGTCGATTGCATCCTCTGTGGACCTGTTGGGGCGGTATGAAAACTGAAGTGGGTCTAGGGTGGTCGGTAAGGTGGAGGTGATATGATCCTTGACTAGCCTCTCAAAGCACTTCATGATGATGGAAGTGAGTGCAACGGGGCGGTAGTCATTTAGTTCAGTTATCTTTGCCTTGTTGGGTACAGGAACAATGGTAGCCATATTGAAGCATGTGGGGACAACAGACTGGGATAGGGAGCGATGGAATGTGTCTGTTAACACAACAGCCAGCTGGTCTGTGCATGCTCGGAGGACGTGGCTTGGGATGCCGTCTGGGGCAGCAGCCTTGCGAGGGTTAACACATTTAAATGTTTTACTCATGTTAGCCACAGAGAAGGATAGGGGGGGTCACAGTCCTTGTTCGTGAGCCGTGACGGTGGCACTGTATTATACTCAAATCGGGGAAAGAAGGTGTTTAGTTTGTCTGGAAGCATGATGTCCGTGTCCGTGGTGTAGCTGGTTTTTCTTTTTGTTGTCCATGATTTCCTGTGGACCCTGCCACACATGTCTTGTGTCTGAGTTGTTGCATTGCAACTCCACCTTGGTCCTTGTACCAGCATTTTACTTGTTTGATTGCCTTGCTGAGGGAATAACTACACTGTTTATATTCAGCCTCATTTTCAGACATCATTCCATGGTTAAATGCAGCAGTTCTCGCTTTCAGTTTTGTGCGAATGCTGCCATCCACCCACTGTTTCTGGTTAGGGTAGGTTTTAATAGTCACAGTGGGTACAACATCTCCAATGCACATCTTTATGAACTCACTCACCGAGTCAGCATATAGGTTGATGTTGTTCTCTGAGGCTGAACGGAACATATTCCAGTCCACGGGATCAAAAAAATATTGAAGCATGGCTTCCAATTAGTCATACCAGCATTGAGTGGTACCTTCTGTTTGAGTTTCTGCCTATAAGACAATAGGTGGCGTCGTGGTCGGATTTGCCGAAGGGGGGGGGGGGGGGGGGATGCATCAGGGAAGTTAGAGTAGCAGTGGTCAAGAGTATTACATCTGCGCGTAGTGCAATCAATGCTGATATAATTTAGGTAGCTTTTGTTCTCAATATGCTTTGTTTAAATCCCCCAGCTACAATACATGCATCCTCAGGATATATGGTTTCCAGTTTACGTAGAGTCCAAGTTCTTTGAGGGCCGTCTTAGTGTCTGCTTGAGGGGGAATGTGCACAATTGTGACTATAACTGACAAGAATTATCTTGGTAGGTAAAATGGCCAGCATTTGATTGTAAGGAATTCTAGGTCGGTTAAGCAGATGGACTTGAGTTATTGTATGTTGTTATGATTACATCATGAGTCGTTAATCATAAAGCACACACCCCCACCCTTCCTCTTCCCAGAGGGGTGTTTATCTCTGTCGACACGATGCATGGAGAAGCCCGGTGGCTGAATCGATTCGGACAACATATCCCGAGAGAGCCATATTTCCGTGAAACAGAGAATGTTACAATCTCTGATGTCTCTCTGGAATGCAACCCTTGCTCGAATTTCATCTACATTGTTGTCGAGAGACTGGATATTGGCGAGTAGTATACTCGGGAGCAGTGGGCGATGTGCATGTCTACAGAGCCTGACCAGGAGGCCACTCCGTCTCCCCCTTCTGCGGCACCGTTGTTTTGGGTCGGCTACTGGAATTAGATCCATTGTCCTGGGTGGTGCAGTGAACAGAGGATCCGCTTCGGGAAATTTGTATTCCTTTTTGTAATGTTGGTAAGTTGACATTGCTCTTATATCCAATAGTTTTTTCCGGCTGTATGTAATAAGACTTAAGATTTCCTGGGCTATCAATGTAAAAAAAATAGTACATAAAAAAAACTAAATACTGCATAGTTTCCTAAGAACTCGAAGTGAGGCGACCAGCGCCATCTTGAAAATGGCGCAGACAAATTGCTCCATATCAAGGGTTTCAATAGCAAAGTTACATTATGTAATGGTTTTGTTGGGTTGTCAACCATAGTGAATTCAAAGTGAATGGATTTAGGTTAAAAGTGGATAAAAGTAGGCTAAACGTGACTACATGATTCCATATGTGTTATTTCATAGTTTTAATGTCTTCACTATTATTCTACAACTTAGAAAATAGTAAAAATAAAGAAAAGCCCTTGAATGAGTAGGTGTGTCCAAACTTTGACTGGTACTGTATATACAGTGCCGTCGGAAAGTATTTAGACCCCTTGACTTTTTCCACATTTTGTTACGTTACATTCTTATTCTAAAATGGATACAATAAAAATGTTTCCTCATGTCACGCCTGCTCCTGCTCTCACTCTCTGGCAGAGGGCAGGCTGCCCTTCATTACGCACACCTGTCAACATCACTACGCGCAGCTGTGCAATATTGGACTCATCTGGACTCCATTACTTTGTTGAATGCCCTTCTATATCTGTCTGTTCCTCAGTTGGTTCCCCGTGTCAGCATTATTGCCGTTATGTCATTTTGTTCTCCCGTCCAGACATTTTCCAGTAAATGTTGACTCCCTGTACTTGCCCCAGCATTGATCCTCACACCTCATCAATCTACACACAATACCACATGATGACAAAGCAAAAATATGTTTTCAGAAAATGCTGCTAATATATTAAAAATTACAAACAGAAATACCTTATTTACATACGTTTTCAGACCCTTTGCTATGAGAGCTCCAGAGTTCCTATGTTTAGATGGGAGAACCTCCCAGAAGGACAACCATCTCTGCAGCAATCCACCAATTAGGCTTTCATGGTAGAGGGGCCAGACGTAAGCCACTCCTCAGGTCTGATGAAACAAAGATTGAGCTTTCTGGCTTGAATGCCTAGCGCCATATCTGAAGGAAACCTGGCACCATCCCTATGGTGAAGCATGGTGGTGGTAGCATCTTGCTGTTGGGATGTTTTTCAGCGGCAGGGACTGGGAGACTAGTCAGGATCGAGGAAAAGATGATAGGAGCAAAGCACAGAGACATCCTTGATTAAAACCTGTCCCAGAGCACTCAGGACCTCAGATTTGGGTGAAGGTTCACCTTCCAACAGGACAACCTCCATAAACACACAGTCAAAACAACACAAGAGTGGATTCAGCCAGAGCTGGGACTAAACAGCTCCCTCTGCAACTGTATCCTGGACTTCCTGACGGCCGCCCCCAGGTAGTAAGGGTAGGTAACAACACATCCGCCACACTGATCCTGAACACAGGGGCCCCTTGGGGGTACTCCCTGTTTACTCATGACTGCACTGCCGGGCACGACTCTAACACCCTCGTTAAAGTTGCCGACAACAACGAGACAGCCTATAGGGAGGAGGTCAGAGACCTGGTCGTGTGGTGCCAGGACAGCAACCTCTCCCTCAACGTGATCAAGACTAAGGAGATGATTGTGGACTGCAGGAAAAAAAGAGGACGCCCCCATTCTCATCGACGGGGCTGCAGTGGAGCAGGTTGAGAGCTTCAAGTTCCTTGGTGTCCACATAACCAACAAACTAACATGGTCCAAGCAAACCATGACAGTTGTGAAGCAGGCACGACAAAACCTATTCCCCCTCAGGAGACTGAAAAGATTTGGCATGGGTCCTCAGATCCTCAAAAGGTTCTACAGCTGCACCATCGAGGGCATGGTTGCATCAATGCTATGGCAACTGCTCGGCCTCCGACCGCAAGGCACTACAGAGGGTATTGCGAACGGCCCAGTACATCACTGGGACCAAGCTTCTTACCATCCCGGACCTCTATACCAGGCGGTGTCAGAGGAAGGCCCTGACAATTGTCAAAGAGTCCAGCCACCCTAGTCATAGACTGTTCTCTCTGCTACCACACTGCAAGCAGTTCCCGGAGCGCCAAGTCTAGGTTCAAGAGGCTTCTATACAGCTTCTACCCCCAAGCCACAAGACTCTTGAACATCTAGTCAAATGGCTACCCAGACTATTCACATTGCCACCCCTCCCCTCTGCACACCACTGTCACTCTGTTGTCATCTATGCATAGTCACTTTAATTAACTCTACCTACATGCACTGTACATACTACCTCAACTAACCGGTGCCCCCACACATTGACTCTGTACCGGCACCCACCTGTATGTATTGTTATTTTTTACTGCTCCTCTTTAAATACTTGTTACTTTTATCTCTTATTGAACGCGATCGAACATCTCTGGAGAGACCTCAAAATAGCTGTGCAGCGATGCTCCCAATCCAACCTGAAAGAGCTTGAGAGGATCTACAGAGAAGAATGGGTGAAACTCTCCAAATACAGGTATGCCAAGCTTGTAGTGTCATACCCAAGAAGACTCAAGGCTGTAATTACTGCCAAAGTGCTTCAGCAAAGTACTGAGTAAAGGGTCTAAATACTTTTGTAAATGTGATTTTTCAGTTCATAAAAAAAAGGTTTTTGCTTTGTCATTTTGGGGCATTGTGAGTAGATTGATGAAGGAAAAATAACTATTGAATCAATTTTAGAATAAGGCTATGTCATGACTATCCTGGTTGAGGATCCAAGGCCTCAGATCAGCTTGCCAAATGGCTGACAGATAGCCAGGCCCTGGGCCATATTTATGACACCTTCACACCCTGTCGTAAATCAAGTGACAGAGAACTCCCCCTCTGGCTCTCTAGTAGCAAGATTGGAATGTCTTTGTTACAGAGACATTTTGCCACCCAAAACCTTTTTGTCCAAAAAACTGAATATAGGAACCAGATAGAGTTAGATTACTTGTTATTACTGCATTGTCGGAACTAGAAGCACAAGCATTTCGCTACACTCGCATTAACATCTGCTAACCATGTGTATGTGACAAATAAAATTTGATTTGATTTGATATAGTTTTAAACTCTTATGGCTGCGATCTCCATACAGGGATCAACATCAGGGGCAATTTCAGAGTGACAACTAAAAATACAACATCGTAACATTAAACATTCTTGAAAATGCAAGTGTCTTACATCCTTCAAAAGATTAGGATCTTGGTAATCAAACTACGTTTTCCGATTTAAAATAGCTATTAGAGAGAACAAATACCATGCTTTTGTTTGAGAAGAGCAATCAACAACAAAAACATTTTCCGCCATGACAGTTTTTACACATTCACATCTGAAGGTAAAATTATAACTTACATTCTGATATCTTGCTCTTATTTCTCTTCCTGAGGGTCCCAGTGATCAAATGAAGTGTCGTTTTCTTTGATATAATCAATTTTTATACCCTAAATCGAAACATTTTGTAACCAGTTTGTGCCGTGAATTCCATCTCTATCAATTTTTTACGGAGCATTCGACGTTATTACAAACGGTAAACCATCGTTTATCTAGTCATGGTTGGTTTCAGTGCATTCCTCTGGATGTTTGCAACACAGCCAAACATCCTAGTTTTTTTGTGGGGTGTATTGACTGAAGTGAACTGATTTGAAGACAACGAGACATGACTATCTTGTGCACCAATAATTTTAGCGAAGCTTCGTTGATTGACTGTTATTCTGCCCAATGACCACTGATCTTCTTGAAATCTAGCTGGGTAGATAGCCAATGAGCTGAGGTAAACGCCAGTATGTAATGGTTTTGGGTTGGACCACCATTCCTTGTTTGTAAATGCACGTGTAAGGAACTCCATTCTCGCCTTGACTATCAGAGGAGTTGCTGTGACGCTTGTTACGCGCAGCAGTATTTCGGAAAGTTGTATTTTCAACGATTTCATTGAAGACATCATGGCGAATAAATCAGGAAAAGCGAAGTCAAAGTCTAAAGTGAAAGAGAGACAGATTTTTTGTTTGAGGAATCTTTGAGTGTTAAGATTCAAACAGGAACTGAGGAGCTGTTTCTGCAAGGACAGGACATACTTCTGGACGGGTAAGTGCTAATGCCGTTTTATGAAATATATATATATATATATATATATATATATATTTTTTTTTTGCAAATAAAATAAAATATAATATATATATTTTGCAATTTGCAATGAAATGTGTGGTTTGTTTGTTTGTGTGTGTGTGTGTGTTGGTATATTTGTGTGTGTGTGTGTGTGTGTGTGTGTGTGTATGTGTATATATGTATGTGTGTGTGTACATATATATTCCATGTCAGATATATATATTTTCAATTTTTTTATTCAAATGGAATGGAGTAGAACAGCAAACACACACATGGCCACTGCGCCTGCTACTCCTCTCCATTTCCATATGAAATAGCCATTGGGTGCTGTTCAGGGGAGGGCAGGCCCACAACAATGGCTGGAGTTAATCTCTTTGATCTCTAGGGGCGCTTTTTCATTTTTGGATAAAAAACGTTCCCGTTTTAAGCGCGATATTTTGTCACGAAAAGATGCTCGACTATGCATATTCTTGACAGTTTTTGAAAGAAAACACTCTGAAGTTTCAGAATCTGCAAAGATATTGTCTGTAAGTGCCCCAGAACTCATTCTACAGGCGAAACCAAGATGATGCGTCAACCAGGAAATGAGCAGATTTCTGAAGCTCTGTTTTCCATTGTCTCCTTATATGGCTGTGATTGCGCAAGGAATGAGCCTACACTTTCTGTCGTTCCCCCAAAGTGTTAGCAGCATTGTGACGTATTTGTAGGCATATCATTGGAAGATTGACCATAAGAGACTACATTTTCCAAGTGTCCGCCTGGTGTCCTGCGTGGAATTCGGTGCGCAATTGCCAGCTGCTTGTACTTTTCCATTTGATTGAGGGGAGAAACCATGCTTCCAAGAACGATATTTCAATGAAGAGATATGTGAAAAACACCTTGAGGATTGATTCTAAACAACGTTTGCCATGTTTTCAGTCGATATTATGGAGTTAATTTGGAAAAAAGTTTGCGTTTTGAGGACTGAATTTTCGTTTTTTTTTGGTAGCCAAATGTGATGTATAAAACGGAGCTATTTCTAATACACAAAGAATCTTTTTGGAAAAACTGAGCATCTGCTATCTAACTGAGAGTATCCTCATTGAAAACATCAGAAGTTCTTCAAAGGTGAATGATTTTATTTGAAGGCTTTTATGTTTTTGTTGAAATGTTGCGTGCTGGATGCTAACGCTAATGCTAACGCTAAATGCTACGCTAGCTAGCTACTTTTACACAAATTATTGTTTTCCTATGGTTGAGAAGCATATTTTGAAAATCTGAGATGACAGTGTTGTTTACAAAAGGCTAAGCTTGAGAGATGGCATATTTATTTAATTTAATTTGCGATTTTCATGAATAGTTAACGTTGCGTTATGGTAATGAGCTTGAGTCTGTATTCCTGATACCGGATCCGGGATGGGGAGATCAGAGAGGTTAAATGGAACAGCACTTTACCTTAGTGACTGTTCTCTCTGCTCTATACAATACATATCTATTTTATGTGATGATAAAAGGCTCATACAATACAAAAAAAATGAACTTGTTGTGTACAACACCCGTTGAATATGGCCGGTGTCAGTAAAAAAAAAGCATAATAAAATTGCTGCCAACAAAACACCATTTCCAAGGCTTAGACTCGTGACTAGAGGGATAAATACTAAGAAAAAGATAGAGAAATTAACTTAAAGAAAAATATATTTACAAAAAAAGAAGAGAAAGAAAGCTGTTCAATCTTACATAATTGTTCAACTGCGTCTAAGCAGTCCGTCCCAATAAAACAACAACAACAATCTATCTTGTCCTACATTTTGCAAACTGGAGGTCGGAAAACTGACTTTGGAACTACTCAATTCTGTGTATTTTCGAGGTGTTTCACAAAGGATTCTTTAGTCTAACACAGTGGCCCTCTGTAGTGCAGTGGTCCATCATCTTTATGCAATTTGTCAGTGAGGCTGTAGAATGGTTGAGTCTGGGCAGATCTGGGCTCCATCTGGGATTTGTTTGCCATTCCCATGTGGGCGCTGTGACGGATGGCAGTAGAGTACCACATCAATACAAAAGCCCTGCCATCACTGGAACATTCCAATTTACCTCTCCAGTGTGTCAGTTCGAGCAAGAGAGGCAGCGAGATATAGAGAGACGGGAATGAGAGCAGAGAAAAGAGAGAGACAATGATGTTGGAGTATTAGAGCATCCTTTATATCATTTAGAGTGGACATTGGCACGTAAATGTTAAAGAACACATTCTGTTTTCTCCTCTAATTGCCCTATCCTGATCAAACACATTTTAAATACTTTATTTGGAATCCCCTTCAAACGCATAACGGTATGCAAACATACACACACGCACAGACACTGGGGTAGAATTTTCACACCAGAATTTTTTTTATAATTCCTCAAGCTTCACAAATGAACGACAGACTGATTATAAATGCATTTTCCAATGGTAACGGCTAAAGTGTGTTTCTAGTTTTCAGCACCGCTGCCTTCAAATCCCTTAGAGTCGATGTCCATGCTCGCAGCCGCACCAAAAGCGAATTAGCATAATACAAAAATCCCCATCAAAATCCGTCTGTTTAAGCTAGAGTATATATTTTTTTGCATGGACAGCGTCTCAATCCACCTCATCTGCTTTTGCACATTTTGTTGTGTCACAGCCTGAATTCAAAATTGATTAAACTGATTTGTTTTTCTCAGCCATCTACACACAATACCCCATAAAGACAAAGTGAAGACATGTTTTAAGAAACGTTTGCAAATGTATTCAAAATGAAATAAAGAAATATCTAATTTACATAAGAATTCACAGCCCAGCTGTGACTCTTTCTATGAATGTCTCTAAGAGCTTTCCACACATGGATTGTACAATATTTGCCCCTTTATTATTTTTTAAATTCTTCAAGCTCAAATTGCTTGTTGATCTTTGCTAGACAACCATTTTCAAGTCTTACCATAGATTTTCAAGCAGATTTAAGTCAACTTTAACTCAGCCAAGAACATTCACTCTCTTCTTGGTAAGCTACTCTTGTGTTGTAGGTTATTTTCCTGCTGAACGGTGAAATCATCTCCCACTGTCTGGTGGGAAAGCAGACTGAACCAGATTTTCCTCTAGGATTTTGCCTGTGCTTACCTTGATTCCGTTTATTTTTTATCCTGAAAACTGCCAAGACCTTAACAATTACAAGCGATACCCATAACATGATGCAGCCAGCACTATGTTTGAAAATACGGAGTGATACTCATTAATTTGTTGTATTGGTTTTGTTCCGAACATAAAACTTTGTATTCAGGACAAAAAGTCCTTTTGCAGTATTATTTTAGTGCCGTGTTGCCAATAGGATGCATGTTTTGTGAGTTATTAATTAAGCAACTTTTTTTTACCCCTGAACTTATTTAGGATTTCCATAACAAAGGGGTTTAATACTTATTGACTGAAAACATTTCCGCTTCTCATTATGTAAATATTTTGAAAAAACATAATTCTACTTTGACATTATGGGGTATTTTGTGTAGGCCAGTGACCCAAAAAATCTAACGTAATACATTTTAAATACAGGCTGTAGGCTTCAGTGTAGCTGCTCTGCCATGGAAACCCATTTCATTAAGATCCCGATGGAAGCAATGTGGAGATTGCATGGAGATTGGAGATTGCATGGCTGTGTGCTTGATTTTATGCACCTGTCAGCAACTGGTGTGCATGAAAATTGTAAAAAAATAAATAAAAATACCTTATTTACATAAGTATTAAGAACCTTTGCTATGAAACTTGAGCTCGGGTGCATCCTGTTTTCATTGATCATCCTTGATGTTTCTACAACTTGATTGGAGTCAACCTGTGATTAATTAAATTGATTGGACATGATTTGGAAAGGCACGCCGCTGTCTATATAAGGTGCCACAGCATGTCAGAGCAAAAAACAAGCCATGAGGTTGAAGGAACTTCCATAGAGTTCCGAGACAGGATTTTATCGAGGCAGATCTGGGGAAGGGTACCAAAAAATGTCTGCAGCATTGAAGGTCCCCAAGAACACAGTGGCCTCCATCATTCTGAAATGGAAAACATTTGGAACCACCAAAACACTTCCTAGAGCTGGACAACAACCATAAGCCAAGACAATGCAGGAGTGGCTTCAAGTCTTTGAATGTCCTTGAGTGGCCCAGCCAGAGCCCGGACTTGAACCCAATCTCTGGAGAGACCTGAAAATAGCTGTGCAGTGATACTCCCCATCCAACCTGACAGAGCTTTCAAAAATTTCTAAAAACCTGTTTTTGCTTTGTCATTTTGTGGTATTGTGTGTAGATTGATGAGGGGATAAACTATTTAATCCATTTTAGAATAAGGCTGTAACAAAATGTGGAAAGAGTGAAGGGGTCTGAATACTTTCCAAATGCACTGTATTTATAGTATACTTAAGATATACTAGAAAAGTACATATTGTATTTTTAGTATATTTTTAGATGTTTATGTATATTTAAGTTTACTTTAGTATACTTGTAATATATTAAAATAAAATACAATTCCCACTTGGAGACAGAGAGAGGGAGACAAAACCTGGAAAGTCGTGTGTGGCCCGTCGTGTATGTGTGCCTTACCGTGAGTGTGTGTGTACGAGCACGCCAGTCTGGGAAGCCATATTTAAAAAC
This sequence comes from Oncorhynchus mykiss, assembly GCF_057628025.1. Classification (NCBI taxonomy): domain Eukaryota; kingdom Metazoa; phylum Chordata; class Actinopteri; order Salmoniformes; family Salmonidae; genus Oncorhynchus; species Oncorhynchus mykiss. Next base: position 20,488,788 of record NC_143044.1, on the reverse strand, counting down.
TCTGGTAAGCCAGCTGCTGCAACAGTAGTATAATTCCTCTATTTCTCAGCCAACTGTCCCTCCAGTCACGGAATTGGAGGGTATTTTAAGATGTTAAACTCTACCTCCATCACAAGGGGGACAGATTAGGTTGTCTCACCGACCGCAATGCCACCATAAAACACCATGGCACAAGAACGTGTTCAGAAGAGCATAGAGATCTCCCCAGAGAGTGTCTTTAATGGTCGGAATAAATCTGACTGTTGATGGAGTAATCACAAAACCAGGTAACAGATGAGTGGTAATTAATGTTTGCCTCTGTCAGAATGTGAGAAAAGGTACAGCTGGAACCACCAAGTGCCCCCCCTGATTCTGTGGTGGCATTGGCCCCGGAGACCCTTTGTAACCCACTCAGCTCAAGCTCACAACCTGGTTAATTTAATCAGTTATTGAGTTAATTTCCTTAATGACTTGCTTAGCCTGTCTTAAGCCTTTGAAAAGAGATGTTGCCAGTGCCATTGTTGGCAGGTCTGCAGCCCTTCAGGACACAGAGTAGAAATCATCACCTTGATGACTACCTTCATGAAGCTAGAGCTATTAGACCCCGCTGTCCGATTTCACATAGCTTTCCTAGGGGCGTCACTGTCAGGAGCTCAGTCGCACTGAAGGCCATGCAGTGTGAACCCCCAGAGAAGTGACTAGATGTAATAAAAAATGCGTCCCTGCTATTTCGGATCCTCTTACAGTAGAAGCTGTTTTTTGGTTTTGTCTGTGACGCTTTCCCTGAAACTACTCCCACACAACAGTTAGACAAGGATCAGTCTGACATGGACTCTCACATACACAGAGTTCTTTCTGCCTGTCTGCCATGAGAATGTTGTCTCAGTCTGCCATGTTGGCAATGTTCTCCAACTGGTTTGACATTGGAAATGTTCTCAAATAGATCACAACTCTTATGGAACAACATTCTTCTGTGGGAATTTCAGTACTTATGCATAACATTTCCTACAGGTTTACTCATGGCCCAATTCAAAGTCAGGGTCTCAAATTGTTTGAAGAATTTAGGTATTTCACCATAATGTTTCCTCATGGTTCTATTTGAAGTCATGTTTGGGGCGGCAGCGTAGCCTAGTGGGTAGAGTGTTGGACTAGTAACCGAAAGGTTGCGAGATCAAGTCCCAGAGCTGTAAAGGTACACAACTGTCATTCTGCCCCTGAACAAGGCAATTAACCCACTGTTCCTAGACCATCATTGAAATAAGAATTTGATCTTAACTGACTTGCCTAGTTAAATAAATGTTGTTAAATCAAGAAAACGTTCCATAAAAAACATTTGACTATTATTTAAAAACATATGCATTCCATTTTCAGCATCAACAAAACTCTCGATAAGCGTGTTGGCTGCGCCAACTAATTGGCCACCCCTGATCTTAATGAGTGCTTGTTACATTTTTAATGGGGTCTATTTGAATAGACCAAAATTTCCATTCTCAGAGCTTTAATAAATCCTCCTCGGAAAACGTTCAAGGCACCAAAGTCAAACGTTTTCAAAACCTCCATGCAACCTAAAAATAAACCTTCAGAGAGCAAGCAAAAGGTTAACTTCTGTTGAAAAAACGGAACCTATGGCTTCAGTCCCACAACCAATGTGAAACCAAAAACATACAGGTAGGGTAGGGTAGGCAGGGTACCAATGTGGTTGGAGTTTTGGACTAGTAACCGAAAGGTACTATTGAATCGCCGAGCTGTCAAGGTACAAATCTGTCATGCTGCCCTTGAACAGGCAGTTAACCCACTGTTCCTTGGCTGTCATTGAAAATAAGATTTTTTTCTTAACTGACTTGCCTAGTTAAATAAAGATAAAATAAATTAAATACGTTCCCACAACTTCTAAAGAACCAAATGTGCTAGCTGTGTAATGAGTCTGTTGAATAGAGGAGATAATAAAAGTGTGGTGGACAGATCGATTGGCAGTTTGAACACTTCTCTACAGTTGTATCTCTATTAGAAACGGTTTGATAGGCTTGTCTAATTAGTTATTTTTCTGCCATTATTCACTCTGAGAAAAGGGCATTTGTTACACAGATGTGCTCAATATGGTAATTTGATATCAATTAACCTCTAGTGACACCCCATCCCGTGAACGGGACTGATGTCATCATCTGACACTAATTAGCATAAAAGCAACGGACATAAATATTACTAGAAAATATTCCTATTCATGAAAATCACAAGTGAAATATATTGAGACACAGCTTAGCCTTTTATTAATCACCCTGTCATCTCAGATTTTCAAAATATGATTTTCAGCCAAAGCAAGACAAGCATTTGTGTAAGTTTATCGATAGCTTAGAATAGCATTATGTCCAGCTAGCAGCAGGTAACTTGGTCACGAAAATCAGAAAAGCAATCAAATTAAATCGTTTACCTTTGATGAGCTTTGGATGTTTTCACTCACAAGACTCCCAGTTAGATAGCCAATGTTCCTTTTTTTCAAAATTATTATTTTTGTAGTCGAAATATCTCCGTTTGTTCTTCACGTTTGGCTAAGAAATCGACCGGAAATTTCGGTCACGACAACGCCGAAAAATAATATCGACAGAAACATGGCAAACGTTGTTTATAATCAATCCTCAAGGTGTTTTTCAAATATCTATTCGATAATATATCCACCGGGACAATTGTTTTTTCAGTAGGACCGATTGGAAAAATGGCTACCTCTGTTTTTTACGCGAGAATCACTCTGAGAGCCATCAGGTGACCACTTACACAATGTAGCAGCTTACGGGTATTCTTCAACATAAAGGCATAAAACTACGTCACAATGCTGTAGACACCTTGGGGAATATGGAGAAAAAGTAATCTGGTTGATAGCCCATTCACTACTCAATATGGACGCATTGGAACGCAGAGCTTTCAAAACATGAGGCACTTCCGGATTGGATTTTTCTCAGGCTTTTGCCTGCAATATCAGTTCTGTTATACTCACAGACAATATTTTTACAGTTTTGGAAACTTTTGAGTGTTTTCTATCCTAAGCTGTCAATTATATGCATATTCTGGCATCTTGTCCTGACAACATATCCCGTTTACTTTGGGAATGTTAATTTTTCCAAAAATGAAATTACTGCCCCCTAGGCACGAGTTACCAGCACCCAAGATTGCCAATTTGACAGTCAACACTCGCACAGTCATGTTAAGCCATTTGAATACAGAAATAAATTGTTGGCTTCTTTTTGGAGGATTTCAAATCAAAGTTTATTTGTCATGTTCCGCCGAATACAACATGTATTACAGTGAAATGCTTACTTAAATGTATTAGGTGAACAATAGGTAAGTAAAGAAATAAAAAGACAGTGAAAACAGTAGCGAGGCTATGTAGAGTAGCGAGGCTATAAATGTAGCGTGGCTACATACAGACACCGGTTAGTCAGGCTGATTGAGGTAGTATGTACATGTCGATATGGTTAAAGTGACTATGCATATATGATGGACAGAGAGTAGCAGTAACGTAAAAGAGGGGTTGGTGGGTGGCGGGTGGCGGGACACAATGCAGATAGCCCGGTTAGCCAATGAGTGGGAGCACTGGTTGGTCGGGCCAATGGAGGTTGTATGTACATGAATGTATAGTTAAAGTGACTATGCATATATGATAAACAGAGAAGAGCAGCAGCATAAAATAGGGGCTGGGTAGGCACACAATGAAAATAGTGCGGGTAGCCATTTGATTACCTGTTCAGGTGTCCTATGGCTTGCGGGCAAAAACTGTTGAGAAGCCTTTTTGCCCTAGAATTGGCACTCTGGTACCGCTTGCCATGCGATAGTAGAGAGAACAGTCTATGACTGGGGTGGCTGGGGTCTTTGACCATTTTTAGGGACTTCCTCTGACACCACCTGGTGTAAAGGTCCTGGATGGCGGGCAGCTTAGCCCCAGTGATGTACTGGGCCATACGCACTAACCTCTGTAGTGCCTTGCAGTCGGAGACTGAGCAATTGCTGTACCAGGCAGTGATGCAACCAATGCTCTCAATGTTGCAGCTGTAGAACCTTTTGAGGATCTCAGGGCCCATGCCAAATCTTTTTAGTTTCCTGAGAGGGAATAGGCTTTGTTTTGCCCTCTTCATGACCGTCTTTGTGTGTTTGGACCATTCTACTTTGTTAGTGATATGGACACCAAGCAACTTGAAGCTCTCAACCTGCTCCACTACAGCCCCGTCGATGAGAATGGGAGAGCGCTCGGTCCTCCTATTCCTGCAGTCCACAATCATCTCCTTAGTCTTAGTTACGTTGAGGGATAGGTTGTTATTTTGGCACCACCGGGCCAGGTCTCTGACCTAGGCTGTCTCGTCGTTGTCGGTGATCAGGCTTACCACTGTTGTGTCGTCTGCAAACTTAATGATGGTGTTGGAGTCGTGTCTGGCCATGCAGCCGTGGGTGAACAGGGAGTACAATAAGGGACTGAACAAGCAGCCCTGTGGGACTCCAGTGTTGAGGATCAGCGTGGCAGATGTGTTGTTTCCTACCCTCACCACCTGGGGGCAGCCGTTTAGGAAGTCCAGTATCCAGTTGCAGAGGGAGGTGTTTAGTCCCAGGATCCTTAGCTTAGTGATGAGCTTTGAGGGTACTATGGTGTTGAATGCTGAGCTTTAGTCAATGAATAACTTTCTGACATACAGTAAGTGTTCCTTTTGTCCAGGTGGGAAAGGGAAGTGTGGAGTGCAATAGAGATTGCATCATTTGTGGATCTGTTTGGGCGGCATGCAAATTGGAGTGGGTCTAGGATAATGGTGTTGATGTGAGCCATTACCAGCCTTTCAAATCACTTCATGGCTATGGACGTGAGTGCTACGGTTCTGTAGTCATTTAGGCTGGTTGCCTTTGTGTTCTTGGGTACAGGGACTGTGGTGGTCTGCTTGAAACATGTTGGTATTATAGACTCAACCAGGGACATTTTGAAAATGTCAGTGAAGACACCTGCCAGTTGGTCAGCACATGCCAGGAGCACACGTCCTGGAAATCTGTCTGGCCCCGCAGCCTTGTGTATGTTGACTTGTTTGAAGGTCTTACTCACGTCGTCACACAGTCGCCCGGAACAGCTGATGCTCTCATGCATGCCTCAGTGTTGCTTGTCTCGGAGCGAGCATAGAAGTGATTTAGCTCGTCTGATAGACTCGTGTCACTGGGCAGCTTGTGTCTGTGCTTCCCTTTGTAGTCTGTAATAGTTTACAAGCACTGCCACATGAGACGAGCGTCGGAGCCGGTGTAGTATGATTCAATCTTAGCCCTGTATTGACGCTTTGCCTGTTTGATGGTTCGTCGTAGGTCATAGCAGGATTTCTTGAAAGCTTCCGGGTTAGAGTCCCGCACCTTGAAAGCGGCAGCACTACCCTTTAGCTCAGTGCGAATGTTGCCTGTAATCCATGGTTTCTGGTTGGGGAATGTACGTACAGTCACTGTGGGGACGATGTCCTCGATGCACTTATTGATAAAGCCAGTGACTGATGTGGTGTACTCCTCAATGCCATCGGAAGAATCCCGGAACATGTTCCAGTCTGTGATAGCAAAACAGTCCTGTAGTTTAGCATCTGCTTCATCTGACCACTTTTTTTATAGACTGAGTCAATGGTGCTTCCTGCTTTAATTTTTGCTTGTAAGCAGGTATTAGGAGGATAGAGTTGTGGTCGGATATACCAAATGGAGGGCGAGGGAGGGCGTTCTAGAATTATTTTCCCTCTGTTTGCACATTTAACATGTTGATAGAAATTTGGTGGAATTGATTTAAGTTTCCCTGCATTAAAGTATCCGGCCACTAGGAGCGCCGCCTCTGGGTGAGTGGTTTCCTGTTTGCTTATTTCCTGATACAGCTGACTGAGTGCAGTCTTAGTCTGTGGTGGTAAATAAACAGCCACGAAGAGTATAGCTGAAAACGCTCTAGGCAAGTAGTGTGTCCTGCAATTTATCACAATATACTCTACTTCAGGCGAGCAAAATCTGGAGACTTTGTTTACAAATATGCAAAGACCACCCCCCCCCCTTGTTTTACCAGAGTGTGCTGTTCTATCTTGCCGGTGCAGCGTATATCCCGCTAGCTGAATATCCATGTCGTCATTCAGCCACGATTCCGTGAAACATAGGATATTACAGTTTTTGATGTCCCATTGGTAGGACATTCGTGATTGTACCTCGTCTAATTTATTGTCCAATGATTGCACGTTGGCGAGTAATATTGACGGTAACGGCAGCTTTCCCACTCGCCTCCTGCGGGTCCTCACGAGGCATCCCACTCTGTGCCCTCTATACCTGCATCTCCTCCTCTTACAAATAACGGGGTTGTCCTGCTTGTTGAATATAAAATCTTAGTCTAATCCGAGGTGAGTGATTGCTGTCCTGATATCCAGAAGCTCTTTTTTTGTAGTAAGATACGGTTGCAGAAACATTATGTACAACATAAGTTACAAATAACTCGAAAAAACCACATAGTAGCACAATTGGTTGGGTGCCTGTAAAACTGCTCCCATTTCTTCCTGCGCCATTTTCTGGCCAAATTGTACTGTAATGTTGTTGAGGAAGACTTTTGATGTCTACATCGGCTAGAGGATGATTAGCTGTGTATTTAATAGTTGATGCCTGGCTAATGCCCTAAGAATCAGTAATGAGGAACTTGGATGATTAGGTCTCTGATGCTTTGACTCTTACAGTAAGTTATGCTCTGTTTTAGCATCTAATCTTTCAGTCTGCACCTAGTGGGATGGTTGAACTAGACTCACTACACTGGAAAACGGTTTAAAAGAGGTTAAGCTCTGAGATACAATATGCACTCGTATCTGTTCTCACCTCCTCTCTCATTCTCCAACCTAACAAGTACACTCTGCGATGGGTATGGTCAGATGGGGCTACAGGCAGCGGAAGAGCTAGCTGTCACTGCTCTAGAGATGGACGATGTGTGCTTTCACAATTTTCCAGGGTTGTCAAGATGGTCCTACAAATCATATCTCCGCTCTGACACTCTAAATCGGTTACGTCAAATTAACCTGATTAATCATGTCAGAATCTCTCAATTTGGTTTTGTCCCGATGATGAGAAATGGACTCGTATTCATCAACACTCACTGAGAGAAGTCAAAGGTAATGTGTTACTTTTTCATTATAAGATATTATCATTGTGAAATATCTCTAACAAAGATAAAACTCCTATTATTAGTTAATATGTCTGGACAGTGTTACGTTTGGAAAATATGAAGCCATAAGTAGGCTATTGATAAGCAGCAGTCTCACCCTGGGCCCTTATTTCTCTATTCCATCTTGTTCATAATGATACCTTGCTGTCAGATGTGGAGTTTTTGTTATGTGGTAATTGCTTCCAATTTCCTTCTATGCTTTAGAGGATATCAATATAGGAATAAATGATGGAGGAATTAACTAGCATCTCTCCTCTCGCACTAAAGACCATCTGCTCAATAAATGGGACTGTGGAGTGTGTTGGTGGGAGACTACACAATGACTAGGGAGAGAGATACAGTCTAATATTGATAGATCCATCACTGTCATCCTCTCCCACTGTTGATGGGTATGGGTTTTCATTTGTGTTTGTGTGTGCCTCTTCATGTTTGTTTGCGTGCATGTCTGCGCCTATACATCTGTACGTATAAGTGAGGTTTAGGTGATATTTCACATATTTACTTCCAAAAGCACTTTAATAAATGGAGTCCGGAGATAAGATATCTGATAGTAAGAAGATCATAAGTAAAATGAAATTAAATCTGCAACATGGAGTAAAGTTATCAAATAATTTTCAGGAACCTTTTCAAACAATGTCTCATTACTGCCTGCTTATGAGAGTGAATCTGCATTCAGATAAGGCAGTTTGTGTGTGTGGGTGCGCATATATGCGTGTGTGTGTGTGTGTGTGTTGAACAGTTTCAGTAAATATGTGGTTATCTCACCATTGCATGCCCTGTTGAGGTGTGTCGCATAAACACAGAGACAAGTGGGGTGTGTCTGGTCCTGGAGCTGCTTTGTCACCTGGATGTGTCTATGTCACTATTTACAGCCTGACAGCCAGTGTTCACAAACATGAGTGACACTTATTCATGTCCCACACCACATTATGGGGCCAGAGCCAAAGGTGTGTGCAGGATGAGAGGAGGGGGGATTTGTGTCTCAATTAGAGAACCAGCCTGCAGTCTGGATAACAACCATTTATTATTATAGCAGCAGCGTCATACACAGTCACACACACGCATATAGGAAAGCTGGCAGACAGGAAGACATGTGGTGAGGCCATACACACTGTACACATAGCTATGCACTCTAACGCATTCACATGCATGCAAGTGAGAAGCCTCATTCACCTGTTAAGCTTTGACAGTAGCAAGGTCAAGCCACGACCAGCTGAGAATAACCCCCCCTTTGACATCATTTGGCTGTACTTGAGAAGTGGATAATCCATTTGTCAACTAATTGCCACTTCACTGATTGCTTTCAAAATAGAAACTAACATGTGCAAACCACCTTTTTGTTCAGGGAAAATGGTGAAATGATGCCTCAAAAGAATGGGGATATCGTCGGGAATCATAGACGTGGGGAAAAAACTTTATCAACTTTATCAACGTTGATATATCGATGGGGATTAAACGCACTGAAATGGCAACTACATGACAAGCAAGAAGAGAAAACGGTCTATTTAGAGTAAGTGTTCCCCTTCGTGGGGGAATGTAATATGAACAAAGTCACCTCTCAGAAAAGCAAGCCGTCACGAAAAATCCACATATCTCGGTCAATAACGTATTTGCTTTTCTTTCCTGTATTGTCAAAGAAATATGCATTGCTTAATTCTAGAGTGATATATGTTGATGTTCTCAACAGGTGGGTGGTATTTTGGTACAATACATTTCCACCTTTTGTTTAATATTCTAGATGATATCAATCAGGAAGTAATGTCGCAAGTCTTTGGGTAAAAGCCATGGTGAAAGTTGACGGGAGATTGTGAGGGCGGGTTACAAATGACCTTTGTGGTGGTACAGTGACTTGGAAAGAGCTGGTTGGATAGAGTGTAATTTCATGCTGATTTATTAAATAATGGACACTTTTGTCATCATGAAGCTTTGAGAGGCTAGTTAAGGTTTATATAACACCCTAGACCCACTTCAATTTGCTTACTGCTCCAACAGATCCATAGACGATGCAATCGCCATCGCACTGCACACTGCCCTATCCCATCTGGACAAGATGAATACCTACAGTTGAAGTCGGAAGTTTACATACACCTTAGCCAAATACATTTAAACTCAGTTTTCACAATTCCTGACATATAATCCTTATAAAAATTCCCTGTTTTAGGTCAGTTAGGTTCCCCACTTTATTTTAAGAATGTGAAATGTCATAAAAATAGTAGAGAGAATGATTTATTTCAGCGTTTATTTATTTCATCGCATTCCCAGTGGGTCAGAAGTTTACATCCAGTCAATTAGTATTTGGTAGCATTGCCATTAAATTGTTTAACTTGGGTCAAGCATTTTGGATAGCCTTCCACAAGCTTCCCACAATAAGTTTGGTGAATATTGGCCCATTCCTCCTGACAGAGCTGGTGTAACTGAGTCAGGTTTGTAGGCCTCCTTGCTCGCACACGCTTTTTCTGTTCTGCCCTCAAATTTTCTATAGGATTGAGGTCAGGGCTTTGTGATGGCGACTGCAATACATTGACTTTGTTGTCCTTAACTTCTTGGTGACAGGGGGGCTGTATTGAGTAGCTTGGATGAATAGCATGCCCAGAGTAAACTACCTGCTACTCTGTCCCAGATGCTAATACAGTGGGGAGAACAAGTATTTGATACACTGCCGATTTTGCAGAAAATCACATTGTATGATTTTTAAATAAATAATTTGCATTTTATTGCATGACATAAGTATTTGCTGACCTACCAACCAGTTAGAATTCCGGCTCTCACAGATCTGTTAGTTTTTCTTTAAGAAGCCCTCTTGTTCTCCACTCATTACCTGTATTAACTGCACCTGTTTGAACTCGTTACCTGTATAAAATACACCTGTCCACACACTCAATCAAACAGACTCCAGCCTCTCCACAATTGCCAAGACCAGAGAGCTGTGTAAGGACATCAGGGCTAAAATTGTAGACCTGCACAAGGCTGGGATGGGCTACAGGACAATAGGCAAGCAGCTTGGTGAGAAGGCAACAACTATTGGTGCAATTATTTGAAAATGGAAGAAGTTCAAGATGACGGTCAATCACCCTCCGTTTGGGGCTCCATGCAAGATCTCACCTCGTGGGGCATCAATGATCATGAGGAAGGTGAGGGATCAGCCCAGAACTACACAGCAGGACCTGGTCAATGACCTGAAGAGAGCTGGGACCACAGTCTCAAAGAAAACCATTAGTAACACACTACGCCGTCATGGATTTAAAACCTACAGCGCACGCAAGGTCTCCCTGCTCAAGCCAGCGCATGTCTAGGCCCGTTTGAAGTTTGATGATGATCCAGAGAAGGAATGGGAGAAGGTCATGTGGTCTGATGAGCCAAAAATAGAGCTTTTTGGTCTAAACTCCACTCACCGTGTTTGGAGGAAGAAGAAGGATGAGTACAACCCCAAGAACACCATCCCAACCGTGAAGCATGGAGGTGGAAACATCATTCTTTGGGGATGCTTTTCTGCAAAGGGGACAGGACGACTGCACCCTATTGAGGGGAGGATGGATGGGGCCATGTATCGTGAGATCTTTGCCAACAACTTCCTTCCCTCAGTAAGAAGAGCATTGAAGATGGGTCGTGGCTGGATCTTTCAGCATGACAACGACCCGAAACACACAGCCAGGGCAGCTAAGGAGTGGCTCCGTAAGAAGCATCTCAAGGTCCCGGAGTGGCCTAGCCAGTCTCCAGACCTGAACCCAAAAGAAAATATTTGGAGGGAGCTGAAAGTCCGTATTGCCCAGCGACAGCCCCAAAACCTGAAGGATCTGGAGAAGGTCTGTATGGAGGAGTTGGCCAAAATCCCTGCTGCAGTGTGTGCAAACCTGGTCAAGAACTACAGGAAATGTATGATCTCTGTAATTGCAAACAAAGGTTTCTGTACCAAATATTAAGTTCTGCTTTTCTGATGTACCAAATACTTATGTCATGCAATAAAATGCAAATTAATTACTTAAAAATCATACAATGTGATTTTCTGGATTTTTGTTTTAGATTCCATCTCTCACAATTGAAGTGTACCTATGATAAAAAAAAATTACAGACCTCTACATGCTTTGTAAGTAGGAAACACTGCCGATTTTGCAGGTTATCACATACTTGTTCTCCCCACTGTATATGCATATTATTAGTAGTATTGGATAGAAAACACTGTTTGAACGATGTCTGTGAGTATAACAGAACTCATATGGCAGGCGAAAACCTGAGACAAATCCAACCAGGAAGTGGGAAATCTAAGGTTTTATAGTTTCATTTAAGTGATTGCCTATCCAATATGCTGTATCTATGGGGCCAGATTGGACTTCCCAAGGCTTCCAGCAGATGTCAACAGTCTTTAGAAAGTTGTTTGAGGCTTCTATTGTGGAAGGGTGTTGAATAAGAGCTGTTTCAACAAGTGGACTAGGCTGAGGCCAATCAGTTGTTAACTGTACGGTTCCTTATTTTTCCTCTGTAATGAATACGCTATTGTCTGGTTAGAATATAATTGAAGATGTATTATAAAAATACCCTAAGGATTGATTGTAAACATCGTTTGACATGTTTACACAAACTGTAATGGAACACTTTGACTTTTCGTCTGGATTTTGTGCTCGCGCATTGTGCCTTTGGAATAGTGAACTAAACTCGCGTACACAACGGAGGTATTTGGACATAAATATGGACGTAATCGGACAAACAAAGATTTCTTGTGGGAGTCCTGGGTGTGCATTTCGACAAAGATCAGCAAAGGTAAGTGAAGATTTATAATGCTATTTATGACTTTTGTTGACTCCACAATTTGGCGGGTAACTGTATGGCTTTCTTTTGTGGCTGAACCTTGTTCTCAGATTATTGAATGCTGTGCTTTTGCCTTAAGCCATTTTGCCACAACTTTGGAAGTATGCTTGGGGTCATTGTCCATTTGGAAGACCCATTTGCGACCAAGCTTTAAATTCATGACTGATGTCTTGAGATGTTTCTTCAACATATCCACTTAATTTTCAATCCTCATGATGCCATCTATTTTGAAGTGCACCAGTGCCTCCTGCAACAAGCACCTCTAAAACATAATGCTCCCACTCTCGTGTTTCACGTTTGGGATGGTGTTCTTTGGCTTAAAGCCTCCCCCTTTTTCCTCAAAACATAAGGATGGTCATTATGGCCAAACAGTTATATTTTTGGTTCATCTGACCAGAGCACATTTCTCCAAGAAGTACGATCTTTGTCCCCATGTGCAGTCGCAAACTGTACTATGGCTTTTTTTATGGCGGTTTTGGAGCAGTGGCTTCTTCGTTGCTGAGCGGCCTTTCAGGTTATGTCGATATAGGTCTCGTGTGTCGTTATAAGGAGTGGACCAAGATGCAGCGTGGTATGTTTCCATCCTCTTTTTTGGAAGAGAAACTCAAAGAAAATCAATTAAGCGTAAAACGAAACGTGAAGCTCAAAGTAGTGCTCGCATGCAACTATACCTAGACAAGATCCCACAAATGGGGAATGGCTGCCTAAATATGATCCGCAATCAGAGACAACAATGTACAGCTGCCTCTGATTGGGAACCATACAAGGCCAACATAGATAATTAATCACCCAGATAACCCACCCTAGTCATTGTCACCCCCCCAACCACCATAGAGAATAAACAGCTCTCTATGGTCAGGGTGTGACAGTGTGGATATAGATACTTTCGTACCTGTTTCCTCCAGCGTCTTCACAAGGTCCTTTGCTGTTGTTCTGGGATTGATTTGCACTTTTCGCACCAAAGTACGTTCATTTCTAGGAGACAGAATGCATCTCCTTCCTGAGCGGTATGATGTCTGCGTGGTCACATGGTGTTTATACTTGCATTCTATTGCTTGCACAGATGTGGTACCTTCAGGCGGTTGGAAATTGCTCCCAAGGATGAACCAGACTTGTGGAGGCCTACAATTGTTTTTCTGAGGTCTTGGCTGATTTATTTTGATTTTCCCATGATGTCAAGCAAAGAGGCACTGACTTTGAAGGTATACCTTGAAATACATCCACAGGTATTCCTCCAATTGACTCAAATTATGTCAATTAGCCTATCAGAAGCTTCTAAAGCCATGACATAATTTTCTGGAATTTTCCAAGCTGTTTGAAGGCACAGTCAACTTAGTGTATGTAAACTTCTGACCCACTGGAATTGTGAATTATAAGTGAAATAATCTTACTGTAAACAATTGTTGGAACCGACTTGCCAAAACTACAGTTTATTAATTAACATGAAATTTGTGGAGTGGTTTAAAAACAAGTTTATTTGACTCAAACTTAAGAGTACGTAAACTTCCGACTTCAACTGTACGTCAGAATGCTGTTCATTGACTATTGCACAGCCTTCAACACCATAGTACCCTCCAAGCTCATCATAAGCTCAGGGCCCTGGGTCTGAACCCCACCCTGTGTAACTGGGTTCTGGACTTCATGACTCTCCATCCCCAGGTTGTGAATGTAAGAAACAACCCCTCCACTTTGCTGATCTTCAACACAAGGGCCCCACAAGGGTGCGTGCTCAGCCCCCTCCTGTACTCCCTGTTTACCTTTGACTGCGTGGCCATGCATGCCTGCAACTCAATCATCAAGTTTAAGGACAACACAACAGTAGTAGACCTGATTACCAACAATGACAAGACAGCCTACAGGGAGGAGGTGAGGACCCTGGCGTAGTGGTGCCAGGAAAATAACTTCTCCCTCAACGTCAGCAGAAGAAGCACTTCCCTATCCACATCAACGGGACCGCAGTGGAGAAGTACATGTCACTGACAATCTGAAATGGTCACAAATGGTCACAACAGCACCTCTTCAACTTCAGGTGGCTGAAGAAATTCGTCTTGGCCCCTAAAACCTCTTTACAAATGCACCGCCTGTTACTGCACCGCCCGAAACCACAGGGCTCTCCAGAGGGTGGTGCGGTATGCCCAAAGCATCACTGGGGGCACACTGCCTCCCTCCATGACACCTACAGCACCTGATGTCACAGGAAGGCTAAAAAGATCATCAAGGATATCAACCACCTGAGTCACGGCCTGTTCACCCCGTTATCATCCAGAAGGCGAGGTCAGTACAGGTGCATCAAAGCTGGGACCCGAGAGACTGAAAGAAACTGTTTATCTCAAGCCATCATACTGTTAAATAGCCATCACTAACCGGCTTCCACCCTGCTACTCAACCCTGCACCTTAGAGACTGGTGCCCTATACACATAGACATGGAATCACTGGCCACTTTAATAATGTTTACATACAGCTTTGCTTATTTCAAATGTATATACTCTACTCTATTCTACTGTATTTTTTGTCAATGCCACCGACATTGCTCGTCCTAATATTTATATATTTCTTAGTTCAATTATTTTACTTTTAGATTTATGTATTGTTGTGAATTGTTAGATACTGTTGGAGCAAGGAACACAACCATTTCGCTACACCTGCAATAACATCTGCTAAATATGAGTGTGACAAATAATATTTGATTTACGTAAGATACCTAGTCAGTTGACTGAATGCATTCAACTGAAAAATGTCTTCCGCATTTATCCCTCTGAATCAGAGAGGTGCGGGGGGCTGCCATAATTGACATCCATATCTTTGGCGCCCGGGGAACAGTCAGTTATCTGTTGTTCTGCCCCTGTGTAAGGCAGTTTTGTACCTTGTCAGCTCGGGGATTCGATTTAGCAACCTTTCGGTTTCTGGCCCAACGCTCTCACCACTAACCCCTGGCTCCCTCTGTATATCAACATTTAATGTTATTTCCAAACATATTTCCATCAATATAATTACAAAACATAATGTAGGGACTAATAGTATACCATGAATGTTCAAACTGAAACCAACACTTATAGAAGAATTCATGAGGACTCTATTTCCACTCACACATAATGGTGCATTCATGTACAATATAACAGAGGTGTACACAGGCTATATTAAAACTACATGTAAATATGCTTTCTCACATATCTTGCTTGCGAAAACACCCCATTTACATCTACTCATGTTTGTTATATTTTTAGGTGCCCAGCTTTAGATGACAGTAATGTGTGTGACTAGAGAGAGGGCTATTTACGCTAATCTAGCCTCATTAGTGGGTTTTGTATGAGTGGCATAGGGACTGAAGCCATGGAGGAGTCTAGCACTAACAGTAGGGTGGGTGCATATACGCAGTAGTCTGTGCAAGGCTTACAGCTACTGCACCATGGCTCAAACTCAGCCATTGCTGAGCTCTGTTAGGGCCACAGGGATGGTTGCTGCTGTGTGGTGTGAACCTAGATCTGGATTTATTAGTTCAACCAAATGGTGTGTGGTGTGTGTGTGTGTGTGTGTGTGTGTGTGTGTGTGTGTGTGAGATTAAACTCATTCCATGTCTGGTAAATTGTGGCATGTTATTTAAATCCCCCCATAAGGCCATAAGGTCATTTCAGGTAGCACTTTATAATAACTCCACGTTATATAGCATTTATAATGAATTAGTAAATAGTTTATCCATAATGTATTAATCATTACTCCCACATTTGTAAGTGTTAGTAACCTAGTTATTCACACATTTATTAACAATATTTAGGTAACACTTTAATGTAGGTGTCTTTATTCATGCATTCATAGTATTCATGCATTCATATAACAGCTGAAAAAGAGTGGCACCTGATGGTCGGTGAACTCTGAGAAGTTCCGGTTTAAACGAGAGACAATCATTAAAGTTATTAATATACAATAGCAATGAATGCTAGCTACTATGCTAATGTATTAGCAGTGATGTACATAAGGTGCTAGCAGAAGCAGTGAAATGGAACATCACAGCAATAGTAATTTGCTAATAGCATAGCCTAATCAGTGGGTACTGATGGTAGCAATGGAATTAGCAGTGCAATATCAGCAGTAACTAGTATATAAATAAAATTAAATATGGTATAAATGGCACGTCTTGGTTTTTCCCAGCGCAGTTAAGCCAAAACCATGCCCCGTTATTCAGAGGGGCGTTCTACAACGCTTTGAGCACTCTCCAAGTCTCCAAGTCCGGAGGTGAATAAGTAGCGCAAAATTTCAGTCACGGATTAGTAACATTTGCCCTTGTATTTCAAGATTGAAAAATATAATCACATAATGTCATGGACCGAGCTAGCCATTACTGTTCGTTAACGCTCAAAGACAGATTCAATGGCTGTAGCATAGCATATTTGACTGAATAAATATTTGAGAAATCATGAATAATAAGCATTTTCTTTACCTTATAAAAGACAACTAATGATAATATAACAACTTCAAGTACCGAGCTAGTAACGTTAAGTAGCCTAGGTTAACTTAGCTGACCTTCAATTGAGGGAATTCAGTTCTCAGACATCTTTACAACTCATTGAAACTCTGAAAATAAATACATGGGCAAATGTTACCAAACATGATAATAATAGGCCTGCATTACATTAGGCAGCTATTTGTTAAATTACACTTTCCATCCTTACCTTGGAAGGTCACTGTCTCTGCGCTGATCGCCTGTGAGTGAGACAACGCTAGCTAGCCAATGGGATTGTAGTAGAACGGCCCTCTGAATAACGGGATTGTGGTTTTGGCTTAACTGCGTTGGGAAAAAGAAAGACGCATAAATGGCATAGTATTAGGCTAATTTCACATGTATAAACACTTCAGGAATGACAATGGTTGGCTGGAACAGGCCACTTACATTGCGTTGACGCACTAGCACCACACCATTTTTGGGAAAAAGTGTCAAGTTTGCAGTCCAGTATGCACTTTTCAGATACAGTGCAATCCACTTAACTGAAAGTATCCACATGACTCTTGGAAGAACTCTGCACAAAGGACCGGTGACGGTGGACTATGCTTTTATAGTTGTCCTTGCCGATTGTCCTGAGGCCAGGTGAGCTGGGTCAAACGTGGTGATGGACAGAACAAAGGTTTCAGTAAGGGATCACTGGGGAGACATACGTACCCTAACATGTTCTTGGAGCAGCCCCCCCCCCCCCTCTAACAGGCCTTGCATCACAAAATAATAAAGCCCTGACTAGAATGAGGATTTTCTAGAGCTGCCCAAATTTTTACTTTCTAATGCATGAAATCCGACAATGCTACTTGACTGTGTCTCTGGAAGCACTGCACCATTCGGTGTGATCGGGGTTACCATAGGCTGGTGCCCATTGCCTGGCTAGCTGCCCTGTGAGAGGGCAGTATGGTGTGCGGCATCTGCTATGAGATATCCCTATCTGGTGGATGTAATCATCCGTCTTTGGAGTCTGGTGAGCAGACACTGGCGAGGGGCAGGGTCCTGCAAAGGCAGACCTGTGGGGTATAGAGTGGCAGTCCCCTGAGGTTGCAGTGTTGCCTTTGCAGTACCTCAGCAGGTCAGGACTGGCTGGCCTCGCTTAAATCCTTTGCAGTAAAGCTGCTTCTGATGGAGAAGGGCCTGGAGAAGGCCTTCTTGCGTCTCTCCAAGGGTTGGAGCCTGAAGCTGACAGTTGAGTCCTGTATGGTAGTCTCACCTGTCACACAGACTCCTGAGGTTGCACTGGGCCTCAGGGTGAGCTCAGCCACACTGTTGACAGTTTCTCTTATCCTTCAGCCACTTGAGCCGCACGACAGTCATTGAGGTGAATCTCTCACACCTGCTGAGGAATTAGCCATTGTACTAGGTACAGAAGGGTGTGAGGAGCTTGCGGGTATGTAGTGTACATATGGCCTTAAAGTTGGCCCTGTACTCGGAGGGGAGCTTTCATAGGAGACGCTCAACGTGGAAGCCGCAGGACAGCTCAATTATCCCTGGGCCCCTGAGTGACCAAAGCAAGCTCACTAATGTATTGATGTGAAGAGATAACTGACAGAAGCCTTGTGTGTGCCTTGGCGGGATGTCTTGCAACTCCATGATGGCGGAGATCTCCTCCAGGGCAAGGTTATGCGGATGGCCCCATTGCTGCTCGAGCTCTACCATGGCTGTGGTGTATGGAGCTGGGTCATGGAGGTGTGACAAGGCCATAAGAAGGGCATCTGGCAGCTTGAGGTGGTCAAGTAAGTGATGAAAGTTGACCGTTTCATCCTTGTCGGGGACAACAAGTTATTGAAGGCCATCTTGAGGAGAGCAAACTCCCAACTGTCGTCTTCGGGAGCAACATTTTCTCTAGGTGCATGAAAGCACCGTCCCATGGCATACACTGCTGAGGCCCTGACCAGGGCTGAGGTTGGGGAAGGTACGTGTACATGGTGGCACCTGGATACAGCTGATGGCTCGGGGGCTGTGCTGGCCGTCTCTGCCGGGGTAGCTGCTGGCTCAGGGGCTATACTGACTGCTGATATGGGTACGTGGAGGCAACAGCGGCTGCGTACGGATGGTAAGAGTACACCCATGTGTCCGGCCCTGAGTAGTACCTTGAGGGCTGTTAGCACTCCTGAGCCAAAAAATCTGAGACTGGGTAACCTGGAGTCCAGTAAGCTGGACAGTAAGCCAGTAGCCAGTTCCGGGTAGATTGGAAATGGGGGAAGAGCTGAGTAGCCAAAAGCTGGGGCAGGGTGGTGAAAATGTTTCCCCTGAAAGGGCACTTGCCGAGCAGTGACTGTCCTAGGTAGGTCCCACTGCAGTGTCGGGTGTAGACCATGTCCAGGCTTGGGCATAGAGGTCCATGAGGTCTGGATGGGTTGCTCATACTGGTATCTAGGCAGAGACTGCAGGTAAGTTGATCATTGACCTCGGGGAGGGATTTCAAATCAAATTGTATTAGTCATATGCGCCGCATACATCAAGTAGACCTTACAGTGAAGTGCTTACTTACGATCCCCTAACCAACAATGAAGTTTTAAAAAATACGGAAAAGAATAACAAATAAAACTAACAAGTAATTAACCTTTCTGATCTCCCCATCCCGGATCCGGGATCGTGAATACAGACTCAAGCTCATTACCATAACGCAACGTTAACTATTCATGAAAATCGCAAATGAAATGAAATAAATATGCCATCTCTCAAGCTTAGCCTTTTGTAAACAACACTGTCATCTCAGATTTTCAAAATATGCTTCTCAACCATAGGAAAACAATCATTTGTGTAAAAGTAGCTAGCTAGCGTAGCATTTAGCGTTAGCATTAGCGTTAGCATCCAGCACGCAACATTTCAACAAAAACATAAAAGCCTTCAAATAAAATAATTTACCTTTGAAGAACTTCTGATGTTTTCAATGAGGAGACTCTCAGTTAGATAGCAGATGCTCAGTTCTTCCAAAAAGATTCTTTGTGTATTAGAAATAGCTCCGTTTTGTACATCACATTTGGCTACCAAAAAAACCCGAAAATTCAGTCCTCAAAACGCGAACTTTTTTACAAATTAACTCCATAATATCGACTGAAAACATGGCAAACGTTGTTTAGAATCAATCCTCAAGGTGTTTTTCACATATCTCTTCGATGATATATCGTTCGTGGAAGTGTGCTTTCTCTCCTGAATCCCAGGAGAAAATGCCCGCACCTGAAGATTACGCACAAATTTAGACAAAGGACACCGGGCGGACCCCTGGAAAATGTAGTCTCTTATGGCCAATCTTCCAATGATATGCCTACAAATACGTCACAATGCTGCCGACATCTTGGGGAAACGGCAGAAGGTCTAAGCTTATTCCTGTCGCATTCACAGCCATATAAGGAGACATTAGAAAACAGAGCTTCAGAAATTCTGCTCATTTCCTGTTTGACGTATCATCTTGGTTTCGCCTGTAGAATGAGTTCTGGGGCACTTACAGACAAAATCTTTGCAGATTCTGAAACTTCAGAGTGTTTTCTTTCCAAAACTGTCAAGAATATGCATAGTCGAGCATCTTTTCGTGACAAAATATCGCGCTTAAAACGGGAACGTTTTTTATCCAAAAATGAAATAGCGCCCCTAGAGATGCAACTGGTTAAAGAGCAGCAGTAAAATAATAGCGAGACTATACAGGGGGGTACCGGTTAGTTGAGGTAATATCTACATGTAGGTAGAATTATTAAAGTGACTATGCATAGATGATAACAACAGAGAGTGCCAGTCATTGCAAATAGTCTCGGCAGCCAATTGATTAGATGTTCAGGATTCTTATGGCTTGGGGGTAGAAGCTGTTTAGAGGCCTCTTGGACCTAAACTTGGAACTCTGCTACCGCTTGCCTTGTGGTAGCAGAGACAACAGTCTATGACTAGGGTGGCTAGAGTCTGACAATTTTTAGGGCCTTCCTCTGACACCACCTGGTGTAGCGATCCTGGATGACAGGAAGCCTTGCCCTAGTGATGTACTGGGCCTTACGCACTACCCTCTGTAGTGACTTGCGGTCAGAGGCCGAGCAGTTGCCACGACTCCGTGAAGCATAAGATATTACAGTTTTGAATGTCTCGTTGGTAGTTTAATGTTCTACATAGGTCGTCTATTTCATTCTCCGAAGATTGCACGTTTGCTAGCAGAATGGAAGGAAGGGGGGGTTTATATGATCACCTACGAATTCTCAGAAGGCAGCCCGCCCTTTGGCCCCTTTTTGTCTGCCTTCTCTTCATGCAAATCATGGAGATCTGGGCCTGTTCCTGGGAGAGTAGAATATCATTCACGTTTGGCTCATCAGACTCATTAAAGGAAATGTCACGTTGTGAAATTTATTTCCTTTGTTTTGTCATTATTTAGTATGGTCAGGGCGTGAGTTGGGGTGGGCAGTCTGTTTGTTTTTCTATGATTTGGGGATTTCTATGTTTCGGCCTGGTGAGGATCTCTGAATGATCCAATGTTGACCTACATGACTAATGATGATAAATACAATCCACCTGTGTGTAATCAAGTCTCCGTATAAATGCACCTGCACTGTGATAGTCTCAGAGGTCTGTTAAAAGCGCAGAGAGCATCATGAAGAACAAGAAGGTCCGAGATACACCAGGCAGGTCCGAGATACTGTTGTGAAGAAGTTTAAAGCCAGATTTGGATACAAAAAGATTTCCCAAGCTTTAAACATCCCAAGGAGCACTGTGCAAGCGATAATATTGAAATGGAAGGAGTATCTGTTATGGTGAGTGAATGAGGACCCAAAAGCGAACTAACTTAAACAGAGCTTCTTTAATAACCAAACATAGGTAGGCTCAGATAGACCGGCAGATTCCGACAGGACAGGACAAGGTTACAGCAAACATGACGATAGTCTGGCTCAGGCATGAAACACAAACAAACAAGAATCCGACAAGGACAGGAGCAGAAACAGAGAGAGATATAGGGACCTAATCAGAGGGAAAAAAGGGAACAGGTGGGGAACGGGGTGAATGGGTAGTTAGAGGAGACAAGGGACAGCTGGGGGAAAGCGGGGGAGAAAAGGTAACCTAACACGACCAGCAGAGGGAGACAGGGTGAAGGGAAAGGACAGAGACAAGACAACATGACAGTACCCCCCCACTCACCGAGCGCCTCCTGGCGCACTCGAGGAGGAAACCTGGCGGCCACGGAGGAAATCATCAATCAGCGCACGGTCCAGCACGTCCCGAGATGGAACCCAACTCCTCTCCTCAGGACCGTACCCCTCCCAGTCAACTAGGTACTGATGACCACGGCCCCGAGGACGCATGTCCAAGATCTTACGGACCCTGTAGATAGGTGCGCCCTCGACAAGGATGGGGGGGGGGGGGGGGAAGACGAGCGGGGGCGCGAAGAACGGGCTTAACACAGGAGACATGGAAGACCGGGTGGACGCGACGAAGATATCGCGGAAGAAGAAGTCGCACTGCGACAGGATTAATGACCTGAGAGATACGGAATGGACCAATGAACCGCGGGGTCAACTTGCGAGAAGCCGTCTTAAGGGGAAGGTTCTGAGTGGAGAGCCAAACTCTCTGACCGCGACAATACCTAGGGCTCTTAGTTCTACGCTTATTAGCAGCTCTCACAGTCTGCGCCCTATAACGGCAAAGTGCAGACCTGACCCTCTTCCAGGTGCGCTCGCAACGTTGGACAAAAGCCTGAGCGGAGGGGACGCTGGACTCGGCGAACTGAGATGAGAACAACGGAGGCTGGTACCCGAGGCTACTCTGAAAAGGAGATAGCCCGGTCGCAGACGAAGGAAGCGAGTTGTGGGCGTATTCTGCCCAGGGGAGCTGTTCTGACCAAGACGCAGGGTTGCGAAAAGAAAGACTGCGTAAGATGCGACCAATAGTCTGATTGGCCCGTTCTGCTTGACCGTTAGACTGGGGGTGAAAGCCGGAAGAGAGACTGACGGAAGCCCCAATCAAACGGCAAAACTCCCTCCAAAATTGAGACGTGAATTGCGGACCTCTGTCCGAAACGACGTCTGACGGAAGGCCATGAATTCTGAAAACATTCTCGATGATGATTTGTGCCGTCTCTTTAGCAGAAGGAAGCTTAGCAAGGGGAATGAAATGAGCCGCCTTAGAGAACCTATCGACAACCGTAAGAATAACAGTCTTCCCCGCTGACGAAGGCAGTCCGGTGACAAAATCTAAGGCGATGTGAGACCACGGTCGAGAGGGAATAGGAAGCGGCCTGAGACGGCCGGCAGGAGGAGAGTTACCGGACTTAGTCTGCGCGCAGACCGAACAAGCAGCCACGAAACGACGCGTGTCATGCTCCCGGGTGGGCCACCAGAAACGCTGGCGAATGGAAGCAAGCGTACCCCGAACGCCAGGGTGGCCGGCTAACTTGGCAGAGTGAGCCCACTGAAGAACGGCCAGACGAGTAGGAACGGGAACGAAAAGAAGGTTCCTAGGACAAGCGCGCGGCGACGGAGTTTGAGTGAGTGCTTGCTTTACCTGCCTCTCAATTCCCCAGACAGTCAACCCGACAACACGCCCCTCAGGGAGAATCCCCTCGGGGTCAGTGGAGGCTACTGAAGAACTGAAGAGACGAGACAAAGCATCAGGCTTGGTGTTCTTAGAGCCCGGACGATAAGAAATCACGAACTCGAAACGAGCGAAAAACAGCGCCCAACGCGCCTGACGCGCATTAAGTCGTTTGGCAGAACGGATGTACTCAAGGTTCCTATGGTCAGTCCAAACGACAAAAGGAACGGTCGCCCCCTCCAACCACTGTCGCCATTCGCCTAGGGCTAACCGGATGGCGAGCAGTTCGCGGTTACCCACATCATAGTTACGTTCCGACGGCGACAGGCGATGAGAAAAATACGCGCATGGGTGGACCTTGTCGTCAGAGAGGGAGCGCTGAGAAAGGATGGCTCCCACTCCCACCTCTGACGCGTCAACCTCGACAACGAACTGTCTAGAGACGTCAGGTGTAACAAGGATAGGAGCGGATGTAAAACGATTCTTGAGGAGATCAAAAGCTCCCTGGGCGGAAACGGACCACTTAAAGCACGTCTTGACAGAAGTAAGGGCTGTGAGAGGAGCTGCCACCTGACCGAAATTACGGATGAAACGACGATAGAAGTTCGCGAAGCCGAGAAAGCGCTGCAGCTCGACGCGTGACTTAGGGACGGGCCAATCAATGACAGCTTGGACCTTAGCGGGATCCATCTTAATGCCTTCAGCGGAAATAACAGAACCGAGAAATGTGACGGAGGAGGCATGAAAAGTGCACTTCTCAGCCTTCACAAAAAGACAATTCTCTAAAAGGCGCTGGAGGACACGTCGAACGTGCTGAACATGAATCTGGAGTGACGGTGAAAAAATCAGGATATCGTCAAGGTAAACGAAAACAAAGATGTTCAGCATGTCTCTCAGGACATCATTGACTAATGCCTGAAAGACAGCTGGAGCGTTAGCGAGGCCGAAAGGAAGAACCCGGTATTCAAAGTGCCCTAACGGAGTGTTAAACGCCGTCTTCCACTCGTCCCCCTCCCTGATGCGCACGAGATGGTAAGCGTTACGAAGGTCCAACTTAGTGAAAAACCTGGCTCCCTGCAGGATCTCGAAGGCTGAAGACATAAGAGGAAGCGGATAACGATTCTTCACTGTTATGTCATTCAGCCCTCGATAATCTATGCAGGGGCGCAGAGACCCGTCCTTCTTCTTGACAAAAAAAACCCCCGCTCCGGCGGGAGAGGAGGAGGGGACTATGGTACCGGCGTCAAGAGCTACAGACAAATAATCTTCGAGAGCCTTACGTTCGGGAGCCGACAGAGAGTATAGTCTACCCCGGGGGGGGGTGGTTCCCGGAAGGAGATCAATACTACAATCATACGACCGGTGTGGAGGAAGAGAGGTGGCCCTGGACCGACTGAACACCGTGCGCAGATCGTGATATTCCTCCGGCACCCCTGTCAAATCACCAGGCTCCTCCTGTGAAGAAGAGACAGAGGAAACAGGAGGGATAGCAGACATTAAACATTTCACATGACAAGAGACGTTCCAGGAGAGGATAGAATTACTAGACCAATTAATGGAAGGATTATGACAAACTAGCCAGGGATGGCCCAAAACAACAGGTGTAAAAGGTGAACGAAAAATTAAAAAAGAAATGGTTTCACTATGATTACCAGAAACAGTGAGGGTTAAAGGTAGCGTCTCACGCTGAATCCTGGGGAGCGGACTACCATCCAGGGCGAACAAGGCCGTGGGCTCCTTTAACTGTCTGAGAGGAATGTCATGTTCCCGAGCCCAGGTCTCGTCCATAAAACAGCCCTCCGCCCCAGAGTCTATTAAGGCACTGCAGGAAGCTGACGAACCGGTCCAGCGTAGATGGACCGACAAGGTAGTGCAGGATCTTGAAGGAGAGACAGGAGTAGTAGCGCTCACCAGTAGCCCTCCGCTTACTGACGAGCTCTGGCCTTTTACTGGACATGAAGTGACAAAATGACCAGCGGAACCGCAATAGAGACAGAGGCGGTTGGTGATTCTCCGTTCCCTCTCCTCAGTCGAGATGCGGATACCTCCCAGCTGCATGGGCTCAGCACCCGAGCCGGCAGAGGAAGATGGTAGTGATGCGGAGAGGGAGGCGACGGAGAGCGCGAGCTCCTTTCCACGAGCTCGGTGACGAAGATCAACCCGTCGCTCAATGCGAATAGCGAGTTCAATCAAGGAATCCACGCTGGAAGGAACCTCCCGGGAGAGAATCTCATCCTTTACCTCTGCGCGGAAACCCTCCAGAAGACGAGCGAGCAAGGCCGGCTCGTTCCAGCCACTGGAGACAGCAAGAGTGCGAAACTCAATAGAGTAGTCTGTTATGGATCGATTGCCTTGACATAGGGAAGACAGGGCCCTGGAAGCCTCCTCCCCAAAAACAGATCGATCAAAAACCCGTATCATCTCCTCCTTAAAGTCTTGATACTGGTTAGTACACTCAGCCCTTGCCTCCCAGATTGCCGTGCCCCACTCACGAGCCCGTCCAATAAGGAGAGATATGACGTAGGCGACACGAGCAGTGCTCCTGGAGTAAGTGTTGGGCTGGAGAGAAAACACAATATCACACTGGGTGAGGAACGAGCGGCATTCAGTGGGCTCCCCAGAGTAACACGGCGGGTTATTGATTCTGGGCTCCGGAGATTCGAAAGCCCTGGAAGTGGCCGGTGGATCGAGGCGGAGATGGTGAACCTGTTCTGTGAGGTTGGAGACTTGGGTGGCCAGGGTCTCAACGGCATGTCGAGCAGCAGACAATTCCTGCTTGTGTCTGCCTAGCATCGCTCCCTGGATCTCGACGGCTGAGTGGAGAGGATCCGAAGTCGCTGGGTCCATTCTTGGTCGGATTCTTCTGTTATGGTGAGTGAATGAGGACCCAAAAGCGAACTAACTTAAACAGAGCTTCTTTAATAACCAAACATAGGTAGGCTCAGATAGACCGGCAGATTCCGACAGGACAGGACAAGGTTACAGCAAACATGACGATAGTCTGGCTCAGGCATGAAACACAAACAAACAAGAATCCGACAAGGACAGGAGCAGAAACAGAGAGAGATATAGGGACCTAATCAGAGGGAAAAAAGGGAACAGGTGGGGAACGGGGTGAATGGGTAGTTAGAGGAGACAAGGGACAGCTGGGGGAAAGCGGGGGAGAAAAGGTAACCTAACACGACCAGCAGAGGGAGACAGGGTGAAGGGAAAGGACAGAGACAAGACAACATGACAGTATCAGACCACTGCAAATCTACCAAGACCTGGCCGTCCCTCTAAACTTTCAGCTCATACAAGGAGAAGACTGATCAGAGATGCAGCCAAGAGGCCCATGATCACTCTGGATGAACTGCAGAGATCTACAGCTGAGGTGGGAGACTCTGTCCATAGGATAACAATCAGTCGTATATTGCACAAATCTGGCCTTTATGGAAGAGTGGCAAGAAGAAAGCCATTTCTTAAAGATATCCATAAAAAGTGTCGTTTAAAGTTTGCCACAAGCCACACTAAACATGTGGAAGAATGTGCTCTGGTCAGATGAAACCAAAATTGAACTTTTTGGCAACAATGCAAAACTTTATGTTTGGCGTAAAAGCAACACAGCTGAACACACCATCCCCACTGTCAAACATGGTGGTGGCAGCATCATGGTTTGGGCCTGCTTTTCTTCAGCAGGGACAGGGAAGATGGTTAAAATTGATGGGAAGATGGATGGAGCCAAATACAGGACCATTCTGGAAGAAAACCTGATGGAGTCTGCAAAAGACCTGAGACTGGGACGTAGATTTGTCTTCCAACAAGACAATGATCCAAAACATAAAGCAAAATCTACAATGTAATGGTTCAAAAATAAACATATCCAGGTGTTAGAATGGCCAAGTCAAAGTCCAGACCTGAATCCAATCAAGAATCTGTGGAAAGAACTGAAAACTGCTGTTCACAAATGCTCTCCATCCAACCTCACTGAGCTCGAGCTGTTTTGCAATTAGGAATGGGAAAAAAATTCAGTCTCTCGATGTGCAAAACTTATAGAGACATACCCCAAGCAACTTACAGCTGTAATCGCAGCAAAAGGTGGCGCTACAAAGTATTAACTTAAGGGGGCTGAATAATTTTGCACGCCCAATTTTTCAGTTTTTGATTTGTTAAAAAAGTTTGAAATATCCAATAAATGTCGTTCCACTTCATGATTGTGTCCCACTTGTTGTTGATTCTTCACAAAAAAATACAGTTTTATATCTTTATGTTTGAAGCCTGAAATGTGGCAAAAGGTCGCAAAGTTCAAGAGGGCCAAATACTTTCGCAAGGCACTGTAGGTAGCCTGGGTTTCACTGTGTGTTTGTGGGTGTTTGTTTCCGTGTTTTTCACCACACGGTACTGTTTTGGGTTTTGTTCATTCTACGTTTATTGTTTTTGTATTTAGTTGTTCATGTGTACTATTTCTTATTAAAAGAACCATGGACACTTACCACGCCGCATATTGGTCCTCCGATCCTTTTCGCCTCTCCTCTTCGGAAGAAGAGGAGGAAATCCCTTACAGGATAAAAAGGATGCTAGTCTGTGGTGAGTAAACGTAGTCCTAATGTCCAGAAGTGATTTTCGGTCATAAGAGACGGTAGCGGCAACATTATGTAGAAAATAAGTCAAACAATAAGTTACAAACAACATAACGAAATTAACAAAAAAACACAATTGATTAGGGACGCGTACAACATCAGCCTTCTTCTCTGGCGCCCTGTTTCTTAGGCCCTGGTGAGATGCAGCCTTCTGAGGATTGGGGGCTGAATAGTACTTGGAGGGACAATGACGCAGCAAGGGTGGAAATATGCTTTTAAAGTTGTCCCTGCCCCACTTGCCGATTGCCCTGGGGCCAGGTGGGCTCGGTCAACTGCTAAGATGTCAGCTCACTAAGTAATTGCAACATGTAGCTCTCTATGAACAGGGTTGGAAAGCCCTGCTCTACTCATTTCAAACAAAGTGTTTTCCCCATAAGGCCACGTCATTCATTCACCTATAAGGCCACGAAATGAGAAAGAGCAGCCCCACTGTTAGGTAGAGCTAGCTAGCTACAGGAGGAATCTCAGATTATAGAGAACTTTGCAGCACATCACACAATACATTCCCTTTCACACTTTAAATACAATTGCATTTTGATCTTAACATACGTTGGTTAACTCAATCTAAGTAATGTTTTTTTCTTATCCATGTTCTTTGCTGTTGGTTTGCAATAGGCTTATCATCAGTCACATCCTGTTAAAGGTCCCCAAAGCCCTGGGTTGCTCATCTTTTCATTTCGCTGCAGCTAGTGACTGGAACGAGCTGCAAGAGACACTCAAACGGGACAATATTATCTCAATCTCTTCATTCAAAGACTCAATCATGGACACTCTTACTGACAGTTATGGCTGCTTTGTGTGATGTATTGTCATCTCTACCTTATTTCCCTTTGTGCTGTTGTCTGTCCCTAATAATGTTTGTACCATGTTTTGTGCTGTTATCATGTTGTGCTGCTACCATGATGTGTTGTCATGTGTTGCTGCCATGCTATGTTTTTGTCTTAGGTGTCTCTTTTGTCGGGATTATTTAAAATGTTGAATCCCACCCCGCGTCCCCACAGAAGTCCTTTTGCCTTTTGGTAGGCCATCATTGTAAATACGAATTTGTTCTTAACTGACTTGCCTAGTTAAATAAAGGTTATATAAATAAAAATAAAAATCTCCCTTCTCATGTGTCATTGTTTTTGTTCTTTTAGCGATATAATTTGCGGACACGAGCTCTAAATACATTTTAATTGGATCTGCAAATTCTCCATTTGTGTCAGCGAATCATATAGTTGAGACTTAATGGACAGTTTGGAGATCCAATTCAAATGTATTTAGAGCTCTTGTGCCAGTGTATGCTATAGCTGAAATTGGAAGAATAAAAGTGGGATTAATATAACACGGAAGAACATGGATGTCGGCAAATATAGTTAGCAAACCTTGGCACAGCAAATAACATGGACAATAGAAACGTTAGCAGGTAGTAAGAGTGAAGTAAATGAAAAGGCAATTGCGCTTAAAGTGAAAGAGGATTTATTGTCCTACAGAGTCTGTTTCTCCACCTGTAGCTAGCTAGCACTAACAGGTAGCTATCTACCAATCGGTGGGTCATCAGTGTTTCAAATACAATTCGAACGTAGCTAGCTAGCGAGTTACCTGACTAAGTAGCCATTTTTTTCATAATACAGCTGTCATTGTTACTGTAGCCTATACATCTTCCTTTTTCCACAGCTTTCACCAATCCTGTAAAGATTTTGTTGTAAAATTATATTTGCAAGTTATTATTTATATATACAGTACCAGTCAAAAGTTTGGACACACCTACAGTACTATTTCAAAGTTTTTTTCTTTATTTGTATTTTCTACTTTGTAGAATAATAGTGAGGACATCAAACTATGAAATAACACATATGGAATCATGTAACCAAAAAGGTGTTCAACAAATCAAAGTAATTTGTCTTGATGACAGCTTTGCACACTCTTGGCATTCTCTTAACTAGCTTCACCTGGAATGATTTTCCAACAGTCTTGGGGCGGCAGGTAGCTTAGTGGTTAAAGCGTTGGACTAGTAACTGGAAGGTTGCAAGATCAAATCCCCGAGCTGATAAATTCTGTCATTCTGCCACTGTACAAGGCAGTTAACCTAGGCCGTTGTTGATAATACAAATTTGTACTTAACTGACTTGCCTGATAAAATAAAAAAATGGAGCTCCCGTATATGCTGAGCACTTGTTGGCTGCTTTTCCTTCACTCTGCAGTCCAACTCATCCCAAACCATCTCCATTAGGTTGAAGTCAGGTGATTGTGGAGGCCAGGTCATCTGATACTACACTCCATTACTTTCCTTCTTGGCCAAATAGCCCTTACACAGCCTGGAGGTGTGTTGGGTCATTGTCCTGTTGAACAACAAATGATAGTCCCACTAAGCGCAAGGCAGATGGGATGGCATATTGCTGCAGAATGCTGTGGCAGCCATGCTGGTTAAGTGTGCCTAGAACTCTAAATAAATCACAGTCAGTGTCGCCAGCAAAGTACCTCCACACCATCACACCTCATCCTCCTCTGTGCTTCACGGTGGGAACCACACATGCATCCGTTCACCTACTCTGTGTCTCACAAAGACACAGAGATTAGAACCAAAAATCTTACATTTGGACTCATCAGACAAAAGGATATATTTCCACCGGTCTAATGTCCATTGCTCATGTTTCTTGGTCCAAGCAAGTCTCTTCTTATTGGTGTCCTTTATTAAGTAGTGGTTTCCTGGCAGCAATTTGACCATGGAGGCCTGATTCATGCAGTCTCCTCTGAACAGTTGATGTTGAGATGTGTCTGTTACTTGAACGCTGTGAAGCATTTATTTTGGCTGCAATTACTGAGGCTGGGAACTCTAATGAAATTATCCTCTGCAACAGAGGTAACTCTGGGTCTTCCTTTCCTGCGGTGGTCCTCATGAGAGCCAGTTTCCTCATAGCACTTAATGAAACTTTCAGAATTAAATGAACTTCATGTCTTAAAGTAATGATGGACTGTCGTTTCTCTTTGTTTATGTGAGCTGTTCTTTCCATAATATGGACTTGGTCTTTTACCAAATAGGGCTATCTTCTGTATACCAACCCTACCTTGTCACAACACAATTGATTGGCTGAAATGCATTAAGAAGGGAATAAATTCCACAAATGAACTTTTAACAAGGCACACCTGTTATTTGAAATGCATTCCAGGTGACTACCTCATGAAGCTGGTTGAGAGAATGCCAAGCGTGTGCAAAGCTACCATCAAGGCAAAGGGTTGTTACTTTGAAGAATCTGAAATATAAAACATTTTGATTTCTTTGACACTTCTTTGGTTACTACATGATTCCATATGTGTTATTTCATAGTTTGGATGTCTTCACTTTTATTCTACAATGTAGAAAATAGTCAAATTAAAGAAAAACCCTTGAGTAAGAAAATGAGTAAAACCCTTGAATGTCCAAACTTTTGACAGGAAATGTATATTTTTTATATCTGGACGTGCTCCAACTCAGCAGTTTATTGTCTTGTCATACATCTGTCTTAAATAAATCTCTGCTCCAATTTACCAATTTTTTCTTTGCGATCCTGAATGGATTTGTGATACTCTCAAGGTTTTAAGTACATTGATAACAGGATTTTTTTAACACCTTATATTAATGTCACTTTACCTAAGGCGCCTGTGCACATGCTATAATGGCATGTCACATGGTTATGACACTCGTCATTCAAATATGTGGTTTGTCGACACTAATAGCAGTTGTTATTAGCAGTTGACAGAGCATATGACAACAGGATAACACCCATTAAAACTAGTTTTATAGCTGTTGATCATATGACAGCATGTGACGTGTTATATAGCTTTATGAATAATGACACTTAAAGTAAAGTTAACCAACTGGATAAGATTTTTATAGTTCCTTGTAAACATTGTACTAGTTAAGTCATTTTGCATGGTCTCAACTAAAGTGTGGGCTATGTATACTTTATGAATACCTTATAAATGTTTTGGGTGACCAGTGTAATTTCTCACAAGAAGATGGACATTCCATGTTATACTCCGTAATGTTTCAAAATGGCCCACACGCACAAAGGAGAACCCCTATTGGTTCCTCTGTAAAAAAGGGTTCTACATGGAAACCCAAAAGGGTTAGACCTGCAACCAAAAAGGGTTCTCTTATGGGGACAGCTAAAGAACACTTTTGGAACCTTTTCTTCTAAGTGCGTAGGGGCCATTTTGAAACATTAAGGAGTATAAATCCTGTTTGGGATAGGGGGCGGCGTTTTCATGTTTGGATGAAAAGCGTGCCCAGAGTAAACGGCCTGCTATTCAGTCCCAGTTGTTAATATATGCATATTATTATATGGACACTACAGTGAAAATGGTTAACTTTGTTAAAACTTCTTATGGCTGCAGGGGCAATATTGAGTAGCTTGGATGAAAGGTGCCCAGAGTAAACGGCCTGCTCCTCAGTCTCAGTTGCTAATATATGAATAGTATTAGTAGTATTGGATAGAACACACTCTGAAGTCTCTAAAACTGTTTGAATGATGTCTGTGAGTATAATAGAACTCATATGGTAGTCGAAAATCTGAGAAAAATCTAACCAGGAAGTGGTAAATCTGAGGTTTGTAGTTTTTCAAAGCTTGGCCTATCGAATACACAGTGTATAAAGGGGTCAAATTCAACTTCCTAAGGGTGGCTTCCACTAGATGTCAACTGTCTTTAAAAAACTTGTTTGAGGCTTCTACTGTAAAGTCAGTGGTCTGGCAGAGTGCCAGGAGCTCGTGACGCGCAGTCATGTGAGAGGTAGTTCTCGTTCCATTGCTTTTCTACAGACAAAGGAATTCTCTGGTTGGAACATTATTGAAGATTTATGTTAAAAAGATTGATTCTATACATCGTTTGATATGTTTCTACAGACTGTAACGTAACTTTTGGACTTTGTCTGGACCTAGTGCTCGCGCCTCATGAAGATGGATTACTGGGCTGAACGCGCTAACAACAAGTAGCTATTTGGACATAAATCTGTCCCGGGATACTGCCAAACCCTAAAGTCTAAAGAGCTGTTGCCTGGTGAAGAAGCTAGCCTAGTTGCTAGCTATCAAGTTCCTTTGAACACAGCCCATAACACGGTTAGTCCTTATTGCTGGGACCGTGGATAGTCCCGGGCTTGTGGCTGTATGAATCCTTCCTGTTTGTGGCTAGAATTGCATGGAGTAACAGCGTCAGCCCACGTTGCTACCCCAAAGTTAAAGAAATTGAGAGGACAGTGTCTCGCTATGACGTGTCGGAACTAGAATCACAAGCATTTCGCTACACTCGCATTAAATGTGATTTGATTTTGATTTGATTTGTGTGTGATCTTTTAAAAGTATAGATATTATACAAAGTGTATGCTAAGTGAAAACTCTAAAAGTTTATACTTGGACAAAGTTTGCACCTGCTATTTCTAGAGGTGAATAACAGCCTAAAACAAAGCAGTTATAATAAAACAAAACAATGTGCACCACACCAAGCCTATCAGTATGAGGGAACATCACTTACATTCCTGTAACATCTGCAATTCCTGACAATGTGCATCTACTATGCTAGTGATCACAATGCAATTTCGTGTCAGAAAAAATGCCTTTTTTTCAGTAACACAAAGCCTCTTTGCACAGTACACTATGTGCCCCACTACAATGATAAATGGCAAATATTATATTATATTACTCTAAAACGGCCCAACCTCTTTCCCTCTATGTTGCACAGCCAGTATTGGACTTGCTCTCAACTTTCCCCAAAATGCTGTGCTGCAGAATGACACAGGCTCTAAAGTGCAGTCATGCACAGCAAAAAACGTTGGTTGGGCCATTTTTAAATCAGTTCACATCCCCCAGTTTTTTTCTGGTTTTCCCCCAGTTTAAAAAATAAATAATTATAGACAACAACAATGCTTACTCATAAAGGTAGTGCACTGGGCCTTCACTAGTCCTGTATTAGCGGACCCCCACCCCAACATGCAGTACCTCCATTAGGAAGAGAGGCAAGAACCATTTGTATCACAGCTCAGAGAGAAGATACACTATTCACCTCCCTGTGTAATGTAATTGCATTGCTGGCTGAAACTTTATATTTCTTTCATGTAAAAATATAGGGAAATGTATGGTTTAAACTTGTCTTTAATGTTGATTTGTTTTAGCTTTTAGTGATAATTCCTTTTAGAGTTAATACATTTATGTTTACATCATTATGACTTTGTGCATGTGTAATGAATAAACAAAGGTGTCTGACTTTGTAGTATGTATAGCATCATAAGGCACTTACAGTATGTACTGTTGAAGTCGGAAGTTTACATACACCTTAGCCAAATACATTTAAACTCAGTTTTTCACAATTCCTGACATTTAATCCTAGTAAAAATTCCCTGTCTTAGGTCAGTTAGGATCACCACTTTATTTTAAGAATGTGAAATGTCAGAATAATAGTAGAGTGATTTATTTCAGCTTTTATTTCTTTCATCACATTCCCAGTGGGTCAGAAGTTTACACACACTCAATTATTATTTGGTAGCTTTGCCTTTATATTGTTTAACTTGGGTCAAACTTTTTGGATAGCCTTCCACAACCTTCCCACAATAAGTTAGGTACATTTTACCCATTCCTCCGGACAGAGCTGGTGTAACTGAGTCAGGTTGGTAGGCCTCCTTGCTCGCACACACTTTTTCAATTCTGCCCACAAATGTTCTATGGTATTTCGGGTCAGGGCTTTGTGATTGGCTCTCCAATACCTTAACTTCATTGTCCTTAAGCCATTTTGCCACAACTTTGGAAGTATGCTTGGGGTCATTGTCGATTTGGACTGATGTCTTGATGTTGCTTCAATATATCCACATCATTTCCCTTCCTCATGAAGCCATCTATTTTGTGAAGTGCACCAGTCCCTCCTGCAGCAAAGCACCACCACAACATGATGCTGCCAACCCCGTGCTTCACGGTTGGGATGGAGTTCTTCGACTTGCAAGCATACCCCTTTTTCCTCCCAACATAATGAGGGTCCTTATGGCCAAACAGTTCTATTTTTGTTTCATCAGACCAGAGGACATATCTCTAAAAAGTATGATGTTTGTCCCCATGTGCAGTTGCAAACCGTAGTCTGGCTTTTTTTATGGCAGTTTTGGAGCAGTGGCTTCTTCCTTGCTGAGAGGTCTTTCAGGTTGTGTCGATACCGGTCTCGTTTTACTGTGGATATATATACATTTGTACCTGTTTGTTCCAGAATTTTCACAAGGTCCTTTGCTGTTGTTCTGGGATTGATTTGCACTTTTCACACCAAAGTACGTTCATCTCTAGCAGACAGAACGTGTCTCCTTCCTGAGCTGTATGTGGACCCATGGTGTTTATACTTGCATACTATTGTTTGTACAGATGAACGTGGTACCTTCAAGCGTTTAGAAATTGCTCCCAAGGATGAACCTGACTTGTGGAGGTCTACAATTTCTTTTCTGAGGTCTTGGCTGATTTCTTTTGATTTTCAAACGGGCACTGAGTTTGAAGGTAGGCTTTGAAATACATCCACATGTACACCTCCAATTGAACCAAATGATGTCAGAAGCTTCTAAAGCAATGACATCCAATGACATCCTTTTTTCCAAGCTGTTTTAAAGGCACAGACAACTTAGTGTATGTAAACTTCTGACCCACTTGAATTGTGATACAGTGAATTATAATTGAAATAATCTGTTTGTAAACAATTGTTGGAAAAATTACTTGTGTCATGCACATAGTAGATGTCCTAACCGACTTGCCAAAACTATAGTTTGTTAACAATAAATTTGTGGAGGGGTTGAAAAATGAGTTTTAATGACTCAAACTTCCGACTTCAACTGTATGCGTTATGGGGTCTGATTTTAATGTAAGTACAGCGTCATGAGATATAGCGTTTTTATAGATGTGTTATGATTGACTGAAGGTGTCTCACTTCAAATTAAGAATTACAGGACACTATAGTGTCAATAAATAGGTTATGAACGTTCAGCTGATTTACAAAGGTTCTCTCGTGATCCACAGGTTACTGTAGGGTGTGAGAGGTATTCAGTTGGGTTGATGTATCTGCAAAGCTTGCACTTGTGTGTGTTTGTCAGAGCCAAGATGATTTGGAGTAGGCCTCATCCTACATGGAGACCAGGACTTGATTACAACCTGCTCACAATGGTGCCAATCTTTTGTGATTGATCATTCAGTGGAGTAGAGGGGGAATGTTTCTCACACCTGACTGGGCCCAGCATCTCATTGGTATGGCTCTTTATATTGTTGTGGTAATCTATTTTTCATTCATTATTTTTCACTATTGACCCTGTTCACAAGATCTCCTAGGTAACCTGCCTAAATGATTACTACCCTGAAGCACTCAAATCTGTAAATATGATGTGCTTTGAAATGCTGGTCATGACACACATCAACACCATCCTCCCAGAAACAGTGGACCCATTACAATTTACATACGGCCCCCAACAGATCCACAGATGACGCAATCCCGAACAAGAGGGGAGATATCTATGTGAGAATGATGTTCGTAGACTACAGCTCAAAAATCAATACGATAGTCCCCTCCAAGCTCATGACCCAGCTCAGGACCCTGGGACTGAACACATCCCTCTGCAACTGGATCCTGGACTTCCTTAAAAGCCCTAAATGAGTAGGTGTGTCCAAACTTTTTACTGGTACTATATGTATACAGTTGAAGTCGGAAGTTTACATACACTTAGGTTGGAGTCATTAAAGTTTGTTTTTCAACCACTCCAGAAATTTCTTGTAAACCAACTATAGTTTTGGCACGTCGGTTAAGGCATCTACTTAGGTAATTTTTCCAACAATTGTTTACAGGCAGATTAATTCACTGTATTACAATTTCAGTGGGTCAGAAGTTTACATACACTACGCTGACTGTGCCTTTAGACAGCTTGGAAAATTCCAGAAAATTATGTCATGGCTTTAGAAGCTTCTGATAGGCTAATTGATGTAATTTGAGTCAATTGGAGGCGTACCTGTGGATGTATTTCAAGGCCTACATTCAAACGCAGTGCCTCTTTGCTTGACATCATGGTAAAATCAAACGAAATCAGCATAGACCTCAGATTTTTTTTTGTAGACCTCCGAAAGTTTGGTTCATCCTTTGGAGCAATTTCCAAACGCCTGAAGGTAACACGTTCATCTGTACAAACAATAGTACGCAAGTATAAACATCATGGGACAACACAGCCGTTATACCGCTCAGAGAGCAGATGCGTTTTGTCTCCTAGAGATGAACGTACTTTGGTGCGAAAAGTGCAAATCAATCCCAGAACAACAGCATGGGACCGTGTGAAGAGGTTGGAGGAAACAGGTACAAAGTATCTATATCCACAGTAAAATGAGTCCTATATAGACATAACCTGAAAGGCTGCTCAGCAAGGAAGAAGCCGCTGCTCCAAAACCGCCATAAAGCCAGACTACGGTTTGCAACTGCACATGGGGGCAAAGATCGTACTTTCTGGAGAAATGTCTTCAGGTTTGACGAAACAAAAATAGAACTGTTTGGCAATAATTACCATCATTATGTTTGGAGGAAAAAGGAGGTGGCTTGCAAGCAGAAGAACACCATTTCAACCGTGAAGCACGGGGTTGGCAGCATCATGTTGTGGGGATGCTTTGCTGCAAGAGGGACTGGTGCACATCACAAAATAGATGGCATCATGAGGATGGAAAATTATGTGGATATGTTAAAGCTTGGTCGCAAATGGGTCTTCCAAATGGACCCCAAGCATACTTCCAAAGTTGTGGCAAAATGGCTTAAGGACAACAAAGTCAAGGTATTGGAGTGGTTATCACAAAGCCCTGACCTCAATCCTATAGAAAATGTGTGGGCAGATCTGAAAAAGTGTGTGCGAGCAAAGAGGCCTGACTCAGTTACACCAGCTCTGTCAGGAGGAA
This sequence comes from Oncorhynchus mykiss, assembly GCF_057628025.1. Classification (NCBI taxonomy): domain Eukaryota; kingdom Metazoa; phylum Chordata; class Actinopteri; order Salmoniformes; family Salmonidae; genus Oncorhynchus; species Oncorhynchus mykiss. The sequence continues at coordinate 20,451,323 of NC_143044.1, read as the reverse complement.
TGGGCCAAAATTCACCCAACTTATTGTGGGAAGCATGTGGAAGGCTACCCGAAACGTTTGACCCAAATTAAACAATTTAAAGGCAAAGCTACCAAATACTAATTGAGTGTATGTAAACTTCTGACCCACTGGGAATGTGATGAAAGAAATAAAAGCTGAAATAAATCATTCTCTCTACTATTATTCTGACATTTCACATTCTTAAAATAAAGTGGTTGTCCTAACTGACCTAAGACACAGGGAATTTTTACTAGGATTAAATGTCAGGAATTGTGAAAAACTGAGTTTAAATGTATTTATGTACATATGCAAGTATGTGTATGTATGCATATGTATATATATATATATATATATATATATATATATATATATATATATATATATATATATATACATATACATACATAGAGTGGGCCAAAAACGTATTTAGTCAGCCACCAATTGTGCAAGTTCTCCCACTTAAATAGATGAGAGAGGCCTGTAGTTTTCATCATAGGTACACTTCAACTATGACAGAAAAAAAAGCGAAAGAAAAAAAACAACGGAAAATCACATTGTAGGATTTTTAATGAATTTATTTGCAAATTCTGGTGGAAAATAAGTATTTGGTCCATAACAAAAGTTTATCTCAATACTTTGCCAACAAAGGGTATATAACAATGACAGAGGTCAAACGTTTTCTGTAAGTCTTCACAAGGTTTTCACACACTGTTGCTGGTATTTTTGCCCATTCCTCCATGCAGATCTCCTCTAGAGCAGTGATGTTTTGGGGCTGTTTCTGGGCAACACAGACTTTCAACTCCCTCCGAAGATTTTCTATGGGGTTGAGATCTGGAGACTGTCTAGGCCACTCCAGGACCTTGAAATGCTTCTTACGAAGCCACTACTTCATTGCCCAGGCGGTGTGTTTGGGATCATTGACATGCTGAAAGACCCAGCCACGTTTCATCTTCAATGCCCTTGCTGATGGAAGGAGGTTTTCACGATACATGGCCCCGTTCAGTCATCCTGGTCCCTTTGCAGAAAAACAGCCCCAAAGCATGATGTTTCCACCCCCATGCTTCACAGTAGGTATGGTGTTCTTTGGATGCAACTCAGCATTCTTTGTCCTCCAAACACGACGAGTTGAGTTTTTACCAAAAAGTTATATTTTGGTTTCATCTGACCATATGACACTCTCCCAATCTTCTTCTGGATCATCCAAATGCTCTCTAGCAAGCTTCAGACGGGCCTGGACATGTACTGGCTTAAGCAGGGGGACACGTCTGGCACTGCAGGATTTGAGTCCCTGGCAGCGTAGTGTGTTACTGATGGTAGGCTTTGTTACGTTGGTCCCAGCTCTCTGCAGGTAATTCACTAGGTCCCCCCGTGTGGTTCTGGGATTTTTGCTCACCGTTCTTGTGATCATTTTGACCCCACGGGGTGAGATCTTGCGTGGAGCCCCAGATGGAGGGAGATTATCAGTGGTCTTGTATGTCTTCCATTTTTTTGCTCCCAGTTGATTTCTTCAAACCAAGCTGCTTACCTATTGCAGATTCAGTCTTCCCAGCCTGGTGAAGGTCTACAATTTTGTTTCTGGTGTCCTTTGACAGCTCTTTGGTCTTGGCCATAGTGGAGTTTGGAGTGTGACTGTTTGAGGTTGTGGACAGGTGTCTTTTATACTGATAACAACCTGTTCAAACATGTGCCATTAATACAGGTAACGAGTGGAGGACAGAGGAGCCTCTTAAAGAAGAAGTTACAGGTCTGTGAGAGCCAGAAATCTTGCTTGTTTGTAGGTGACCAAATACTTATTTTCCACCATAATTAGCAAAAAAATTAATTAACAATCCTACAATGTGATTTTCTGGAGAAAAAAAATCTCATTTTGTCTGTCATAGTTGAAGTTTACCTATGATGAAAATTACAGGCCTCTCTCATCTTTTTAAGTGGGAGAATTTGCACAATTGGTGGCTGACTAAATACTTTTTTACCCCACTATATATATATATATATATATATTTATAGTTTTAGTTATAGTTTATAGTTGGGAGAAATACAGTATATATATATATATATATATATACACACTGTATTTCTCCCATGTGTCTTTTTTCCACAAATACCAAGTTTTTGCATGTCAGAATCATGGTATTTAACATGAATATCAGTTTATTTTTTGTATGTCTATTTAGGTGGAAATCTACATTTTGCAGTACATTTAAGAGTATATAAAGGACCTTCAGAAAGTAGTCACAGCTCTTTGCTTTTCCCATTATTTGTTGTTATACAGACTGAATTAAAATGTAGAATTTAAGATTTTTTTCATCGCTCGCCTAAACACACAATACCCCATAATGTTAAAGTGGAATTACGTTTTTTGAAGCTGAAATGTCTTGAGTCAATAAGTATTTAACCCTAAAAAAGTTCAGGAGTACAAATTTGCATAACAAGTCACATGGACTCACTCCATGTGCAAGAATAGTGTTTAACATTATTTTTTTATGTCTACCTCATCTCTGTACCCCACACTTACAATTATCTGTAAGGTCCCTCAGTCAAGCTGTCAAGGCTCAGGAGAAGACCCCGATGCAGACAGTTTCGAGGTAGCAAAAGTTTATTACAAAAACAGGGGGGCAGGCAAACAACAAGTCAAGGGCAGGCAGAAGTCAGTAATCCAGAGCAGAGTCCGAAAGGTACAGAACGGAAGGCAGGCTCGGGGTCAGGGCAGGCAGAGGTCAATAATCCAGGGTAGTATGACTAGGCACTGAACGATAGGCAGGCACAGGGTCGGGAAGGCAGAATGGTCAAATCTGGGAAAACTAGAATACAGGAACTAGAGAAAGACAGGAGCATGGGGGAAAATGCTGGTAGACTTGATGAAACAAAACGAACTGGCAACAGACAAACAGAGAACACAAGTATAAATACACTGCGGATAATGGGGATGGGTGACACTTGGAGAGGGGTGGAGACAAGCACAAAGACAGGTGAAACAGATCAAGGTATAAAGAAGGCCACCTATCGGTAGATGGGTAAAAAATAAAAAAGCAGACATTGGATATCCCTTTGAGCATGGTGAAGTTATAAATCACACTTTGGATGGTGAGTCAAACTCAATACACCGAGTCACTAAAAAGAGTGTCCTCCCTAACTTCGTTGCCAGAGAGGAAGGAAACCGCTCAGGGATTTCACCATGAGGCCTATGGTGACGTCAAAACAGTTACAGTGTTTAATGGCTGTGATCGGAGAAAACTGAGGATGAATCAACAACGTTGTCGTTGCTCCACAATAATAACCTACAGTACCTTTAAAAAAATGTGCCTCAGGATCTTGTCATGGTATTTCTGTGCATTTATATTGCCATTGATAAAATGCAATTGTCCACAGCTTACGCCTGCCCATACAATAACCCCACCGCCACCATGGAGCACTCTGTTCCCCAAATTGACATCAGCAAGCCGGTCGCCCACACAACACCATACACGTGGTCTGCGGTTGTGAGGCCGGTTGGACATACTGCCAAGTTCTCTAAAACAACGTTGGAGGCAGCTTATGGTAGAGAAATCAACATTAAATTATCTGGCAACAGCTCAGGTGGACATTCCTTCAGGCAGCATGCCAATTGCACACTCCCTCAACTTAAGACATCTGTGGCATTGTGTTGTGCGACAAAACTGCACATTTTAGAGTTGCCTTTTATTGTCCCACACACAAGGTCCACCTGTGTAATGATCATGTTGTTTAATCACTGTCTTGATAGGCCACACCTGACAGGTGCATGGATTAACTTGGCAAAGGAGAAATGCTCAATAACAGGGATGTTAACAGATTTTTTCACAACATTTTTAATAAATAAGCTGTTTTGTGGATCTGAAAGATTTCCGCAAACTATTATTTAAGCTCATGAAACATGGGACCAACACTTTACATGTTGCGTTTATATTTTTGTTCAGTGTAATACAGCTGTGGTGATGATACAAAATGTGAAAAATACACAGTGCGTGCAACATTTCAATCCATTTAAAGCTTGTATCAGTTTTTAAGTTGTTAAAATGTTAATGCTAATTTGAAATAAGATGAATGACATTGCAGTTCATGGAGTATATCTCAGTATTCCATATATACTGTATCAACTATGGTCCCCTTCAAGGTGTATGAAATTACACTGATGACAATAAGATAAACCTGATCATTGAATTTGTGAACCTGTGTGAGCAAGTATACCCCTACAGTCACCTTTCTGGAAAGATGGTCATTTCAGTAGAGAAAGGGGAAAGAATAAGGTATTGTATCTGGAATGGCAAAGATACTTGATCTGGAATGGCAAAGATATGCATTACAATGATAATATTTAAGCTAGAGGGGAGAAGATAATTCCATATCCTTGAAGGTGAGAAATCAATAACACTATCCAGCACCACTGTGATCTATCTCTGAAGTCAGGACTATTCATGACATGGTCACAGAGGGCCAAGGCCCAGAGGACACTGAGGTAACTGTCATGGCTCTGTAGATGGACGAGAGACAAGAGGTCATAGTTCATCATTACATACTTTTAGGCTTTTTTTTGCACTTTTCTTTTACCATTATTTCCAGCATTATCCACTAGGTTAGCTGCAGGTAGAAATGTTCCATCGATCAATCAATATCTGGTTGTTTGTCTAAGTCAGGGGAGGCGTAGCTCTGCGAATCTTAATCACACAAAGCATATTATTTGCAGTGAACATTATTTGTAGATCAGTAATTCTACACCTATTTTCCTCTCCATTGTAGTAGGAGGTTATAGCTAAACATGGATACATTAGGGGCGGTTAAAAGGGAGAGTCAGTTCAACCAACCATGGAAGTATATTGAAGTGAATTCGGGGGATAGCTCCCAACCGGGACTTGAACACAGATCCAGTGACAAGCCAACACCTTAACCGTATGCCAAGAGGTTTGGACGTATTGGCGTAACGGTTAAGGTGTTGGCCAAAAGGTTTGGAACTCTTGGAGTAACGGTTAAGGTCTTGGCCAAGAGGTTCGGACCTGTTTGAATAGGACCCAGGTTTGAGTCCTGGTCGGGCCTACCCCCCGAATTCGCTACAATATGCTGTACTTCAATGGTTTGTTTCATTGACTCTCACATGTAGCACTTTATACTCTTACCCATATACGGGCTGAAACACTGATAAGTGCCTAAATTGGAACGGAGTGGCTGACATCACTATACATGATGTCAGTTCTTAGGATCTCCACTTCACAGCTCTGTGTGGGTTTTGACTGACAGCCACGTGCGTCAAGAAGTTTCCCCCATCCCTCCCGCTAATTGGGCAACTTTTGCAAATGTTTTGTTTTCTGAGTGAGGGAAATGCTGTAAATTAAGAGGACTCAATGTATTTAGCCGAGTATTAGAATAAGTATTAGAGTATTAGAATAATATCGCTTTGACGTCATACAAGCAAACCAAATACCTGTGTCTCCAAATGTGCACTTCACAATTCAATATCATAAAACTCATGTAATATACAGTGTGAACGTTTATAATCATTATGTTTGATGTAAAATTACAAGATGATATGACGTTATACCCTGCGTTGTCCACACATCTAAATTCAATCAGCACTCAATTCTATGCGCACCAAAATTGCAATCTTATTTGCCTTGTGAAAGCCTAACACTCTGAGATAGTATTGCATAGTTTAGCTATTCATGTTGGCAATAGAACAAGCTTTAAAATGATGACCACCTGACCCAGATTGCGATTTATAACGGACCGTTTCTGGATTGTGTAATCAACAACAGTAATTGTGTGATGGTGGGGATGCAGGGCTGTGTTGCAAAGAAAACAACTACAAGTGTGCTTGCTCTGAGCTCTCTTGCTCAGCTAAGAGAGCTCAGAAAAGCACCTTGTTGTTGAAGACACTTATTTGAGTCATAAAAGTGCATTGAAATCACTTATTAATGATGGACACTTTGGAGAGGTGTGTGGCTACTTAGAAAAACAAGAAGTAATACAGTCAGTCTTTCCTCAACTCTTACCCTCTTAGCACTCTGATTACAGTGAAGAGCAAGATGTGCAGCTCTGTTCTAGGCCAGCTGCAGCTTAACTAGGTCTTTCTTCACAGCACTTGACCATATGACTGGACAATAATCAAGATAAGATAAAACTAGAGCCTGCAGGACTTGCTTTGTGGAGTTTGGTGTCAAAAAAGCAGATCATCTCTATCACAGACAGGCCTCTCCCCATCTTTGCAGCCATTGAATCTACAGTATATGTTTTGACCATGACAGTTTACAATCTAAGGTAACACCAAGTCAATTAGTCTTCTCAACTTGTTCAACACCCACACCATTCATTACCAGATTCAGCCGAGGTCTAGAATTTAGGGAATGATTTGTACCAAATACAATGCCCTTAGTTTTAGAGATGTTCAGGACCAGTTTATTACTGACTGCAACTTTTTATTATGGGTTTAAGTGACTTTATTAGCTGTGGTTGCCAACGCATATATGATTGAATCATCAGCATACATGAACACAGATGCTTTGTTTAATGCCAGTGGCAGGTCATAATGGCAAGTTCCCACATGTGCAATGGGTTACCTGCCCCTAATTACAGTTTTTTTCAATTGCTAACAAACGTCGGACAGTACCGAAGCCACTTTTTCAAAACTCTTCATACAGTCTGCATTACCAACATGCATCTTGGCCAAACAGTTAATCTCACCTCCAAAACTCACTTCATACACGTCTCAAAATAAGCTTGTTCAACCATAACACTGGCAACAATTCTCGCTCAGAAATCATACATTGTCACTCATAACACACTGATCTAAAAAAACACCAACAACAGGGAGCATTACATAAATTAACTTTTCTCGTTGAAATTTGAATGATTTTTCACATAAATCAGTATTTCATCATAGAATAAGAATACCACATTTTCACTTTATTGACTGTATATGTATATGAAGTATATGAATGAATCAGAAATGCAGCAATTTGCTTCAATAGTCTTTCTTTTTTCTATATCTTTGGTATATAGCCTGTCTCAGCCTCCAGTATTCATGCTGCAGTAGTTTATGTGTCGGGGGGCTAGGGTCAGTTTGTTATATCTGGAATACTTCTCCTGTCCTATTCGGTGTCCTGTGTGAATTTAAGTATGCTCTCTCTAATTCTCTTTCTCTCTTTCTTTCTCTCTCTCGGAGGACCTGAGCCCTAGGACCATGCCTCAGGACTACCTGACATGATGACTCCTTGTTGTCCCCAGTCCACCTGGCCGTGCTGCTGCTCCAGTTTCAACTGTTCTGCCTTATTATTATTGGACCATGCTGGTCATTTATGAACATTTGAACATCTTGGCCATGTTCTGTTATAATCTCCACCCGGCACAGCCAGAAGAGGACTGGCCACCCCACATAGCCTGGTTCCTCTCTAGGTTTCTTCCTAGGTTTTGGCCTTTCTAGGGAGTTTTTCCTAGCCACCGTGCTTCTACACCTGCATTGCTTGCTGTTTGGGGTTTTAGGCTGGGTTTCTGTACAGCACTTTGAGATATCAGCTGATGTACGAAGGGCTATATAAATACATTTGATTTGATTTGATATAGTAATTTACTTGTGAAAATAAAAAGTTGAACCTCTTATGGCTGCATCCCTTGTTCTCAATTTCTGCCTGAAGACATACCCTAATCTAACTGCCTGTAGCTCAGCCCCAGAGGCAAGGATATGCATATTCTTGGTATCATTTGAATGGAAACATTCTGCAGTTTGTGGAAATGTTAATTGAATGTAGGAGAATATAAGACAGTAGATCTGGTGGAAGAAAAGCGAAAGAAAGAACATACATTTTCTGTTTTTTATTGTTGTAGCATCATCTTTCACATGTACTAGAATAGCCACACAGTCAGATAGGATGCTGGAGATCATTTTGATGGATAACACAAGAGGGCACCTGTAGGTGTGCAATGTTTCAGACTGATAACTTCAGGAATGCGTGAGCTACATGACATTTAGCATGAAGTCACCCAGGTGTCCCACACAAGTTGCCCAAATGTACCCACGTGGCCGAATTGGTGAAATGACCTATAACTACATACAACATATCAAAAAGCAATTCTAACACAAAAAAATATATAAATAAAAATGTTTAAAAAAATATTAGAAAAAAAACACAAAAAAAAAAAAACAGGGGTAGACCGTTCGGAAGTCCTCTACACAATATTTTTCTGCCTGTGCCACGTCCCATAGCAGTCTATTTCTGCTGTAAAGTAGAGTCAAACTGAACAACTGGTGCAGGTGATGGGGGACTTCATGTGACAAAGAACACAACGACGCCTCCATGCTTTGCCCGTTTGGACCTGAGACACCGTCATGCCTGCAGTAATGAACTGTGGCATATGAACACCACTGGAGGCAGGAGTAGAGCTAGCAGAGGTAGAGGCGGCAGAGGTGGACTTCGTGCTATAGCCAGCAAGCCCCCGGATGAGCAGCTCCCGGAAGGCTAGCTGTGAGATGGGGGGCTGTCCACAGCTCTTCGCCATTTCCTTCTGCAGGATGAAGGAATTCACCACAGAAATGTCAATGAAATGGTAAAACAATGGCTTGTACCATTTCTTTGTCTTATGTAGAACATTGTAGTACCCTATCAGTGCGTCTGATAGGTCTACACCTCCCATGCTCTTGTTGTAGTCCTTGATGGCTGCAGGAATGGGGACATTTTTGGTGGTCCATGTCCCAGTAGCGTCCTTCACACGCCTGACGACGTGATCACCACTGAAGGACTTGTGGATAGTGGAGCACATCACCACCTCTCTGGTGTCTATCCACTTCACAAACAGCAGGATCCATCGCATGATTCCCCACTCAGCCTGCTTATGCATGTCATTTACCTTGGTCTTCGGAAAGCCCACTCTGTTGGTCCGAATGGTGCCACAAGCCCACACCTACAGCTTCCTCAGGTCTGCAAACAGGGTAGGGCTTGTGTAAAAGTTGTCCAAAAAGAGTTTGTAGCCCTTCCCCAGCAGTTGAAAATCCAATAACTCCATTACAGAGTCATAGCTAAGTCCTTTACCAGTCGCACACGTGTTCTTCCCCTCATAGACAAAAAAATTGCATGTGTATTCACACACAGAATAAGCCAAAACAAACAGTTTGTTACGCATGTATTGTTTTAGGCCACCATCCTCTCATCTATGGACAAGTTCTGGGCGGGCTGAAAATGTATATTGCAGGCCTCAACATAGCTGGGGTAGAGAGGTTTGACTTTGCAGGGCCTGTCAAACCTTGTGGTGCCTCTACTCCTGTCATTCTCCTCATCAACTTCTGGGTCACTGATGTGAAACGCCCGTGAGATATTTAAAAACCTTGTAGAGGACATGACAGTGTGGGGGAAAGGCAGGTGATAGAGTGGGGATGTTTTCCAGTAATCCTTTAGGGTTTTTAACTTCACCAGCCCCATGTAAATTACCAGTGAAAAGTAGCAGAAAAGGTCTGACATGGAAATGGGCTTCCATGCCTCTTTCTTTCCTGCTTGCTTCCTAGCCCCATACGTGTTAGTATTACACACCAGGGAATCAACAACTTCCGGGGTGAAAAACAATTGAAAAAGTTGCATGGGGCTGTATTTTGATGTCATGTCGAGCTGAGATCTCCAGCACAGGGTGCCATTGACCCTCTACCTCTCTGCCAGCAGGGTCCACACTTCCCTTCCTCCACTTCTTTGTTACTGTCTTCACACCACTAGATGGCTGGGCGGGGGTAGGTGTGGCGCCGGAGACAGCAGGAGTCCGGCTGGATGAACCCGCTTCAGTGGGGGATGGGCACCTTGGCACCGGGGCCTCCCAGTCAGAGTCACTATCACTGTGAAAGAAAACATTAAAATATATTTGTATTGTATGAGCCTTTTATCATCACATAAAGTAAACAGATATGTATTGTATAGAGCAGAGGGAACAGTCACTAAGGTGAAGTGCTGTTCCATTCAACTCCGGCCATTGTTGTGGGCCTGCCTTCCCCCCAACAGCACCCAATGGGTATTTCATATGGAAATGGGGGGAGTAGCAGGCGCAGTGGCCATGTGTGTTTGCTGTTCTACTCCATTCCATTTGATAAAAAAATTTAAAATATATATATCTGACATGGAATATATATTACACACACACACACACACACACACACACACACACACACACACACACACACACAGGTTATGGGTCGTACACGTACTTTACACATTTCATCACACATTTCATTGCAAATTGAAAAAAATAGATATATGTATTCATATTTCATAAAACGGCCTTAGCACTTACCAGTCCAGAAGTACGTCCTGTCCTTGCAGAAACAGCTCCTCAATGTTTGAATCACAACTGTGTTCACTCAAAGATTCCTCAAACAAACATTCTGTCTCACTTTCCCGATTAATCTCTTCTATAATCTGGTGCAAATCTGTATAATTAGACTTCGATTTTCCTGATTTATTCGCCATGATGTCTTGAAAAAACACTTTCAAAAATACTGCTTCCAAAATACTACTATCCCAAACACTGCTGTGCGTAACAAGTGTGACTGCAACGAATCTGCAGTCAATGGCGAGAATGGAGTTCCTTACGCATGCGATTACAAACAAGGAATGGTGGTCCAACCCAAAACCATTACATACTGGCGTTTACCTCAGCTCATTGGCTATCTACCCAGCTAGATTTCAAGAAGATCAGTGGTCATTGGGCAGAAATACAGTCAATCAATGAAGCTTCACCAAAATTATTGGTGCGCAAGGAAGTAATTGCTCGTTGTCTACAAATCAGTTCACTTCGGTCAATACTCCCCCCCAAACAATGACGTTTGGCTGTGTTGCAAACATCCATAAGAATGCACTGAAACCAACCATGACTAGATAAATGATTGTTTACGGTGTATAATTACGTAATTACATCGAATGCTCCGTAAAAAATTGATAGAGATTGAATTCACGGCACAAACGGTTTACAAAATGTTTCGAATTTAGGCTATAAAAATGGATTTTATCAAATAAAACGGCACTTCATTTGATCACTGGGACCCTCAGGAAGAGAAATATGAGCAAGATATCAGAATGTAAGTCATAATTTTACCTTCAGTTGTGAATGTGTAAAAACTGTCATGGTGCAAAATGTATCTGTTGTTGATTGCTCTTCTCAAACAAAAGCATGGTATTTGTTCTCTGTAATAGCTATTTTAAATCGGAAAACGTAGTTTCATTACCAAGATTCTAATCTTTTGAAGGATGTAAGACACTTGCATTTTCAAGAATGTTTAATGTTACGACGTTGCATTTTTAGTTGTCACAGCAAACCATCATTGAACAGTGCTGCACACATTGTGATGTTAGCTCCTCTCTGGCCTGGGACATCCATGGTTGCTCTCTGTCCAATCACATTTCTTCCCCTGCGATGTGTTTTTGCCAGGTTGAATCCTGCTTCAGGTTGAATCCAGAATTTCACGCAGTTTTATTGCATTGTTGCCAATTACCATGTCAACAATGGCAATTCCCTGCGCATCTGATAATATTCTGCCTCTCCCTCCTGAGGGAGGTAACCTTTGGATCCTACTGAAAAACACAAAACAATCAATATATTTCAAAATGTCAGTACATATACAAATTTGAACATAGTCTATTGTACTGTAATATGTAGTTCAGTTATCATTGAAGAATACACATATCACCTGTTGTTTTGCAGAAAAATTTGTACATGATGCAACTGTTGAACGCTGCAGATTTGGTTGCACCCTTAAACCGGCCTCTCTCAAAGAGACACCATGGTTTACAACATGGTCAATAATTGTGGCCCTTATCTCATCAGAGACCACTGCTCTTGGTCTTCCTCTCCTTTGTCCTCCACACATTCTCCCTCTCCCGGACACTCTTCTTTCCCCACCAACCTGTCTTCCTTGATCCATGTTTTCAAACTAAATCATTCCGAAGCCGTCCTCTTTTGTCTGTTTGGTAACAAGACTAAAAACAGGACACTTGGGTAGACTTTCAGCTGAAATTGCAATCAGCTTGGTTCGGAATGATTAAATATTCTGCTGAGATTTTCTATTTGTTTCAATCTGGATATTGCAGAAATGCACCACATTTGCCATCATTTTGTTTCGAATGTGTTTTTCACAGTTTTTGAAACCGTGTGTTAGCAAAGTTTTGGAAACCGTGTGTTAGCACTTGAAAACATGCTACAAATATACAGTTTTGCAGGGAGTGTATTATGAATGAGAAAATAGTTCATGGATTTCAGAGAATGTGGTCATTGAATGCATTTTGTGTGAAAGAAATGAACAATTATTCACAGTTTGGTCCACATACACTTCTGTTTCGCTGACTGTGTGAAAAGTTTTGACAATGTGACTTCAGTTTGGACCAATGCAGGTTAGCAATTGAAAATAACTGTAATACAACTTCTGAGTCCATTGGAGAGGATCTCAGCTGTGAGATGTAGAACCACTGATCTACAAATAGTATTGTCTGCCCTTGTTTGATTAAGATTGAGATTCACAGAGCTACGCCTCCCCTGGCTCAGAATATCAGGCCACCAAAAACACAATCAGACATTTACTGATTGATTAGAACGTTTCCTAGGATTATAAACAAACCTAGTGGATCATTCTGGAAATACTGGTAAAAACAAAGTGCCTCAAAAATAGCCCCAAAAGCATGGCTCTAGTCATTATAGATCTCTCTCCCTCTCTCTATCTCTCTCACACGTACACACACACACACACACACACGTACACACACACACACACACACACGTACACACACACACACACACACACACACACACGCAGTGTTAAGAACTGACCACAGTATTTCTTCTGCAAGCAAAGACTGTTTGTCATTGTGGCTCCTTCCCCAAACTGTTGCACAAAGATGGAAGCACATAATCGTTTAGAATGTCATTGTATGCTGTAGTGTAAAAATGTCCCTTCACTGGAACTAAGGAGCCTAAACCTTGAAAAACAGCCCAGAACATTATTTCTCCTCCACCAAACTTTACAGTTTGCACTATGCATTGGGGCAGGTAGTGTTCTCTTGGCATCCGCCAAACCCAGATTTGTCCGTTGGACTGCCAGATGGTGAAGCATGATTCAATAATTTGCAAATATTATACAATTTAGGTGTGAAAAGCTCTTAAAGACTTACCCAGAAACACTCACAGCTGCAATTGCTGCCAAAGGTGATTCTAACATGTATTGATTCAGGGGTGTGAATACTTATGTAAAATATATATATTTTTGTATTTAATTTTTGATAAATTTGCAAACATTTCTAAAAACATGTTTTCACTTTGTCATTATGGGGTATTGTGTACATGACTGAGAACAAAATGTGGAATAAGTCAAGGGGTATGAATACTTTCTGAAGGCACTGTATTTTCTGCATATGCATTGTTCATTGCTGGTGTGCTTGACCAATGACTTCTATTTTGGTGTGATATGATTTTATTTTTACTTGTTAAACAAAATCTATTTTTTCTGAGCAATTATAGTAGTATAAAATAATATACATTTTCACTTTTTTTGTGCATACAATATAGCTCAGTATTTGTATTATTTATTTCATGCAATCATTTTGCTCATCTTTATCAAGGGTTCCAATAATTCCAGACCCCACTTTGTATTAAACATAATACATCCATATAGAGGACAACAAGGATGGATGCAATACAATTATTCTAAAACACATTCATGGTGGGAGTTACTGTTAGAGAGTTCAAGAGACAACATTGTAGAGTCTATCATTTGGCCATTTTACATTTAGCCCCAGGTCAAAAGAGCAAATACTATACTGTAGGTGGAGGGATGCCTGTAAGCGACCACTTCACGACAATCACACTGTAATTATCCCTGTGTAAACATCACTGTAAAGATTGATTGAGGGTCAAAAACAAATATGCCAGCTTAACGTAAATGAGCTGAGTGCTAGGTTCAGCATCAGCAGCAGATAAAAAGGTGTATTGGTATGGAGTCCGTGTTGTTTACACATAGATCTCCTGGCCTCAAATCCTCCTCTAGATCCTCCTCTAGAAAGAAACAGGGCTGTTAATTAAGGCTTAATCTGAACAGCTGTGACTGGCCTAGAACGATCCCCCCCTCTGCCTCTCAGCTTCAAATGAGAGCCTCGGAGTCGAGCGATTGATCTCAGGCAGAGCGGCAGCTAATGATGAACTCAGAAATCACATTAACTTCTACAACACCATCGGCTCATAAAACATCACCCCCATGAAAGGCAGAATTACAATGTGTTAACGTATTACTGGAGAAAAAACACAATCTGTCCTACAGAAAATTAGAAGCAGAGAATTCGAACCCCTGATAGCTCAGTTAAGAGCCTGGACACGAAAATAGTAACATATCCCAAATGATTGTTTAAACTTCAAACGGAGCACAAGTATGAGCTGTGAATGCTGAGGGCCGAGACTCACGCATTTTCTAAGAGGCTGCCGACAAAAAAACGTCAGTCAGTCTATTGTTAATTAGGGAGGGGTGCACGCGTCCCTAACTGTCCAAACTGCTCCAGCTCAGAGAGAGAAAGAGTTGTCTCTCTGTGATAATTAGAGGGTTTGATAATGAAGCAGTCACAGATCCAACAGGATGTGGAGCAACAAACAGGAAACACTTTGAACTATACGCTTGTCTTCTCTGGGTGCCCCTTGCCTGTTTAATAGTCATGACCTTAACACTGTATTTCCTGCTCTGTTGTTATATAGCTGCGTTTTTTATCTCAGTAGGCATCCTGCTGTCCACTAAAATTGAGTAACGTCTTTGAGCATCTTCCCAGAATTCCGTCTGTCCTTGTGCCACTTGTAACAGACAAAATAATACAATACTTGTTATTCACCCTTTACATACTGTAGCAATGTATAACCGATTTCCTTTTCTTTTCCTTAAATACTTGAAGGGGTGATGCATACAGTAAGACATTTAGAACACCTTTATGAAACTAGTCATTCACCTTCATGAGTATTTCATTATAATTCATAACAACCTTCATATCACATTGTTTTTGTCATCCATGAGGAGTTTTCTATATAAAAGCCACCCCTTCTATTACAGAACTAAAAGTTATCAGTAACACTGAAACAGATCTTTATTTATCCATTGTAGAACAGAAATGTGTACACAATCACAGTACACAATCCACTGGGTCCATACATGCGAACCCTAGCTTAAACCTAAGATTTAAACCTTCTGTCTAAGTATGCTAGGTGTTTGCTTTTCTCATTGGAAAAACAAATCAACCAATCAAAGACAATAGATAGTAGTAGCCACCAATCAATTTCCTTTATGTAGTATGTGCAGTCTCAAAATTGCATGATGCATCCTTGACTAGGGTACTAGACAAAATTCCAAAACACACTTTTTCTCATATATGACCAAATGTTATGTTTTTTCTATGTGCTTTTACAAAAAAAAAAGATGTAGGAGGATTAGACAACATGTAACTTTATATTTGTACATTGGTAGTCCTTTCAATGACCAAAAGCACCCTCTTTGTTCTCATGGGTGGAATGTTAGTCATATTTTTCATTATTTCAAGAAGACAGTGAATGTTCGAGAGGCCGAGATACAGTTTTGACTTAAATCTACTTGGAAATCTATGGCAAGACCTGAAAATGTTTGTCTAGCAATGATTAACAACCAATTTGACAGAGTTTGAAGAATTTTGGTGATTCTAACATGTATTGACTCAGGGGTGTGGATACTTATGTAAATGATACATTTCTATATTTCATTGTCAATGAATTTACAAAATGTCTAAAAACATGTTTTCACGTTGTCATTATGGGGTATTGTGTGTAGATGGATGAGAAATAATATGTATTTAATCCGTTTTGAATTCAAGCTGTAACACAAACTGTGGAATAAGTCAAGGGGTATGAATAGTTTCTGAAGGCACTGTATAAAAGTGCTACGACGGGTTTCATGAAGGTTTTATAAATGAAAGCCCTCATGCATACCTGCTTCAAGTAAAGCATTACCAAACGTTCTAACCACCCCTTCTAACACAATCACTGATATTGTTACGACTTCTAGGAGCAGTGGGTGCGGAGTCAGGCGCAGAGAGCAGAGGGTTTAGGACAATCGTATTTATTCCGGTGACAAAAACAGGACCCAAACAGTCTGGAGAAAATAAGAAAAATACACATCCACAAAACGAACAGAGGAACAAGCCCGCACAAAAGCAGGTGGGCATAACCGGCTTAAATAGCACTAACCAAAACCCAAACAAGAAACAGATGTAACCAATAAGACAAAACTAACAGAAAAGGAAAAGGGGATCGGTGGCAGCTAGTAGACTGGTGACGACAACCGCCGAGCGCCGCCCCCCGACTGCCGAGTACCCCCCCCCTACTGACGCTTGGCTCCCACAGAGCGCCGACACCGGCCTCGAGGGCGACCCGGCGGGCGAGGCGCAGGGCGATCCGGATGGAGGCGATGGAAATCCCTCAGCAGTGACGGATCCAAGATGTCCCCCACCGGTACCCAGCACCTCTCCCACTCCATGAGGTACTGCAGGCCCCTCACCTGGCGTCTAGAGTCCAGAACAGCACGTACTGTGTACGCCGGGGACCCCTCGATGTCCAGAGGGGGCGGAGGAGAGACACATGAAACAAAGGGTTAATACAATGGTAAGAAGGGATTTGTAGTCTATAATGGCCCCA
Source organism: Oncorhynchus mykiss (assembly GCF_057628025.1). Taxonomy (NCBI): domain Eukaryota; kingdom Metazoa; phylum Chordata; class Actinopteri; order Salmoniformes; family Salmonidae; genus Oncorhynchus; species Oncorhynchus mykiss. Next base: position 20,434,661 of record NC_143044.1, on the reverse strand, counting down.
CACACTGCGGCCCCAGCTTCCGGCAGGGCAGGTGGTGGGGCAGGTTTCGGTTTGAGAGCCAGACCCTGTACCCCGGTGCGAACACGGAGGCCTCACTGCGGTGGCGGTCAGTGCTCCTTTTCTTCTCTTCACCGGAGCTTCGGTGGCGTGCCCGAGCACTGTGATAGCACGGCTCCAACCCCAGCCTCGGACGTGTCCACCTCCACTATGAATGCCAAAGAGGGGTCCGGATGTGCCAACACGGGAGCGTCGGTAAACAGCGCCTTCAAACGATTGAAAGCTCTGTCCGCCTCTGCCGACCACCGTATACGAGCCAGCCCCCCCTTCAGCAGTGAGATAATGGGAGACGCCACCTGGCCAAAACCCCAGATAAACCTCCGGTAGTAATTGGCTGCACCTCCTTTACCGTGGTCGGAATTGGCCAATTACGCACGGCCTTAACGCGATCACAGTCCATCACCACCCCCGAGGTGGAAATGCGATAACCCAGGAAGGAAATGGCTCGTTTGGAGAACACACATTTCTCAGCCTTAACGTACAGGTCATGCTCCAGCAGTCGCCTAAGTACATGCGCGGCGAGTGTGGCGGAATAGATCAGGATATCATCAATATACACCACCACACCCTGCCCGTGCAGATCCCTGAGAATCTCGACTACAAAGAATTGAAAGACGGCTGGAGCATTCTTTAACCCATACGGCATGACGAGGTACTCATAATGGCCAGATGTGGTACTAAACGTGGTTTTCCACTCATCTCCCTCCCGAATACCACCAGATTACACGTGCTCCTGAGGTCCAGTTTCGTGAAAAAACGAGCACAGTGAAATGACTCTACCGCCGAATCGATGAGAGGTAGCGGGTAACTAAACCCCACTGAGATGGAATTGAGACCTCAATAATCAATGCACGGATGTAGTCCTCCCTCCTTTTTTTTCACAAAAAAGAAACTCGAGGAGACGGGTGACGTGGAGGGCCGAATGTTCCCCTGTCCCAGAGATTCAGTGACATACAGTGCCTTGCGAAAGTATTCGGCCCCCTTGAACTTTGCGACCTTTTGCCACATTTCAGGCTTCAAACATAAAGATATAAAACTGTATTTTTTTGTGAAGAATCAACAACAAGTGGGACACAATCATGAAGTGGAACGACATTTATTGGATATTTCAAACTTTTTTAACAAATCAAAAACTGAAAAATTGGGCGTGCAAAATTATTCAGCCCCCTTAAGTTAATACTTTGTAGCGCCACCTTTTGCTGCGATTACAGCTGTAAGTCGCTTGGGGTATGTCTCTATCAGTTTTGCACATCGAGAGACTGACATTTTTTCCCATTCCTCCTTGCAAAACAGCTTGAGCTCAGTGAGGTTGGATGGAGAGCATTTGTGAACAGCAGTTTTCAGTTCTTTCCACAGATTGTCGATTGGATTCAGGTCTGGACTTTGACTTGGCCATTCTAACACCTGGATATGTTTATTTTTGAACCATTCCATTGTAGATTTTGCTTTATGTTTTGGATCATTGTCTTGTTGGAAGACAAATCTCCGTCCCAGTCTCAGGTCTTTTGCAGACTCCATCAGGTTTTCTTCCAGAATGGTCCTGTATTTGGATCCATCCATCTTCCCATCAATTTTAACCATCTTCCCTGTCCCTGCTGAAGAAAAGCAGGCCCAAACCATGATGCTGCCACCACCATGTTTGACAGTGGGGATGGTGTGTTGCTTTTACGCCAAACATAACGTTTTGCATTGTTGCCAAAAAGTTCAATTTTAGTTTCATCTGACCAGAGCACCTTCTTCCACATGTTTGGTGTGTCTCCCAGGTGGCTTGTGGCAAACTTTAAACAACACTTTTTATGGATATCTTTAAGAAATGGCTTTCTTCTTGCCACTCTTCCATAAAGGCCAGATTTGTGCAATATACAACTGATTGTTGTCCTATGGACAGAGTCTCCCACCTCAGCTGTAGATCTCTGCAGTTCATCCAGAGTGATCATGGGCCTCTTGGCTGCATCTCTGATCAGTCTTCTCCTTGTATGAGCTGAAAGTTTAGAGGGACGGCCAGGTCTTGGTAGATTTGCAGTGGTCTGATACTCCTTCCATTTCAACAGTATCGCTTGCACAGTGCTCCTTGGGATGTTTAAAGCTTGGGAAATCTTTTTGTATCCAAATCCGGCTTTAAACTTCTTCACAACAGTATCTCGGACCTGCCTGGTGTGTTCCTTGTTCTTCATGATGCTCTCTGAGACTATCACAGTGCAGGTGCATTCATATGGAGACTTGATTACACACAGGTGGATTGTATTTATCATCATTAGTCATTTAGGTCAACATTGGATCATTCAGAGATCCTCACTGAACTTCTGGAGAGAGTTTGCTGCACTGAAAGTAAAGGGGCTGAATAATTTTGCACACCCAATTTTTCAGTTTTTGATTTGTTAAAAAAGTCTGAAATATTCAATAAATGTCGTTCCACTTCATGATTGTGTCCCACTTGTTGTTGATTCTTCACAAAAAAATACAGTTTTATATCTTTATGTTTGAAGCCTGAAATGTGGCAAAAGGTCGCAAAGTTCAAGGGGGCCGAATACTTTCGCAAGGCACTGTATGTCTCCATAGCCAACGTCTCCTGTGACAATGGGTACACGTGACTCCTGGGAAGTGCAGCGTTTACCTGGGAGGTTTATCGCGCAATCCCCCGTCGATGAGGTGGTAATTTGGTCGTCCTCTTCTTACAGAAGGCGATTGCCAAATCGGCATATTCAGAGGGAATGCGCACATTGGAAACCTGGTCTAGACTCTCCACCGACGTGGCACCGATGGAAACTACTATACACCTACCTGAACACTCCTCTGACCACCCCTGGAGAGCCCCCTATTTCCATGAAATCCTGGGATTGTGACTAGCGAGCCAGGGAATCCCCAACACCACTGGAAACGCAGGTGATTTGATAAGGAAGAGACTAATCCGCTCCCTATGATCCCCCTGCGTTACCATGTCCAGTGGAACCGTGGCCTCCCTGACCCTAACGGTCGGCTATCTAAGGAATTCACAGGGAAGGGTGGATCTATCGGCACCAGCGGAATCCCCAACCTACCGGCGAGTCCGCGATCCATAAAGTTCCCAGCTGCACCTGAATCGACTAGCGCCTTATGCTGGAGAGATGTGTGTCACAAAAAAAACAATTCCTCAGTGATGGGGTGCAAAGAACTGAACTAAATAGTGTGTGGTAATGACATAAAGGTGTGTGAACAAGTGATTGGGATCTGGAGAGTGAGCTGCCTTCAGGGGATCTATGTGTTTGAGAGTGTGAGCTGGAAAGTGAGCTACTTTCAGGGGATCTACATGTTTTAGGGAGTTGGAAGCAGACGTTACAGCTGTAGGCCTAACAGCTGTAGGCCTTTCCACTTGGTGCTCAGCCTGTTACGTGAATAGTGTGTCAGAGAATTGGGTACCTTGTCAATAAATATGTACATTTCCCCTGTACAATAAGTTAATAAGGATATATTTTAAGTGACGTTTATTTTGAAAACGTCTTATGAATGTGTTTTAATGATTTATGAAGGATACCGCAACACTCACAAAAGAGTTATGACTGGTTTCTTAGAGGTGTTATTATGAATCAAAGGCCTTATGTATACCCGCTTCAAGTAAAGCATTATCACACTATCTAACCACCCCTGTAGTAGAGCACCAGACAGTGGATGGGAGTGAGCTTAGAGACCCTTTATTTCATCCTATTGTTGGAGGAATTGTAAACAAATGCCAGCTGTTAATTTGCAATATGCTGATGATATAATCAGTGCTGTGATGAACAATGATTAGAGCAGCCATTTTTAGATTCTTGCAGATACTTACTGGTCCTATGTAACTTATGGGATGGTATTGGCACGTTCTTATGCCATGTCCCTTGCACTGCTTCCTTGTTTGAGTGTTCTGTCTGTATGTGATTATTTCACCACAGAGCATAACTGACCGACTAAGGGATAAGGTGACAGATGGCATCCATGCATCGACATTAGGGCAGCCGTGAAGTCAGGGCATCTGTTCATATAATGTATGTGTGTACAAACCTGTGAGCCAGATACCTGCCTACTTCTCCAATGGGCAATGCTGTTAGGGGGCCCTGATTTGATCACGTAACCACAGAGAGTTGGGGCCAACCATTCCAAATGAGTGCTATGCATGGCTACCGCATCTGCTTTGGCACAGGCTTCAAAACAGTGAGGTCAAAGCACCTGATCACAGTGCCACCAGTCTGCAGCCAACGTGCTTCACCTTTCCAACGTGCCTCACTGTGCCGCATCGGACGCTGAGCAACATGTTAATGAAGTGAAGCTGAGTGGTGAGGAACAGAGCAGAGCGTCCAGTCCCGGGGCTTAGAAAGAAAGAGGGAGAGGGTCGTGCATATGGAGAGCTGGGCTGGCAGTGCCAAGAACAGCTCTCTGCCAAGCCACGCTGTAAATCAAGCCGAGACTCCAGTGGTAACCTTCAGTGGCTCAAGAACACCGACTCAATCTGTATACATGAATTCTTTATTGTTACTCAGAAATCAAATCATTCTGTCTGCGGTTGACAGGAAAATTGCCAGGCGAATACACACACTATTCTTCTTTGTGCATTCCTCTCCCTCTCATCCTCTATTGCCTTTCACTGGCAATTCAACTAGTAATTTTAATAAAGGCTTATCAAGGCTAGGAAAGTGCCATCCAGATGCAGCCCACTCACCGGATCTGTCGTCAGTCTTGTTTTGAGATTCTCAAGGTCAAATTACTAATTTAATGAAGCCACAGTGATTGCATCACAGGCAAGTGACATAGCAGCCACCAGGGCCATACACAGTTACACAAATAACATTTCTCAAAAATAAATGTCCTCTTATTTCCACAAACATATATTATTACAAGAAATACCCACAAGCAGAGTAAGTATCTGTTGAAAACAATACAGTTCCAGCAGGCAAACAACCACAACAATACTTATTCAGTGACACCAATACTAATACAGTAACTAAAACCTAATTCCAGTTCACACGGAGTCAAACTCAGCAGTTCAAATTTAGCTCGGTCATCAGGTTTCAGCAGAGCAAAGGGAGGAAACGGAACATAACGGTAAGTAAATCTCAGTGCCCTAGACAGAGAGAGAAATAAAGAAAGAAAATACAGACTGGGGGGAGAGAGAGACATACAGTAAAGGAGGAACTGAAACTCCGTATGAACTCTGGCATCTGTGACGACTGATTTACAGCCCTGCTGTAGTAAATGAGCCTCGCAGCTAATGGCTTTTACTGATACTTTTTTTTTTTTTTTTGGGGGGAGAGAGAGACCACACTTTTTTCTATTGAAATGTAGCCCGTTACAGCCTGTGATTTTGTTTGCTCTCCCTCTCTCCCTTTCTCTCTCTTTTTCTCTCTGGCTGTCCCCCACTCTCTCACTCTCTCCCTCAGCACAATGAAACTAAACAGTTAATATACAACACCATGAGAGAACAGGGACATAAAATGGCAGCCTTAAATACTTAATCTGATTGAACACCAGGGCAGATTTGTTTTGTCTAATGGTAATGACCTAAATGAACATCGAGCTGCTTGGTTAGCTGATGCTACAGTACAAAGGAAAAGGCATATCACACATTCCCATATGCTGCCCTGTGGACACAGGAAAGGTGTTACGTAGTTATGAACATAATTTTTGAGGTTCATTAACTTGGTAAAAAAACTACATAAACAGAGACAACAACATGATATATTCACATCAGTGAATACCACATCAGTTCCCTGACTTGTCACAGAGCATTTCAAGCTGACATTTCTCATAGACAAAATGTATCTTATTTAAGACAAATATATTGTCAATCCCTTGGAAGCTTTCAATTAATCCTCATAAAGGAGGCTCCTGTCCCGTGACATTCAGCGATGTATTTAGCACCGGGATCAGTCCAGACACCCTCATCATGGTCCTCAAAATGTCACAAGCATCAGCAGCAGACAGAAAGAGAGAGCGTGCCACTAAGGGGCAGGAGAAAGAGTGATAGACTGATGGGGAATATTGATCACACAGGAATAGGGTTGCAAAGGGAGGGTATATTACAAAATTGACCAACATTTTGGTATCTTTCAAGGATTTTATGTAATCTATCACAAGACATCTAGTGAACATTTTGGCTACTTCAGATTATCATTGGAATCTGTAATTATCTTTGACCCTCTGTGTGGCCTTATCACATGTAAAATATATGAAATAATATGATTTTAAAATAAAACAGAATGACAAAGCTGTAAAACTTCATCCTAAATGTAAACCATCAATTTAGTGAATACCATTGGTGTTTAAACTGAGGGTTTCAGCATGAAATATGTATATCAATATGTATTTGTTGTCAATGTTTTGACATCAAACTGGTGGCAGTTGTGAAAAAAAAGTCAATAGTTGGAAGAGTTGCAGAGTTCATTGAAAATAATACCATTGTTGAGTAGATTATTTTCTCTTTAACAATGGTCTATATACTAGAATATATATATATATATATTTAAAATCTATTCAAGTATAAATGACCAAAATTACATTAGATTGACATTGATTTTCTGTGAATTACCAGAATAACTGAAGCTTTTATTAACTTTGGTAAATTATCAGTAGCTTTGCAACCCTACACAGCATATCATGAATCATGTTCCAGGACTTATCATATATCATTGTCCTTTATTTGTATTTTTATTGCTTCTTGCTGTTTGTGCTGGTCAACTCATGTTGAACTCACTTCCATCTGTGCTGTGTGTGTGTGTCCACGTGTATGGGAGTGTGTGTGTGTGTGTGTGTGTTCTACATCTATACTGTGTACAATATGCATCTGTAAGACTATAAGAGATCACTAGAATTAGCCACCACACACAGCTAGCGTGACATTGACGGCGGGGCCTGCGGCACCAGGGCCATGCATTATTCATCTCAACGAATCACCATGATTAATGTTCAGGAGCATGTCCACTCTTACACTCCTACTGAGCCTCCATCTTTAAAGAGGCTCCCCTGCTGGATGACCTGGATATGTTGATTTGCGTGGAGGCTCAGAAAAAGACTACATTCCTGAGACACTTTCATTTTTTATTTCGCCTTTTTTTTAACTAGGTAGGCTAGTTGAGAACAAGTTCTCATTTACAACTGTGACCTGGCCAAGATAAAGCAAAGCAGTGTGACACAAACAACAACACAGAGTTGCACATGGAATAAACAAACATACAGCTAATAATACAATAGAGAAAGTCTATATACAGTGTGTGCACATGAGGTAGGATAAGGGGAGTGAGGTAATAAATAGGGGTGCAAAGGAGCAAAATAAATAATATGGTGATGAGGTAGTTGGATGGGCTATTTACAGATTGGCTATGTACAAGCCAAATGTCAAAAGAAAAAATAACCGTCTGAAGATCACTGTAAACTGTTTGTGAGGGTCTGTCATTTGAGGATTGTCTGTCTTTCTGCGTCTCTCACTGACTTTAATTGTTCTAGATTACATTGTACAGTATGTTGCACTGGTGTCATTCTTCTTAATCATGTAAGGTTCGTCATTACTCCCTATTGTATAATAAAGCAGTTCATCAATACTTGAATCCTCAGCCCTTAAAGCTGTGTGTGTTATTTATTTCAAGAAAGATGCCACAACTAAGGTGCCTCACTATCAGGTTGTAACAGCCCAGAGCTGTGAAGACACAGGTGTGAGTGAGGTTTTCTAACACCATAAAATAGCGCTTCAAGTGTGATGGGCAGCATGCTAACCATCCTGAGAAGCAGCAGAGCCACCAGAGTCCCTCGTTAATGGACCCCTGTCATGACCAGATAATGGTCCTTTGGCCAAGTTGATATGCAATATGGAATCAGGACTGTGTCCTTCAGACCTCATTATGTACCGTAGTTTAGAAAAGTAAGTAGTTCTTGGGTATATTCCTGACCATGATTCTACACTCACTATGGAACAAATAGCTAATATTTATGACAAACATATCAGTGAAGGACAAATAAACCTGCAAAACTAGGCCAGTAAAATAGTTGACCGCAAACAATAACAATTTAAACACCTGTAGGGTAAATACAGCCAATAGAGAGAACATCCCTGTACATTTTAATTACATCATGACATGTGAAGTCCTTTCAAATGCTTGCCTCAGACCGAAAGTCTACAAAAACGCAGAAGAGCTGTTACACAGGAATATTTCATCCATGCTGCTGTACCGCTTTCAAACATGGCTTTGGTCTAAGCTGAGCAGAGTGGCTGGGATATGAGCTGTTTTTTTGTCTGATTGTGTAAAGTTAATGAAGCGGATCATGTACAGTACATTATTAATGGACACAACCATTTTCAATTCTATTCATTTGAAGGGAATGCTCAATCCCAAGATGTACTGTACACTCTGATGGTCTGTTTACTTTCTCTCTGATGTATCTAAATGGATTCTGTGTCTTTCTACCTGTTTCATATTGTGTGTGAACTCAGCATTGTCTGTCTCCTGAGCTCTATGTTATTGTACCTGGAGGCTATAGACAGTTCATTATTGTGGAAAAAGACACTCTAGGTAGTCTGTGAAGAAAGTGATCTCATCTCCCTCTCTGTCTGAAGTCCACTCATTCCACTGCATTATGGTTATTTCTCTGGATTAGAAAACATCCTTCACAGACAGACTGCTGCTGGGTACTGTGGCCAATTCTGACGGAACAGAAATAAAAACAATACCAGCGAACAGAGAATGCTTTCAGAATGATTTAACAATGAAGTCAAAATTAAGATAAAGAGGTCACTAAAAGTACTTTAATATGGAGCATGTTGGAGGATTTACAAAACAAATACAGCATACAACACATCAACACCACTAACAGCTCAGAAGAACATTTGCTGCATATATGGCAAATTACCAAGCTTTGTAATGGTGCTAAAGCTCAAGGACAGAACTGTTATCATCATCCATCAATGCAGTTTCTAAGGAATGCTCAATCTGTATCCTCAGTTTAACCTAACACTAACAGTATGCCCAGTAACCACCTACATCATCATTATTTCTGATCCAGCAACACATTCCCTATATACAGTTGAAGTACGAAGTTTACATACACTTAGGTTGGAGTCATTAAAACTCGTTTTTCAACCACTCCACAAATTTCTTGTTAACAAACTATAGTTTTGGCAAGTCGGTTAGGATGTCTACTGTGTGCATGACACAATAATTGTTCCAACAATTGTTTAGAGACATTACTTCACTTATAATTCACTGTATCACAATTCCAGTGGGTCAGAAGTTCACATACACTAAGTTGACTGTGCCTTTAAACAGCTTGGAAAATTCCAGAAAATTATGTCATGGCTTTAGAAGCTTCTGATAGGCTAATTGACATCATTTGACTCAATTGGAGGTGTACCAGTGGATGTATTTCAAGGCCTACCTTCAAACTCGGTGCCTCTTTGCTTGACATCATGGAAAAATCAGAAGATATCAGCATAGACCTCAGAAAATAAATTGTAGACCTCCACAAGTCTGGTTCATCCTTGGGAGCAATTTCCAAATGCCTGAAGGTACCACATTCATCTGTACAAACAATAGTACACAAGGATAAACACCATGGGACCACGCAGCCGTCATACCGCTCAGGAAGGAGATACGTTCTGTCTCCTAGAGATGAACGTACTTTGGTGCGAAAAAAGCAAATCAATCCCAGAACAACAGCAAAGGACCTTGTTAAGATGCAGGAGGAAACAGGTACAAAAGTATCTATATCCACAGTAAAACGAGTCCTATATCAACATAAACTGAAAGGCCGCCCAGCAAGGAAGAAGCCACTGCTCCAAAACCGCCATACAAAAAGCCAGACTACGGTTTGCAACTGCACATGGGGACAAAGATCGTATTATTTGGAGAAATGTCCTCTAGTCTGATGAAACAAATATAGAACTGTTTGGCTATAATGACCATTGTTATGTTTGGAGGATAAAGGGGGAGAAGAACACCATCCCAACCATGAAGCATGGGGGTGACAGCATCATGTTGTGGGGGTGCTTTGCTGCAGGAGGGACTGGTGCACTTCACAAAATAGATGGCATCATGAGGGAGAGAAATTATGTGCATATATTGAAGCAACATCTCAAGACATCAGTCAGGAAGTTAAAACTTGGTCGCAAATAAGTCTTCCAAATGGACAATGACCCCAAGCATACTTCCAAAGTTGTGATAAAATGGCTTAAGGACAACAAAGTCAATGTATTGGAGTGGCCATCACAAAGCCCTCAGTCCTATAGAAAATGTGTGGGCAGAACTGAAAAAGCCTATGTAAGCAAGGATGCCTACAAACCTAACTCAGTTACACCAGCTCTGTCAGGAGGAATGGGCCAAAATTCACACCACTTATTGTGGGAAGCTTGTGGAAGGCTACCCGAAATGTTTATATATATCCCCCTGATTCCAGCATACAAGCAAAAACTAAAGCAGGAAGTACCAATGACTCACTAAATACGGAAGTGGTCAGATGACGCAGAAGCTAAGCTACATGACTGTTTTGCTAGCACAGACTGGAATATGTTCTGGGATTCTTCCAATGGCATTGAGGAGTACACAACATCAGTCACTGGATTCATTAATAAGTTGTCCCCACAGTGACTATACTGTATGTACATACGCCAACCAGAAGCCATGGATTACAGCCAACATCCGCACTGAGCTAAAGAGTAGAGCTGCCGCTTTCAAGGAGCGGGACTAAACTGAACATTTATAAGAAATCCTGCTATGTCCTCCGATGAACCATAAAACAGGCAAAGCATCAATACAGGACTAAGATTGATTCCTATTACACCAGCTCCGATGCTCGTCAGAGTTCACCTCCTGATAATCTCAGTCACCGAGTCAGTGTTATGTCAATGTTATTCTCAGAGGCAACCCGGAACATATTTCAGTCCGCGTGATCAAAACAATATTGAAGCATAGATTCCGATAGGTCAGAACAACGTTGAGTAGTCCTTACCGCGGGAATTTCCTGTTTAAGTTTCTGTCTATAGAAGGAGGAGCAGGATAGATGTGTGATCTGATTTGCCGGAGGGAGGGTGGACGAGGGCATTGTAGCAGTCCCGGAAGGGGGAGTAGCAATGGTCAAGAGTTCTCAATGAGTGAGTAGCGCAGGCTATGTGTTGGTAACCTCAGTAACGTTTTCCTCAGATTTGCTTTATTGACTACAGTCCTGAGCTACAATAAATACGGCCTCAGGAAATGCGGTCCCAGTCTCCTTGAGATAGAGTACAGTTTGTAATTTTCTCTGTGTCATCATTCACAGTGTTCTTGGAGACAGTTGTATCTGTGGGTTTTAGAATAAATACAGTATGTTCAGCCTAACAACTAGGTTCAGTGTGTTTGTAAAAGGAAACATTTATTTTCTAAATGAACTGCCTCTCAGAAGAAACGGGAAGGAAAGAAAACTCCTGAAATTATTGTGATTTCCTGAAATGCTAAAAGGACTTTAGGCATTTATCAGTTTCTCACCAATGGTTATGCGATCCATGTGATGTCAAAGGAGGCAGCTGCGATGTAATGTCTGATCTATTTAATTGATATCAACTGGAGCATGAAAATGCACCAAAAATGTTATAAGCTTGATTTCAAATCCTATTAATATTCACACATGAACTCTAATACAACTAATGGGGCACCAACAATGGGTGTTTTACTAATAGTTGTGTTATTGTCAATTCTGAAATACAACAGTTCTTTTATCATATGAAAACAGCCCATTACATGGAAAGTCTCATATAAATCTGAATGTTGTCAACCTTTGAGGCTGTGACAAATCTGTTCACGTTTGGTAAGATAGACACCATTCTCCCACCCTCCCTTCCAATGCTAACAATAGGGTGGCTGCTAAAGGCTTCTATCTACTGATTTCTGTAAGTGATTTCTAACTTGGCAAAACAATTGGCTTGCTACAGGACAGTATTTGGTTTGGTAACACTTTATTTGGATAGTCCTTCTGTAGATGCTCTAAGGCAGTGGTTCCCAAACATTTTATTTTCCTGTACCCCTTCAAACAATCAACCTCCAGCTGTGTACCCCCTCTAGCAACAGGGTCAGCGCACTCTCAAAGAAAATGTAATCGTTATAAGCCTGCCACACACACACTATACGATACATTTATTAAACAAAAGTTTGTCACAACACGGCCTGTGGTAAGTGAAAAAGAGCTCTTATAGGACCAGGGCACAAATAATAATAAAATAAAGAAAATAAATAGCTTTATTTAGCCATCTTACATATAAAATGTTATTTGTTAATCGAAAATTGTGAATAACTCTGAACCACAAGTTAATGAGAAGGGCATGCTTGAAAGGATGCAGATAACTCTGCAATGTTGGGTTGTCTTGGAGAGAATCTCAGTCTTAAATCATTTTCCACACACAGTCTGTGCCTGTATTTAGTTTTCATGCTAGTGATGGCCGAGAATCCACTCTCACATAGGTACGTGGTTAGAAAGGGCATCAGTGTCTTAACAGAGTGATTTGCCAAGGCAGGATACTCTGAGCACAGCCCAATCCAGACATCTGTCAGTGGCTTCTGAATAAATAAAACGTTCACAGAACCGCTTGTTGCAATTTCAATGATGCTCTCTTTTTCAGATATAGGTTAGTGGACTGGAGGCAAGGCATGAAAGGGATAACGAATCCAGGTGTTTGTGTCAAATTTTTGATTTTTTAAAACTTATTTTGTACATAATGTTGCAGAGATTGTCTCTTATGGCCAAAAATAACTTCTGGACATCAGGACTGCAATTACTCACCACGGACTGTCAGAATCCTTTTTTTCCTTTAACGAGTCTGACGAGCCCGACGTGAATTATATACTGCTCTCCCGGGAACAGGCCCAGATCCCCGTGATTGCGTGAAGAGAAGGCGGGGAAAAAGGGGCCAAAGGGCGGGCTGCTTTCTGAAAATTCGTAGGCGATCAAATAAATCCCCACTTCCATCCATTCTGCTAGCAAACGTGCAATCTTTGGAAAATAAAATAGATGACCTACACGGAAGATTAAGCTACCAACAGGACATTCAAAACTGTAATATCTATAATATGCATTACGGAGTTGTGGCTGAATGACGACACTATCAACATACAGCTGGCTTGTTAAACGCTGTACTGGCAGGATAGACAGCGGCATCTGGTAAGACAAGGGGCGCCGAACTATGTATTTTTGTAAATAACAGCTGGTGCACAATATCTAAGGAAGTCTCGAGCTATTGCTCGCCTGAGGTAGAGTATCTAATGATCAGCTGTAGACCACACTATCTACCTAAAGTGTTTATCTGTATTTTTTGTACCTGTTTACATACCACCACAGACTGAGGTTGTGGCACTAAGACCGCATTGAATGAGCTGTATTCCGCCGTAAGAAAAAGTTCACCCAGAGGTGGCGCTCCTAGTACCCAGGGAATTTAATGCAAGGAAACTTAAATCAGTTTTACCAAATTTCTACCAGCATGTTAAATGTGCAAATAATTATATCCTCCTGAATCCTGCTTATAAGCAAACATTAAAGCAAGAAGCACCAGCACCTCTCTGAACCACCCATCCTGGATCCAGTATAATTATCATTAGCAACGCTGAATAGCATAACGCCACAGTCAAATAATATTACTAGAAAATATTATTGCAAAACACAGCTTAGCCTTTTGTTTATCCACCTGTCGTCTCAGATTTTGAAATTATGCTTTACAGCGAAAGCAATAAAAGCGTTTGTGTAAGTTTATCGATCGCTCGACAAAACAATAAGTACACTTAGAATCAGGTAACTTGGTCCTGAAAATCAGAAAAGCAATCAAATTAATTGTTTACCTTTGATGATCTTCGGATGTTTTCACTCACGAGACTCCCAGTTAGACAACAAATGTTCATTTTGTTCCATAAAGATATATTTTTTATATCCAAATACCTCTGTTAGTTTGGTGCGTTATGCCCAGGAATCCACCGGAAAGAGCGGTCATGACAACGCAGACAAATTCCAAATTATATCCATAATGTCCAAAGAAAAATGTCAAACATTTTTTTTATAATCAATCCTGTTTTTCAAATATCTATTCGATAATATATCAACCCGGGACAGTTGGCTTTTCACTAGGACCGGGAGTAACAATGGCCACCTTTCTCTTTTGCGCACAACTCATTCTTCAAAATAAAAGCCTGAAACGATGTCTAAAGGCTGTTGACACCTTAGAGAAGCCATAGAGAAAGGAATCTGGTTGATATCCCTTTAAATGGGCAATAGGGATACATAACAACAGAGAGGTTTAAAAAACAGGGGCACTTCCTGATTGGATTTTCCTCAGGTTTTAGCCTGCAATATCAGTTCTGTTGAACTCACAGACACATTTTGACAGTTTTGGAAACTTTAGAGTGTTTTCTATCCTAATCTGTCAATTATATGCATATTCTAGCCTCTGGTCCTGAGAAATAGGCCGTATACTTTGGGAACGTTATTTTTCCAAACATAAAAATAGTGCCCCCTAGCATCAAGAGTTTAAACTACAGGACTGTTTTGCTTGCACAGACTGGAATACATTCAAGGATTCCTCCGATGGCATTGAGGAGTACACCACATCAGTCTTTGGCGTCATCAATAAGTGCATCGATGACGTCGTCCCCACCGTGACCGTACGTACATACCCCAAAACAGAAGCCATGGATTACAGGCAACATCTGCCGCTTTCAAGGAGTGGAATTCTAACCCGGAAGCTTATAACAAATCCTGCTATGCCGTCTGACAAACCATCAAACAGGCAAAGCATCAATGCAGGACTAAGAACGAATCTTACTACACCGGCTCTGATGCTCGTCAGATGTTGTAGGGCTTGTAAACCATTACAGACTACAAAGGCAAATCGAGGCAAATAACACTGAAACATGCATGAGAGCACCAGCTGTTCCGGGAAGACTGTGTGATGACGCTCTCCGCAGCCGATGTGAGTAAGACCTTTAAACAGGTCAACATTCACAAGGCAGCAGGGCCAGACGGATTACCAGGACATGCACTGCGAGCATGCGCTGACCAACTGGCAAGTGTCTTCACTGACATTTTCAACCTCTCCCTGTCTGAGTCTGTAATACCAACATGTTTTAAGGAGACCACCATAGTCCCTGTGCACAAGAACATTAATCTCTCTGCGCACGGAACCCGCTAGCGGGCTGAAATTCCACAACATACGGTGATCGCTACATAAATAGTCATATTAAACATTCATGAAAATGTCTCACATGTATCGGAAGCCTAGAATCTTGCTAATCCAACTGCGTTGTCAGATTTAAAAAAGCATTTACTGATGCGATTATCTAAGCATAGAGCCCCATGAAAAAAAAACAATTTTAACCAGCACAGGAGTAACATAATCACAAACTGCATTAAAATAAATAATTTACCTTTGACGATCTTCGTCTGTTTGCAATTCCAATGCTCATTGTTACACAAAGAATTATCTTTTTGTTTGATATCCGTTTTTATAGCCTAACACAAAACATTTTGTGAACCGCTTGTGTCGTGAATTCCGTCTCATTCCATTTTCGACGACACGTTCGAGGTAAATACCCACACAAAACGTGACTTTTCCAGTCATGTTTGGTTTCACTGCAATCAACTGGTTTATTTGATACACAATCAAACGTGATGGGCCATTTCGCGGGACGTATTGACTGAAAGAAACCCGATTTGAAGACAACAAGTCATGACATCATTGTGCACCAATGATTTGTTTTGTTGATTGACTGTCTTTTAACCCAATGACCACTGATCGTCTTGAAATCTAGCTGGGTAGATAGCCAATGAGCTGAGCTAAACGGCAATACGCTATGTTTATGTGTTGCAAGACCAACCCATGTAGTAAGCTCCAGCGTAAAGTGAGTCATTCGCTATTGAAGTTTCATACCGGAAGGAGAAACCCATATTACGCACTGCATTGTTTGGTGAACGCGCAGATTCAGCTGTTTATATATCAATCATTATGGCGACTAAGTCAGAGAAAGCTAAATCTAAGTCTAGATATACAGATGTACACACAATTTTAGAATAAATTGATTGGGAAGGTGAGACAGAGATTGTTGTAGGACGATTCATTTAGCGATTGTGGAAGAACATTTTTTTGAACGGGAGAGGACATCGTTTTGGACTGGTAAGTTCTTATCATGCTAATGCTCTTGTTTGAGATTAATAATATAAAATATGTGATTTTTTATTTATTTTAGACGCAATATATAAACATGTAATGTCATGAAATGTGAGATGCGTGTGTCTGCCGCCCCACCCCAACCCACATGAAATAGCCTATTTGAGGCTGTTGAGGAGAGGGCAGGACCACATCAATGGCCAAAGTGAAATGGAGACAGTAGATACAGCTGGTCTGTTGTAATATAATAAAGACAGTAGATCTAGCTGAAATGTCATAATATAAAAGAGACAGTAGATCTAGCAGGTTATAATAATATATTCAACCTAATATATTCAACCTTCAACTCTCTATATATATCTGTTTATTATACCTATTGAGACAGGGCTCATGTGAAACTATTCTAACTGAACATTTTCTTTCACAGTGACACTGACTCCAAATGGGAGTCTTATCCGGTGTCCTGTGTGAATTTAAGTATGCTCTCTCTAATTTACTTTTTCTCTCTCTCGGAGGACCTGAGCCCTAGGACCATGCGTCAGGACTACCTGGCATGATGACTCCTTGCTGTCCCCAGTTCACCTGGCCTTGCCGCTGTTCCAGTTTCAACTGTTCTGCCTGCGGCTATGGAACCCTAAACTGTTCATTTTTACTCTTGAGGTGCTGTCCTGTTGCACAACAGGACAGCTACAACCACTGTGATCTCCACCCGGCACAGCCAGAAGAGGACTGGCCACCCCTCATAGCCTGGTTTCTCTCTAGGTTTCTGCCTTTCTAGGGATTTTTTCCTAGCCACAGTGCTTCTACACCTGCATTGCTTGCTGTTTGGACTGAGGGTCTTCCAAATATTGAAATTGTGTAAATAGTTGCCCATGTTATTTTGTAAATGTATATATATATTTTTTTTTCATATTTTTTTATCAATAATTATTTTTTTCTCTTTTTTTTTGGAGGGGGGGGGGTGTTAGAATACCATTTTGGTATTTTGTATATAGCTATTTGTTTCAAAATGTATACCTTCACCAATTTGGGCTACTTGTGTGGGACACCTGGGTGACTTCATGATAAATGTCACGTAGCATACTAATTTTGGAAGTTTTCACAAGTACTGTTGCCCTCTTATATTTTTCACTGAAATTGTCCCCATCATCCTATCTGAATGTTTGTTTTATCCTGTTCATTTTAAAGATGATACAAACATTTAAAAAAAAACGTAGGGTTTTTTTCATTGTTTTATCTAAACCCTATCTATTGTGTTATATTCTCCTACATTCAATTCACATGTACACAAACTTCAGAGTGTTTTCTTTCAAATAGTACCAAGAATATGCATATCCTTGGTTCTGTGCCTGAGCTACAGACTGTTAGATTTGGGTATGTCTTCAGGCGGAAATTGCACAAAGTAGGGGGGAAGCTGTAAGATGTTAAGGTAATCTGCCTAATTGACTACGGACCCGTAGAAGTCACATCTGTAGCGATGACATGCTTTGAAAGGCTGGTCATGGCTCATATCAACACCATTATCCCTGAAACTCTAGACCCACTCCAATTTGCATACTGCCCAAACAGATCCACAGATGATGCAATCTCTAGTGCACTCCACACTGCCCTTTCCCACCTGGACAAAAGGAACACCTATGTCAGAATGCTATTCATTGACTACAGCTCAGCGTTCAACTCCATAGTGCTCTCAAAGCTCATCAGTAAGCTAAGGACCCTGGGACTAAACACCTCCCTCTGCAACTGGTTCCTGGACTTCCTGACGGTCAGCCCCCAGGTGGTAAGGGTAGGTGACAACACTTTTGCCACACTGATCCTCAACATATGGGCCCCTCAGGGGTGCGTGCTCAATCCCCTCCTGTAGTCCCTGTTCACTCATGACTGCACGGCCAGGCACGACTCCAACACAATCGTTAAGTTTGCCGATGGTAGGCCTGATCACCAACAACGATGAGACAGCCTATCAGAGACCTGGCCATTTGGTGCCAGGACACCAACCTCTCCCTCAACGTGATCAAGACAAAGGAGATAATTGTGGACTACAAGTAAAAAGAGGACTGAGCACACCCCTGTTAAATAGTACCCGCAAAATACCAGTCTCAAAATCAACAGTGAAGAGGGAACTCTGGGATGCTGGCCTTCTAGGCAGAGTTGCAAAGAAAAAGCCATATCTCAGACTGGCCAATAAAAAGAAAAGATTAAGATGGTCAAAAGAACACAGACACTGGCGCAGTGGTTAAGGGCGCTGTTCTGCAGCGCCAGCTGTGCCATCAGAGTCCCTGGGTTCGCGCCCAGGCTCTGTCGTAACCGGCCGCGACCGGGAGGTCCGTGGGGCGACGCACAATTGGCCTAGCGTCGCCCGGGTTAGGGAGGGCTTGTCGGTAGGGGTGTCCTTGTCTCATCGCGCACCAGCGACTCCTGTGGCGAGCTGGGCGCAGTGTGTGCTAACCAAGGTGGCCAGGTGCACGGTGTTTCCTCCGGTGCATTGATGCGGCTGGCTTCCGGGTTGGATGCGTGCTGTGTTAAGAAGCAGTGCGGCTTGGTTGGGTTGGGTATCGGAGGACGCATGACTTTCAACCTTCGTCTCTCCCGAGCCTGTACGGGAGTTGTAGCGATGAGACAAGATAGTAGCTACTACAACAATTGGATACCACGAAATTGGGGAGAAAAAGGGGTAAAATTCAAAAAAAAAAAAAAAAAAAAAAAACACAGACACTGGACAGAGGAACTCTGCTTAGAATGGCAGCATCCCGGAGTCGCCTCTTTACTGTTGACGTCGAGACTGGTGTTTTGCGGGTACTATTTAATGAAGCTGCCATTTGAGGACTTGTGAGGGGTTTGTTTCTCAAACTAGACACTCTAATGTACTTGTACTCTTGCTCAGTTGTGCACTGGGGCCTCCCACTCCTCTTTCTATTCTGGTTAGAGCCAGTTTGCCCTGTTCCATGAAGGGAGTAGCACCCAGCTTTGTACGAGATATTCAGTTTCTTTGCAATTTCTCGCATGGAATAGCCTTCATTTCTCAGAACAAGAATAGACCGACGAGTTTCAGAAGAAAGGTCTATGTTTCTGGCCATTTTGAGCCTGTAATCGAACCCACAAATGCTGATGCTCCAGATACTCAACTAGTCTAAAAAAGGTTTTATTGCTTCTTTAATCAAGACAACAGTTTTCAGCTGTGCTAACATAATTGAAAAGGGGTTTTCTAATGATCAATTAGCCTTTTAAAATGATAAACTTGGATTAGCTAACAATGTGCCATTGGAACACAGGAGTGATGGTTGCTGATAACGGGTCTGTTTACGCCTATGTAGATATTCCATTAAAAAAATCTGCTGTTTCCAGCAACAATAGTCATTTACAACATTACAAATGTCTACACTGTATTTCATATCAATTTGATGTTATTTTAATGGACAAATAATTTTATTTTCTTTCAAAAACAAGGACATTTCTAAGTGACCCAAACTTTTGAACGGTAGTGTAAGTGAACCCCAAATCAATGTAGTTCTCATCATAGTTGCACCTTTTAATTGTGCAACCTCCCTGTCCGTTGTTCGGTGCTTTCCCAGATAAGGGGATTCTGTCAGTGTCCTGACAACTGTCAGTGTCCATGCTAGCTGGGCTAACATCAAATGTAGAATTACTGATGCTAGCACTGGATGTGCTTGTTGAAGCAGAACAACGTTTGTCGTCGACAGGTGAAGGTGTAGTACTGCTGGTAGTAGCAGTTATTCCCAGTAGAGCTGGTTTGTGTCTCTATGACCTTACTTTTTATAACTATTTATCAATTTTCGAGAAAACGGAATGAGCAGCAGCCATGTTTGGCTACATACGGACCATTAGTCAAATTCCCGCAAAAGAGTAATGGTTAATGTGATTGGATACTAATTATTGTGTTGTTATTTTGCTGAACACTAGATGGTTTAATTAAATTTTTGTTGTGAAACGAGGCTACTCGGGCGAGAAAAAAACCTTACCCAACTGTATAGCCCCGTTGGAAAATATAAATGGACTGTTTGAAAATGTGAAGAATAATTGTATTATGTCAATCACATTTTTATTTGGTATACCCCCAACATCATTGTGCTTACCCCAGTTTGGGTCTACCGACTCTAAGGGAAATCCTAGTCAGTTGTACAACTGAATGCCTTCAACTGAAATGTGTCTTCCGCATTTAACCCAACCCCTTTGAATCAGAGAGGTGCGGGATGCTGCCATAATCGACATCCACATCTTTAGCACCCAGGGATCAGTGGGTTAACTGCGTTGTTCAGGGGAAGAACCTTTCGGCTACTAGCCAAATGCTCTAACCACTAGGCTACCTGCCACCCCACCTCTACTGACTATTTACCGACTATCAGTAAAATTTCAACTAACTATCTACTAACCCTTTCCCTTACCTTAACTCTTATTCTGACAACTAACAACTGACATTTACTCCTGAGGTGCTGACCTGTTGCACCCTCGACAACCACTGTAATTATAGTTATTTGACCCGTTTGGTCATCTATGAACATTTGAACATCTTGGCCATGTTCTGTTATAATCTCCACCCGGAACAGCCAGAAGAGGACTGGCCACCCCTCATAGCCTGGTTCCTCTCAAGGGTTCTTCCTAGATTCTGGCCTTTCTAGGGAGTTTTTCCTAGCCACCGTGCTTCTACACCTGCATTGCTTGCTGTTTGGGGTTTTAGGCTGGGTTTCTGAACAGCACTTTGAGATTTCAGCTGATGTAAGAAGGGCTTTAAAAATGCATTTCATTTGATATTCTAACCTTAACCCATACCCTAGCCCCAACGCTTATTCTAAACCTAACCCTAACCATAACCTTAGCGAGCAGTTGCTTATCAACATATAGTTTGTTGATAGTATGACCATCTGTAGGACATGTTTCCGGACTATCCAAATAAAATTATAATTTTTGTTTTAAATGGTATTCATTGTCAACCACTCAGACTTTATGTGGCAGTCTCATACAAGCCACTCTCAGACAACTTCTAAAACATTCATTTACATTCCAGTCGACAGCTGACACTGCTATTCAGAGCAATTATTGGCTCGTAATTTGACTATGAAGAATTTACCTTTTCTCTCTCATTCATCTTGACCAGATTGCAGAATTTTCCCCTCTAACACAACCATTCAGACAATAGAGTCAGTTTGAGTGAAAACAGACACTGCTCTGTCCACACTCAGGCCAGAGCAGATTGCTCTCCCTCCTGCTTTTCCGTGGATTTAATGATTTCGCTTTGTCAATGCAGCGATAAGATATGTATTGGCAACTCCTCTCAGACCAGAATAGCAGTGTTTGGCCACTATTTAAACATCTATAACTGGCAATAGTATGTTCAGAGGCTACTGGTCAGGGGAATGAGTCTGACCTGGCTCTCATACCAATGTGTGAGCTTGTGTGTGTGTGTTTTTATACCGTTATGCATTTGAGTGGGAGGGGATGTGGCTCAAGAGACCAATATATTTTTAAGTTAATGGGATTCTCAATAAATATATCAACTCTACGACCCACGATGACCCCTCCATTACCTGGACTTTGACCGTAGGCCTCTGGAGGCCACTAGGGCTTCCCCCCCCCCCTATTTAATGCCTGTTAACACGGTTATGAATGGCATTTAATCTAGCGCTGCACTGCCGAGGTATTATATCCCGACACAGCCAAGGCCAATCAAAACACTATATGGTTATTAAAAGGTTAGCTAGCACCTTCTAAAAAATAGACCCTTCAAACGAAAAGTTAAAAATACATTTTAACTGTGAGTTGCTGGTTTTCCAAACTTTCCTGGTCCTTTGAACATTTTGAGGTGGAAAAAAACATTCTCATCCACTCAAACTTGCTTCCATCTATTTCACTTAAAGATGCCAACATCTACTGGCCACAGAGTGAGAAGGCAGAGCATTTATGGTGAGATGCTCACTGTCTCAAGGTGAACTAGTCAGTAATAAAGGCACCTCTCTCTCTTATCTCCAACACCATAATGTCCAGGCTGCTGAGGATCAAGGATGAGCAATGGTTACACACACTCCCTGTATTTTCATATGACATTTACAATTTTTTTAATCTCTTTATAAAGGCGCCTTTGAATTGATCTGCACTCCTTTCAAACATCTTTCAAATATCTACTTAAATCACACAGCGAATCTGGCACAAAAGCAAGATTCCTTGTTGATAAGAAGGAAAGACATGAACATGAAAAAGCTGCCAGTCCAGCTCATCAGAATATTTTTTTGTAAGGAAAATGTTGTACCTCCCTCTATATTTGTGTGTGAGAATGTGTGTCACAGGAGGTTGGTGGCACCTTAATTGGGCAGGACGTGCTTGTGGTAATGGCAGGAGCGGAATCAGTGGAATGGTATCAAATACATTTTACATGTGTTTGATACAATTACATTTGCGCCATTCCAGACAATTTTATGAGCTGTCCTTGCCTCAGCAGCCTCCACTGACCTGTGTGTTCGTGTTTGCATGTTGCTTTGGGGTCATATTTTTCATTATGTTCCCCAAAGACGTTGATTGAGCCAGACATGTTTGTTTAGATAGAGCACACAACAAGGAGCAAAATTAAGCTTTTGTGACGTGACGATCAATTGTTGTGCAGCTCAAGAGAGGTGATCAAGTTAGAGGGGAAATTACCTGTGTAAAACTAGCCACAATATGGAGTAGCCAAAATAGTTGAATTTGCAGTTTGCCTTCAAAAGAAAAGTCCAGTATGGAAAGTGATTCAAAAGGATACAAATAGTGGAATCATGTCCTATTTGGACTAGATAAACAAGGTCGGAATGTCGTTATATAAATTTGACAAAAGATAGTAATTGCTTAATTTGACAACAACAAAACAATTTGGTTGATATCGCACTATGGATGTATTAGACTTAGCATTGGGGGCATTGAATTGGGAGCATATTCACGTATATGCACTGTACAGCCGTACCTATGGATCTTGAGCCCACTTGTTGAAACCCACAGATTACAATTCTTCAGAGTTTACACAAATTGTGCTGCCATCCTGTTAGAAGGTAACAGATTATTTTATTACAAGGGTTCAATTGGATTTTCATTGTGTGCAATGGTGTTATTTGCCCCCTAGTGGATGTTTCTGGTACTTAGAAAGACAACGCAAACAGGAAGTAGAGAATTTGTTCTGCACGCATAGAAGCAGCTACAAACAACGCTACGGTGCAGGTCTTTCAATGTAGTTATTTCTTGTCACGCTTCAGCCTTGGAAAATATTTGTTTGTAAGTTCAATTCAAGCATTTAGCAAATGATTATAATCTTGTTATTGATAGAGTTGCTTACATGTCAATGTTGGTTGCATTTACTCACAAATTGCAATGCTTTTCATGTATGTCGTTAGCAGTATTACTTTGCTCGTGCGTCATGCAAACTAATTGTAATATATACAATACTGTAGTTTGTTACTGTTCCTAGTGTAATATGCTTTGTTATTCTACATAAATGGTTGTACACTATTAGAGTAATGAAAGGAGCCAATTACCATATGAGTAACAATTAGCTATATGGTTTGGCATCATGCCAGATGCATGGTACCTTAGCACGTGCTTTGTATTTATGCAACTTCAAATGTATAATGTACAGCTACTGTCGGTGTGAATTGAATACTAAAGTATATTATTTTCTGTATTTTGCAGTTTCACAACATAAACGTTTTCAATATATTCATTCAAGAAAAGTCACGCCTTGGGAGTTTTATTGAAGACTTAGTTGTTAGCTATCTGTCTAGTTTTGCATGGGAACGCAACTCAAGGGCAGAATAGTGAAAAAACATCATCACAGCGGGCTCAAGCACAAGAATAACTGCACACGGTGGTTATGTTTCTACGTTCATCAGTCAACAAAGACTCTTATCCTAGGGAAGACCAGCAGTCTACAATGCAACAACCAGAGTCAGGTGTTCAACAGAGAGAGATGGAAGAGCCTCTTCAGCACATTGGGACCAAGCCTCAATCTACAAGATCAAGGTCATCAAAACAGTCAAGCAGATCCTCAACGGTGAGTTTTGCAGCCGTCAAAGCACGCGCCAAGGCGGACGCAGCACGCGCACAAGTCTCTTATGCTGAGAAGGAAGCTTCTGTGATGAAACAAAGGGCAGAAATAGAGGCCAGCTTGTTGAAGCAAAAAGCTGACCTCGAGGCAAGTTTATATGTTCTCCAAGTTGAGAGAGCAGCTGCTGCTGCGTTGGCTGAAGCTGCAGCCTTTGAAGAAGTTGTAGGATCAGATCGCAGAGAGCTTCGCAAAGAACTAGACACAGGGACACAGCCCTTAAGTCCAGTCCAACGTACATGTGAGTATGTGCAACAACATGCTAGGCCCTACTTTGCTGAACTTCCATTTGAAGTGGAGAAACAAGAGCTTAGTGTTGACCCAGCTACATGCCACAATCTAGAAAGTAGCAAACAACGGAGCATAAGCAGAGACTCTCCGTTCAAAAGGAATGAACAGCAGCATGGTGGAAATGGAAAACAAGCCCACTTCCAGTCACACACACAAAACTTCCCTGAGTCACAAGTGGCACCAGACCTCATCAAGTACCTCCTACGCCGTGAGATGGTGAGTTCCGGACTCCTGAAGTTTGATGATCGTCCTGAAAATTATTGGGCATGGAAAGCATCCTTTCTCAATGCGACCAGAGACTTGAATTTATCAGCCGGGGAAGAGTTAGATCTAATTACCAAGTGGCTAGGGGCAGAGTCGTCTGAGCAAGCAAACAGAATTAGATCTGTCCATATTTTCAACGCAACAGCAGGACTTAACATGGTCTGGCAACGACTAGAAGAGTGCTATGGTACACCCGAAGTGATCGAGAATGCACTGTTGAAGAAAATTGAGGATTTTCCAAAACTGGCTAACAAAGACAATCACAAACTAAGAGAACTAGGTGACATTCTTCTCGAACTGGAGTGTGCTAAAGTAGAAGGGTACCTTCCAGGCCTCGCTTATCTGGACACATCTCGGGGGGTAAACCCTATTGTAGAGAAACTTCCATTCAGTTTACAAGAAAAATGGATAGCACAGGGATCCAAATATAAGGAGGACTATCGGGTAGCATTCCCACCATTCTCGTTCTTCTCGAGATTCATCAGGAATCAGGCGAAAATTAGAAATGACCCCAGCTTCACCCTCTACACCTCAACTAACCAGGTGCCCATGAAAAGTGAGAAACCTGCCAGGTACAGCAGCAAGACACCTGTGACTGTATACAAGACAGATGTGTCATCTGAGGCCTCAGACCACCAAACCAAACCCAGTAAGACAAAGGTTGAAAACCCTGACCATCACTGTCCAATACATAACAAGCCTCATCCTCTTAAAAAGTGTCGTGGGTTTAGATACAAAACTCTAGATGAGCGCAAATCATATCTCAAAGACAATGGCATTTGTTTCCGATGTTGTGGGTCAACTCAGCACAGAGCTAAAGACTGTAAGGTTTCAATCAAGTGCTCTGAGTGCGACAGCGACAGGCATCTTGCTGCTCTGCATCCAGGCCCAGCCCCTTCATATACAGACACCGCTACAGCAGAGAAAGAGCATGGTGGGGAGCAAGGTGACGATGCTCTTCTATCTGTCACCTCAAAGTGTACAGAGATCTGTGGTGAGGCAGTCAATCCAAGATCATGTTCAAAAATATGCCTAGTCAAAGCTTATCCGGCTGGGAAAAGAGAGAAAGCTGTCAAAATGTATGTAGTGCTTGATGAACAGAGTAACAAATCTCTGGCCAAGACAGAGTTTTTCAGTCTCTTCAACATCAATGACAACTCTGCTCCATACACCATGAAGACGTGTTCTGGGGTAACAGAGACTTCGGGCAGGAGAGCCGTCAACTTCATGGTGGAGTCTATAGATGGACACATGCAGCTCACTCTCCCTACTCTGATAGAGTGTGATATGATGCCAGACGATAGGATGGAGATTCCCTCCCCCGACATTGCGTATCATCATCCCCATCTGCAACCAGTTATGGACAAAATTCCAGCAGTGGACCCAGACGCTCCCATCCTCCTGCTCTTAGGACGAGACATCTTAAGGGTACACAAGGTACGAGAGCAAATCAATGGGCCCCACGACACTCCTTATGCACAGCGACTCGACCTCGGGTGGGTCATCGTGGGTGAGGTCTGTCTGGGAACGGCTCACCGACCAGCCAATGTTAACGTGTTCAGGACAAACATACTTCAAAATGGTCGCACATCCTATCTGAGCCCTTGCCCTGACATCATCCAGGTAAAAGAGAACTACAACAGCGTAGCTCAGAAACACATCTCTCCCTCTACAGTGCACTCGAGAGATCCAATCACAACTGTGAACACAGACAGCCTGGGATGTTCCGTGTTCGACAAAACACAAGACGATGATAAACCAGCACCATCAGTGGAGGACAAAGCCTTCTTGGACATTATGGACAAACAGGTTTTCCAGGATGATGGAAACAACTGGGTGGCTCCACTACCCTTTCGCCCCACTAGACGTCGCCTCCCTAATAACAGGGAGCAGGCCATGAACCGTCTCACATCACTTCGCAGGACTTTAGACAAAAAACCTGACATGAAGCGTCATTTTATTGACTTCATGCAAAAGATGCTGGATAACGACCAAGCCGAACCTTCACAGCCACTAGAGGGAGACAAAGAACGTTGGTATCTGCCCATATTTGGTGTTTACCATCCACAAAAGCCTGAACAAATAAGAGTAGTATTTGACTCCAGTGCTAAGTGTCAAGGCGTGTCACTTAACGATGTTCTGCTCAGTGGTCCAGACTTAAACAACACACTCTTGGGTGTCCTAATGCGTTTCCGCAAGGATTGCATTGCACTAACAGCAGATGTGCAACAAATGTTTTACTGTTTTGGTGTACGTGAGGATCACAGAGATTACTTAAGGTTTCTCTGGTATGAAGATAACAACCCAGATAGAAGCATAACTGAGTACAGGATGAAAGTCCATGTATTTGGGAACAGCCCTTCACCAGCCGTAGCCATCTACTGCATGAGACGAGCAGCGCTACAGGGTGAGAAGGAACACGGGTCAGAACCCAAGCAATATGTAGTGAGGAACTTCTACGTCGATGATGGTCTGACATCAGTAGCTACTACAGAAGAAGCTATCAACATTCTAAGAAAAACACAAGCAATGTTGGCGGAGTCCAACATGAAACTACACAAGATTGCATCCAATAGCAAAACAGTTATGGAAGCCTTCCCTATGGAGGACCGTGCGAAAGACTTAAAAGATCTGGACCTAGGAGTGGATCCTCTTCCCTTTCAACGGAGTCTGGGACTTTCCTGGAACCTGGAAACAGACAGCTTCTCATTCCAGGTGTCCCACAATGAGAAGCCTTTTACGCGGAGAGGCATCCTGTCCACAGTGAATAGTCTTTATGACCCCCATGGGTTCGTGGCTCCAATAACAATGCAAGGTAAAGCCTTAACCAGAGAACTCTCTTCTGATCAGAGTGAGTGGGATGCCCCTCTTCCCACAGAAAAAGAAGAGACATGGAAAAAGTGGAAGCAAGTCCAGTGTCTCGCTGACACCTTTTGGAAAAGGTGGAGACAGGAGTACCTGACAACGCTGCAGAGATGCAGAAAATGGACAGCAGAAAAGCCAAATGTAAAAGTGGGAGATGTTGTCTTATTGAAAGACAGTCAGGCACACAGAAATGACTGGCCAGTCGGGCTTGTGGTAAAAACCTTTCCCAGTACTGACAAAAAGGTTAGGAAAGTAGAACTAAAAATTGTCAAGCAAGGAGCTGCTAAGGTGTTTCTGAGACCAATCTCAGAGATTGTTGTTCTTCTTTCTGAAGCATCCTAGAGAAAAGATAAAAATAGAAAGGGCATTATTTGTTTCTTGATATGTTTTATTTCATAGTGGCACAATTTCATTATACCAGGCGGGGAGTGTGCTGCCATCCTGTTAGAAGGTAACAGATTATTTTATTACAAGGGTTCAATTGGATTTTCATTGTGTGCAATGGTGTTATTTGCCCCCTAGTGGATGTTTCTGGTACTTAGAAAGACAACGCAAACAGGAAGTAGAGAATTTGTTCTGCACGCATAGAAGCAGCTACAAACAACGCTACGGTGCAGGTCTTTCAATGTAGTTATTTCTTGTCACGCTTCAGCCTTGGAAAATATTTGTTTGTAAGTTCAATTCAAGCATTTAGCAAATGATTATAATCTTGTTATTGATAGAGTTGCTTACATGTCAATGTTGGTTGCATTTACTCACAAATTGCAATGCTTTTCATGTATGTCGTTAGCAGTATTACTTTGCTCGTGCGTCATGCAAACTAATTGTAATATATACAATACTGTAGTTTGTTACTGTTCCTAGTGTAATATGCTTTGTTATTCTACATAAATGGTTGTACACTATTAGAGTAATGAAAGGAGCCAATTACCATATGAGTAACAATTAGCTATATGGTTTGGCATCATGCCAGATGCATGGTACCTTAGCACGTGCTTTGTATTTATGCAACTTCAAATGTATAATGTACAGCTACTGTCGGTGTGAATTGAATACTAAAGTATATTATTTTCTGTATTTTGCAGTTTCACAACATAAACGTTTTCAATATATTCATTCAAGAAAAGTCACGCCTTGGGAGTTTTATTGAAGACTTAGTTGTTAGCTATCTGTCTAGTTTTGCATGGGAACGCAACTCAAGGGCAGAATACAAATATTAGCATCATAGCTCATATTAGGGAACTTTAACTGTGGAAAAACACCTCACTACACAGCCTATTGTGCGTATTGACATTTATATTGCAATGTACAGCCTTACACATGGATCTTGGGCTCATGAAATATGGTTTTAGCCTACTCGGTTAAAATCTATAAATATACAAAATAATCTATTTATTATTTGTGCAAACATTTCTAAAAGACAGTATTTGCTTAGTCATTATGGGGCATTGTTTGTAGATTGATAAGGGGAAAAAACTATTTAATCTATTTCAGAATAAGGCTGTAACGTAACAATGTGGAAAAAGTCAAGGGGTCTGAAACATAAAAATATGCAAATGTGAACATTTCGAATTATTATTTGTAATAAATTTGCCAACATTTCTTAAAGACAGTTTTTGCTTTGTCGTTATCGGGTATTGTTAGTAGATTGATGAGGGGAAAAAACTATTTAATCTATTTCAGAATAAGGCTTAAAGTCAAGGGGTCTGAATACTTTCTGAATATACTGTACATATTACCTTGACTAACCCGTACTCCTGCACATTGACTCGGTACAGATACCCCTTGTATATACTGTAACCTCGTTATTGTTATGTTATTGTGTTTAGAAAATTGTCTTACTTACTTTTTTTAAAACCTGCGTTGTTGGTTAATTGAATGTCACACTAGTGCGTCAATCTAAGTTACATAACAAAAAAATCCCCATCAAAATCCGTCAGTTTAAGATAGAGATGCCATTTTGAGCCTGTAAATCGAACCCACAAATGCTGACGCTCCAGATACTCAACTACTCTAAAGTAGGCCAGTTGTATTGCTTCTTTAATCAAGACAACAGTTTTTCAGCTGTGCTAACATAATTGCAAAAGGGTTTTCTAACGATCATTTAGCCTTTTAAAATCATAAATTTGAATTAGCTAACACAACGTGCCATTGGAACACAGGAGAGATGGTTGCTGACAATGGGCCTCTGTATGTAGATATTCCATTAAAAAATCAGCCGTTTCCAGCTACAATAGTTATTTACAACATTAACAATGTCTGCACTGTATTTCGGATCAATTTCATGTTATTTTAATGGAAAATTTCTTTTTGTTTTCTTTCAAAAACAAGGACATTTCTAAGTGACTCCAAACTTTTGAACTGTAGGGTATCTTTACTGAGTTTTCTCCTTGATATAATAGAGACACTTACAAACCTTGTTTCTGATTTTGTCACTGTACTTTTTGCCTTTTATGAATGTGTTATTCCGTGTGTTTCTATGAGCTTTAGTAGTAAAAGCCTAAATCTATATTTGATTAAAAAATAAATAAAAAAAATATAAAAAAAAAAAAATATATATATATATATATATATATATATATATATATGACTGTACTGTCTATATTTTATATACGTAAAGAGGTCCTAAAACTCATCTAAAGAATTAAGGGCTCGTAAGTAAGCATTTCACGGTGAGGTCTACAGCTGTTGTATTCGGCTCATGTGACAAATAGCATTTGATTGATTTGAATAACGAAGTGTAATGGATTTATTAAGAAGCATATCCATGTAAACAAGTGCACAAACAGGATTGTGAACTCACCTTTTTACATGGGCCTTATAGGCCGAAGCCAACAGTACCATATATTTAAACAAAATTAACAACTGAAAAACAATATAAAAAATGAATTAAAAGGGAAAGAAAATAACAGGCATGAAGTGTAAAAAAATCTTTAAATTGCATGTTTCTTTTGAGTCTGATAGCTTATGCGTAAATATGAGTCAAAACGTAAATGTGACAATCATATCCAATCTGACATTTCTTAATTTGTATACTAGACTAATATTTAGAGGTAATAGCTTGAACAATAATGAAATGCTACTTACAGTGTAATGACAATAGTGAAGTTGTAGAAAAAAGCCACACGATTCTTTTGATTCTGATATGGGCCACTGCTGCTAAATTAATATAGGGTAAACACTGGTGAAATAAACACATAGTAGAAAACACCCGAACCTGCAGCACCAAAACAATTTTAAACCCCATATCAGCAACTGTACAGTCACACAGCTCCACAACACATCAATGCAACTGCTTCTCATCCACCCCAGTATGCAATTTACAAGCCTTGAGGGGGGGGTGTTCCATGAGTAAAGCAATGATATAATACGATAGACTTTTTATTTGATCGCCCTTCACAAATCAAATCAAATCCAATTGTGTTTGTCGCAGATGTTAATGCGAGTGTAGCGAAATGCTTGTGCTTCAAGTTCTGACCATGCAATAATATCTAACAAAACAATTTCACAACAAATATCTTATACACACAAGTGTAAAGGAATGAATACGAAAAAATGTACATACAAATATATGAGTGAGTGATGGCCGAACGGCATAGGCAAGATGCAGTAGATGTTATAGAGTACAGTATATACATATGAGTTGAGTAATGTAGGGTATGTAAACATTATACACTGCTCAAAAAAATAAAGGGAACACTAAAATAACACATGCTAGATCTGAATGAATGAAATATTCTTATTTAATACTTTTTTCTTTACATTGTTGAATGTGCTGACAACAAAATCACACAAAAATTATCAATGGAAATCAAATTTATCCCATGGAGGTCTGGATTTGGAGTCACACTCAAAATTAAAGTGAAAAACCACACTACAGGCTGATCCAACTTTGATGTAATGTCCTTAAAACAAGTCAAAATGAGGCTCAGTAGTGTGTGTGGCCTCCACATGCTGTATGACCTCCCTACAACGCCTGGGCATGCTCCTGATGAGGTGGCGGATGGTCTCCTGAGGGATCTCCTCCCAGACCTGGACTAAAGCATCCGCCAACTCCTGGACAGTCTGTGGTGCAACGTGGCATTGGTGGATGGAGCGAGACATGATGTCCCAGATGTGCTCAATTGGATTCAGGTCTGGGGAACGGGCGAGCCAGTCCATAGCATCAATGCCTTCCTCTTGCAGGAACTGCTGACACACTCCAGCCACATGAGGTCTAGCATTATCTTGCGGATCTCATCTCGGTACCTAATGGCAGTCAGGCTACCTCTGGCGAGAACATTGAGGGCTGTGCGGCCCCCCAAAGAAATGCCACCCCACACCATGACTGACCCACCGCCAAACCGGTCATGCTGGAGTATGTTGCAGGCAGCAGAACATTCTTCACGGCGTCTCCAGACGTCTGGCACATGTGCTCAGTGTGAACCTGCTTTCATCTGTGAAGAGCACAGGGCGCCAGTGGCGAATTTGCCAATCTTGGTGTTCTCTGGCAAATGCAAAACGTCCTGCACGTGTTGGGCTGTAAGCACAACCCCCACCTGTGGACGTCGGGCCCTCATACCACCCTCATGGAGTCTGTTTCTGACCGTTTGAGCAGACACATGCACATTTGTGGCCTGCTGGAGGTCATTTTGCAGGGTTCTGGCATTGCTCCTCCTGCTCCTCCTTGCACAAAGGCGGAGGTAGTGGTCCTGCTGCTTGGTTGTTGCCCTTCTACGGCCTCCTCCACATCTCCTGATGTACTGGCCTGTCTCCTGGTAGCGCCTCCATGCTCTGGACACTACGCTGACAGACACAGCAAACCTTCTTGCCACAGCTCGCATTGATGTGCCATCCTGGATGAGCTGCACTACCTGAGTCACTTGTGTGGGTTGTAGACTCCGTCTCATGCTACCACTAGAGTGAAAGCACCGCCAGCATTCAAAAGTGACCAAAACATCAGCCAGGAAGCATAGGAACTGAGAAGTGGTCTGTGGTCACCACCTGCAGAACCACTCCTTTATTGGGGGTGTCTTGCTAATTCCCTAGAATTTCCACCTGTTGTCTATTCCATTTGCACAACAGCATGTGAAATTTCTTGTCAATCAGTGTTGCTAAGCTTCCTAAGCTTCCTAACTTCCTAAGTGGACAGTTTGATTTCACAGAAGTGTGATTGACTTGGAGTTGACTTGGAGTTACATTGTGTTGTTTAAGTGTTCCCTCTAGCCATTATTAAAATTGAGATTTGAGTCTGTATGTTGGCAGCAGCCACTCAATGTTAGTGATGTTTGTTAAACAGTCTGATAGAAGCTGTTTTTCAGTCTCTCGGTCCCCGCTTTGATGCACCTGTACTGACCTCACCTTCTGGATGATAGCGGGGTGAACAGGCAGTGGCTCGGATGGTTGTTGTCCTTGATGATCTTTTTGGCCTTCCTGTGACATCGGGTGGTGTAGGTGTCCTGGAGGGCAGGTAGTTTGCCCCCAGTGATGCGTTGTGCTGACCTCACTACCCTATGGAGAGCCTTACGGTTGTGGGGGGAGCAGTTACCGTACCAGACGGTGATACAGCCCGACAAGATGCTCTCGACTGTGCATCTGTAAAAGTTTGTGAGTGTTTTTGGTGACAAGCCACATTTTTTCAGCCTCCTGAGGTTGAAGAGGCGCTGCCTTCTTCACCACTCTGTCTGTGTGGGTGGACATTTCAGTTTGTCCATGATGTGTACGCCGAGGAACATAAAACTTTCCACCCTCTCCACTACTGTCCCTTCGATGTGGATAGCGGGCTGCTCCCTCTGCTGTTTCCTGAAGTCCACGATCATCTCCTTTGTTTTGGTGACATTGAGTGTGAGGTTATTTTCCTGACACCACACTCCGAGGGCCCTCACCTCCTCCGTGTAGGCCGTCTCATCATTGTTGGTAATCAAGCCTAACACTTTAGTGTCGTCTGCAAACTTGATGATTAAGTTGGTGGCGTGCATGGCCACGCAGTCATGGGTGAACAGGGAGTACAGGAGACGGCTTGAGAACGCACCCTTGTGGGGCCCCAGTGTTGAGGATCAGCGGGTTGAAGATGTTGTTACCTACCCTCACCACCTAGGGGCGCCCGTCAGGAAGTCCAGGACCCAGTTGCATAGGGCAGGGTCGAGACCCAGGGTCTTGTTTGGAGGGTACTATGGTGTTAAATGCTGTGAGCTGTAGTCAATGAACAGTGTTCTTACATAGGTATTCCTCTTGTCCAGATGGGTTAGGGCAGTGTGTCTGTGGACCTATTTGGGCGGTAAGCAAATTGGAGTGGGTCTAGAGTGTCAGGTAGGGTGGAGGTGATATGGTCCTTGACTAGTCTCTCAAAGCACTTCATGATGACGGAAGTGAGTGCTACGGGACAATAGTAATTTAGCTCAGTTACCTTTGCTTTCTTGGGAACAGGAACAATGGTGGCCCTCTTGAAGCATGTGGGAAAAGCAGACTGTGATAAGGATTGATTGAATATGTCCGTAAACACACCAGCCAGCTGGTCTGTGCATGCTCTGAGGATGCGGCTGGGGATGCTGTCTGGGCCTGCAGCCTTGCGAGGGTTAACACGTTTAACACATTTAAATGTTTTACTCACGTTGGCTGCAGTGAAAGAGAGCCCGTAGGTTTTGGTAGCGGGCCGTGTCAGTGGCACTGTATTGTCCTCAAGGAGAGCAAAGAAGTTGTTTAGTTTGTCTGGGAGCAATACATTGTGGTCCGCGACGGGCTGTTTTTTATTTTGTAGTCCGTGATTGACTGTAGACCCTGCCACATACCTCTCGTGTCTGAGCCGTTGAATTGTGACTCTACGTTGTCTCTATACTGACTCTTAGCTTGTTTGATTGCCTTGCGGAGGGAATAGCTACACTTTGTATTTTTGTATTTGGTCGTGTATCCGGTCCCCTTGCCCTGATTAAAAGCAGTGGTTCACAGCGCACATAAAGCAGACATTTGCTTGTGAGTGCAGCAGCCAAGACCAACATAAAAATGTGTTAGCACCTTGATAAAAGCAAGATAGAAGGTAATGAGAGAAGAAATTCTTTAAATTGGAGCCATTTTTGACCTGACAGAAAAACACCACTCGTACTTATCTTCAAATTACATCAAATAGGAACTTTTTGTGAGACAGCAGATTTGCCATGCAGTTGGAGTTTTTCAAGGAGCACCGAAAGGACTCTCAGACCATGAGAAACAATATTCTACGGTCTGATGAAACCAAGCTTTAACTCTTTGGCATGAATGCCAAGCTTAACGTCTGGAGGAACCCTGGCACTATCCCTACGGTGAAGCATTGTGGTGGCAGGGACTGGGAGACTAGTCAGGATTGATGGAAATATGAACGGAGCAAAGTACAGTGAGATCCTTGATGAAAACCTGCTCCAGAGTGCTCAGTGATGAAGCTTCACCTTCCAACAAGACAACACCCTAAGCACACAGCAAAGACAACGCATGAGTGGCTTCGGGACAAGTCTCTGAATGTCCTTGAGTGGCCCAGCCAGAGCCCGGACTTTAACCCGATCAAACATCTCTGGAGAAACCTGAAGATAGCTGTGCAGCGACGCTCCCAATCCAACCTGACATAGCTTGAGAGGATTTGCAGAGAAGAATGAGAGAAACTCCCCAAATACAGGTGTGCCAAGCTTGTAGCGTCATACCCAAGAAGACTCGAGGCTTTGAACACTGCCAACGGTGCTTCAATAAAGTACTGAGTAAAGGGTCTGAAAACTTACAGTGGCTTGCGAAAGTATTCAACCCCCCTGGGCATTTTTCCTATTTTGTTCCCTTGTAACTTGGAATTAAAATGGATGTTTTTTAGGGATTTGTATCATTTGATTTAAAACATGCCTACCACTTTGAAGATGCAAAATATGTTTTCTTGTGAAACAAACAAGAAATAAGACTAACCCCCCACAAAGTCAATACTTTGTAGAGCCACCTTTTGCAGCAATTACAGCTGCAAGTATCTTGGGGTATGTCTCTATAAGCTTGGCACATCTAGCCACGGGGACTTTTGCCCATTCTTCAAGGCAAAACTGCTCCAGCTCCTTCAAGTTGGATGGGTTCCGCTGGTGTACTGCAATCTTTAAGTCATTCCACAGATTCTCAATCAGATTGAGGTCTGGGAGTTGACTAGGCCATTCCAAGACATTTAAATGTTTCCCCTTAAACCACTCAAGTGTTGCTTTAGCAGTATGCTTAGGGTCATTGTCCTGCTGGAAGGTGAACCTCTGTCCCAGTCTCTAATCTCTGGAAGACTGAAACAGGTTTCCCTCAAGGACTTCCCTGTATTTAACGCCATCCATCATTCCTTCAGTTCTGACCAGTTCCCAATCCCTGCCGATGAAAACGTCCCCACAGCATGATGCTTCCACCACCATGGTCCACTGTGGGGATGCTGTTCTCGGGGTGATGAGAGGTGTTGGGTTTGCGCCAGATATTGCATTTTCTTAATGGCCAAAAAGCTAAATTTTAGTCTCGTCTGACCAGAGTACCTTCTTCCATATGTTTGGGGAGTCTCCTACATGCCTTTTGGTAAACAACAAACGTGTTTGCTTATTTTTTTTCTTTAAGCAATGGCTTTTTTCTGGCCACCCTTCCATAAATCCCAGCACTATGGAGCGTACAACTTAAAGTGGTCCTATGGAAAGATACTCCAATCTCCGCTGTAGAGCTTTGCGGCACCTTCAGGTTTATCTTTGGTCTCTTTGTTGCCTCTCTGATTAATGCCCTCCTTGCCTGAGTTTCGGTGGGTGACCCTCTCTTGGCAGGTTTGTGGTGGTTCCATATTCTTTCCATTTTATAATAATTTATTTAATGGTGTTCTGTGGGATGTTCAAAGTTTCGGATATTTTTCCATAACCCAACCCTGATCTGTACTTCTCCACAACATGAACTGTTTGGAGAGATCCTTGGTCTTCATGGTGCCGCTTGCTTGGTGGTGCCCCTTGCTTAATGGTGTTGCAGACTCTGGGGCCTTTCAGAACAGGTGTATATATACTTAGATCATGTGACACTTAAATAAAGTCCACCTGTGTGACATCTGAAGGTA
Source organism: Oncorhynchus mykiss (assembly GCF_057628025.1). Lineage (NCBI taxonomy): Eukaryota > Metazoa > Chordata > Actinopteri > Salmoniformes > Salmonidae > Oncorhynchus > Oncorhynchus mykiss. Next base: position 20,397,959 of record NC_143044.1, on the reverse strand, counting down.
ATTGGTTGCACCAGATCTTATTTAGGGGCTTCATAGCAAAGGGGGTGAATACATATGCACACACCACTTTTCCCTTTTTTATCTTTTGAGTTTTATGAAACAAGTTTTTTATTTTATTTCACTTCACCAATTTGGACTATTTTGTGTATGTCCATTGCATGATATCCAACTAAAAATCCAAGGGGGATTAAAACTTTTGCAAGGCACTGTGTGTTTTGAATTAAGTATTGTGCTAAGCTACCTCTTTAAAGCCATCAGTTACAGAGTACAATTTTTTAAGGTATACAGTACATAATAGTAGATCTTGATGGCACGGAAAGGTTGTGGAGCCATAAAAAAAGACTGCTCATGTTGTTTAGTCAGTGATCAATCAAATCAAATTTCACGCATCGCGCCAAAATCTATTAAATCACGCTGTGCACACAAACTGAACGATGAACGGTCTAATCTTTCAAAAAGGCAAAAATAAAAAAGCGAGCTTTTTCATCAAAGCTGGGTGTGTGAAAAACGATGGAGAGTCAGAAGACAATCCAGACACAAAAAAGATGTGTGAAGATGTGTCTGAAGACGAGGACGAGAATCCCTGGTCACATCTCAGTGACCAGTTCTCCTTTAAGCGCAAGAGAGGGGAAAGTGGCTTTAGTATTCTATGACTTTATTATTCTAAATGTATGTATTCTAAACCTAGGCTAGTGTTAGCCTAGTTCTAGCTTGCTAACATTCGTTTGCTTGATTTTTAGCTATGTACTTTCTCCATGTAAATTAGGAAAACACTCAGACTGTAGCTAAGTCTAAGATAGAATGGGTCAAGTTGTATTATTTGGTTAGTGTCACACCCTGATCTGTTTCACCTGTCTTTGTGCTTGTCTCCACCCCCCCACCAGGTGTCTCACATCTCCTCTCATTATCCCTTGTGTTCTCTGTTTGTTTTTCCCCCTTGCTCATGTCTGTGTCTAGTTCCTGTATTCTAGTTTTCCCTGTATTGACCATTCTGCCTGCCCTGACCCTGAGCCTGCCTGCTGTCCTGTACCTTGTCCCACCACACTGGATTATTGACCCCTGCCTGCCCTGACCCTGAGACTGCCTGCCGTTCTGTACTTTTTGGACTCTGATCTGGATTACTGACCTCTGCCTCCCCTTGACCTGTCGTTTTGCCTGCCTCCTGTTCTTGTAATAAAATGTTTTTACTTCAACACTGTCTGCATCTGGGTCTTCCCTAAAACGTGATAGTTAGATCACTCATATGATGTATGAAGTCATAAAATAGCCAAATATCACATAATTCAATCACATAAAAATGCTGGGTAAAACTTTACTATGACTGGGACCTGGAGCTTAAACCTTGCATAAGCATTTAAAATACCTTCATGAAGCCGATCACAACACAATGAGAGTTGAAGTAGGCCTTTCATTACATTAGCCTTAATGATTGAGGTTTTCATTCAACCTCAGTTTTGTCTACACATCATTCTCATTTTATGAGTGTGTGTGCATGTGAAGTGAGAGAGGACAATATATGGGTTGGTTTAAAGACATTTGTTTAAAACCAATGAGGCCATGTGACATTCATTTTGCGTACACTAACCAGGTTTCCATCCACAGTTATTATGCAAGTGAAGTCATACCATATAAAATAAAAGCATGACAGCTATGATGGAAACAGGAAGAATTGTATAAATGCCAAGAGATCATTTGTTCGTTGGACATGATGGAATTTTTTGTGTCTGTAAAATTATTTATGCAAGAAATGTTGGTGGAAATTACTTCATGCGCATGGAAGTAAACTTGGAGTCACTCGATGATCCTGTGTGTGGACCACACACTATCACCAGACTACAACTCGGGAAACCATACAGTTTATTAGGCTACAGATGAAATAAATTCTGAACTTCACAGGGTGGTGAAAGTGCATGGTGATGAGCTTAATGCTATTTTACATTAAATATCAATATTCTGGTGACAGGATGATCGATGCTTGACTGCCGTTTGACAAATAAAAATATTCTTGCTCTTGTCCATAATAATCTAAACTAGCCTTCCCGCACAGCCTACCTTGTCTGCGAGCTTTTGGCAAAAGTGCATTTGCCAAGAACAGGGTAGGCACATTTGATATTTAACCGTTTTTAATGACAAAACTATCAGTAAAGTTGAAAATGCATACATTGAACTTTAGATGTATATTAGGTTCCTTAAATATTCACATGAAAATGTGTTACCATTTGGATGGATACCTAGCTACTGATGGAATCTTTTTGTTCACAGAGGAAAAATCCATCAAAGATGATGGTCTACACAATAACCTCAACTCAGCAAGCAAAAACAAGCGGACCAAGGAATCATCAAACACCCCTTCAGCAAGCAAAGATATCTGACATGATGGCAGTGGGAAGAGGAGGACGTGTCTCACAGGCAACCGTTGACAAGCTTGTCATTAATTCCATCTGTGAGGGTGAACAGCCATTCTCCGTGGTCAAGCAACCAGCGTTTAAATAGTTGGTGACCACCCTGCAACCTCAGTGCAAAGTCATTTCCAGACCTACTGTCCATTCAAGAATACATGAAGCTGCCAACCACATGAGGAGGATTGTGATGGCGCACCTCAGTAGAGTCAATTATGTTGCTACCACCACCGATTGTTGGACAGCTCATCAAAGAAGTTACATCGGGGTCACATCCCACTTGATAGATTAAGAAACCCTAGAGACTAGATCCGCATCACTTGTTCACAAGAGGTTTAAAGGTTCCCACACCTTCAACATGCTTGTAAGTTTCCCTAATGACATCCATTGTACGTACAGGAGCAGGGGGTAAGTGTTAAGAACCCGAACTGAGAGTGAATCAAACTTCATCAAAGCATTGAATGTTTTTGGTGAGCAGAGCCAGGCAGAAGTAGTGGAAGCAACAGACCCAGACCCAGATGCAGAAGAGCCTGCAGAGCAGTTTGAGTACCAAGACACATTTTTCATCCTGGAAGGTAACAGGGGCCTAGAGTATCAACTCCCTCAGCATCAACAGTGTGCGTGTCACCTGCTGAACCTCAATGCAACGACAGATTCTGCCCTGGCAGATGGGAATAGTGACAGCTACAAAAGGTTGTCCCGTTCAGCCCTTGCCAAATGCCAAGCCATGTGGAAAAAAGCTGGTCGGTCAACATTGACTCCTGTATTTGTAGAGGATGAGTGCAACCTGCACTTGACCCGGCCAAATCAAACACGATGGAACTCAACTTACCTGGCTGTGGAAAGCATCATACAAGAGAAGGGGTAGGACGCCGTAAGAAATGTGTGACGAACTCAAGGTGTAAATGTGAGGAACATTTTCTATAGTATATTATTATATGTAATTTATTCCTATTACAGTAACATTTATTGTAAATTCATTATGACTATTCTAACAGGTGAAAATGTGCTTATGTCTTACAGACTGAGCCCTGCAGAAATTGCCTTCTTGACTGAGTACTGCACCTTGATGAAGTCAATGGTGATGGCTTTGAACATCCTACAGTCAGAGACCAACACGCATATGGGATGGCTGCTGCTGGTGATATTCTCGCTACAAGCAAAGCGTAAGAGAATGGAAGAATCTTGCAAGATGTGCCTCCCACTCATCAGGAATGATAGAAGATCCCCAACGTATTGCTGATGCAATCATTCTACCAAAGTTCAAGACCTCTTGGACTGACAGAGCATATGTCAAATTAAATCAAATCAAATTGTATGTCACATGCGGTGAATACAACATGTACAACCTTACCGCTTACTTACAAGACCTTAAACAACAGTGCAGTTCAAGAAAGAGTTAGGAAAATATTTACCAAATAAACTAAAGTAAAGAATAATAAACAGTAACACAATATAATAACAGTAACAAGCCCATGTACAGGGGGTACTGGTACCGAGTCAATGTGCGGGGGTATAGGTTAGTCAAGGTAATTTGTACATGTAGGGGTGAAGTGACTATGCATAGATAATAAAGAGCGAGTAGCAGCAGTGTAAAACATAAATGGGGGAGGGTGTCAATGTAAATAATCCGGTGGCCATTTGGTTAATTGTTCAGCAGTCTTATGGCTTGGGGGTAGAAGCTGTAAAGAAGAATTTTGGTCCTAGACTTGGCGCTCCGGTACCCCTTGCCATGCGGTAGCAGAGAGAACAGTCTATGACTTGGGTGACTGGAGTCTTTGACATTTTTGGGCGTTTTCCTCTGACACTGCCTAGTATATAGAGTAAGTACTGGATGGCAGGAATCTTGGCCCTAGTTATGTACTGGGCCGTACACACTACCCTGTGTAGCACCTTATGGTCAGATGCTAAGCAGTTACGATACCAGGCAGTGATGCAACCGGTCAGGATGCTCTCGATTGTGCAGCTGTATAACTTTTGAGGATCTAGGGACCCATGCCAAATCTTTTCAGCCTCCTGAGAGGGACTGAATTCACTACTGTCTTGGTGTGTTTGAACCATGATAGTTTGTTGGTGATGCGGACACCAAGGAACTTAAAACTCTCGACCTGCTCCACTACAGCCCCGTCAATGTTAATGGTGGCCTGTTCGGCCCGCCTTTTCCTGTAGTCCACAATCACCTCCTTTGTCTTGCTCACATTGAGGGAGAGGTTGTTGTCCTGCCACCACACTGCCAGGTTTCTGACCTCCTCTCATCATTGTCGGTGATCAGGCCTACCATTGTTGTGTCATCAGCAAACTTAATGATGGTGTTGAAGTCATCAAAGCAGGTAAGATTTCCTCACTCTAATATTTGTCAGATGATTTGTTAACCTCAAAAGTGTCCCTATGGGGATATGATATATACTGAATGTACAGAACATGCTCTTTCCATGACATAGACTGACCAGGTGAATCCATGTGAAAGCTACAGCATGATCCCTTATTGATGCCAGCTGTTAAATCCACTTCCATCTTTGTAGATGAATGGGAGGAGACCGGTTAAAGAAGGCTTTTTAAGCCTTGAGACAATTGAGACATGGATTGTGTATGTGTGCCATTCAGAGGGTGAACAGGCAAGACAAAATATGTAAGTGCCTTTGAACGGGGTATAGTAGCAGGTGCCAGGTGCACCGGTTTGAGTGATTGGTTTTTCACGCACACCAGTTTCCCGTGTATATCAAGAATGGTCCACCACCCAAAGGACACCCAACCAACTTGGGAAGCATTGGAGTCAACATGGGCCAGCATCTTTGTGGAATGCTTTCAACACCTTGTAGAGTCCATACCCTGACGAATTGAGGCTGTTCTGAGGGAAAAGGGGGGTGCAACTCGATAATGGGAAGTAAAGTTTTTATTATGTTCATAATGTTTTGGAAACTCAGTGTAAATGGCGACTGTCGATCTTTCCACTCGAGGCCCCCATGCACCATTTACTTGCCTCCTGCATGTAACAATTTAATTTTTGGGGGGGCAGGGGGTGGCCTGTTTTGCATGTTACTTTGACATTAGTGACATCACATATCAGTTTGCAAACAATGTAAAAAATATATAAATAATGATTGCGTTAATAAAGGCGCATATAAACTTGGTCTATTTTTTGCTTCTTGAGTAAGGTAGCTCCAAAATGCAGGTGTTTCAGCCTAGCTCAGTGCTTTCTGTGGTGGGGCAGCCAGTGGGAAATACAGAGCGTAGGGGTTGGTAATATCCTCTTGTTGCGCCGTGATTGAGTAATGTTCTCTCATTGCGCAATAATTGGCTCAGTGTTCTGTCAGTCATGGGGACACTACGTCACCACCAAATCTAAGGGTAGAGCTTGAAAATTCAAGCCCCATGGGTGCTGCCATAGAGTTGCATTAAAGTGCCCATCCAAGAAGGCTAAAGGTCATTAGCCACACAAAAATGATGTCAAATCACTTAGTATATGTGCAGTAGCTTTGATTGAACTGATCATGTCAACATCATACTTTCAAAATCTTAGCTAGCAGTCATCATTATGAATTAAGTTGACAATCTATTGGCAAATTATTTTTAATCGTTTTTAAACGTATCGGTGCTTATCGGCCATTGGACATAAACATTACACAAGTTGGAAAAAATGTGTGGTTTGGAAGGAATTAGTGCCAAAGTGCAAGCATTGTAAAGCAATTACTAGCCTTGTCAGACTGTGTGTGCAACTGGTCAACTGGAGTCAGGTGCAGGAGAGCAGAGATGAGTGAACAGGCACACTTTAATTGGCAGAAGCAAAACAGTCGGACACAACAGCGTCACAACACTCCAGCCAAAGGCAAAAGCGAATAGCGCACTAGTCACACAAAATAATGTACAACAATACAATACCAAGGGCTCAAAACAACATCCGGAAAATGAAAGGTGGATCGACAATGGCTAGAAGACCGGTGAGGTCGACCGCCAAACGCCGCCCGAACAAGGAGAGGAACCGATTTCGTCAGAAGTCGTGACAAGCCTGCTATTCAATGAGTTTGTGGTTCTAAGTCTGGGTTCAATAGTCTCTTTTCCAAGCTTAACAGAATAAACATTCAACATTGGTCATGCTGTCAATGCAGCATGACTTCTGCCGCGCTCAAAACAACTGGAAACTCAGAACTGGTAAATCTGACTTCAGTGAGTTCAAGACAACTGGGAACTCAGGAAAAAAACGAAAATATGTTTTGAACGGTTATCCAACTCAGAATTGCAAGTCAGAAACACAAGCGTCATTCTAGAGCTACGACCTGAAGATCCCTTATGTCATCATGATTCAACCTTGTTTTTCAGAGTTGTCCAGTTGTCTTGAAAGCACCATAAATCCAGAGAATGTAAGACTTTGATGACAAAATGTGCCCACGAAGGACCACCACACCACCTTTCTGTTCAAGTGAGCGCAGCACAACAAGGTGAGTCCAAAAATGTATTGAATTCTGCTGCATAATTGATGTAATATGCCAGGGAGATATGTATACTGTAACTAAGAAAGTAATACTAAGTGTATGTTCTGTAGTAAACTGTTAGTAGCCCATGTGCCTCACCCTAATAATTTTGTCCCTTTTTCCCCCTCTTAATTTCGCCTACAGTTCTGACTTGGTGGTGCACGTGTATCCTATAGCCTGTTTTAGAGACATGTAATCATATAATGTTGTAAGGGCTTTCATTGTCTGCTTATATGCCCCCTTTATTTATCCAGCGGTTCTGACTTGGTGAACAGGGTGAATACTGTAAGAACGGCCCATGTTCTGAATTCTGTTGCTGTACATTTTAAAAGTGCTGAACAAATAGTTATATTGACTACATCTGTCCTAGCTCGCTCATTAATGTCTTCATCGATATTACGGATAGTCTCTTATCCGCTTGTCCCCTTATGCCATAGTTTGTACATCGCAATTGTCAGTAGAAACCACATTTGTTTAAGCAAGTCAGCCATATCAGCATTGTTTTTTTTAAACGCAATAAATGAGGCTGAATGAACTGTTTCGCTGCCAGACAAGGCTCCTCTGATAGCTAGATGTAGCAGTGTTAAGGTGCTGTTGGGACAACTTTATGTAGGCCTTAACAGTTTGTGGGCACCATTTGTCACTGTTATAGTGCAATTAATGTATTGTTTAGTGTTGTGTTGTTGTAGTTGCTTTGCTGGCATGCATCTCAAGAAAATAATTTGTTTGCCTTACCAAGATTTACATGCTTAAATCACCACTGACAATAGGTACAGCTAGACATGGACATCTCAACATTCGACATCTTCTTAGGTCTGAGAACATCTCACAAAGTCACTTCAATATCGGAGAAAAACAAGTATGTAAATTCTGTGTTAAGGCTATTGTAATGTCACTGATATAATGAGCTAAGTTGCCACATAATGCAGAATTTGATGAAACATTCAATATGTGTATGTTGTGTATTTGCCACTATACAGGTTTGGTCTACCTGAAGCATGATCTTGATACAATGTAGGGAAGATCAGACAGAGCAACAGAGGCAGCATTCATCTGATGAAGATGATTTCTTCTCAACACTGACATCCAAAAGGTCACAAGGTACAGGGGAGCTGGGTGGGTGTGACAGAGAAGACTTGCTTCATTCCTTCAAACTGAACACAGGCTGGACATCTTTTTAGCTGTTCTGGACTGCTCTTCACTGCAAAGCGAGCCAGGTTAGACTCGATTCACTTTGAAAATCACCACCTGCCTATACTGAACAGCAAGTTAAGAGGGAAGTAACCTCGTCTTCATGCTTGAATTTCTGGCGCATAGATCAAAGTGGAACTTGAAAGGGGTGTGTTTAAAATTGACGCAGGAGAGAGAGCGAGCCTGCTACAGCTTCTAAATTACCAATCAATATAAATATTCTGTCACACTGACAATATTATTTTTGGGAAGCCCAAAAATATGCCTATTTCTAAGATTCATACTTTGATTTTCCGAAGTCACTTCCTTGTATAAATCACTTGCTCTGCTCACTTTTTTAAGTCCACAATGTAGGCGGGAGGTTCTAAGGGTTATGCTAGATGGTGATGGACTGAGAGATCAGCCAATGAAAAGCAGAAGTTATTTCGTCCACTCCTGCCATAGACTTCCAGTCAGGTTCCATTCTGAGGCGCTGTGAAACCAGACAGTTCAACAGATAGACAGCAGGTTGGAGGATGAGATTAAGAGAATGAGTCACTAGAGGTTTTATATGTTTTTTTCTCCCCATTGAGGACTACTTTAATATTTTAGCATTACATAAAGTAGAATAACTTAGTTCATACAATTTATTTTATTTTATGTTAATTTATTTTTTCTATATATTGCACGGAAAATATATTGTTTAATTAACAACGTTCAGGTAACCATAGCGAAATTAGCCTAATTATCAAAAGCAATGTTTTTATTTAAAAATTAACTCAATTACTTTTACTCTGAGTACTTTTTAAATTAGCTTATTTTTACTTTCACTTAAGTCGTTTTTTACACCAGTAGTTGTACTTATACTTGAGTAAATGTTCATCGAAGTAACAGTACTTCTACTTGAGTAGGATATTGCTGTACTCTTTCCACCCCTGGTTGCAGGGTAGGTACATTAGGGGGTTGGTGAGGACGATAGGTCTGAGTCATGCTGAACTTGTTCCTTCTTCTATAAAATGATGTATTCAAAGTGTGTGGGCTTCACTGCCCTTATGTTTATGCTAGATCTGTCACTCCCTGTGTCGTCCATGATGGCTTCTGTGCTTGATAGCCTATATTCTCCCCCACACGCTGATTTGAAATAATTAGTCAGTCACAGTCACAAAGACATTCCAAATCATTCTACCAGGGATTCACAACATCCTCTGAACCTCTGAACAAATAGACATATAAATGCCCAACATGCAGAGTTCAGGAGTGAAAGTGTGCTGTTTTATCTCACACTCATGCCTTCTACAACTCCCACCCTACTCTCTCACTTCATGGTCTTTATTTTCCTCCAACTCCCTTTGTGTCAAACTCCTACTGTTCAGAGACAGTAAATGGGATGCTGAGAATGTTTTGCAAATTAGCAACGTGATAAATGATGGAATGGAGGCATAGTAACTAAGGACAGTCCTTCAGTTTCCATACCCCAGATCTATTTATCCCCATGGAGATTGCATACAGTAGGAGATGTGTCCACAGATACAACTGTGTTTTGTATTTTGTTAGGAGCCCAACTCCAAATGTACAGTTTACATCATGTCCACCTGCTTATAGCTGCTTTCCTGGCCTGGCAGACTGGATACTTCGCTTTTCTAACACGGAACCAGACCTGAAGCAGATTGAGAGGGGAAGACAAGGGTGAGTGCTATGAAAGACACAGGGAAGGGATTACTATGCTCAGAGGCATGCCTGCATACACACACACACACACACACACACACACACCGTTTCATTTTTATTTGATAGATTTCAGAGGAGGATGAAGCCATGCATTCCCCCGGTCAGGGATTTGAGTGATCAGAAAGTCAGAAAGGGCATTGGAAACAAGGGCTGTTTTATTCATTTTCTCCTTTGAGCTAGAGAGCGCTACATATAGATGGCAGAGATTCTCCCTAGAGCCTAATGTCAATACCCATAAAAAATTGAGCACAACACCATGGAGACGTGTACATTTTCTTGATAAATTTAGCCGTGAAATGAAAACAGCCCTCACACAATGCTCTATTGTACTTTATGTGCTACTGTATGTATATTTTAGCATATTCCATTAGAAATGTTGATCTCCTCTATCATTCCTCCTCTGTTTTGGTTTAGATACTAAGCATTTTGGTACACAAAACACAATTCCTGTGACCAACAGACAATAAAGATATATAACCTAATTTAAATAGTGGCAGTTAGTTGAGAAGCAGTGGCTTAGACGCATCCTTGTACATTTAGTCATGTCACGAATCACGCCGAAGATGGTGTCTCTTCCTGTTCGGGCGGCGCTCGGCGGTCGTCGTCGCCGGCCCATTAGCTGCCATCGATTCCCTTTCAGTTTGTTTCTGTTTATTGGGTTTAAGTGGGTACACCTGTTTTGAGTTAGTGTTTGTTTGTAGGCGGGTTGTTTCATGCGCCCTGGTGTTTTGCATGTCGTGGTTCCACAGTCTATGGAATAAAATTCCACGTACTGAATTACCTGCTCTCTGCGCTTGACTCCTCCACTCACCATCGTTAGAATTTGTAACAAGTCAGTATTGCTTCATAAAGAAGTAAGCAGTTGTATCGTGTTCTGTACAATGGATGTCATGTACATGGTTTTGGGACACTTGAATCCAATATGTGGCACAACTTGGATTTTGACTGCATTCACACCAATGTGGCAGAGCTTGTTGTAAATGCTAAGCATATGAACAGGCGATTTCAAACTCTACTCTAAGTTATATGTTAATTTAATTGGTGGAGAAGGTAAACACAAACAAAGTGAGTGCATTACCCTAGTGAGCTCCATAGTTCTCATGCTTCACTGCTCTCCTCCCTCTTGATAATCGTGAATTCACCCATGTGTTCTCTGAACTGCTGGCTATAATCTGTGATTGATTACCATACCAATAAGCAGATGAGCTGCATCTGTTTGGTGGTTTGGAGTGTCTGCAGACAGATGTTTTCAGGACGCAGGGCTATTGATGCTTTCCTAACCATTTCCTGTGCAGCTTCAAAGTCCCTGTTGCATCAGCCGAGCACCTTGTGTTCACTTAGATCACACCTCCACTCAACCTCCATGGCAACCAGACCAACAGGGGATATATTGTATGTGCGGTACATTACATACAGTATGCTTCTATATGGGAATGATAGCTAAACATACCATATTAAAATAATTTAGAGCGAAACATCTTTTCAACGCTGGTTTCTGTTGAATAACCAAAGATTATCTTGCTGTAGAAATATGTGAATTAGATTGACAGGTTGCTATTTTGTGTGGTGGTAAAGATGGGCAGCTTCTTACCCATTAAAATGCATATGCAATATACACTGAACAAAAATGCAACATGTAAAGTGTTGGTTCCATGTTTCATGAGCTGAAATAAAATATCCCTGAAATGTTCCATACACACTAAAGTCTTATATCTCTCAAATGTTGTGCACACATTTGTTTACATAGCTGTCAGTTAGCATTTCTCCTTTGCTAAAATAATCCATCCACCTGACAGGTGTGGCATATCAAGAAGCTGATTAAACAATATCATAATTACACAGGAGCACCTTGTGCTGGGGGAAATTAAAGGCCACTCTAAAATGTGCAATTTTGTCACACAACGCCAAAGATGTTAAAATGTTTGAGGGAGCGTGAAATTGGCATGCTGACTGCAAGAATTTCCACCAGAGCTGTTGCCAGATAATGTTAATTTCTCAACCTGTCTCAACCATGTCATTTTAGAGCATTTGGCAGTACGTCCAACCGGCCTCACAACCATAGACCACCTGTAACTATGCCATCCCAGGGCCTCCACATTCGGCATCGTCACCTATTGGATCGTCCGAGACCAGACACCCGGACAGCTGATGAAACTGTGGGTTAGCACAACCAAATAATTTCTACTGTCAGAAAACCATCTCAGGGAAGCTCATCTGCGTGCTCGCCGTCCTCACAGGGGTCTTAACTGCAGTTCGGCGTCGCAACCGACTTCAGTGGGCAAATGCTCACTTTCGATGGAGAAGTGTGCTCTTCATGGATGAATCACGGTTTCAATTGTACCGGGCAGATGGCAGACAGTGGATACGGCATTGTGTGGGCAAGTGGTTTACTGATGGCAACGTTGTAAACAGAGTGCCTCATGGTGGCAGTGGGGTTATGGTATGGGCAGGCATAAGCTACGGACAACGAACACAATTTTATTTAATCGACGACAATTTGATTGTACAGAGATACCGAGACAAGATCCTGAGGCCTATTGTTGTGCCATTCATCCGCCGCCAACCCCTCATGTTTCACCATGATAATGCATGGCCCCAATTCGCAAAGATCTCTACACAATCCCTTGAAGCTGAAAATGTCCCAGTTCTTTCATGGCATGCATACTCACCAAACATGTCAGCCATTGAGCATGTTTGGGATACTCTGGATCGACGTGCACGGTAGAGTGTTCCAGTTCCTGCCAATATCCAGCAACTTCACACAGCCATTGAAGGGGAGTGGGACAATCTTCCACAGGCCACAATCAACAGCCTGGTGCAAAAGAGATGTGTCACAATGTATGAGTAAAATGGTGGTCACACCAGATACTGACTGGTTTTCTGATCCATGCTGCTACTTTTTTTAAGGTATCTGTGACCAACAGATGCATATCTGTATTCCCAGTCATGTAATATCCATAGATTAGAGCCTAATGACCTTATTTAAATGGATGAACTTATATGAACTGTGAGTCAGTAAAATTGTTGAAATTGTTGCATGTTGTGTTTATATTTTTGTTAAGAATAGTATTTCCCCCCCGGAACAATCGCCATTACCTTGAACATTACTTTTGTGACCACATTTTTATTTTGGTAAGGTAAAATATTTGAATTCAATGTCATATTCTGTTCATATCATATTTTCCATTCATTATTTGATATATACTCTTGTTGTACATGTGGGCTGGGCTGCCACTCAGAAGAAGAAAATAAAACAGAAAAAAAGGTACAAAGTATTTCTCATTTTGATCATATTACAGTTCAAGTAATAATACATTCAGTATGTACAGGAAAAGCAAACAAAAAAGAAGTGGGCTTCCACTCCCAACCTCCCATCCTATTTCCCTAACCCCACCCAGCCAACATGTTTCCATTGAACTAAGTTTGCTTGCCAGGGTTGCTACAGAAATCTAGTCGTAGCAATGTATTCATTTTGACAAATATTCTGCCGGTTAACTTTAGAACCACCTGGCCTTTCAGGCTAAAGGTACCCGCTAGAGAACGTTGTCAGGCGTCCGCTTTAGCATATGCATCAGATGCATATCAACCTGCAAGGTGCACCTACATTGAAAGGGAAAGGGCGAAACCTAGTCAGTTGTCCAACTGAATGTATTCAACTGAAATGTGTCTAACCCAACCCCTCTGAATCAGAGAGGTGCAGGGGCTGCCTTAATCGACATCCACGTCCTCAGTGCCCGGGGTACAGTGGGTTAGGTGCCTTGCTCAGGGGCAGAACAACAGATTTGTACCTTTATCAGCTCGGGGATTCAATCCACCAACCTTTCAGTTACTGGCCCTATGCTCTAACCACTAGGCTACATAAGCACCAACGCTTGATAAATAGTGCATGAAGAAATATTAGTGGAAATATATCAATATTAAAAATAACATTAGTTATTTGTTTAGATGGATTTAAGGATATGTTTTGTATAATGCTAAAGTCCTAGAAAAAAAGTTGAATCGGACACTGTATTGTGCACTTAAAGTGCCTAAAGTGCCTTCAGTCATGAATCAATCTCATCTTCTCTTTATGCTTCGGGTCCACAGTCAGCACACAGCTTTGGGGCTTTGTGTGAGCAAGCCCCATAAACTAATCAGTGGCACTGCACACAGTTTTCATGGGCCTTGTTTCGTTTGCACCTGCCAACTTGACATTGTGGCTTCTGTTTCCCGAGTGGGAGCTGTGGTGCTTGAGGAAGAGGGAGAGCAGGACGCGCTGCTGGCTTGGCGGACTGTTTGGTGGCCTACTTGGCGACTGTAATTGCTTTCTTGGCATTCCTGTGGTTCTCACGAAGCTCACATGCCAGATCCATGATGAAATCTCTCCTGCTGACTGTCTTGTCAAGGCATTGCTTGTACAACACGTGCACGTTGATAGCAGCCATGTCGAGCACGTTGTGGAATTACATAAAATAGAATAGAAAAGGTTAGAATTATATAGAATAATACATTATTATTAATGTAATAACATTAAAAGGAGGTAATATTTGATGTTTGGCAGATGGAAAGGCTATCTGTATATAGCAGAGATATATACTTTTGTGTGATTGTCTGTACGGTCTCCGGTTTCTTCTTTCGGTCACTGCCGATGGCAACAGTGGGATGCATGGTGCTGAGGATGCAAACACTCATTTATTTTACATCTGTACACCGTGAGTGTTTCTTTAACACTCTCCATCACTGATGTGGAGTACAGCTCAGCTGGTATGTTGTTTGGCGCAGAGGGGGGGCAGCTCCAGTCTTTGTTTGTTCACTGTTCCGAGCCAGCAGTATGTCAGAGAAATTGATGTGAAGAAGCTGTCCATGGTCACATTTCTGCCTTTGCCCATGTAAGGCTCCACGAGTCTCAAAACCACAGTCTCAGACAATGACTCACCCGCTGGCCTGGTTTCATCTTTCCCCAGATATGAAAAGCCTTTGAGCAAGTACTTCGTTTTGACATTGGCGGGTAAACAAAACCTAATTCCACATTTGGCTGGTTTGTTGGCCATGTATTGTGTAAAACGTCACCGAGCTTGTGTTGGGAACAGTTGCTCATTAACAGTTACGTTCTCTCCTGGCAATGCAATTCTTCACAAAACTTTTTCATGTGTCTGAAACGGCGGCAAACTTGTCTGTCTGCACGCATATTGGTCTTGTCTCCTTCTCATCAAAATGCAGGTGTTGCATAATCTCTCTTGCATGGCATGTACTCTTGAAAAAAGCCCACCCCATTGTCATGACGTTGCCCTCTTTGGGTACAGTGAGCACCCCTCCCTCTGCACCAGCCCTTTTCTATGCACCATCCCCCTACCCCCCTGTCTCCTACACCCAGGCTGCTGTGGTCAGAGAGAGGTTGTCAATTCCTGGAGGAGATGATGTCATCATGGCCACAGTATAGAGAGAGAGTAAAGTTTCATAGAGAGAACAAAGGAATTTCTTCCACCTCACAGAAATGGAGAACCCGAACAACATTTATGTTCTGGAGAAGGTATAAAAGATCGGTGAAGAATCCAGCTACGAACTGGTCCGTTTGGCACAATTTTGTGAAACTCATGAGAGACAATACGACCACATTACCATAACGCTGTTTATATAATAGCCTCAGTTACGAATCTTGCATCTAATTGCTGTACAGGATGAATGAGGAAAGATTAAACTATTTGTGAAATTATGTGATGCTACGTGAGAGAATTGTATTTCTGTGTAACGTTTCACTAAAGTCACTGGCACGCCCTCATGAACACAGCCAGGACTTGGCGTCATGAGACAGCCTTTTTCTGCTCTTCCGAATAAAACCCCCACCTTGAGAATTTCTCAAGGGCCAAACATATTGCAAATGCACAGTGCATTTGCAATATGATGCAACAGTGAAAAAACATCACCAAATGGACATGATGAAATCAACACAACGTGCGATGGAGAGAAACCACTATCACTGCCCGGCCATCCCGAGTTCATCAGGCCAGTCATTTTTGCATTTCTGCAGAATTTTTGAGCATGTCAAATTCGTGATGGTAAATTCCCATTGAAACATATTGCAAATGCACAGCCGTGCACCTGGTGATTGGAACGGGTTACCAGGAGCACATTTTAAAAATGTTTTTTAATGCCATTACGGGGTAGCAAGGGTGTCCACGGTTGGTTAGGGAGCACCCCCCACCCGTGCCCAGCCCCATGTCATTTTGGACATTTTTCAAAAAATCCAAAAATTCAACAGTCCCACTTCTCCGTCATCATACATGACAAATAGGCAATCTGGCTTAACATAGTGCTATACAGTATATCATTTTGGCAGTATAAATGCCTTTTGGACATGGTTCACTGACTTTTGGGTTTGTTAACCGAATTCCATTGATCGTACATGGCAAATGGACATAACATCCTGATTTGGCAATTTCAACTCTTTCATATTGCATTTGGACATTTCTTATGGCATTTGGCCGCCCAAAAAAGTGACTTTTGACTTCCTATGAAATCATACTGTAAATGGACAAAACATATGCCTTATGGACATGTAAAAAAAAAAAAAGATAATAAAATATGACTAAAGTATGTTGATACAGTTCTTACACGTGTAATTGACAAGAAAATTGAAAGAATTTCGAAAAACGGTCCAGAAAGCACTTTAAGGGTGTGATAAGTTTTGGAAAAAATGTTACATTTTTCAACATTTTACTCTTGGGTCTTGAGTTGTGTTACATTTGCAATATTAAAAATTACGGTGGAGCGCACTCGCCATCTGTTGGATTTTTGCAGTGTTACACTTGGCATTTCCCATATTGCATTTGCAATCAACTTTGAATGAAACAAAGTCCAATTGAGTGGTATTGGACACCGTGTATATGTTTCGTACGGTGCCAATATGTTCCCATTCATTTTTGTACATTTCTGGGGAGTGTTCCCTTACATTCAGTTAGGCCGAATTTAAATTACATTTTGAAGGTGTACAGTTATCGCCCATCAGTCCATTTGTCATTCATTCATTGAGGTGAGAGAGACGCATTAACTCCTGGCTAGGTACCAAAGTCCTACAGCGCATTAGGGGTTAAGTCGGGAATCAATGTGAAACAAAACAGGTAAAATGACTCAAATAATTTTCTGACAAAATTCGGACAAATTAGCAATGTAAAATACAAACATTTAGGAAATGTCAGGGAAGGAGGAGGACATTGCTTTTTTGGCAGATGTGGCTGAGGGTTTCGCGTATACTGTTTTATTCATGTTAATGAAATTGGAGACAATTCCTATATGTTCATAGACAGACCAAAGATATGACCATTCTAGTCTAACAAAAGTGTTTTCCGCGTTGAGAGACAAAACAGCTCAATGAGTTGTTGATTCTGTTGAAGCATTTAAGATATGTAATAGTCAACGGAGGTTACCCGTGGATAAACATATTTTAACAAAACCGCTTTGGTCCATGTATCTCAAAACTGGACAACAACATTTTTGAAAAAAGTCTAATAGCTGTGTTAATCAAAGATAGTCAGAACACTGGGTGGCATCCTTACCTTTTAAAAAAAAGCTAAATTTGTGCTGTTACCACATCTCTTTAAAATGAACCTTAGTGAACGGCTGTGTTAAACATTTAGAGCAGGGGTGGGCAACTCCAGTCCTCGAGGGTCTGATTGGTGTCACGCTTTTTCTCCATCCATAGCAAACACAGCTGATTAATCAAATTGCATTCAAAACTGAAGATCATGATTAGGTAATTATTGGAGGCGGGTGTGTTAGCTAGGGCTGAGGCAAAACTGTGACACCAATCAGGCCCTTGAGGTCTGGATTTGCCCACCCCTGCTCTAAATGTTTAACACAGCTGTTCACAGGTTCATTTTGAAGAGATTTGGCTGTCCCCAGTCCACCTGGCCGTGCTGCTGCTCCAGTTTAAACTGTTCTGCCTGCAGCTATGGAATCCTGACCTGTTCACCGGATGTGCTACCTGTCCCAAACCTGCTGTTTTCAACTCTCTAGAAACAGCAGGAGTGGTAAGAGATACTCAATGATAGGCTATGAAAAGCCAAATGACATTTACACCTGAGGTGCTGACTTGCTGCACCCTCGACAACTACTGTGATTATTATTATTTGACCATGCTAGTCATTTATGAACATTTGAACATCTTGGCCATGTTCTGTTATAATCTCCACCCAGCACAGCCAGAAGAGGACTGGCCACCCCTCATAGCCTGGTTCCTCTCTAGGTTTCTTCCTAGGTTTTGGCCTTTCTAGGGAGTTTTTCCTCAAGGTTCCGTTTTAGGACCACTATTGTTTTCACTATATATTTTACCTCTTGGGGATGTCATTCGAAAACATAATGTTAACTTTCACTGCTATGCGGATGACACACAGCTGTACATTTCAATGAAACATGGTGAAACCCCAAAATTGCCCTCGGTAGAAGCATGTGTTTCAGACATAAGGAAGTGGATGGCTGCAAACGTTCTACTTTTAAACTCGGACAAAACAGACATGCTTGTTCTAGGTCCCAAGAAACAAAGAGATCTTCTGTTGAATCTGACAATTAATCTTAATGTTTGTACAGTCGTCTCAAATAAAATTGTGAAGGACCTCGGCGTTACTCTGGACCCTGATCTCTCTTTTGAAGAACATATCAAGACCATTTCAAGGACAGCTTTTTTCCATCTACGTAACATTGCAAAAATCAGAAACTTTCTGTCCAAAAATGATGCAGAAAAAATAATCCATGCTTTTGTCACTTCTAGGTTAGACTACTGCAATGCTCTACTTTCCGGCTACCCGGATAAAGCACTAAATAAACTTCAGTTAGTGCTAAATACAGCTGCTAGAATCCTGACTAGAACCAAAAAAATGTATCATATTACTCCAGTGCTAGCCTCCCTACACTCAGCAAAGGCTGATTTCAAGGTTTTACTGCTAACCTACAAAGCATTACATGGGCTTGCTCCTACCTATCTCTCTGATTTGGTCCTGCCGTATATACCTACACGTACGCTACGGTCACAAGACGCAGGCCTCCTAATTGTCCCTAGAATTTCTAAGCAAACAGCTGGAGTCAGGGCTTTCTCCTATAGAGCTCCATTTTTATGGAACGGTCTGCCTACCCATGTCAGAGACGCAAACTCGGTCTCAACCTTTAAGTCTTTACTGAAGACTCATCTCTTCAGTGGGTCATATGATTGAGTGTAGTCTGGCCCAGGAGTGGGAAGGCGAACGGAAAGGATCTGGAGCAGCGAACCGCCCTTGCTGTCTCTGCCTGTCTGGTTCCCCTCTTTCCACTGGGATTCTCTGCCTCTAACCCTATTACAGGGGCTGAGTCACTGGCTTACTGGGGCTCTCTCATACCGTCCCTGGGAGGGGTGCATCACCTGAGTGGGTTGAGTCACTGATGTGGTCATCCTGTCTGGGTTGGCGCCCCCCCTTGGGTTGTGCCGTGGCGGAGATCTTTGTGGGCTATACTCAGCCTTGTCTCAGGATGGTAAGTTGGTAGTTGAAGATATCCCTCTAGTGGTATGGGGGCTGTGCTTTGGCAAAGTGGGTGGGGTTATATCCTTCCTGTTTGGCCCTGTCCGGGGGTGTCCTCGGATGGGGCCACAGTGTCTCCTGACCCCTTCTGTCTCAGCCTCCAGTATTTATGCTGCAGTAGTTTATGTGTCGGGGGGCTAGGGTCAGTTTGTTATATCTGGAGTACTTCTCCTGTCCTATTCGGTGTCCTGTGTGAATTTAAGTGTGCTCTGTCTAATTCTCTCTTTCTCTCTCTCTGAAGACCTGAGCCCCAGGACCATGCCTCAGGACTACCTGACATGATGACTCCTTGCTGTCCCCAGTCCACCTGGCCGTGCTGCTGCTCCAGTTTCAACTGTTCTGCCTTATTATTATTATTGGACCATGCTGGTCATTTATGAACATTTGAACATCTTGGCCATGTTCTGTTATAATCTCCACCCGGCACAGCCAGAAGAGGACTGGCCACCCCACATAGCCTGGTTCCTCTCTAGGTTTCTTCCTAGGTTTTGGCCTTTCTAGGGAGTTTTTCCTAGCCACCGTGCTTCTACACCTGCATTGCTTGCTGTTTGGGGTTTTAGGCTGGGTTTCTGTACAGCACTTTGGAGATACCAGCTGATGTACGAAGGGCTATATGAATAAATTTGATTTGAACTTCATGAATGGCAAATTCTGCTCTCTGTCTTATTAATAAATTAACTTCTGTCTTGACTTTGGAAAGAGTAAAAGCTATTTGGTCTGAAAAGAGTGTTTGTTGAGAACGCTCTAACGTAGTCACATTTCCAATTGTGATTTATTCAACCTAGATACAAATTTAGTTGCACCGCTTTTTATAGAACATTTTGTGGCATCCCATAGAATCCGGGGGTCATCAAATACATGTTTATTGTTCGTTATGAATTAATCTTGTTCCATTTAAAATTGACCACAAAATGTAGGTAGGATATTTGTGGTAATGAAATGTTGAAATGCCATCTTGTGGCTCTTTTAGGATATTCTGAAATTTGTAGTTGGCAGCAGTGGGCCTGGTGATCAGACAAGCTCATACGTTGAATTTCTATTTTCTTGATCAATCTTTCTGGGATACGTGGACCTAGCCAAAAGCCTGTGAAAATGCAGAGCGCCAAATTCAAATAAATTACTATAAAAATCTAACTTTCATGAAATCACACATGTAAGATATAAAATTAAAAAGGTACACTTGTTGTGAATCCAGCCAATATGTCAGATTTCAAAAAGGCTTTTCAGCGAAAGCAAACAATGCTATTATCTGAGGATAGCACCTCCGTAAACAAAGAGAGAAAGCATATTTCAACCCTGCAGGCGAGACACAAAACACGGAAATAAAAATATAAATCATGCCTTACCTTTGACGAGCCTCTTTTGTTGGCACTCCAATATGTCCCATAAACATCACAAATGGTCCTTTTGTTCGATTAATTCCATGAATATATATCCAAAATGTCCATTTATTTTGCACGTTTGATCCTGAAAAACACCGGTTCCAACTTGCGCAACGTGACTACAAATTATCTCAAAAGTTACCTGTAAACTTTGCCAAAACATTTCTAACTACTTTTGTAATACAACTTTAGGTATTATTTAAAGTAAATAATCAATAAAATTGAAGACGGGATGATCCGTGTTCAATACAGGAAGAAAAAACTGACGCTACCTTTCTGGTCATGCACCTCTATCTAACAGTACACTTGAAGTGATCCTAGTTTTGAACAGGGCTACTTCTTTATTACACAAAGGAAAAACCTCAACCAATTTCTAAAGACTGGTGACATCCAGTGGAGGCAGTAGGAACTGCAAGAAGGTCCCTTAGAAATCTGGATTCCCAATGAAAATTGATTGAAAAGACAGTGACCTAAAAAAATACATTTGAATGGTTTGTCCTGCTACATAAGTTCTGTTATACTCACAGACATAATTCAAACAGTTTTAGAAACTTCAGAGTGTCTTCAATCCAAATATACTAATGCTATGCATATCTTATCTTCTGGGGATGAGTAGCAGGCATTTGAATTTGGGCATGCATTTAATCCGGATGTGAAAATACTGCCCCCTGACCCCTGTGAAGTTAAAGGTGTAGGTAATGTTCTATGCCTGGTTGAGTAGACAGTCTACTATTTTGCTTTAATATTATGTGTTCGCCAGGCATCAGTTACATTGTAATCAGATTATATGGTGGAGAGCCTTGGTTGTGTGTGGATTGTAGTTGGTTTTATTAGATTTGTCCAGAATGTCCAAAATGGCATTCATGTCTGTCCCAATAACCAGATGAATCTCTTTTAATTCTAACAATATGGTCTGGTCTGTTTCACCTGTCCTTGTGCTTGTCTCCACCCCCTTCCAGGTGTCGCCCATCGTCCACACTTATCCCCTGGGTATTTATACCTGTGTTTTCTCTGTCTGTGCCAGTTCATCTTGTTTGTTCAAGTCAACCAGCGGTTTCTCAGCTCCTGTTTTTTCCCAGTCTCTATTTCGCGTCCTCCTGGTTTCGACCTTTGCCTGTCCTGACTCTGAGCCCGCCTGCCTGACCACTCTGCCTGCCCCTGATCCTGAGCCTGCCTGCCGTCCTGTACCTTTGCCGCTACTCTGGATTATCAACCCCAGGCTGCCTTGACCTGTCGTTTTCCTGCCCCTGTTGTTTCCCACCAACATTGTTACTTCTACATAGTCTGCACTTGGGTCTTACCTGAAACCTGATACAATATGCTGTTCAGAGAATTAAAAAACGTATGATCATATGAATTTGGAGAACACATTAATAAAGGACATTTTGTTTCCTTCTTGGGCTTCGCCTTCATCCAAGATGGTGATTTTGAGTTTCTTATGTATCATTATGGTTAGGCCTTTAGTTTTGTTAGGAGCGGATGGAAAAAGCAACCAGTTTGTGCAAATGGTTCTGTATTATATGTGCGTACTTTTGGAGCGGTTGTGTTTCTTGTAGCATTGCTCAATTAATATGGTTTCTTGCTTGAATATCAAGACAGCTAGAAAGTTTGATAGGACGATTAAGGCCTTTCAAATTCCAAGTGAGAATAGCTAGCATTACCATTGTTAATAATGATGTAATTGTTATCTTTAGTGTTGATACGCCCATGGATGGGAAACCCACCCTCTGGTTGTTCCCCAAACCATAAAACCACCTCTGTAAACCATTCACCCCTTCCCTCCCTGCCCGTCTCCCGAGCCAAGCCCCTTTTAAGCCAATCCACCCCCCAGTTCCCCCCACCCTGCACTATCATTACAGGTTGCAGCATAATTGTGAGTGGCAGCCTTACTCATGGAATCTGTTAAGCACCATATTTATTAGGTCTTAAAAGATAATTTTCCTATTTCTGAAGTAAATCTCTCAAATCCCAGAGCTGACAAGGTAAAAATCGGTCGTTTCCAATATTCACTGGTAGACCGTCATTGTAAATAACAATTTATTCTTAACTGACTTGCCTAGTTAAATAAAGGTTCAATTAAAAAAATGTAATGACATCCTTAAAGGATATAGAACTAGTATTAAATGCAGAAGGCTTTCACTTCTCTTCACAAAAATTGAATGGTTATGGGTCTGAATAATTTACTGCTATAATCTACTGCCATCGGATGTTCGCCCTTCTTTCAAACTAGCTGTGAGTTCTATTGGCACCTGCTTTTAACATTCAGCATACAACAGCTCATGTCCCTCTTCGAAGAGTCTATTGGTATCAGAAATGATAAAACAATTATGACCAGCAAGCTATTTTAGTCTTTCCTAGTCCTGCATAGGAAACCAATAGCTAAGGAACGTTTTTTTAAGGAGAGAGGCCAGCGGAGCACAGGTGGATGCATATTGCGCACGAGACCAAGGTTATAAGTTAGAAGTGTATTATACATAACCCATCATGAATTAGCTAAATATAAGGCTAATACTGCATTGAATGTATTAACTGAAAGAGGTAAACTATGACATCTATATATACAGCGCCTTGGGAAATTTTCAGATCCCTTGACTTTTTCATAATGTTTTTAATTGCTGCCTTATTCTAAAATGGATCAAATAAAAAAATCCTCAGCAATCAACACATAATACCCCACAATGACAAAAGTATTCAGACTCTTTGCTATGAGACTCAAAATTGAGCTCAGGTGCATTCTGTTTCCATTGATCATCTTGATTGGAGTCCACCTGTGGTAAATTCAATTGATTGGACATGATTTGGAAAGGCACACAATTGTTTATTTAAGGTCCCACAGTTGGCAGTGCATGTCAGAGGGAAAACCATGCCATGAGGTCGAAGGAATTGTCCCTAGAGCTCAGAAATAGGATTGTGTCAAGGTACAGCTCTTGGGAAGGGTACCAAAAAATGTCTGAAGGTTCCCAAGAACACAGAAGCCTCCATCACTCTAAGATGGAAGAAATGTTGAACCCAAAGACTGTTCCTAGCTGGCTGCCTGGCAAACTGAGTCATATGACAGCCCGTTTGGAGTTTGCCAAAATGCACCTAAATGACTCTCAGACCATGAGAAACAAGATTCTCTGGTCTGATGAAACCAAGATGGAACTCTTTGGCCTGAATGCCGAACAGCACTTCTGGAGGAAACCTGGCACCATCCCTATAGGGAAGCATGGTGGTGGCAGCATCATGCTGTGGGGATGTTTTCAGTGAAGGGACTGGGAGACTAGTCAGGATCGAGGGAAAGATGAACAGAGCAAAGTACAGAGATATCCTTGATGAAAACCTACTCCAGAGCGCTCAGGACCTTGGACAACAACCCTAAGCACACAGCCAAGACAACGCAGGAGTGACTTCGGGAAAGGTCTCTGAATGTCCTTGTAGCCCAGCCAGAGCCCAGACTTTAATCTGATCGAACATCTCAAAATCAAATCAAATCAAGTCTCTGGAGAGACCTAAAAATAGCTGTGCATCGACGCTCCCTATCCATCCTGACAGAGCTTGAGAGGATCTGCAGAGAAGAATGGAAGAAACTCCCCAAATACTGGTGTGCCAAGTTTGTAGTGTCATACCCAAGAAGACTTGAGGCTGTAATTGCTTCCAGATGTGATTCAACAAATAACTGAGTAAAGGGTCTGAATACTTATGATATTTCAGTTTTTTGCAAACATTTCTAAAAACCTGTTTTTGCTTTGTCATTATGGGGTATTGTGTGTGGATTGATTTGGGGAAAAAACGATTTAATCCCTTTGCAGAATAAGGCTGTAACGTAACACCACACTGTGTGCATACCATTCCAGTGCTACTGAGATAAGGTCTCACCTCGGATCCAGGGGATGGGCTATCAGGAAGAGCTTCAATCCCTGGTAGCTGGACTTTTTTACTCTCAGGCATTGGATTATACAGTTGAAGTCGGACATTTAAACTCAGTTTTTCACAATTCCTGACATTTAATCATGGTAAAAAAAATGCTCTGTCAGGTCAGTTAGGATCACCACTTCATTTTAAGAATGTGAAATGTCAGAATAATGGTAGAGAGAATGATTTACTTCAGCTTCACATTCCCAGTGGGTCAGAAGTTTACATACACTCAATTAGTATTTGGTAGCATTGCATTGAAATTGCTTAACTTGGGTCAAACGTTTTGGGTAGACTTCCACAAGCTTCCCACAATAAGTTGAGTGAATTTGGCCCATTCCTCCTGACAGAGCTAGTGTAACTGAGTCAGGTTTGTAGGCCTCCTTGCTCGCACACACTTTTTCAGTTCTGCCCACAAATTGTCTTTTTATTTTTTTACCTTTATTTAACTAGGCAAGTCAGTTAAGAACAAATTCTTATTTTCAATGACGGCCTAGGAACAGTGGGATAACTGCCTCTTCAGGGGCAGAACGACTATGGGATTGAGGTCAAGGCTTTGATGGCCACTCCAATACCTTGACTACGTTGTCCTTAAGCCATTTTGCCACAACTTTGGAATGATGCTTGTCCATTTGGAAGACCCATTTGCGACCAAGCTTTAACTTCCTGACTGATGTCTTGAGATGTTGCTTCAATATATCCACATAATTTTCCATCCTAACGGTGTCATCTATTTTGTGAAGTGCACCAGTCCCTCCTGCAGCAAAGCACCCCCACAACATGATGCTGCCACCCCTGTGCTTCACGGTTTTGGATGGTGTTCTTCGGCTTGCAAGCCTCCCCCTTTTTCCTCCAACCATAACGATGGTCATTATGGACAAACAGTTTTATTTTTGTTTCATCAGACTAGAGGACATTTCTCCAAAGAGTACAATCTTTGTCCCCATGTGCAATTGCAAACCGTAGTCTGGCTTTTTTTATGGCGGTTTTGGAGCAGTGGCTTCTTCCTTGCTCAGCTGCCTTTCAGGTTATGTCGATATAGGACTCGTTTTACTGTGGATATAGATACTTTTGTATCCGTTTCCTCCTGCATCTTAACAATGTCCTTTGCTGTTGTTCTGGGATTGATTTGCACTTTTCGCGCCAAAATACGTTCATCTCTAGGAGACTCTAGGAGAACGGTTCTCATTCCTGAGCGGTATGACGGCTGTGAGGTCCCATGGTGTTTATACTTGTGTACTATTGTTTGTACAGATGAATGTGGTACCTTCAGGCATTTGGAAATTGCTCCCAAGGATGAACCAGACGTGTGGAGGTCTACAATTTTTTTTCTGAGGTCTTGGCTGATATCATTTGATTTTCCCATAATGTCAAGCATAGAGGCACTGAGTTTGAAGGTAGTCCTTGAAATACATCCACAGGTACACCTCCAATTCACTCAAATTATGTCAATTAGCCTATCAGAAGCTTCTAAAGTCATGGCATTTTCTGGAATTTCCCAAGCTGTTTAAAGGCACAGTCAACTTAGTATGCAAAATTCTGACACACTGGAATTGTGATACAGTTATTTACGAGTGAAATAATCTGTCTAAACAATTGTTGGAAAAAATACTTGTGTCAAACAAAGTTGATGTCCTAACCGGCTTGCCAAAACTATAGTTTGTTAACAAGAAATTTGGGGAGTGGTTGAAAAACGAGTTTTAATGACTCCAATCGAAGTGTGTGTAAACTTCCGACTTCAACTGTAGTTAGTGACATAGTGGCAGAAGTCTCAGTCTCCCTGTCACTCTTTTTGTACTGTCTTGGTAATTGTTCTAAATCCTAATAAAAATTAGGTTAAACATTTCATTAAAACAATGCAAACATACACAGCCATATATCATACTGTATTTTGTTGTTATAGTGGTTGTATTTAGAATGAACATAAACCATTAACACATTTCAATAGCTATGTATTGTACATAACATTCGATCATTGTTGTGTTGCTTTGTCAGGACAAGCTACACTCCCTGCAGTCTTGACCTGGACACTCTCCATCTCTCTTTCCCATGATTCACTAATCTGGAACTTGCATCAAATATTTTTGGCTGATTACCTTGAGTATATACAGTACACCAATTATTTCCAAAGGACATCTAAGTACATGTTGTAACAGGGACCTTAAAGAAAAGGCCTGTCATCATGTATTATGCGATACATTTCCAATGATAAACTTTATGTGCCACATAAATGGACTTTATCAGTTACAGTCAAGGGAAAAAAACGATTTAAAAATGATCTAGGCTACAATTGCCACTATGATCAACTGAATATATTATTAAATGTGTCTACAAATGTGAGCCTGTAGGACTTGTGCAACACTGTTTTCAACCTATATGATAAGGCTTGGAAGAGCGTAATGATTAATCCTGTGATAGTAAATCAAGCAAAAGTTAACCTGTAGCTGCATGGCCTATTGCTTGACTAAAGTTAGCTGTAGATTGCTATGTTTTTCGAAGGCAGAGCACTTTAACTATGCAGCGATCACTTTCGTTGTTGTCACGTACAGCCGATGATGCACAAAAAAAACGTGCTTGTAGCAGTTCAATTCCTATATATGACGGGTGGTCATCTGTCGCTGGGGTTGGGTTCCTGAATAGGCCTCTTCTCGCCGGACTCTCTGTGCTTTGCTGAACAGACACTATTTTAGTACTTCTGGGGGTAAAGACAGCTGTGACACATCGTTTCATTCTCTCTCTAGAGTTTGCTTGTTCCCTCGCAAAACACCCAATTCTTTCCACGTCATTGGCACTTGTTTTATATTTCGCTAGAAGATTGTGACACGAGCCACATACTGCTTTTGGAACCCTATCACTAAGCGTGACAGGTTCAGTTATCTCTTCTGAAGTCAGTGCGTAGTCATCAACATATTTTGATGGGGTTTTAATCGGCGATTTCATGGCCTTCCTCACGCACAGTTGCACCTACGACACTAATCTAGTGAGCACCTTTTATGCTCCGCCAAAGCAAGGCATTTTATTGGTTTGACGTGTTGCGAGCCATCACCGATTTACACCTGGTTCATACCCCTTTTTAGCTGATTTTGTGCCAAGGACTTCCCAAAAAACACTGGGTTTAGTGGTGTGTCTTATCAATAGCCCCTGCTTTGCACGACGGCCCCTGCTCTCCAACCATCTAAACAACCACACTTTCCACAGAGTGGTGGTGGTGGTGTGGGGGGTGACAGCTCCAGGCACTGTGCTGACAGATGCCCCACTTTAGGGATCAGGTGCTGGGACTGCAATAAATGAGCATTGGAAGGGGAAAGGAACAGGTAATTGTTCTATAGGTGCTTAGCAATTGTTTTGCGCTATTACACATTACTATTGTAGACTCTACGACCTGTGGCAGAGTCAAATAAGCAAGTTTTGAAAATACCTTTTTTTTATCAGGGAGTCATAATAAGATCAAGGTCTCTTTTAAAGAGGAGCCTTGAATTATAGAAATACACACACATATACACATATATATATATATATATATACAAACTGCAAGCAGAAATAAAGCACGGTCATAAAAAACAAATGCATTCACCAACCTTTTCTCAGTCATGATTTCTTTCGTAGTCAAAAAGTAAGCCGAGATCTGCAGCTCAGATATTTTTTATACATGACTTAAAAATGTAACATTAACCTAATAAAAACAGTTCTGTAGGAATTATATTTCGGCAGTAGGCCTAATTAGGGTTCTTACAGTGACCCTATTGCCGCCACACCGGTGGTCACGAGTCATGACGGCAGTCAAATTCAACGTGACCGTTTAGTCATGGTTATTAGGCTTCTCCAAGCGCTGATGCTGTTGATGGTCATTAGTAGCCTACCAAACTTTCTAACTGCCTGGTACTCAGTGTAATGCCCGGGGTGTAGTGGAGGAAGGAGTCAGACGCAGGAGACAGAGTTCAGAGTAGGCTACATCTTTATATACCGACCAGGTGAAAACAGATGCCACTCAAAACAAATGCCCCAAAACACAGGGGAACTTAACAGTCCCAAAAAAACAGCTTACGAACAACCGTGACATACATGCTTGCACAAAGAGTACACATAAAACAATCCCGCACACCCAGCAGGCGGGCCGGCTGGCTAATAAAGCCCAACTAATAAACCTAATTAACAACAGGTGTACCTAATAAACAGACAAGGAGGGGGAGGAAAAGATCAGTGGCAGCTAGTAGGCTGTTGACGACGACCGCCGAACGCCACCCGAACGGGAAGGGGAGCCACCTTCGGTAGGAGTCGTGACACTCAGCTCTCTGTTGTCCCTTTAATCAATCTGACATCAATGCAAATGTAATCAAGAGCCCATGATGCATAACATTTCTAAAGTCTATGGCATTGCGTGAGAAAACAGAGTTTGTGTCACGCCCTGACCATAGAGAGCTTTTATTCTCTATGTTGGTTAGGTCGGGGTGTGATTAAGGGTGGGTTATCTAGGTGAATTATATTCCTATGTTGGCCTAGTATGGTTCCCAATCAGAGGCAGCTGTTTATTGTTGTCTCTGATTGGGGATCACATTTAGGTAGCAATTTTCACATTGTGCTTTGTGGGATCTTGTCTATGTATAGTTGTCTGAGAGCATTATTATAGCGTTATAGCGTTATTTTTGTTCTTTGAAGTTTTCTATTCCAAAATAAAGGAAGGAAACATACCACGCTGCATTTTGCTCTACTCCTTATGAAGAACGTGACAGTTTGATGGCCTCTTTTAAAAAGAGGAGGATCCAATCAGCTTTATATAGGTTAGGCCTACTATATTTATTTATTAACTTTCCTAATATTAAACACAATGCTTCACTATACAACAGAAGTATAGCCTACTTGGCTGGTATTATAATTAACCATGGTAAAAGAGTCCATTAGCTATTTAAGTGCATATATGACATGCATTTTATTACCCATGCCCCTGTTCCAAGACAGGTGAATAATAATGGTCCATTCCAAAACTAATATTACACGTATATTATTTAGTCTATGTAAAGACAACATCATTTTAAGAATAGTCTGATGGGTGACAATATTAGCATATCACTTATTATCATAAGTTTTTGGTGACTTCTCAAATCATAGTCGCACACTTCATGCATCCTAGCCCATAGGCCTATATGTTTTGATGTTTGTATCACAACTAAAGTTGCCAAATACCTTCTTAAAATTAAGCACATTAATCCGCTTTGTAACCGGTGTAGAGCCTCACTGGCATACAGTGCATTCTCAAAGTATTAAGACCCCTTGACTTTTTCCAAATTTTGTTACTTTACAGCCTTATTCTAAATTATATTTACTCCCGCTTGGAGTTTGCCAAAGGCACCTAATTTAATCTCAGACCATGAGAAACAAGATTCTCTGGTCTGATGAAATCAAGATTGAACACTTTAGCCTGAATGTCAATTCTGGAGGAAACCTGGCACCATCCCTACGGTGAAGCATGGTGGTGGCAGCATCATGCTGTGGGGATACTTTTCATTGGCAGGGACTGGGAGACTTGTCATGATTGAGGGAAAGATGAGTGGCTGTGGACTACACTAGTTCATTTAGCAGACAAGATTTGATTCCATTGCATTATTGTTCTCTCATTTGTCTCTGGAAGTAGCTCGCAAACTAGCCAACGTTAGCCAGTTAGCTTGGGTGCTTGACTGCTGCTTGTAGAGCAGAATGCTCAGATCAACCCTACCCCTCAGCCAGGGCGTCCAGTGTGCACTCCGAGAACAAAACGCTCTAAATGTACAAACGGACAATCTGACAACGCTCTGAGTTTACGAACACCCAGAGCACATTCTAGCACTCCAGATGAAATGTACAAACACACCCGTAGTATAAATCAGCCTTTAGTCTTGAAATCTTTGGTTGTGTAGTACATAGCATCACATGTGAAACCTTAATAAAGAGATGGGTGGGGCTAAAGCTTAAGAGAGTGTGAACAATGCTGGATGGGTACAGTCAAAGAAGAGCTCTCCAGTAGGTACCAAAATATTCAAGGGCAACTTTCTTAAAAGGGAGGTTTACAAGCAGAATTACTTTCCCATTGTTCCCCAACTGTAGTGTATGATATACAATTTACTAGCTCTGAGTCTACTTTTATCCAATATAAAAAACACAATTTCAAATTTAGCTACATGAGACCAATTCGAGTCAGTCGGTCACAAATGCTTACTTTAGAGTTATTTATGTAACTTTAGTTGTGATACAAATGTTGGGCTCTATGTTTTGGTTTTTAAAACCTGTTGCAGTATTTTCATTTTTGGAAAAAAAACATTCCCGTTTTAAATGGGATATTTTGTCAGGACAAGATGCTAAAATATGCATATAATTGACAGCTTTGGATAGAAAACACTCTAACGTTTCCAAAACTGTAAAGATATTGTCTGTGAGTATAACAGAACTGATGTTGCAGGCGAAAGCCTGAGAAAAATCCAATCCGGAAGTGCCCCAGGTTTTGAAAGCACTGCGTTCCAATGAGTCCCTATTCAGCTGTGAATGTGCCATCAATGAGCTTACGCTTTCTACGTATTCCCCAAGGTGTCTACAGCATTGTGACGTAGTTTTCCGCATTTCTGTTAAAGAATAGCCGTAGGCGGCCACATTGCGTAAGTGGTCACATGGTGGCTCCGAGAGAGATTCTCGCGTAAAATACAGAGGTAGCCATTACTCCAATCGGTCCTACTGAAAAACGAATTGTCCCGACGGATATATTATCGAATAGATATTACAAAAACACCTTGAGCGTTGATTATAAACAACGTTTGCCATGTTTCTGTCGATATTATGGAGCTAATTATGAATATTTTTCGGTGTTGTGGTGACCACAATTTCCGGGCGATTTCTTAGCCAAACGTGAAGAACAAACGGAGCTATTTCCCCTACAAAAATAATATTTTGTGAAAAAATGAACTTTGGCTATCTACCTGGGAGTCTCGTGAGTGAAAACATCCGAAGTTCATCAAAGGTAAACGATTTAATTTGATTGCTTTTCTGATTTCCGTGACATTTCCGTGCCTGCTGCTAGCAAGGCATAATGCTATGCTAGGCTATCGATTAACTTACACAAATGCTTGTCTAGCTTTGGCTGTAAAGCATATTTTGAAAATCTGAGACGACAGGGTGATTAACAAAAGGCTAAGCTGTGTCTCAATATATTTAATTTGTGATTTTCATGAATAGGAATATTTTCTAGGGATATTTATGTCCATTGCGTTATGCTAATTCGTTTCAGGCGATGATTACGCTCCCGCATGCGGGTTTGGGGGTCACAAGAAGTTGCATTCTAAACCTGCATGATGCGATTCTAATGATGAATTGACAAAAGTTGCACGAATGGCATTAGCTCTGCTTTGTTTTTTTGCGCAGGCTGTACACACTTCGTCAGTCTCTCATTCACAATTTCACAAGTGCTTGATAATGTCTCGAATTTCCCGGCTGCATCCCCTTTGTGTGGCCATAATGTCCCCTAAAAAAATCATGCCTTTTGCTGCCAGTGGCCATTGTGCCCTTGGGCTGAATATAATAATTATAATTCCCTTTTCCTGGCTGCATGCCCGAAGCACCTCTCACATGTGGCTTTTCTTCATGTGATCAGATCTTTCTCAAGGACTACAAGTGAAGACAGAAATATCGGGGACGTAACTGCAGGCCTCCTTATCCAAATCCAAGACGCACATTTAAGATATTGGAAGAACTTTCCACATTTACCTTTCATCAACATGAGTAGGCCTAATGAACAGCAGAAGCACTAGTACTATCCCCCACTGAACAAGAGTTGATCTTTTGAAAAGTTGACATTTTGTTCAATAGTTGACATTTTGAAAAGTTGATCTTTTGTTCAAAAGTTGGGACAGTTGTGGGATGCCATTTGATCTCAAATTAATACAATCACTAGCATCAAAAAAACTATTTTAAGCAATGAGCCTGACGCAACAGATGAAAACATTTGGCTTCAAATGTTGATAAACTATTAGGCTATTTCTTCATATTATAAGAGCAGAAATGTGCATACAGCAGTAGGCTACAAACACGTATGTTCCATTATCAGGAAAACACCATTCTCAAAAGTGACCACAAATGTTATTAGGCATGTAATGCTTTTATTATAAAGGTGCATTTTTATGGTAAAAATGTTCTTCCCCAAACTTGAAATTCACGCGCTGTGTATCTATGCCGGTTAGAATCTACACTCCTTATAAAGCAGATTAAATTGCTTCATTTTAAGAAGTTATTTGCCCATTTTAGTTGTGATACAAACCTTATCTAAACATATAGGCCTATGGGCTAGACTACATGAGATGTGAGACCAAAAAAACATGCCCTGTTTGCCTTATGCTGGGTATCATTCACAAGTGGCTAATATTGTTACCCATCACACTATTCTTTATTTAATATTCTTTACACATACTAAATAATGTGTGAAATTTGTTTAGAATGGACCATTATCATGCACCTGTCTCAAAACAGGGGCGGTGGAAGAAAATACATGTTATATTTGCACTTAAATAGCAAATTGAGGACACTTTTCCCATGGTTCATTTTCATACTAGCCAGGTAGGCTATACTCCTGTTTTAAATAGAAGCAATGTGCGTAATAATAGGAAAGTTGAGAATTAATTATAGTAGGCCTAGCCTATAGAAATCTGATGGGTTCTTCCTCTTTCTAATATATGCCATCACTCTGTTTTCTCTCGCAATTGCATAGCCTATAGAAATGTTGCACAACATGAGCTCTCATGAAGTGTTTGATTAGATTTTAGATTACATTTGCATCAGAGTGATTAGAGGGACAATAGAGTGCGGGATACCAGGCAGTTAGCAAGTTTGGTGGGCTACAACTGACCATCAGCAGCATCAGAGCTTGGAGAAGCCTAATTACCGTGACTAAACGGAAGCCAGGAGAGGCCAAATATGTTTATGCTAATTAACAAATCACCGACTGACAAAATGTCATGACCGCCACAGCCCTAGGCCTAATACATTATCACAGCATACTGGCTATATGCCTGGTCTGACAATATTGTTATTCTCAGACCATATTATGTTTCAAAATTCGAGCTTTGATAAAAAAAAAATATTTGCTTTTTTATATTACTGGACTGATAGTACCTCCATCTGATAGTCATGGTGCTTTCAAAACAACTGGGAACACGAAAAAAAAACTAGGTCAAATCATGACGTCAGTGATCTTCAGGTCGGAAAGTTGGAGCTCTCTATAGAAAGGTGCCAGAGTTTCCGACTTGGAATTCCGATTTGGGTGACCGTTCAAAACTATTTTCGCCAGTGGAATCTCAAGTTCCCAGTTCTTTTGAACACAGCATTAGTATCACGGGAGTGAGGGAGAGAGCAGCAGGGGGTCTTCCTCTCATGGTGCCTGCTCCCTCCTTCCTTTCCTCCGGTGAAACTGACCAGAAGGGACTCTTCTTCCACCTGATGGCGGAACTTGGGTCGCACTGCATCTTCCTCAGTCATGCACAAATTCATGTTTAGGTTTAATTTATTTCCACCAAAGAAAATAAGTGATAAACAACAAATAAATAAACACGTTGTGCAGGTGTGGTTGGAAGCCCAAGGGCTTATATAAAAACCACACCACAAAAAAATAATATACAATGCAGAAGTACAAATAAAATAGATTTGTTAAAACACAAAACAAAACCCACTAATCAAAAATGTACAAATGAACTGATCAGCAATCACCCCAAAAAAATAAACAGTAAATGTTTTGTTTAAATGTGTTTGTGCATGTGTAGAGATTACTGAGTGTTTTGGTTCATCAGGCTGACCCCCAGTCTTCGCTTGAAGTTATTGAGGAATGATGAGGTTTTGGCAATGTGAAGATAAGAATTCCAGAGTGTGGTACATCTGTATCTGATAAAGAATTTACTATGTGATGTGCGCCAGTGGGGAGGGTGAAGGTTATCGCAGTGTCTTGTGTCATTTGAGTACTGTACTGGCCCAGGCAATATTACAGTAAATTAAGCTATAGTAAAGAGTTAGGAAGTAAGCCTGATGAGCCAAACCACTAATCTTTCTGATGATACTAACATATTTAATCACTATGCTGCAGACAAATAGAATATAATCTTTCCAGGATAACTTTTCATTACCTAGAACTCAGAGGAATCTAATGGATGTGACTTGTCCCATTTAACTCCCACCAATTGAGTTTTTGTCCCTTGTTTTACAATATTTCTTACTAGTGAATACAATGAGGTTGGATTTTTTAATTGTAAAGATAATGTGTTAATCTGGAACCATTCATAAAATTTGGCCAAGCCTGAATTGGCTTCATGAATTAGTGAAGCTAAATTATTGTGTGATAAGAATTTTGAGACTTGTTTTGGTAGTCAGTGGCTGTATTGGAGGGGGAGTGGTTTTGTCTCTTTTCTGACTGTACAGTATATAGCCAGCTTCTCAGGCTCCATCTCATTGTGCTTCATTCTATAGCTAGGGGACTTCTGATATAGTATACTTTCTTGTGTCTTTATCTGTTGTGGTCTAGTACTGTCTTTTTGCTAGCTAGGGCCATCTACTATACATGCTGCCTGTCTTCCCAGCGGCCTACTTCGTGAGTGAATTCCTGACTGCTCATAATTTGCTGATAGTTGTTGACACATCAATCAGGATCAAAGGGCAGGGAAATTTGTGACTTGTATTGGTAATCAGTGGTTGTATTGGAGAGGGAGTGGTTTCACCTCTCCTAGGCAATCAGCAATTATTACAGGGAGGTGTGCTCTCCACAATTAGCAATTAGTGCTAGTTCTTCAGTCTCAGCTGGTTTCTCAGTGGCAGCAGTGGCGGCGGTCATGTCGCAAATCTAAGACTGTTCTGTAGTTGTTTGAGGAAGGAAAGCGCCACACAACTCCCTCACTTGAGTGTCTTACCTAGTTATTTACATATTCTCATTTTGCTCTTTTGTAGCTTTGTCAACTATGTGTCTGTTTTCTATACCTGTTCGCACCTCTCCCTGTAGTATTTACATACGCTCTCCACCACTTGACTGCAACCCTTCTACGTTAGTCTACCCTGCGCACACAACCCATGTTGAATTCTGGGTCTCTGGCAGCGTTTGGAACTGTCAATCTGCAGTCAAGAACACAGAGTTCATCTCAGCCTGTGCTGCCCTTCAGTCCCTTGACCTTTTGACCCTGGCAGAGACTTGGATCACCCCAGAGAACACTGATACTCTAGCAGTTATTTCTTCATCTGTTTTTTTCATAGTCTGAGAGCATCTGGTCATCGCGGTGGTGGCACAGGTCTACTAATTTCTCCTAAGTGGAGATTCTCTTTCCTCACCTATCCCTCTCATTTGAATTCCATGCCGTCACCTGTCTACTCAAGCTTAACATTAGTGTCTTCCATCGCCCACCAGGTGCCCCTGAAGAGTTCCTCAATGAGCTTGACACCTTGATAAGCTAATTTCCTGATGATGGCTTATTCCGCTTATACTGTACTTCATATTTTTCAAGTGCCTCCATTCTGTGAAAGAAATCTCACATTCAAGGAAATGTAAGGTGGGAAAAAAAACTGAAATTAATTTATGTCATTATAAAATATGTACTTGGCGACTTCAACATACATTCATCTGCCTTCGATTAATTTCTTTCCAACTCTTTCCATTCCTTGCCTTATTTGACCTCACCCTATCCCAAGCCCCTCCAACTTACAAGGCAGGCAATACACTTTACCTCATATTTACTAGAGGCTGCTCGCCTACTAATCTCACTGCAACCCCCCCTCCAGGTCTCTGATCTACTTTTACTTATCTGTCTCCCTTTCCTCCAACACTAACCACTCAGGCCATGACCATCTGAGTAGGGGCTGTCGCAATCTTCGCTCTCTTTCCCACTACTCCCTCCTCTTCTATCATCTCTCCCTTCTGCTAAATCCTTCTCCCTCCTGTCTTCTGATTCTGCCTATTCGACTCTATACCCTTTCTGCAACCTTTGACTCTCACTGTCCCCTTTTCTCCCACTCCCCTCCTGCTCTGTGGCTGAGTGACTCATTGCAAACTTACAGAAGAGGACAGCTGATTGAAAATGGAGGTAAACTAAACTTCCGGAGGACCTATCATCCTTTCACGCCCTCCTCTCTACCTTCTCTTCCTGCTGCTAAAGCCACTTCCTACCACTGAGTTTCAAGACTCTGCTGCTCCTACTCAGCCCAGTCCAAGCTCTTCTATGACCTGGAAGCAGCTTCCCCCTGAAGCTAGGACAAGGTCCCTGCCCATCTTCTGAAACCTACCTCTTCAAACAGTATCCTAAATAATCCACCTCCCCATTTAAAAATAAAATAACTTGCACTTGACCATTCTAGCTCTGACTCTACTGATAGCTACGATATTGTAATGTACTTTCTATGTCTGTGATATGTGGTTATCCCACCTAGCTCTCTTAAATTGATGCACTAACTGTAAATCACCCTGGATTAGACAGTCTGCTAAATTACTAAAATGTCAAATCAAATTGGTATCATCAGCAAAGTGAATTGGAAGCTTGGACACAGCAGCAAGGTCATTGTTATTGATTAGGAATAACAAAGGTCCAATTATCGAACCCTGTGGGACGCCACAAGTTCTTGCCCTGGTAGATGCACAGCCATTTGCATAAACAAATTATTCTAATATAAACAACTATATAATCATAAACTGTAATAATGCATTTTAGAAATATATATTTAATGATCAACTGTGTCAAACTTTGCCAAGAGCGTATTCATTGTTAAGGACTGTAAATATTTGATCCACAATCTGAAAAAGATTAGTGCTCATATAGAATAGTGTTGATTTAAATGTTTCAACATTCTCTTATACACCAATCTTTCTAGGATTTTAGAAAAACATGGTAGTACAGATACTGGGCGATTAATTTGTAGCTTTACATATTTAGGGACAATACGACTTTGCATAGATTTGGTGACGATATACAGTACGTTTGTCTCAGTGACCGAGGAAGACACGGATTTCACCAGAGAGGCAACAATCTCATCATGACCTGCTGCTGATATCTTAAAGTTACCAATTACCTCCATTACATCAGGAGGATCAAAAGTGTTAGCTTCTGAACAGAGTAAAAACTTGCCCAAAACTAGAATGAGGTCAAACCAAGTTTATTCACCCACTGGTTCATACAGCTGCAAAAGACCAAAAACATGATTACACAAACACATATATGTATACCCTCCTTCTAGGCAGTCAACTCCTTGAACATCTAGACAGCCAATAAGTCTCTGCTAGTCAGGAACTTAATTGGTTCCTCCCACTGGTGTAGTCATGGACCTGCCAGATGCTAGAACCTTTGTGAGCAGGGAGGTATATGTTTGTGTAATAGGACTGTTTCTTCTCACTTCATCTGACCTGACCAAAATCCTCACTCCTCCCTGATTCACAACTGTCCTACCTTATCAGTGACTGAAACCAGACTGTTGCCCTTTGCCTCCCTCATTAGGAGCCATGATATTTAACAATAACATCTTGGACAGAATGTAAACTTTCTGCACTCCCCCTTGTCTCACCTAGTAACTTTCCATACACCTAGTTTCTATCCACCTTCTTTTGACCCAAATATGCATACCTTCATTATACATGTAAAGTAATCAATACATTCTAGTATGGTAACATGAATAAGTATATTTATAACTAGAACCCAACAGTCCCTCCTTTTTGAATATTAACTCCATACTGTTAAACAAACTTTTAAATCATGTATACATGAACAGAAAATAAAACATGATTAATATTCTGTTGATTTGTATGTTTAAACATCAGACTTATGGCCTCTGATTTATCACACTATGCACACTCTTATTACTCCTCCTTCGTAAGGACATTTCAGATGGGGCTTTTGACTTTCTCCATTTCAGCATTTCAGAGTGATAGCAAAAGACATGAAAAGCAAAAGCAAAATAAGTATGACAAGTATTAGTAATGCGTTAAGCATTGCATATTCATCTATGGCAAAAACCAAAGTTTGACAACATGATGATTCCCACTCTCCCTTAGCCTGACTCTATACCTTTGGGATACGCTTGTGGTGGGGTCGACTATTATCCTAATTTCACCCCCCCCCCCATTTTTTGGGGGTGTTGCCTGTTTTGCATGTTATTTTGTCATTAATAAGTGTCACATCAGTTTGCAAACAATTATAATAAAAACATATATATGATATAAAGCCTCCACACAAACATGGTCTCTTTTTTGCTATTTTTGAGTAAGGCAGCTCCAAAATGCAGGTGTTTCAGCCTAGCTCAGTGCTTTCTTTGGTGGTGGGCAGCCAGTGGAAATACGGAGCATAGGGGTTGGTAATGTTCTCTAGTTGTGCCGTGATTGTCACGATTCTTCAAAGTCGAACCCAGAAGCAGACCAGGACAAGGAGAGTAGAAAAAAGGTGAGTATTTATTTACAAGTGAATGGGTAGATATATCCAGGTGGTGTAGCGGGTAGCGGTGATGAGTTGATGGAAGTAAATAGGTGGATCCAATGGGGAAGCGGAATCTTCTGACGACCAGGCGGGAATGGAGTAAATGATCCGGGTGAGTAATGTTCATGGCTAACGATCCGGCAGGGAATGGATGTCAGGTCCGGGCTTATGAAGAGGAGAGATGATGATCAGGACCAGGTGTGCAGATAGCTGATGGGATACAGGTGCGGGTAATCAGAAACTCCAACTGGCTACATTGCCCGGCAACCAGACAGGGTGCGTTCCAGGACGCCGGAAAAACTCTCCAGGACAGAACATAGGTAAAAAACAGACTCAGGAAACGGGAGAACGGGACGAACGCCACCGGGCGGACTACCCGGAGCGCCAGGGTGGAGGCGGTAAAAGTCACGAAGCAGGTCATCGTCAAGGATCTGACGCCGAGGAATCCAACTCCTCTCCTCAGGACCATATCCTTCCCAATCCACTAAATACTGGAACCCTCGACCCCGCCGTCTGGAGTCCATGATGCAGCGCACCGTGTAGACAGGACCACCTCCGATCATCCGAGGAGGAGGAGGACGAGGAGGAGGTGGTAACAGAGGACTGAGGTGAACCGGCTTGAGGCAGGAGACATGAAAGGTGGGGTGTACTCGAAGCGTTGCCGGCAATTTGAGTCAGACCACAGCAGGGTTAACGATTCTCTCCACCACGAACGGACCAATGAACTTTGGTGACAGTTTCCTCGACTCAGTCCGTAGAGGTAGATCCCGTGTAGCCAACCACACCTTATCTCCGATGGTATAAGCGGGAGCAGGAATACGGCGACGATTCGCCTGGATCTGATACCGGTCAGAAACTCTAAGGA
Organism: Oncorhynchus mykiss; assembly: GCF_057628025.1. Lineage (NCBI taxonomy): Eukaryota > Metazoa > Chordata > Actinopteri > Salmoniformes > Salmonidae > Oncorhynchus > Oncorhynchus mykiss. The sequence continues at coordinate 20,358,090 of NC_143044.1, read as the reverse complement.
GGACCTTCCTGGCCCGATGCCAGGTCCGGTGGCAACGACGAATGTGGGCCTGGACAGAAGGGACCGAAAGATCCCTCTCCTGCGAAGGAAACAAGGGAGGTTGGTATCCGTACAGGCATTGGAAGGGGGACATCCCAGTGGCAGATGAAGGAGGGGTATTATGGGCATACTCGACCCAGGGTAATTGAGATGACCAAGAGGTGGGATCAGAGGAGACAAGACAACGCAGCGTGGACTCCATCTTCTGGTTGGCTCTCTCCGCCTGACCATTAGATTGGGGGTGAAATCCAGATGTGAGACTGACTGTAGCTCCAATGGCCAAACAGAAGGATTTCCAGACAGCAGAGGTAAACTGAGGACCACGTTCAGAAACAATGTCACAGGGCAACCCGTGGACCCTGAACACCTCCCTAACCAGGATCTCGGACGTCTCAGTGGCAGAAGGCAGCTTGGAGAGGGGAACAAAGTGGGCAAACTTGCTGAATCTATCTACAATGGTCAGAATAACCGTGTTACCAACAGAAGAGGGCAACCCCGTGACAAAATCCAGAGCCAGATGCGACCAAGGTCGCCGGGGAATAGGTAGGGGGTGAAGAAGCCCAGAGCTGGCCCGATTGGTACTCTTATTCTGCGCACAAACAGGACAAGCGGCAACAAACCTCCGAGTATCTTCTCCCATGGCAGGCCACCAAAATCGTCTGCGCAGTAGCGCCATAGTCCGAGCAACACCAGGGTGACAAGCTATCTTGCTGGCGTGGGACCACTGAAGGACAGCAGATCGAACCGACTCAGGCACGAACAACCGACCGGGTGGACCGTTACCGGGCCCGGGCTGTGTCCGAAGAGCCGCCATCACCTCCTCCTCAATCCTCCATGTAACGGCTCCCACGACAACGTTCTGGGGAAGAATCGTCTCAGTCTTGGCCTCACTCTCCTCCGTCTTGGAGAACATCCGGGACAGGGCGTCCGCCTTCCCGTTCTTCGACCCAGGTCGGAACGTCAGGGAAAAATTGAACCGTCCAAAAAACAAAGCCCACCGGGCCTGACGAGAGTTGAGACGTTTAGCCGATTGCACGTAAGCCAGATTCTTGTGGTCAGTCCAGACCACAAACGGTTGCTCCGCTCCCTCCAACCAGTGACGCCACTCCTCCAAGGCAAGCTTCACAGCGAGAAGCTCCCGGTTACCCACATCGTAGTTTCTTTCAGCTGGAGAAAGACGACAAGAGTAGAAGGCACAGGGATGGAGTTTACCGTCAGTGGAGCTACGCTGGGACAGGATGGCGCCCACCCCCACATCAGATGCATCCACCTCCACAACGAACTGACGTGAAGTGTCAGGTTGAGAGAGAATCGGGGCGTTGGTGAATCGGCTCTTCAAATCTAGAAATGCTCGGTCTGCCTCAGGAGACCAACAGAATTTTCTGGTGCAAGACGTCAGTACAGTTAAAGGGGCGGCCACCCGGCTGTAATCACGGATAAACCTCAGATAAAAATTTGCAAACCCCAGGAATCTCTGGAGCTGCAATCTCGAACCGGGCTGGACCCAATCCCGAACCGCCCGAACCTTCTCTTGGTCCATCTTGATCTCTCCCCTGGAGATGATGTAACCGAGGAAGGACGTCGTGTGGGCGTGAAAATCACACTTCTCAGCCTTCACGAACAGACGGTTCTCCAATAACCGCTGCAGGACCTGCTTGACATGCTGAATGTGGCTAGAAAGCTCCTTCGAGAAGATGAGGATATCATCCAGGTAAACAAACACAAAAATACCAATCATATCTCTCAGAACGTCATTCACCATACTTTGGAACACAGCAGGGGCGTTGGTCAGTCCAAACGGCATCACCTGGTACTCGAAATGTCCCATCGGAGTATTGAACCCAGTCAACCACTCGTCCCCCACCTTGATCCGAACCAAATGATAAGCATTACGTAAATCCAGCTTCGTAAAAAACGTAGCACCCTGTAAAGAATCGAAAGCCGAGCTCATCAAGGGCAGGGGATACTTGTTCTTGACCGTAATATCATTCAAACCCCGATAATCAATACACGGTCGAAGAGAGCCATCCTTCTTGCTCACAAAAAAAATCCTGCTCCCAGAGGTGATGACGAGGGCCGAATGAGACTTGCAGCTAGAGATTCCTTGATGTAGGTCTCCAAGGCCTCACGTTCAGGTCGAGAGATACTGTATAACCGTCCCTTGGGAAAGGAGGCTCCAGGAAACAGATTAATCGCACAGTCATAAGGTCGGTGGGGAGGAAGGGACTGAGCCTTCTGTTTACTGAATACTTCACCCAACTCGTGATATGTTTCTGGAACCAGGGACAAATCAGGAGGAACAGAGTCACTGACCTGACTGGAAATGGCAGGAGAACAGGCAGTCCTAAGACAGTTAGCATGACAATCAATGCTCCAACTAGTTACCTTACCCGTCACCCAATCAAACGAGGGATTGTGTTCCTTCAGCCAGGGGTAACCAAGAACCAGAGGAACATGGGGTGAGGACAGAATGAAGAAGGAGATAAACTCTGAATGATTCCCCGACAACAACATCTTAACCGGTTCAGTCCTCATAGTGATCCGTGCCAGACTACTGCCGTTCAGAGTGGTTGCTTCAATGGCTTCCGGCAATTGCTCCTTAGAAAGCCCCAGCTGTTCCACCAAGTCGGCATCAATAAAGCTGCCATCGGCACCTGAATCGATAAAAGCGTTCATCTCTAAGCTCTGATCCTTATTCATAAGGGTCGCAGGAAAACGGGGTCTGACAGGATTCTGGAGAGGTTGAATCTGGCTCGCTAAAATTCCTCCCAAAACTAGCGAGCCGGGCAGTTTAACGAGCGCTGTGGTCATGTGGAGATGTAATGTCCTGAGCTACCACAGTAGAGACAGCTGTTGGTCTCACGTCTACATTGGCGCTCCTCCTTAGTTAGCCCGTGTCGCCCCACTTGCATTGGTTCAGGATCTGGTGGCAAGACCCCTCCACTAATCCCGTGTGGGGAATAACGATCAATACGTTCTGGTTCACTTCCTGAACCGAATGGTAACCGAGTTGCTGATTGATTGGATGGGCCCCACTGCTTATCCCCCCTTCTCTCTCGGACTCTATCTACCCGAATAGATAAAGTGACCAAGCTGTCTAGATCACTAGGCTCTGGATAGGATATCAGCTCGTCCTTGAGTTGCTCCGACAACCCCTGGTAAAAAGCCGCTTGTAGTGACTCCTCATTCCAACCACTCTCCACAGACAATGTCCTGAACTCGATCATAAAGTCTGCCACACTGCGAGCTCCTTGGCGAAGAGTGAACAAACGTTTAGCTGCGTCCTTACCTCGGACTGGATGATCAAAAAGCCTTCTCAGCTCTCCCGTGAATTCCTGGTATGAAGACATGCAGGTCCCCTGTCGTTCCCAAACGGCTGAAGCCCATTCCAGAGCTCTTCCACGCAGCAGTTCAATAACAAAGGCTATCCTAGCCTTGTCAGTGGCATAAGAATGGGGCTGCAGATCAAAAACTAACCCACACTGCATAAGAAACAAACGGCATCTTCCCAAATCCCCTTCATATTTATCAGGCGTCGGTACCTTTAGGTTTACGGAAAGAAAACGCATCAGGCACGGCAGGTGAGATGGGTGAAACAGGTGGTGAATGAATCGCCAGCAAACTGAGCTGATCCTGGATCTGTGTCAAGCTAGCAGATAAGTTCTGGATTGCAACCGCTATCTCCTGTAGCGCCGTCTTGTGTTGTCCCAATGTCTTCCCCTGCTGGGTAATGGCATGGCAAACGGAATCCAGGTCCGCTGGGTTCATTCTTGGCCGGATCGTTCTGTCACGATTCTTCAAAGTCGAACCCAGAAGCAGACCAGGACAAGGAGAGTAGAAAAAAGGTGAGTATTTATTTACAAGTGAATGGGTAGATATATCCAGGTGGTGTAGCGGGTAGCGGTGATGAGTTAATGGGAGTAAATAGGTGGATCCAATGGGGAAGCGGAATCTTCTGACGACCAGGCGGGAATGGGGTAAATGATCCGGGTGAGTAATGTTCATGGCTAACGATCCGGCAGGGAATGGATGTCAGGTCCGGGCTTATGAAGAGGAGAGCTGATGATCAGGACCAGGTGTGCAGATAGCTGATGGGATACAGGTGCGGGTAATCAGAAACCCCAACTGGCTACATTGCCTGGCAACCAGACAGGGTGCGTTCCAGGACGCCGGAAAAACTCTCCAGGACAGAACATAGGTAAAAAACAGACTCAGGAAACGGGATTCGTGACAGTGATTGGCTCAGTGTTCTGTCACTCATGGGGATACTACGTCACTGCCAAATCTAAGGGTAGATCTTGAAAATTCAAGCTCCTTGGGTGATGCACTAAAGATACATTAAAAGTGCCCATCCAAGAAGGCTCAAGGTCATTGGCCACAGATAAAATGACGTCAAATCTACATTAGCTTTGATTGGATATCAATATACTTTCAAAATGTTAGCTAGCAGTCATCATCATGAATAAAGTCGACAATCTACCTGCAAATCCTTTTTTATCCTCGTCACATGAAGAGAAATAATGAAGAGAAATTAAAGATAAAATGTATCAGTGCTCATCGGCCATCGGACATAAACATTACACAACAAGTAGGAAATCGCAAATTCAACAATGAGTGGTTTGGAAGGAATCAGCGGCTAACTGCAAGCATTGTAAAGCAATAACTATCCTGCTACTCAGTGGAGTGGGTATGTGGTCCCAATTCTCGGTTTAAGACTCTCTTTTCCAAGCTTAAAATGATAAACATTCAAAATTGGAAACTTTGTCAATCCAGCATGATTTCTGCTCAAAACAACTGTTAACTCAGAACTGGGAAATCTGACTTCAATGAGTTCAAGACAACTGGGAACTCTGTGAAAATACATTTTGAACGGTAATCCAACTCGGATTTGTAAGTCAGGAACTCGGGTATCTTTTTAGAGCAACGACCTGAAGATCACTGATGCCATCATGATTCGACCTTGTTCCCAGTTGTCTTGAAAGCACCAAAAATCATGTCACAAACCGGCTCGAAGTTCGTAACAAAAAGGGAGACAACATGGAGATAAGGAATAACAAAATATATTTATTACCTGAAGTAAACTAAATACTATTTATCAATGGTGTGTGTAGTCAGTAATCAATCAGTGAGTGGTTGCATGCAGAAATGTGATAATGAGAGATGTTGAAAGGTGCCAATGCAAAAAAACAAAAGGCCACAAAAATGCCATGGAGAGAGTATCCTCAATGAATGGCGAAGTGGTACATTTATAGTGTGACACACCCGAGCCCAGGTGTGTCAGATTTCGCTGACGACCCTCCCGACTCCGCACGACCAACATCTTAATAAGGAAAACAAGAGAAAAGAGAAAGATTACGGCAGACAGTGGGAGGGTCGTCACAATCCAGAGAATGCCGGACTTTGATGACAAAGTTTGATGACAAAATTTGCCCACGAAGGACCAAGTGTTCAAGTGAGCACAGCACAACAAGGTGAGTCCCAAAATGTCTTGTATGCTGCTGCAGAAATTATGTAATATGCCAGGGAGATATGTATACTGTAGGTAAGAAAGTAATACTAAGTGTATGTTGTGTAGTAAGCTGTTAGTAGCCCTTGTGTCTCCCCCTAATAAATTGGTCCATTTTCCCCTCTTAATTTCGCCTGCTGTTCGGACTTGGTGGTGCACATGTAGCCTATAACCTGTTTTAGAGAAATGTAATCATTGAATATTGTAAGAGCTTTCATTGTCTGCTTATATGCCCCCTTCACTATTCCTATGGTTCTAACTTGGTGTAAAGGGCCCATGTTCGGAATTCTATTGCTGTACATTTCAAAAGTGCTGAACAAATAGTTATATTGACTACTTCCGTCCTAGCTCGCTCATTAATGTCTTCATCGATATTACGGATTGCTTCTTATGAGCTTGTTGTCCCCTTTTGCTATAGTTTGTACATGTCAATTGTCAGTAGAAACCACATATGTTTAAGCAAATCACCCATATCAGCTGAATCGCTGCCAGATAAGGCTCCGCTGAAAGCCAGGTGTAGGTGTGTTGTAGCTTTTCTGGTATGCTTTCCCCCCCAAAAAAATGTTGTTTGCCCCACCAAGATGTGCATGCTAAAATTGCCACTGATCCTTCACCACTACTACTACTACTGCTCCCCCAGTTGCTGTCCCTACAGCGACTGCCGTGAGAATAGCTATTGCATTGAATCTGTATCCTGCTCCTAATCTCCAATTGCCCTTGTGGTTCACTGATAGATCTAGGACTGAATCTTTCAGATACTCCCTACCGGTCTCCCAACTCCTACCCGGCTTTCGAGCCACCAACACCCCCAATGACACCCTATGTTCTGCTAAAGTTGGTATCAGTGGGTAATACTTCCCTGTGCTCAAGTTAGGTACATATCTCTCATCCCGAGGCCGATCTACACCACACCTCTTTGTGAACACCCTCATTACAGTCTAAACTTTGGGTCCCAACAGTTGATAAGCAGCAAACTTCTGACACTTTCCTTTTAACGTCACCTGGTCCCAATCTTCTGGGAGATATGTCAAGTGTTTGCTGGCACTTAGGAAATGAGGGAGAGATTAGCGGTCTTCGGAGAGTATCCAACTCTACAAAACTCTGTTTATTAATCATATATAAACTCTGTTTATTAATCACACTGTAGGAGATGTGATGCTATTACTACAGCAAACTTTCCTTCGGTGAGGTGGCTTCCTGTATACAGGGATCTGAGGCTAGTCTTTCAAGAGCTGTACATCTCTGCTACTCCCACCATGATCTGGGTATGCGTGACGTTCAACTTGTCTTCATAGTAGTCTATATACTGTGCACAGTTAGCTGTCCTTCCTCCAGTACGAGTTATCCCTTGTATTACTATACAGAGGAGTGGTATCATTCCCCAGAGACAATATTACCCACTTCCTTAATCAATGAGCCACACAGATCTCCGCCTCAGTCATATTCAATTCCGCTTTCCCAATTCCCTGTAACGTTGATGCCTTGTTTTTAGGGACTCTATAGAGTGCACTGATTTCGGTCATGCCAGAATCTACAACTAACACCCCATAGGACTGACCCATGACTCCCTCATCATACCATTTACACTGATGAATCTGTCTCCGTCACTAGTTCAGCCCCTAAATGAGTCTGTAAGTATGCCATCATCTGCTCATATGCCTCTTCTTCCTCTTGACGCTTGACTGGCAGAATATTCACCCCTCATGATAATGTCCAGAGTATAATTACCCCAACAAGCCATCTTTCACCAGGCTCATGGTCTGCTGGCATCTAAATCCTTACCTGACCACTTCACCCCCTTAGTGGCAGTACTGTAGGGCCTCACTGGTGAATAGAACATCCTCTTATTCGATAGCACTTCCCCCACACCATAATTTGCTGCACAATCGTCAGCAACGGTTGTGTCAATGTTTTTGAGCTTCTGAGATTTTTTGTTCTGGTAGCACTAGTCTGAAAGTTATTAACTTATCTTCAGCTGATCGAGAACCATGGCACAAATCTAGTTTTGTTCATCAGACTCTCTCATTACGTTCCTTCCCCTCTCCTGTCTGTAATAAAATTACACCTTGTTCTGAACAGCCTATGTCCATTGAACTAGTCTTGCTATCAAGTATTAGGTCAATACTATGTGAATTGTCAATCTATCCTTTTTTCATGGGACAGTAACCATTAAAGAAACTGACATAAAAACGATGAAGTAAAATAAAACTATTAAAGTAGCTCCCAGACCCTACCCAACTGCTTGTTGACAGGGGAATCTACTCTTCCGCTTCAGCTCACCCATTATGTAGCTGGATCTCATTTCACATGAGAAGTGTGTATCCACCGAGGAGAGGCTGTGGTCTTCACAGCTGCAGGTGCTGTAAAGAGTACCATATGTGGTCCGAACCAATGCCGTCCTGACACCCCCACCTGGTGGATCTTTATGTAGGTTATCTCTGGGTGCCTGCTCCTTATAGGCTGCTTTCACCTGTAAATATACACACTGCAACACTTGGGTCATTTTCTGACAATAGCAAAACATAGATTCTCCCATTATTGCCAGATTACTAATTTGTGACGTGAATAATGGCGTGAGTCCTGTGGTAGTGTTTCATTGACACCCTCATTGACAGCAGCACAGTAAACTTGTAACACAGTCTTTCCCTTCGGGGCTCAACATTTTGGCCAGTTTCTGACTCTCTGTAATCCCCGCCGCTTGCGGCCTATATGGACAATGAAAAGGTTGTTCGATTCCCAAAGCCTTACACACAGCTTGTAACACTTTGGAGGTGAAATGTGTCCCTTGATCGGAGTCTAGGGAACGGAATAAGCCCCATCTCGGTATCACTTTCCTTTAAAAAGTTTGTGGTACAAAGTTCGCTGAAGCTGAGGAAGTTGAGATTACTTCTGACCATCTGGAGAATCTGCCCACCACTACTGTAGGAGAGTTAAAAAGGTAATTCCATCAAACTTCAAATTATTAGAATAGCACAACGCAGAACAGAACAACCAGGTTGAGGGTCAGTGGTCAAAGCCCGTGAACAGGAATATTCCAAGTTCAGACAGAAGGGGGAGTCAGATCGCTATGATCACCAGGAACTTTACATTTGGTGTCTATTTTTAATTGTTGCGCTACTGTTGCTGCCTGTTGATGTTAGGTAGGCAGCTACAGTAGCTGAATGATGTTAACGTTTTCGGGTTGTGTTTCATTAAAAGTATTTTATTTCATCTGGGTGCTTGCATCACCTACTAACACCCTGGTACCACCCGTGCTCCCGTTCTCCTCAGTCCGAGAAAACACTGAGAGAGAAAGGTACAGTGCCTTGCGAAAGTATTCGGCCCCCTTGAACTTTGCGACCTTTTGCCACATTTCAGGCTTCAAACATAAAGATATAAAACTGTATTTTTTTGTGAAGAATCAACAACAAGTGGGACACAATCATGAAGTGGAGCGACATTTATTGGATATTTCAAACCTTTTTAACAAATCAAAAACTGAAAAATTGGGCGTGCAAAATTATTCAGCCCCTTTTACTTTCAGTGCAGCAAACTCTCTCCAGAAGTTCAGTGAGGATCTCTGAATGATCCAATGTTGACCTAAATGACTAATGATGATAAATACAATCCACCTGTGTGTAATCAAGTCTCCGTATAAATGCACCTGCACTGTGATAGTCTCAGAGGTCCGTCAAAAGCGCAGAGAGCATCATGAAGAACAAGGAACACACCAGGCAGGTCCGAGATACTGTTGTGAAGAAGTTTAAAGCCGGATTTGGATACAAAAAGATTTCCTAAGCTTTAAACATCCCAAGGAGCACTGTGCAAGCGATAATATTGAAATGGAAGGAGTATCAGACCACTGCAAATCTACCAAGACCTGGCCGTCCCTCTAAACTTTCAGCTCATACAAGGAGAAAACCTGATGGAGTCTGCAAGACTGCAAGACTTAGACTGGGACGGAGATTTGTCTTCCAACAAGACAATGATCCAAAACATAAAGCAAAATCTACAATGGAATGGTTCAAAAATAAACATATCCAGGTGTTAGAATGGCCAAGTCAAAGTCCAGACCTGAATCCAATCGACAATCTGTGGAAAGAACTGAAAACTGCTGTTCACAAATGCTCTCCATCCAACCTCACTGAGCTCGAGCTGTTTTGCAAGGAGGAATGGGAAAAAATGTCAGTCTCTCGATGTGCAAAACTGATAGAGACATACCCCAAGCGACTTACAGCTGTAATCGCAGCAAAAGGCGGCGCTACAAAGTATTAACTTAAGGAGGCTGAATAATTTTGCACGCCCAATTTTTAAGTTTTTGATTTGTTAAAAGAGTTTGAAATATCCAATAAATGTCGTTCCACTTCATGATTGTGTCCCACTTGTTGTTGATTCTTCACAAAAAAATACAGTTTTATATCTTTATGTTTGAAGCCTGAAATGTGGCAAAAGGTCGCAAAGTTCAAGGGGGCCGAATACTTTCGCAAGGCACTGTATGTGCTGAAGATTACTCCTTTGTAGAAGTCCATAATGTGAAATAAATAAAACATTCCAAGGTTAATGCTGTAGATATTGTTATAAGGGAGTGTGAGACTATTGAAACAGGTAACTTTCAGAGTTTTATTGTTGTAATTAATATAGTTCACAGAGTGCTAAAAGTGCTGCTGTTGCTAGCTAGCATGCCTTTCTGTGATGCAGATAGTTAGCTGGGCTGCCGACTGGTGATGGCGTTGCATTATGGGAGATGTAGTTTTGGCCCTCTAAGGTCCTGAATGGGATAGAGGCAATTTAACTTTGTAACTTGTTTGTGTTGCAGTGTTTTTGTACATGAGTTGTTGTATTTTGGTACTGTCAACACTGAAATCACCTAGCAATGTATTGGGGATGTGAGACAGGATATGTGTTTTACCTTTCTTCATGCTCCCTTATAGAACAGCTTGTCAGATGGTGCATTGGAGACTGATGTGTTCCTGTCCTGTCTTTTCACAATACTATTGCAGGTATGGTTATATTGTTTAATAATTAAGATTATACATTTGTTGTATTGTAACGACCCTTTATAAGTATTAAGGACTGGTTATTATTTTATACTATACAATATGGCTTTATGTATTAATGTGATTTGTGTGAGTCCGAGAAAACACTGAGCGAGTCTATATACTGTGCACAGAGCGAGAAAGAACAACTTGTCAGATGGTGTATTGACTGATGTGTTCCTGTCCTGTCTTTTTACAATACTATTGCAGATCAACATAAACAGCCTAAAAGACAGCCGTGGTGTCGCTCTTCATTTCTTGGTTCTCCTGTGGTACATATAAAGACCACTACACTACCAATGCATGATTCTTTCCACTGCTTCGAGGGAGTGGCCCAATAAAGTCTATCTGTGATTATGTAAATAGTCCATCTGGCAGGGGTTGCTGTCAGGCAGGAGTAGGCATTGTAGATGCAAAATTGTGCTGTGCACATATCACACTTCTTTTAATCCAGTCCCGAAATGTTCCTAACACCCCCTTTCCTCAACATGTCATCTTGAACTGAGAATGTTCACAGCCGATTCAATATGTTGGTCCATGATACATTTCAGAGAGTAACATATTGGTGCTACGGGCCGTCCAGTGGTAGTATTATACCACTAAACCCCCTGTCTACTTGGCAACCATATTTTAACCACTCCCACATTTCTTTCTTGTTGGTTTGTTGCTTCCATTCTTTCACTTAGAATCCCAGCCTTTGTATTGACAATATTTGCATGTGGTTCCTTATCACCTTCTCTTACTAAAGCTGTTGCCTTGGCCTCTTTGTCTGCTTGGCGATTCCCTATGGCTATTTTATCTGAACTACTCGAATTTGCTTCACATTTCACCACTGCTAATTTAATAGGTAACTGCCACGCTTCTAATAATGCTTCTACCTCATGTCAATTTTTAATTGGTAGTCCTGACGCCGTTAACATGCCCTGTTGTGACCACAATGTACCAAAATCATGAACTAACTCAAATGCACAATCCGTGTAAATGGTAACCTTCTCCTCTTCCAACAACTTACAAGCCTCGGCTAATGCATATAGCAGTGCATTTGGAAAGTATTCAGACCCCTTGACTTTTTCCACATTTTGTTAAGTTACAGCCTTATTCTAAAATGTATTTGTTTTTCATCAATCTACACACAGTACCCCATAATGACAAAGCAAAAACAGGTTTTTATATTTTTGTGTATTAAAAATAAAAAACTGAAAGCACATGTACATACAGTACCGGTCAAAAGTTTGGACATCTACTCATTCAAGGGTTTTTCTATATCTTTACTATTTTCTACATTGTAGAATGATAGTGAAAGCATCAAAACCATGAAATAACACATATTGAATCATCTAATAAGCAAAAAGGGGTTTTAAACAAATCCAATATATTTTTGATTTTAGATTCTTCAAAGTAGCTAACCTTTGCGTTGATGACAGCTTTAACTTCTTCGATATAGGGGGCGCTCTTTTAATTTTTGGATGAAAAACGTTCCGGTTTTAAACAAGATATTTTGTCACGAAAAGAGGCTCGACTATGCATATAATTGACAGCTTTGGAAAGAAAACATTGACGTTTCCAAAACTGCAAAGATATTGTCTGTGAGTGCCACAGAACTGATGTTACAGGCGAAACCCAGATAAAAATCCAGTCAGGAAGTGCCGCATTTTTTTAAACCGCCTCATGGCAATGACTCCTTTATATGGCTTTGAAGGAGCTAGGAGTCAGCTTACGTTTTCCACGTTTTCCCCAAGGTGTCTACAGCATTGTGACGTATTTGTAGGCATATCATTGGAAGATTGACCATGAGAGACTACATCTACCAGGTGGTCGCTTGGTGTCCTCCGTTGCAATTATTGCGTAATCTCCAGCTGCAGTATTTTTCCGTTTGTTTCTGATGAGAAGCCAGCTGCCACCACTGATAGATTATCGAATAGATATGTGAAAAACACCTTGAGGATTGATTCTAAACAACGTTTGCCATGTTTCTGTCGATATTATGGAGCTAATTTGGAAAAAAGTTTGGCGTTGTAAGTGACTGCATTTTCCGGTATTTTTCTTAGCCAAACGTGATGAACAAAACGGAGCTATTTCGTCTACACAAATAATATTTTTGGAAAAAATGAACATTTGCTATCTAACTAAGAGTCTCGTCATTGAAAACATCCGAAGTTCTTCAAAGGTAAATTATTTTATTTGAATGCTTTTCTTGTTTTTGTGAAAATGTTGCCTGCTGAATGCTAGGCTTAATGCTATGCTAGGCTATCAATACTCTTACACAAATGCTTGTGTAGCTTTGGTTGAAAAGCATATTTTGAAAATCTGAGATGACAGTGTTGTTAACAAAAGGCTAAGCTTGTGTTTCAATATATTTATTTCATTTCATTTGCGATTTTCATGAATAGGAAATGTTGCGTTATGGGAATGAGCTTGAGGCTATGATTACGCTCCCGGATACGGGATTGCTCGTCGCTAGAGGTTAAACACTCTTGGCATTCTCTCAACCAGCTTCATGAGGAATGCTTTCCAACAGTCTTGAAGGAGTTCCCACATATGCTGAGCACTTGTTGGCTGCTTTTCCGTCATTCTGTGGTCCAACTCATCCGAAACCATCTCAGTCAGGTGATTGTGGAGGCCAGGTTATCTGATGCAGCACTCCCTTGCACAGCCTGAAGGTGTGTTGGGTCATTGTCCTGTTGAGAAACATATGATAGTCCCACTAAGCGCAAACCAGAAGGGATGGTGTGTCGCTGCAGAATGCTGTGGTAGCCATGCTGGTTAAGTGTGCCTTGAATTCTAAATAAATCACTGACAGTGTCACCAGCAAAGCACCATCACACCACCTCCTCCATGCCTCACGGTGGGAACCACACATGCCGAGATTGTCCGTTCACCTACTCTGCGTTTCACAAAGACACGGCGGTTGGAACCAAAAAACTCAAATTTGGACTCATTAGACCAAATGACAGATTTCCACCGGTGTAATGTCCATTGCTCATGTTTCTTGGCACAAGCAAGTCTCTTCTTATTATTGGTATCCTTTAGAAGTGGTTTCTTTGCAGCAATTCGACCACGAAGGCCTGATTTACGCAGTATCCTCTGAACAGTTGACGTTGAGATGTGTCTGTTACTTGAACTCTGACGCATTTATTTGGACTGCAATCTGAGGGGCAATTAACTCTAATGAACTTATCCTCTGCAGCAGAGATAACTCTGGGTCTTTCTTTCATTTGGCGGTCCTCATAAGAGCCAGTTTCATCATAGCTCTTGATACGACTTCACTTGAAGAAACTTTTAACTTTTCCAGAACGACTGACCTTCATGTCAGTGATGATGAAATGTCATTTTTCTTTGCTTATGCGAGCTGTTCTTGTCAAAATATGGACTTGATCTTTTACCAAATAGCCATATCTTCTGTATACCATCCCGACCTTGTCAAAACACAACTGATTGGCTCAAACGCATTAAGAAAGGAAGAAAGACATTCCACAAATTAACTTTTAACAATACACACCTGGCAATTGAAATGCATTACAGGTGACTACCTCATTAAGCTGGTTGAGAGAATGCCAAGAGTGGTTAAAGCTGTCATCAAATGGCTACTTTGAAGAATTTTGATTCTTTTGGATACTACAGTACGTGACTCTGTGTTATTTCAAAGTGTTTATGTCTTCACTATCATTCTACAATGTAGAAAATAGTACAATGAATAAAAACCTTGGAATGAGTAGATGTGTCCAAACTTTTGACTTGTACTGTAAGTATTCAGACCCTTTACTCTGTGATTTGTTGACAAAGGATCTTTGTCACCGATTACAGCCTCAAGTTTTCTTGGGTATAATGCTACAAGCTTGGTGCACCTGTATTTGGGGAGTTTATCCCATTCTTCTCTGCAGATCCTCTCAAGCTCTGTCTGGTTGGATGGGGAGCATCTCTGCACAGCTATGTTGAGGTCTCTCCAGAGATGTTCAAGTCCGGGATCTTGCTGGGCCACTCAAGGACATTCAGAGACTTGTCCCGAAGCGACTCCTGCATTGTCTTGGCTGTGTGCTAACAGTCGTTGTCCTGTTGGAAGGTGAACCTTTACCTGTGTCTGAGGTCCTGAGCGCTCTGGAGCAAGTTTTCATCAAGGATATCTCTGTACTTTGCTCCATTCATCTTTCCCTCAATCCTAACAAGTCTCCCAGTCCCTGCCGCTGAAAAACATTCCCCAAAGCATGATGCTGCCACCACCATGCTTCTTCGTAGGGATGGTGTCAGGTTTCCTCCAGAAATTACGCTTGGCATTCAGGCCAAAGTGTTAATTCTTGGTTTCATCAGACCAGAGAATCTTTTTTCTCATGGTCTGAGAGTCCGTTAGGTGCCTTTTGCTGAGAAGTGGCTTCCGTCTGGCCACTCTATCATAAAGTCCTGATTGGTGGGGTACTGCAGAGATGGTTGTCCTTCTGGAAGGTTCTCCCATCTTCACAGAGGAGCACTGGAGCTCTGTCAGCATGACATCAGGTGCTTGGTCACCTCCTTGACCAAGGCACTCCTTTCCCCCGACTGGTCAGTTTGACCGGGCGGCCAACTCTATGAAGAGTCAAGGATGATCAATGGAAACAGGATGCACCTGAGCGCAATTTCGAGTCTCATAGCAAAGGGTCTGAATACTTATGTAAATAAGTTATTTCTGTTATTTTCAATAAATTTGCCAACATTTCTAAAAACCTTTTTTCTCTTTGTCATTATGTGGTATGGTGTGTAGATTTATCATTTTTTTAACCCATTGTAGAATAAGGCTGAAACGTAACAACATGTGGAAAAAGGGAAGGGATCTGAATACTTTCTGAATGCACTGTAACTCTGCACCCTGGGCTTTCACAGAGGGCTGACACCAGTGCCATGCTTTTTTCTCTCTCACAGAAACCAAAGAAAATATGAGAAGACAAGATGAGTTTGGTCTGTTTGTAGTATGCATGTTGAACGGGGTGTGTCGTCTACCATCATTCACATCCCACCATTCAATTCCGGAAGTTCTCAAAAAATGAGTGAACCATTACTCACCTCATTTTGTTATATCTTTGGTGCGACAGACAATTACGTGAAACCCAGAATGGATTAAGTATATCAACAAACATGACTCCACACACAGCTGGAATTAGCTTAGCTCATCGTAATCAGTACAACCTTCAAAAAAGTATTTTACACACGTGCCCATTACAATCTATGCAAGAATCGGAATGCATGATTTGTCACAGGTAATTGAAAACGTGAATAAAACAGTAAATATATAAATAATTACCACATAAAACATTTTCTGATAGTGGTTTATTGATACAAGAAGCGCGTGACGGAAGTCAATCATATAACCTCTCACTCCCACTCTGAGCCATTCAGTGTTGCTGTTTATGTATGTAGCTTGTGAGCTAAGCTGTAGCACTAGCATTGTCCTTCAAAAGGAGACAACTCACAACTTTAAAAAAAAATCTGACAGTGAGTCTGTGTTTGAAAGTCAGGAATCAGATTCTGACAGTGAGGAGCTGCCCCACAACCTTGTAGCCATTGAGTACCCTGAATCTGAGGACCCCTTCTCAACTGACAAAATCCCAGGTCCCTTTGAAGATACTGGTGGTGATGGAGGCAGACAGACTTTGGATTAAGTACAGGAGTTCTGTGGTAGCTGGCCATTTCAACCCTCCTGGCTCTGCTGTTTGCTTTGAGTCCCAGTCTGGAGTGCAATGCCCCTTGCCATTTCCATCTGAGGCAGAGTGCTTCAAGTTGTTTCTGACAGAGGAGCTGGTGGGAGACCAATCACTATGCCTTGGAGTTACAGGAGAAGAGAGAGCCAGGAGTGGGAGGGAAACTCGCTAAATCAGTGACAACCACAATTAGTGAAATATATACCTTCATGTAGACAGTCTTTCTCATGTGGATAGTAAAAAAGAACTCCCTAAGATAATACTGGAGCACAAAACCTATGTTTGCAACTCCCTTCTTCTTTCACCCTCTTTTTCCAAGACCGCTTCCTATTTCTGCTGCAATGCCTGCATTTTGTCAACATTGCTTCTGCCATCCTAAATGACCTGTAATACAAAATAAGAAATGTTCTTACCAGCCTGACATTAGCATTTGGACGGATCTTTGTGCCATACAAGGACCTATGCATTGATGAGTTCCTGATGTTAGGAAAAGTAAGCTGGCGTTCCGTCAATATATTCCATCAAAAAAGCACAGGTTTGGGGTCAAGGTCTTTGTCATGTGCGATGTGAAGACAAGATTTGTCCAGGACATTATAGTTCACTGTCACGATCGTTGGAATAAATGGACCAAGGCGCAGCGTTCCACATGTTTAATACATTAAACTGACCAAAACAATACAGAGCAAACGAAACGTGAAGTCAATGCAGTGCTCACAGGCACTGCAACAAAAACAAGATCCCACAACAAACAGGTGAGAAAAGGCTGCCTAAATACGATCCCCAATCAGAGACAACGATAGACAGCTGCCTCTGATTGGGAACCATACCAGGCCAACATATAAATAACAAAACTAGAATGCCCACCCTAGACACACCCTGACCTAAGCCAAAATAGAGAATAAAGGATCTCTAAGGTCAGGGTGTGACATTCACACAGGGTCCACCACTGACATTCAACATTATGAGGGGCTTGGGGTGTTCGGGTTCGTGGTGATGACCATGTTGGCTCCTCATCTCGGCAACGGACACACTTTGTATGTGGAAAATTGGTACAGCAGTCCCACACTCTTCCAGCATCTTCTCTCCAACAGCACAGGGTCCTCAGCCCAAAGAGGTTTTAACAAGAAGTTAAGCTTTAATTTGGTGTGGTTCCCAATCAGAGGCCGCTGATATTTTGATGATCGTGACAGAAGATCCCACCACACCAGGACCAAGTAGCGTGCCCAGGAGGATAAGGTATCCTGGGCTTGGGAGGAGATCAAGGAGGAGAAGATATCCTGGACTTGTGAGTTAATAATGGGAGGACATGAAAGCCTTCCTTGGAAGCAGATGCAAGGAGAGAAGGGAAGACAGTGACGACGCCAGGGTTCGTGGCCACAGCATAAGCCCAAAGAACAGCCAAAATAAAAAAAATTGGGGGGCACACGGGGTGGTCGGCGGAGCCGAGGAGTGAACCAGAGCCAATCTGGGAGAAGATGGAGAAATTGGAGGAGAGTGAACGGAGAGAGTCAGAGACCATCAGTGAGCTGATGGAGAAAATGGAGGAGAGAGAAATGAGAGAGTTGTTGTGTTGGTGTATGATGCACGACATTCGCCCTAAGGAGCGTGTCGTCAGTTTGATGCCACCTGAGTCAGTTCTCCGTACTCGTCCTGAGCAGCGTGCTAGCAGTCTGGTAAAAACTGTGCCGGCTCCATGCATCAGGTCTCCAGTATGCCTCCACAGCCCAGTACGTCCTGTGCCAGCTCTCCACACTCGCTTTGAGGAGCTTGTCATCTCTCCGGGACAATTTGTGCCGGCTCAACGCACCAGACCTCAAGGATGCCTCCACAGCCCGGTACGTCCTGTGCCTGCTCCTCGCACTCGCCCTGAAGTGTGTGTCACCAATCCGGTACCACCTGTGCCGGCTCCACGCACTAGGCCTTCAGTGCGCCTCCCCAGTCCGGTACTTCTTGTTCCTGCTCCTCGCACTCGCCCTGAAGTGCGTGTCATCAGTCCGGCGCCACCTGTGCTGGCTCCATGCACCTGGCTTCTAGCGACGGTCCTTCAGTCCAGAGCTTCCGGCGACGGTCCCCAGTCCAGAGCTTCTGGCGACGGTTCACAGTCCGGAACCTCCTGCGACGATCCACAGTCCGGAACCTCCAGCGACGGTCCACAGTCCAGAACCTCCTTCCACGGTCCGGAACCTCCTGCGACGGTCCACGGTCCGGAACCTCCAGCGACGGTCCACGGTCCGGAACCTCCAGCGACGGTCCACGGTCCGGAACCTCTTTCGACAGGTCACGGTCCGGAACCTCCTACAATGGTCCACGTTCCGAAACCTCAAGGCAAGGCATCCAGTCCATCTCCAGGGCAGGAGCCTTCCTCTGTGCCGAAGTCCAGGTCAGGTTCGGTGTCCAGTCCTGCTCCATGGCCGGAGCCTTCTTTTGTGCCGATGACCAGTCCAGGCACGGCATCCAGTCGCGCTCCAAGGCTGGAGCCTTCCTCTGCACCAATGTCCAGGCAAGGCGTCCAGTCCCGCTCCATGGCAAGAGCCTCCCTCTGCGCCGGTGCCGAGTCCAGCTCTAAGGACGGAGCCTTCCCCTGCGCCGGTGCCCAGTCCGGGCACGGCGTCCAGTCCCGCTCCAAGGCCGGAGCCTTCCTCTGCGCCGGTGCCCATTCCAGACACGGTCGGGCGGGGGAAAAGTCCCGCACCAGAGCCCCCACTGATGCTGGATCCACGGGATGAGCGGGTTCTTTGTCCCGCACCAGATCCGCCACTGACGCTAGATGCCCACCCGGATCCTCCCCTATAGAGTCAGATTTTACGGCCGGAGTCCGCACCTTTGGGGGGTGGGGCAGTGTACTGTCACGCCCTGACCATAGAGAGCCTTTTTATTCTCTATTTTGGTTAGGTCGGGGTGTGACTAGGGTGGGTAATCTAGGTTGTTTTATTTCTATGTTGGCCTGGTATGGTTCCCAATCAGAGGCAGCTGTTTAGCGTTGTCTCTGATTGGGGATCATATTTAGGCAGCCATTTCCCCACTGTTTTTTGTGGGATCTTGTTTATGTGTAGTTGCCTGTGAGCACTCCATAGCTTCACGTTTAGTTTGCTTTTTTGTTGCTGTTTTGTGCGTTTCACAAAATAAAAGATGTGGAACCCATATCACGCTGCGCCTTGGTCTGAATGTTATTTTGACGATCGTGACACTGGCCTCAATCTTCAGTTCGAAAGATGTCCAGCTCCAGTTCCAGTTATGATATTGGCAAGTACTGTTTGTGGTTTCTGAAAGTACAGAATAAAGAGGAATTATTAGTAATTAGAATACAATAAGGATATAGCAATAAAACAATATTACCAAGAAGTAACATAATAAACACTCTACAAAAATAGTATATTGCATTGAAAAAATCACATATTTGAGTTATAACAGGAACTTTTGAGCTCCACAAGGGAGTAAGTCAGGGCAGAGCAGAGCTATGCTAAATAGGCCAAATGAAAACAAACCATGGTCATATTTATTTATTAACAAATTATTATTTACAATTACGGCCTACACTGGCCAAACTCGGACAACGCTAGGCAATTGTGCGCCGTCCTGTGGGACTCCCAATCACAACCTGTCGTAATACAGCCTGGATTTGAACCAGGGTGTCTGTAGTGACACCTCTAGCATTGAGATGCAGCGCCGTAGACCGCTGCGCCACTTGGGAGTTGTAAGGCCAGAGTAGCTTCAAAATACAACACAAGCGAATACTTCTCTGACGCAATGATAATTGTTTTCAGAGCTGATAGAAGAATTTAGCTAACTACATAAGCAAGATTGAATATAACACCATAAAGGTTATGAAATGAATAACGTTACCTCGCGTGCCCACGGTTGTAAGGAATATACACAAATATATTAAGCTACAGTAGAAATGACATACAGAAAGGTACAGTGGTTCCTCCTTTAAAAGTGCGTGCTGCTGCAGCATTCTGTGGCACGTCATTTAATTCTCAGCCATTTCTTCTGTTACTGCAAGTTATTGCTAGTTTGACCACCAGAGGGCATCTTTGAGAAGCATTCGATAGTATTTGGTATTGGCATTACAAGAGAATTTAAAACCTTTTTGTAATTACATAGTATATGGGATTGATTTTAAGAAATCTGGCTTAATTAATTTGATTAATAATATGGTGTTTCCATTCATAGGAACATTTTCAGTTTGTAAATTAAGACCGTTTCCCTCTTGGAGCGCACACTGGACGAGGAGTAGAGTTGATTTGAGCGTTCTGGCCTTACAACGGCAGTCAAGCACCCAAGCTAACATTGGCTAGCTACTTCCAGACACAAATCAGACCACTCTGACCATTTACTCACCCTAGCAGAGCTGGTAAGGCAGTTTTTGTGTTAACCAGAGTATTGGTGACTGGAAATGCGCTGCTGGAAATGCTTCAAGGATGGCTTTTGTCTATGTGTGCAAAGGGTCCCTGGTTCGAGCCCAGGTAGGGGCGAGGAGAGGGATGGAAGCAAAACTGTTACACGGGCACCATTTTAAATCAGGAGAATCTCTTTGTAGTTAATATGAAAAGAGATACAGTTTTTATGGAATTCTAAGCATAACTCAAAACAGGCTCTGCGAACGTTTGTTTCCATTAATTTGCTATGGGCTCGCGCTAGTGTTCCAGTTTAGCCAACGTTCTTGAGCAATTTTTCAGCCTTGGGTGAATTTTGACTCGTTCTATTGTCCAGCCTATAGATAGCCAGAGCAAATTTACGAAAGCACCCAAATGTCCATTGAGAAAGCACAATGGCTACAAAGACAGTACTCTGTAGCCACTTAGTGTGGACACCAGGTGAGACCACACACACACACACAATCTCTCTTCTTCACTTCATTCCTCTCCCCTTCTCCCTAAATCCTCTTGGTTATATCAGCTGTTTTGGTGAACCCCTCCGACATCTGACCTGGCTGACACAGAGGGCATAACCTGATCATAGGTGAGATGTGTCATGACTATCTTGATCAGGTCAGGTTACAGGAGACCACAACCCTACAGATTATCTCTCAACCCCAAAAGAGGAGGAGAGATCTAGGGGTCTGAAGACGTGGGGGGTTTTTATGGCCCCCACGCCCCTGGTAAATCTCAGGCCACAGACAAATTCCTTTGTCCTGTCATTATGATGAACCAGCCTCAGAACATTAAACATGAAATAAAGGGACTTTGGAACAATGGTTTCCGTCAGCCACAATGGTGGTCATGACGATAGATGGACTATGAAAATGTATGTCATTTTTGTTCTGTTATTAAAGGTTAATAGATGACATTGTAACATGAAGAGTTTTCCTAGTATATGTTTGATGTTTATACATTGTATGTTGTATGGAAAATATCAAAATCAAAGAGAATGTTTTGGGGAAGATGAAATGTCAAGTTAGTTGTCTAAAATGGGATTTGAGAAAAACCTAGCCCTTGCCTCATTAACTTGGTACGCCCAGAGAATTGCCCTAAAGGCAGTTACGCCCACTTCTGACCCAAGGATATAAAACCTGTGAGTATAGAATTTACGACAGGACTACGTGACCCCAGCTGCAGCAGAGTCTGACAAAGTCAACCAACCCAGAACGCAACGCAAGTTTGTGGACAAAGAAATCCTTTTCTACCCAAGCTACGGATGAGTAGCTGTGTCTAAGCGGGTGAATTCAAGTCGAACAACCTAGCCTCCATCTCCCATCGAATCGTGGTATCTAAAGGGTTTCATTCCCATGCTGTGAGCTCTGAGCTACAGAGCTGTCTGTCCTCAGAAGACACCTTCCAGAGAAAGGGGTGGGGGATCAGACTCCTAAGCCAAAAAGGACAGTGACACCGGGAGGACGTGCAGGAGAAGTGCGTCATCGAACCGCGGAACGGTCCACGCATAGAATCCCCGGAGATCATCACCATTATCATCATCATTACATAATTATATTCTGACCCATAGGAGCGGCAGTTTGAGGCAAGGCTAGGGTTAGAATAGCATAGCTGACAACTTCACCAAATGTATATTTCTCTTGTGTACTTCTTTTTTTCTCTCTCTTTTGAAATTCCCATTGTGGGTAACACGCACCATAGTATGTTGGTCCGTTATACAAAGTTCTAATCAATAGCCTATAATGTGTTTTGTCTATGTGTATCTTTTATCATCATTTTAGCTTTTTAGTAAATAAATACTCAGCTAAGATTGGTGTGGTGCGAATTCATTAGTTGGACCAGGGTCTGTGCAGATTCAAGGGCTATACGACGTTCAGATTATGAGACTGATAGAGGCAAATGGTTAATTAGCGGCTGTTGTAAAATCGATATTCTGATACTCTGAGTTAATTTGGGAAATAGAAACTCAATAAAAACTAATTTTCCCATGGTGCCCCAGGTTAATGAGTTAATAATTGCTTGATTCAGTTAATCACGCAATTAGAAACTTGTAATCATTCGATGAGCAACAGTCGTCACATTAACTAATACAACATCACGACAGATGTCACGTGGTTGGGTAAACAGGAAGTATTATTAAAGAGATGCTTTACATTAAAATACAGACAGAGATGTAGTAGTCCCAGAGTTAATGATCCAAGGTGAATTTTGCATTTCACCTCCTGATTTAAGATGACTGACCGTGTTAGAATATTTAAAAAAATACTTTATCATGCTCTGTCTCTCTATCCATTTGTAACTCGTCTACAAGCATGTTTTGATGTGAGAGAGGAAGCCATTCCCGCCATCGCCACCTTACCCGCTCTGAAGTCAACCTTCAGGCCAACTGGGGGCCTAAGACTGGTTCGGTGACACCGCAATTGTGATGAACCGAGAGAATATTAGGGTAGCACCGTCATTTATGAATCATATGCTGTCTGCCGCTGTTCTTAACTCCTTCCCCTCTGTCTTCTACACCTCTCTCCCCACATCTTTATACCTGAATGTATAATGCACACCATATGTGCATTGAAGTACAGATTGAACTTGTATTTATAACACCTGAATAATGAACTTTTTTCAATAAAGCGTTTCATAGTCTCCACTGGTTGAAATTAAGTATCTCATTGAAATACTATCCTGTGTCCTCAGATTAATGCAGATGAAGGGAGTTCGATATGCATAGTTTTTTTCCTGTATATATGAATTACAAATCAATCATGTTTCTAGTCTATTGCATATTTACAATGTGTAATCATTGATGTCCCAGGAGCAGGAGTGGTAAACACTGTTGAAGTGTATAATTGTAATACATACATGCAGACACAGCATCATTCAAATAATGGAGTTTTATATGACTGAAAAATAATATCTCAGTGATTCATACCTGAACCGCACATGTATTTGCCTAGGAAGAGTACATGATCAGTGAATATATTAAATGTACAGGCTACAATGTGGGAATCTCATGCGTTGTAATAACTACAGTACATGTGTATATAGGACTTGTATCCTTGGCACAATAAAGTTATTATATTCTACTATCCATAGGCTTCATTAATGCCATTCAGACTTTAAGTTGATACAACAACTATGATAGCTGAGGTTCATAGATTGGTATGAATACTAGTTCAGAACCTAATGTTTTAGGGTCCATACACAGATCGGCTAAATACTGTAGCTAGTTACACATCCATAGGCATACAGTTATTTTTATCCTCCACTACACAATAAGCAAGTAAATAGTTAGCTAGCCATGTTACTTTCGCTGCATTGCAAGGCAACCTTACACAATTGTACTGTACATTCAATTTGAAGTAAATGCTTTAGCTAGCTAGATTCTTTACATCCACTGCTTCACAAGACGACAGCCTGGTTTGCTGGTTTTCTTAGGAGTCCTTAAAATATTAAACAACACAAATTACAAATTCATTCTCGTAACACTAGCTTGCTGGCTAATGTTAGCTAGTCAGATAACTTGCTAAATAGCAATTTTCGTAAATTATCTTTATGACAAAAATATGCACAAACGTTTGTTTCTACATTAACTAACATATTCCTCTCAATTGTACATTGTTTGCTAGACTTGTTATGATGTTATAACAACTTACATCTGGTTCCACCATAATGTTTTGTCAGCCATCTTTGTTGAAGAACGCCACCAGAATACGGGTGGCTCGTGTCAAAATTCGTCATTGGAACCACTCAATATGATTGTTAAATAAAAACCTTGGGATACAAATGCATAATGAGTGCTCTAACTCCCCCTTGTGGTGGTCTGTAACAATGAAGCTGGGTACCTCTAAGTCCCGCGGTGCAAGCTCGCAGCTTTTAAAGGAGGAACCACTGTAATAAGGCACTTACTTTGATAGAAACACACATTTCCAAAGTTACTATTAGTAACAAAAACAACAATGACTGTGATGCGGGCAGCAGACAGAAAATGTGAACACGTATGTGCAGATCCTGTTCTGACGGGAGATGAGCAAATGTCTGCAGACTTGAACTGCACAAACAATTGGGAAGTGCTTGGGGAATTTTGTCTGGGTCATAAATAAAATAAATTCTATTGCCCGCAAAAGAAAAAAGGACAATTTTTATTTGAATGAATTAATGTACTGTTGCGTAACAATCACATTCTGGAATGAAGAGAACTCACGCTGGGCGACTGTTAGAAAAGGGTTAATGAAAGGGTTAACGAGGTGTTGCTTCATCGGTGGCAGCGCCTCAACCCCTCCACCACAACAAGCTTAGAACCTTTAATCAGACCACGTTCTAATGCATCTTTTGCCGATGTTCGATGATCCTGAAACAACAATTGCTCGGGTTTTGCTCTTTGTACTGCCAATTTTAATTTGTTACCTTTAGAATCCACTCTCCTGGCATCTTGCAAAGATTATCCAACCCCAAAATCAGTTCCACACCCATTGCCATGTAAAATAATCCAGGTATTGTTACTGGTCCTATGGTCAACGACATGAGTAGTAGTTGTATTGCTTTTGATTCTGCCCCTGTTACCCCGCTAAATGTGATACTTTTTCCTATTGCAAATGTAGCCATTTCTCATCTTAAGGAGTAAGTGATATTTGAGCGAAGGTATCTATTAAAAAGTTGTGAGAGACGTGGCCTCCTACATCCATCCCCACATAGAAACCTTAATCTCGCTGAACCACAATCGACCGCATAGAGGCCAGACACTTCTATGTGAAGTTCCCCGGCTCTGCTGCTCTCAAGAGGGTCTGCTGCTGCTCTTTTGTTAATGCGGCAAACGCCTGCATCGCAGCATTCCCTCCAGAGGGAACGGGTGCAGTAGGCGCCAGTACTACCGTACACTCACTACCCCCGCAATATATTTTTTTGATAACAGTTTTTCATTCCTGCCATCAAAGCAGGCATACACATTCCTGCATTATGATCATACCTATCCCCCATTGTCAGATTAGTACATAACACATTACTTTACACATTACACATTACATAACATTATAACACATTACTTCTTTCGGACCCTGAGTACGGTTACACATTTTACTTGCATCCGGTCCAAACAATATATTCCCAACTGTAATATATATATTCCCAACAGTTAAGAATCCCTCAATTTCGTAATTTGCTGTCCCTGGGTCATACTCTTTGCATCCGGAGACCAAGCCGACATTTGATATCCCTGTGTGAGTGTTGGCAACATTACCCTTTGCAAAAGCGAGCGAACAACATGATCGCAATCACCAGCACGGAATCCCCAAATTCTACCCTGTTTCCCCAGGAAACGTATACATTCCTGTCCCTTCTTTACTGGGTCAGGTGCCTCTTTCATAACACTACGCATTTAGCTCACGCATAGTGGCTGATGGTGATTCTGAATTTAGATCCATACTTGGGGATGCTCGTCATCGGGAATTGGGTTGTCCTCGGCTGGTACTATTTGTCCCGGAAAATATGTAACCGGGGTCGCATGCATTCGTACTGGGTGCACATCTATATGATTATCTGGGTCATGCTGATCCACTATCCAGTCCGGGACTACTATGTACGGACACGGAATGTGCCTGTCCTCTGCCTCTTGCAACCCACATTGCTATTTTTCCTCTTTAGGAGAGAGGTATACTGGTGGCACACCAGATGTGACTTGTTTCACTTTGTAGCCTTTGACGAATGGCTGAGGAGTGGCATTGTTTTTTTGATATTGCTGGTGCGCAACCATTAGTTATTTTATTTGCTTTTGTCTATGCTCCTTCTAATTTCTGGTTTAGTTTCTGACTCCTTTCTAGCACAATAGCCAATTCCTGCTTCTGTTCATCCAATCTATGCACACGTCCTTCGGATATGGCTAGTTTTTTTATTCGTCGCTTCATTCTTATCCACTGCCTGCTCCATTTTACGTCATGTCTTTATTTTTTTTTAAATCTGTCTTTATCCGCTGCTGGTAAAATGCTGTGGTTAGGATGCCTGTGTATTGGGGACTGGACCGTTCTTTTATTTCAGTGTTCCACATTACGATTGCATCCATACACTCTAGGCTGGATTAAAACTTATCTACGGGATAATGTGTACCATTTTTTCCCCACCATTTATTTGCTCCTTGGTGCTTTTAGTGGCTCTTATGCTTTGGTAACATTTTCTCCTTCTACCACTCCCGCTCCGGGAGTCTCCTGGCCTCCAGAAGCCAAATTAGTCATTATTGGCTCGGCACGACCTCTGTCGGGGTTTATTTTTCTGAACCCATAGTTCTAACATTAGCCAACTTTCCCCAATTATTGATCCCCACTCTCCTGAAAAGTAGTAACAGTGTAAGCACTCAATTTTGTTACTCGTCTGTACACTTCGGTGCTGGACGACCCCGTAGTGTATGCCAATTCACCACAGGCGATTGTGGACGACTAACGTGTAGAACGGGAAAGGGTTTCAATCCAGGCTCTTGACGTAAATACCATTGTTCCCGACAAACTTCATGACCAAAATTACACAGGTGTCCTTCTATTTCCACATAATCTGTCACAGTTCCCCACCCCAATAGGGCACAAACTGATCTCTTTCTTTATTGCTTCTGCTAATACACAAAAATCATGTTCTAACAACTTTCAAATATATATTTTATTTTCCAGCCATGGATGAGGCTCTCTTCCAGAATTTATAGGAAACTTTCTATCACCATCCACATTCCCACTCACTGACAATGTTTCATCTTTAAGCACTGATATCCTCAGATATCTCAAATTCTCCACTGAATGCACTTCCAGCCTTTGTCCCTCTACATGTACTACTTCTCTACAACCGATCATACTAGTACACCAGCAAGCCAATTTATCCATACACTATGCACGTAATAACAAATGATTAAACAGACTTGTTGTGGGGATGGACTCTTCCCCCGACACTCCTAAGGGACTTCCACCACCTAGTCCAACGTTCTAGTGGCTAAACCTCTCCTAGGCACAGAGTGCATAGTCTAACCTTATGGTGGCTAAACACTCCTAGGGGCTACAACCCCTAGGTTAACCGGAAGTATATACAGTGGGGCAAAAAAGTATTTAGTCAGCCACCAATTGTGCAAGTTCTCCCACTTAAAAAGATGATCTGGTCTGTAATTTTCATCATAGGTACACTTCAACTATGACAGACAAAATGAGAAAAAAATTCCAGAAAATCACATTGTAGGATTTGAATGAATTTATTTGCAAATTGTGGTGGAAAATAAGTATTTGGTCAATAACAAAAGTGTATCTCAATACTTTGTTATATACCCTTTGTTGGCAATGACAGAGGTCAAATGTTTTCTGTAAGTCTTCACAAGGTTTTCACACACTGTTGCTAGTATTTTGGCCCATTCCTCCATGCAGATCTCCTCTAGAGCAGTGATGTTTTGGGGCTGTTGCTGGGCAACATGGACTTTCAACTCCCTCCAAAGATTTTCTATGGGGTTGAGATCTGGAGACTGGCTAGGCCACTCCAGGACCTTGAAATGCTTCTTACGAAGCCACTCCTTTGTTGCCCGGGCGGTGTGTTTGGGATCATTGTCATGCTGAAAGACCCAGCCACGTTTCATCTTCAATGCCCTTGCTGATGTAAGGAGGTTTTCACTCAAAATCTCACGATACATGGCCCCATTCATTCTTTCCTTTACACGGATCAGTAGTCCTGGTCCCTTTGCAGAAAAATAGCCCCGAAGCATGATGTTTCCACCCCCATGCTTCACAGTAGGTATGGTGTTCTTTGGATGCAACTCAGCATTCTTTGTCCTCCAAACACGACGAGTTGAGTTTTACCAAAAATGTATATTTTGGTTTCATCTGACCATATGACATTCTCCCAATCTTCTTCTGGATCATCCAAATGCTCTCTAGCAAACTTCAGACGGGCCTGGACATGTACTGGCTTAAGCAGGGGGACACGTCTGGCAATGCAGGATTTGAGTCCCTGGCGGCGTAGTGTGTTACTGATGGTAGGCTTTGTTACTCAGGTCCCAGCTCTCTGCAGGTCATTCACTTGCTCACCGTTCTTGTGATCATTTTGACCCCAGGGTGTGAGATTTTGCGTGGAGCCCCAGATCGAGGGAGATTATCAGTGGTCTTGTATGTCTTCCATTTCCTAATAATTGCTCCCACAGTTGATTTCTTCGAACCAAGCTGCTTACCTATTGCAGATTCAGTCTTCCCAGCCTGGTGCAGGTCTACAATTTTGTTTTTGGTGTCCTTTGACAGCTCTTTGGTCTTGGCCATAGTGGAGTTTGGAGTGTGACTGTTTGAGGTTGTGGACAGGTGTCTTTTATACTGATAACAAGTTCAAACAGGTGCCATTAATACAGGTAACAAGTGGAGGACAGAGGAGCCTCTTAAAGAAGAAGTTACAGGTCTGTGAGATCCAGAAATCTCACAGACCTGTTTGTAGGTGACCAAATACTTATTTTCCACCATCATTTGCAAATAAATTAATAAAAATTCTGTATTTTTTTCTCATTTTGTCTGTCACAGTTGAAGTGTACCTATGATGAAAATTACAGGCCTCTCTCATCTTTTTAAGTGGGAGAACTTACAATTGGTGGCTGACTAAATACTTTTTTGCCCCACTATATAGTGGGCCATCTGAATAAACTCTGGCTTTCTTGGTCCGTATCCTATAATTTCTATTCAACCTACAACTCTCATCTCCCAAAGATGTCATAATGAGTGGTAACAGGTGTAGGAACTGTGCCTACCTTGTTTTTGGTGCCAGCTCCTGTTCCACTGATTCAGACTCTCCAGGTCAACTGTAAATCGTGGTGAATCTTGCCGGCAATGCCAACTGTTAGGTTCTTAAATAAAGTAAAAATTCACAAACTAGAAAAAACTAAAACCAAGAATATTCACCCACTGGGTCATACAGCTGAAAAATAAAAAAACGGATTACACAAGCACAGTTGAAGTCGGAAGTTTAAATACACTTAGGTTGGAGTCATTAGAACTCGTTTTTTAACCTCTCCACAAATGTCTTGTTAACAAACTATAGATTTGTCAAGCCGGTTAGGACATCTAATTTGTGCATGACACAAGTAATTGTTCAAACAATTGTTTACAGACAGATGATTTAACTTATAATTCACTGTGTCACAATTCCAGTGGGTCAGAAGTTTACATACACTATGTTGACTGTGCCTTTAAACAGCTTGGGAAATTCCAGAAAATGATGTCATGGCTTTAAAAGCTTCTGATAGGGTAATTGACATAATTTGAGTCAATTGGAGGTGTACATGTGGATGTATTTAAAGGCCTACCTTCAACCTCAGTGCCTCTTTGCTTGACATCATGGAAAAATCAAAAGAAGTCAAATAATTGTAGACCTACACAAGTCTGGTTCATCCTTGGGAGTAATTTCCAAATGCTTGAAGATACCACATTAATCTGTACAAACAATAGTATGCAAGTATAAACACCAAGGGACCACGCAGCCGCCATACCGCTCAGGAAGGAGACGCATTATGTCTCCTAGAGATGAACGTACTTTGGTGCGAAAAGTGCATATCAATCCCAGAACAACAGCAAAGGACAATGTGTCACGTCTCCTACCGAAAGTGGCTCCCCTTCCTGTTCGGGTGGCGCTCAGCGGTCGTCGTCACCGGCCTACTGGTTGCCACTGATCCCTTTTTTCCCCTTTTCTGTTTATTGGTTTCACCTGTGTTTAGTTTAGGCTGATTGGTTGGGCTTTATTTACCAGCCGGCCCGATAGCTGGTTGTGCGGGAATATTTTCGATGTACATGTCTACACGGCTGTATGTCACGGTTGTCCGTGTGTGTGGGGTTTTGCTGGACTGTTTAAGTCCCCTGTGTTTGGGGCATTTGATTTGGTTGGCGTTTGTTCACCGTTGTGGTGCATTAAAAGTAGCGCTACCCTAAACTCTCTGCTTCCTGTGCTTGACTTATTCCGCACTACACCCCAGGCGTTACAATGTGATGATGCTGGAGGAAACAAGTTGACTGTTATTCAAGGATTATTGATATTTCTTAGTAAAATACTTTTGGGGGGATATCCGAAGTAGTAGTACGTTTTGTTCTTATAATTTTTGTAATTTGCACAGTTCAGGGGAGAAAGGTTTGTGAGAAACTTTTTATCCAACTTGTTTTTTTTAACTGCTGATCTTTTGAGACCAGTTATTAACGAAGGTTTCCAGAACCGTTCTGCTGCTCTCTAATGTGATTTAACTAAAGGAACGTTGTGGTGAAATACAGAGTTGAAAGATGTGAGAAAAGTCTGGTAAGCAGACTCCACATCTGTTTGATTATAAACATTTCCCTATGAAATATCATCAATCAACATCTTAAAGCGCTCACAATTACTTTTGTTAAATATTCTACATCTAATGCTACAAATCATTCCCATCTGCTCATTTCCAGCTGCCAAAGAGAAGTGGAAAATTGGAAAGTGATCAAAAATGTCAGTATAAAACATACCTGTATTAGCCACATTATTCAAATAATTAGTAAAATGATTATCAATGAGGGTGGCAGTTGAACTGGTCACTCTTGTGGGCTTATAGATGAGAGCATACATATAGCTGGAGTATGAAGTATTCAAAAAGTCATGTATGTTGTAATCATCCCATAGAAAACACATTGTCTTTATTATTAATCAAATCCAAGGTTGATGCCAGGATACAACCATGTTTCTGAAAGGGCAACAATGGAAAATGCATGACTGAGAGAAGACAGATAATGAACAAGGTGGTCATGATTTTTAGGGAGACTGCGAACGTTCAAATGAAAGGTAGAAAATAAGCTTGTCGTGGAATTAGAGCAACTGCTATACAGGTTGTTAAATTGCTTAACATTATAGTAATCACAAGTGATAGACTTATTTCTGGTAAATTTCAGGGAATTTGAATCTGGATCAACACAATCATTATATTTATCGCTCGCTTCATTAATATTAATGGGTTAAAAATCATGTTATCAGGGTTGATATCCCGCCCAACTAAGAGATATGCACATTCGGAATCATACAGAAATAAATATTCCTCTATTTTAAAGTAGACATGACGAGCTGCTAGCAATAGTATCAAACTTTGCTGTGGCTGGGGCAGTGGAAGCTCTGTAGGCAGGGTGATTTGAGCTATCCAATTGGCTAATGAAGTAGGCGCAATCAATTTAGCCACAGATCTCCTGATTCGCCAGGTAGATGGAATTGATCTTTTCAGACAAATAAAATGTGCTTCCCTGGTGTGCAGGGCTACTGAAGCAAGAGCACCTACTGCCAACAGCTTTGCACACTAAAATATTGAGTGTGTAAAGCTGTCATCAAAGCAAGGGTGGCTACTTTGAAGAATCTAAAATATATTTGTTTAACACTTTTTTGGATAATACATTATTCCTATGTGTTAGTTTTGATGTCTTTGCTATTATTCTACAATGTAGAAAATAGTAAAAAATTAAGAAAAATCCTTGAGTCGGTGTGTCCAAACTTTTGACTGGTACTCTATGTAAATTGAGAAATAAATCAATATATAGCGGGATCCCTAATATGCTTTTTTATTACCAGAAGCACTAAATGAGGGTCATAGCATCCATGGCAACCTCTTGACACTTGCAGTGATACTACAGGGATGTGACAAAACTCTCAGGCTGTGATGCAGTTGACAACAGGAAGGGGAGGTGTGTGTGTGTGTGTGTGTGTCTGTGTGTGTGGTGTGTGTTTGGGTACCTGTTTAACTATACTTGTGGGGACCAGAAGTCCTCAAGAATAATAAACTAACAAACATTTGACCAACTTGGGACATTTAGTTTGTCCCCTCAAGGTCAAGTGCTATTTTAAGGTAAGATTTAGAATTAGGGTTAGGAGCTAGGTTTATGGTTAGGGTAAAGATTAGGGAAAATAGGATTTTGAATGGGACTGAATTGTTTGTCCCCAAAAGGTAGGTGTGTGTGTGGTGCGCAGGGTGGATAAGGAGCTTATCTGACAACTGGGCTGTCTTGTCCAAGGTTGCCTCTCTGTAGGGCACAGTCCAAATAATCTCACACAGAGCTGTGTCCTTTCTCTCCACACAATGATTAGAAAGACAATATTGATTTATTTTTTAAATTAACCATATCATTCTACATATGCATTGCTTGCTGTTTGGGATTTTAGGCTGTGTTTCTGTACAGCACTTTGTGACATTGTCACGCCCTGACCATAGAGAGCCTTTTTATTCTCTATTTTGGTTGGGTCTTGGTTTGACATGGGTGGGAAATCAGAAGATCCCACCACACCAGGACCAAGCAGCGTGCCCAGGAGTAGAAGGAATCTTGGACTTGGGAGGAGATCTTGGATGGGAAGGGATCCTGGACTTGGGAGGAAATCCTGGCAGGACGGGATCACCTTCCTTGGCGGCAGAACGAAGGAGAGAAGGGAGGACAGTGCCGAAGCGGGTTTCACGGCCACAACGGAAACCCAAAGGACAGCGCCCCCCCCAAAAAATGTTTTGGGGTTGGGCACACGGGGTGGTCAGCAGAGCCGAGGAGGGAACCAGAGCCCATCTGGGAGAAGATGGAGAAATTGGAGGAGAGTGAACAGAGAGAGCCAGAGACCACCTGGGAGGAGATGGAGAGGTGGTCGGTCGACCCAAGGAGAGTACCAGAGCCCGCCTGGAATTCGTTGGAACAGTGTGAGGAGGGATACCTGAGAATAGAGTTGGCTAGGAGTATGCGGCAATGCAGGCGTTTGGAAGGAGTCCGGTGAAAACTGGGCCGGCTCCACGTATCAGGCCTCCAGTGCGCCTCCCCAGTCCGGTACGTCCTGTGTCTCCTCCTCGCACTTGCCCTGAAGTGTGTGTCACCAGTCCGGCGACGGTCCCCAGTCCAGAGCTTCCGGCAACGGTTCACAGTCCAGAGCTTTCGGCAACAGTTCACACTCCGGAACCTCTTGCGACGGTCCACAGTCCATAACCTCCTACCACGGTCCACAGTCTGGCAGATCTGCGAGCGGAGTGGGTACTTTGCCCCGCACCGGAGCAACCACCGATGCTGGGGGGGGAGACTGTCACGCCCTGACCATAGAGAGCCTTATTATTCTCTATTTTGGTTAGGTCGGGGTGTGACTAGGGTGGGTAATCTAGGTTGTTTTACTTCTATGTTGGCCTGGTATGGTTCCCAATCAGAGGCAGCTGTTTAGCGTTGTCTCTGATTGGGGATAATATTTAGGCAGCCATTTCCCCACTGTTTTTTGTGGGATCTTGTTTTTGTGTTGTTGCCTGTGAGCAGTCCAGAACGTCACATTTCATTTATTGTTTTTGAGCGTTTCATTAAATAAACATGTGGAACCCATATCGCGCTGTACTTTGGTCTGAGTGTGCTTACGACGATCGTGACAGACATTGGCTGATGTAAAAAGGGCTTTATAAATACTTTTGATTGATTGATTGAATATGCTAAAGATTGCAGAATGTATGCATCTGGCAAATTTTTCTAGTCACTATCACATTAATAATCAATTGTTTTCATATTTGTAAAGCACAATGCACAGGACATGTTCTGTAATAATACTCCATATATTTTTTTCTCTCTGTGGTATTTGGTTCAATATGGAGGGCAATTGATGGAGGGACTCACTACAAAGAGGATATAATTATTTAGAATAATTTAAATACAAGATGTGCGGGGGAGAAAGTTCATGTCGTGGTAACATGTAACACTAGACATGCAGCTATCAAACAGCTTTATGTTGAGCCAGTAAAAGATACCATAGACTTCCAGTCATTGCGGAAATGCTAGTTAGCATTGGCTCTCAAAATAACTTCTAACTTCCTTCATCTCCAAAATCTCGAAGTATCCCTTTAACTGCTCACTTTTAACCATTTAACTAATAACTCATATTTATCCACATTTTACAAATGTAATCTACCTCTCCTCCACCATAGTTTCTCGCCTTCATTGTGAGGTAAAAACTCACTGCAGTCTGGTACAGTACAGTATGTCTAATTACGAGTACAGACCAAGGTAGAACTAATTTGTTTAGAATGGGAGAAAAACAAGGCGCTTCACAGCTGACTGGATCCTGATGTATTCCACTCTGACACCGCCACCCCTGGTCGGCTCCCTCTTCGCCACTGTTCATCAATACCAAGTATTGCCAACCCACTTTTTACAGCTGTTGGTTGAAGCGTTTCGGATAATTTTTATAGAGTGAACCCCACTGTCGCTCAGCGTTAATTAGCCCAAATTTCACGGTGCTTTACTGAAATCAATGCCCGTAGGGGATGCGTTCTCTCTGACTGTTGTCTAGTGGCCCTCCTGGAAGAGCACTACAGGGGCCACTGTGGCCAAACAGGAGACTGCAGGGGCAGTTGGCATGATGCAATCATCAACTACCAGTCATCATATTGTTTGAGTCAACTTACTGGTAGAAAGGCACTGTTTAAATCCTATTCATTATTATTATTATTGTTGTTGTTATTATTATATATTCTGGAACTGAGTCATATTGTATTCCAAACCAGAGGAGTATGAGTGCTGTGAAATGTATAGGTAATGCAAATAGTATGGTACAGTAATAAGGGGCACAGTATTAAATTGCATATTCTACATCACTGGCTATCAAAATGTGTTAGGATGACCCATATTTCATTGTCCTGTTCCAATCAGCTGGACTAGTTTTTATAAGTGTCTAGATAGTGTCACACCCTGACCATAGTTTGCTTTGTATGTTTCTATGTTTTGTTTGGTCAGAGTGTGATCTGAGTGGGCATTCTATGTTGGATGTCTAGTTTGTCTGTTTCTGTGTTTGGGCCTGATATGGTTCTCAATCAGAGGCAGGTGTTAGTCGTTGTCTCTGATTGGGAACCATATTTAGGTAGCCTGTTTTGTGTTGGGTTTGGTGGGTGGTTGTTTCATGTCTTTGTTGCACCAGATAGGGCTGTTTCGGTTTTGCCACGTTTATTGTTTTGTATTATGTTCATGTTGAGTTTTCCTATTATTAAAAAAACATGAACTATAACCACGCTGCATTTTGGTCCGCCTCTCCTTCCCAGGAGGAAAGCCGTTACAGATAGATTCTGGTCTAATCACAGTGCAGAGATACAGTGCAGGGCCCGAAGGACAATGGAGCAGATATAGGACAGGAAGTAGAAACATATAGGAGAGGATGGATAGATCCATAATGCACAGGGCCGGGAGGTTCTCCAATCAATTACAGCAAGGCACAGAGGTCACGGTCAAACGTATTGATACTCCATGTATTAACGGCTGCTTCCTCCTTCCTGGTGCACTACTAAAGATGGCAAAGGCCACAGGCTTGGAAGGGTAATCCACTTGATGGGGAGAGAGGGGTCTTTGTTTGGCACACTGGAGGAAGGTGATAACACACATGCATACACCCCGGAGGGAGCAACCAACAGCTTAATAACCAAGCCTGCAGCCCAAGGAAAGCCCATATTTACCCTCAAAGTGCTGCTGGTGGGAAAGGTCAGGTAATGTAGAGTGTATTATCTCTATCTTCAGCCTCTGATCGCCTCTTCCAGATTTGGATCAGAGTGAATAAAATGGCCTTGTTGAGAAATAATACATTGAAACACATTCGTATACAGTGCATACGGAAAGTATTCATACCCCTTGACATTTCAAATCAAATTATTACAGTATGTTATTTGTCACATGCACCAAATTCAACAACCTTACAGTGAAATGCTTACAAGCCCTTAACATGTTTTTCTTAACTTATTAAAGCATTGTTGGTTTAGTAAAAAGTAGATAAGCAAAATAAATAGAAAATAAAAGTAACATAATTAAACAGCAGCAGTAAAGTAACAATATCAATAGTTAGGCTATATACAAGGGGTACCAGTACAGAGTCAATGTGCAGGGGCACTGGTTAGTCCAGGTAATTGAGGTAATACAGTATGTACATGTTGGTAAAGTTAGTGACCATCCATAGATAATAAACACAGAGTAGCAGCATCGTAAAAGAGGGGTCTGGGTAGCCCTTTGAATAGCTATTCAGGAGTCTTATGGCTTGGGGGTAGAAGCTGTTGAGAAGCTTGGACCTAGACTTGGCACTCCGGTACTGCTTGCCATGCGGTAGCAGAGAGAACAGTCTATGACTAAAGTGGCTGGAGTCTTTGGCAATTTTTATGGCCTTCCTCTGACACTGCCTGGTATAGAGGTCCTGGATGGTGGGAAGCTTGGCCCCAGTGACGTACTGGGCCGTACGCCCTCTATAGTGCCTTGCGGTCGGAGGCCGAGCAGTTGCCATACCAGGCAGTGATGCAACCAGTCACGATGCTCTCGATGGTGCAGGTGTAGAAACTTTTTAGGATCTGAGGACAAATGCCAAAACGTCTCCTGAGGGGGAATACAGTGGTTTGTCTGTAAAGTTGCAGCGAACTACAGCACAGCTTGCATGGTGCCGCAGAATTCTATGGCACGTCATTGTAACTAATAAAAGGAGTTAGTGCTAGTTTTTCCACAACAGGGCATCCTTGAAAACCTTTTTGTAAGAACATAGTATATGGGACTGTTTTAAGAAATTTTGCTTAATTTGCTTAATATTATTGTGTTTCTTTCCCGCTAGCGGAACCCCTCGACAACATTCTGCTGAAAAGGCAGCGATTGAAATTCAAAAATATTTTTTTGAAATATTAACACATTAACAAGTCCAATGCAGCAAATGAAAGATAACCATCTTGTTAATCTACCCATCAAGTCCGATTTCAAAGATTCTTTACAGCGAAAGCACAACATATGATTATGTTAGGTCATAGCCAAGTTTTAAAAAACACAGGCATTTTTTCCAGACAAAGATAGGAGTCACAAAAAGCATCAATGTAGATAAAATTAATCACTAACCTTTGATGATCTTCATCAGATGACACTCATAGGACATCATGTTACACAATATATGTATGTTTTGTTCGATAATGTGCATATTTATATCCAAAAATCTCTGTTTACATTGGCGTATTATGTGCAGTAATGTTTTGATTCCAAAACATCTGGTGATTTTGCAGAAATACTCAAGAAACATTGATAAAAGATTCAAGTGTTATTCACAGAATTAAAGATCGACTTCTCCTTAATGCAACCGCTGTGTCAGATTTTTTTTTTAAACTTGATGGAAAAAGCATAATCTGAGAAGGGCGCTCAGAGCCCAATCCAGCCAGAGAAATATCCGCCATTTTGGAGTCTTCAGAAGTTAGAAATAACACCATAAATATTCCCTTACCTTTGATGATATTCATCAGAAGGCACTCCCAGGAATCCCAGTTCGACAATAATAGACTGATTTGTTCCATAAAGTTCCATAAAGTCCATCATTTATATCCAAATAGACACTTGTTGTTAGCGTGTTCAGCCCAGTAATCCATCTTCAAGAGGCGTGAGCACTTCATCCAGACAAAAACTCAAGAAGTTCCGTTACAAGTCGTAGAAACAAGTCAAACGATGTATTGAATCAATCTTTAGGATGCTTTTAACATAAAACATCAATAATGTTCCAACCGGAGAATTCCTTTGTCTGAAGAAAAGCACGGGAATGAAATGTAACTCCTTCGGGATCGCGCGTCATGAGCCTGAACCACACTGCCAGACCACTGACTCAAACAGGTCTCATGAGCCCCTCCTTTATAGTAGAATCCTCAAACCAGTTTCTAAAGACGGTTGACATCTAGTGGAAGCCGTAGGAAGTGCAAATTGACTCCATAGACACTGTGTATTCGGTTGGCCAAGCATTGAAATACTACAATACTCAGATATCCCACTTCCTGGTTGGATTTTTCTCAGGTTTTTGCCTGCCATATGAGTTCTGTTATACTCACAGACATCATTCAAACATTTTTAGAAACGTCAGAGTTTTATCTATCCAATACTAATAATAATATGCATATATTAGCATCTGGGACAGAGTAGGAGGCAGTTCACTCTTTGCACGCTATTCACCCAAAAGTGAAAATGCTGCCCCCTATTATTGAACCAAAAAGGTTCAATAATTAAGATTTACACCACTTTTAACAGCCCATTACTCAACATTAGTGAGACTCATGTCGCCTACGGTAGGCTTACAGAATATTGAACAGAAACATTTTTCATTGACCTGACTGCCCATATTTACATATGGGTCTCTCGGTGGCGGCTGGCAAGGGTATCAAACCTGCATCTGTAGCAACGTATTTTGTACTGTGATGCAGAGGCTTAGATCACTGTGCCAATCGGGAGGCCCCATCCACAAAGTATCAAAATACATAGAGGTGTTGGTAAAGCTATTCCTGAACAGAATGTATGATGGGCCTATGGAGAACCTACTTCTGAACAGTAACATGCAATAAATGGACTTTGGGACAATATTTTTTGCCAGCCAAAACGGTAGTAATGACGATAGATGGAATATAAAAATGAATGTCGTTTTTGTTGTTATTAAAAATGAAATGAGGTTATAATGAAAACATTGTAACTTGAAGAGTTTTTACAAGATCCAGATCGAATAGAATGTTTTTGTAAGATGAAATGTGAAGTTAGTTGTCTAAATTGGATCTGAGTAATATCCAGACCTTGCCTTGTAACTAGTTCAAATCAAATCAAATGTATTTATATAGCCCTTCGTACATCAGCTGATATCTCAAAGTGCTTTACAGAAACACAGCCTAAAACCCCAAACAGCAAGCAATACAGGCG
Organism: Oncorhynchus mykiss; assembly: GCF_057628025.1. NCBI lineage: Eukaryota > Metazoa > Chordata > Actinopteri > Salmoniformes > Salmonidae > Oncorhynchus > Oncorhynchus mykiss. Next base: position 20,318,844 of record NC_143044.1, on the reverse strand, counting down.
TAGAAGCACGGTGGCTAGGAAAAACTACCTAGAAAGGCAAAAACCTAGGGAGGAACCAGGCTATGACGGGTGGCCAGTCCTCTTCTGGCTGTGCCGGGTGGAGATTATAACAGAACATGGCCAAGATGTTCAAATGTTCATAAATGACCAGCATGGTCAAATAATAATAATCACAGTGGTTGTCGAGGGTGCAGCAATTCAGCACCTCAGGAGTAAATGTCAGTTGGCTTTTCATAGCTGATCATTAAGAGTATCTCTACCACTCCTGCTGTCTCTAGAGAGTTGAAAACAGCAGGTTTGGGACAGGTAGTATGTCCGGTGAACAGGTCAGGATTCCATAGCCGCAGACAGAACAGTTGAAACTGGAGCAGCAGCACGGCCAGGTGGACTGGGGACAGCAATGAGTCATCATGCAGGAAGTCCTGAGGCACGGTCCTAGGGCTCAGGTCCTCCGAGAGAGAAAGAAAGAGAGATGGAGAATTAGAGAGAGCATACTTAAATTCACACAGGACACCGGATAAGACAGGAGAAGTATTCCAGATTTAACAAACTGACCCTAGCCCCCCAACACAAACTACTGCAGCATAAATACTGGAGGCTGAGACAGGAGGGGTCAGGAGACACTGTGGCCCCATCCGATGATACTCCCAGACAGGGCCAAACAGGAAGGCTATAACCCCACCCACTTTGCCAAAGCACAGCCCCCACACCACTAGAGGGATATCTTCAACCACCAACTTACCATCCTGAGACAAGGCTGAGTATAGCCAACAAAGTTCTCCGCCACGGCACAACCCAAGGGGGGGCGCCAACCCAGACAGGAAGATCACATCAGTGACTCAACCCAATCAAGTGACGCACCCCTCCCAGGGACGGCATGAATGAGCACCAGCAAGCCAGTGACTCAGCCCCTGTAATAGGGTTAGAGGCAGAGAATCCCAGTGGAAAGAGGGGAACCGGCCAGGCAGAGACAGCAAGGGCGGTTAGTTGCTCCAGAGCCTTTCCGTCCACCTTCACACTCCTGGGCCAGACCACACTCAATCATATGACCCACTGAAGAGATGAGTCTTCAGTAAAGACTTAAAGATTGAGACCGAGTCTGCGTCTCTCACATGGGTAGGCAGACCATTCCATTAAAATGGAGCTCTACAGGAGAAAACCCTCTATAGTTATGTCCAGATTACTTGCCCTAATGGCATAAACTCCCATTTCTGACCCAAGGGTATGTAACGTGATTTAGGAATTGACATGATGACTAAGTGACCACGAGCTGCAGCAAAGGTCCGAAGAAGACAAAGGAACCTCTTATTCTATGCTACGGATGAGTAGCTGTGTCTAAGAGGGTGAATTTAAGCAGGACCACCCGGTTATTCTCTCCAAGGAATCGTGTATCTACACTGCTTTCATTCCCATGCTGTAACAATCTACAAGGCTGATTAGCCGTCCTCAGAAGAACCCTTTTTCAGAACAAGGGTGAGGAAACAGACCACTAAGACAAAGGACACTGACATTGTGAGGACAATCAGAGAGTTACACCCGGAAACCAAAGAAGGGCCGTCAGAGGAGAAGTTGAACCTGGTCCACGAAGGCACCCCATCGGAGACCTTCGACACATTAATTACATCATTATATTCTGACCCATAAGAGTGGCAGTTCGGGGAAAGGTTAGGGTTAAAATAAGCATAGTTTACAAATGTACCCAAGTGTGATTTTCTCTCTTGCACTCTCTCTTTTAAAATCCCCATTTTGTTTAACAAGTGTCATATTGTGTTGACCCGGTAATCAATAGCCTAGACTCTGTGTTTGAGTATGTGTTTCTCTTATATTATCGCCCGTATCCCTGCCCTCAGATAATGTTTCTCTTTCTGCTGGGCTGCCTTCAATGACTCAATCTTAGTCTTCAGTTTGAATCTGATCCATGCGCACCTTCATCAGATGAGCAGAATGGTTTCACCCTGAGCCCCCATCAATTACAGTGGCCTATGATAGAAATGGTAGATCAATTAAGAATTAATTAACACACAAATGCTGCGTACACATTTTAAGAATCTAGCAAAACTAACCGCTTCTTGACAACCATGTGTTTTTTTAGTGCGGCCCGTTGTCCAGCCCTTTGTCCACTGACCTCCACGGATGGTTGTCGGCATGGTTGTATGCTCTGCAAAAAAAAACATTCACATTTTCAGTGTACAATTTTTGTTATTTTTTTTATTTAACCTTTATTTAATTATCGATATTATAACACATTATGCTGACACATCGATGGGATATATATATATTTTTTAAAGAAAATGCACTGAAAACAAAATACCTTTAGTTTTGGTGATCCTCTCAGCTCCGGCTCATTATCAAGTCCTCTTGTGGTTACGGTCCTAACTCTGGAACGGGAAGAACCATGTTCTCTTTGGTCACAATGTCATCTTTTATTTTTTTAAATAATAATTTATTACAAAAAACACAAGAAAGGGGTAACATTAAAGTATTAGAACATGAAGGACAAACACTACAGCATCAAGACACTATCAAACATGTTTCAGTCAGAGCCATCAAACATGTACCGCAACAGAGCCATCCTTATGTGTGAGGGTGCGTGTGCATGATAGTGATATAAAATATGTCATAGTTTCCAATATAGTGGTATATAATATATAGGTTTCCGGGTGTAACTATATAGTCACTATATGATAGTGGTAGAAAATACAGTGCCTTGCGAAAGTATTCGGCCCCCTTGAACTTTGCGACCTTTTGCCACATTTCAGGCTTCAAACATAAAGATATAAAACTGTATTTTTTGTGAAGAATCAACAACAAGTGGGACACAATCATGAAGTGGAACGACATTTATTGGATATTTCAAACTTTTTTAACAAATCAAAAACTGAAAAATTGGGCGTGCAAAATTATTCAGCCCCTTTACTTTCAGTGCAGCAAACTCTCTCCAGAAGTTCAGTGAGGATCTCTGAATGATCCAATGTTGACCTAAATGACTAATGATGATAAATACAATCCACCTGTATGTAATCAAGTCTCCATATAAATGCACCTGCACTGTGATAGTCTCAGAGGTCCGTCAAAAGCGCAGAGAGCATCATGAAGAACAAGGAACACACCAGGCAGGTCCAAGATACTGTTGTGAAGAAGTTTAAAGCCGGACTTGGATACAAAAATATTTCCCAAGCTTTAAACATCCCAAGGAGCACTGTGCAAGCGATAATATTGAAATGGAAGGAGTATCAGACCACTGCAAATCTACCAAGACCTGGCCGTCCCTCTAAACTTTCAGCTCATACAAGGAGAAGACTGATCAGAGATGCAGCCAAGAGGCCCATGATCACTCTGGATGAACTGCAGAGATCTACAGCTGAGGTGGGAGACTCTGTCCATAGGACCACAATCAGTCGTATATTGCACAAATCTGGCCTTTATGGAAGAGTGGCAAGAAGAAAGCCATTTCTTAAAGATATCCATAAAAAGTGTTGTTTAAAGTTTGCCACAAGCCACCTGGGAGACACACCAAACATGTGGAAGAAGGTGCTCTGGTCAGATGAAACCAAAATTGAACTTTTTGGCAACAATGCAAAATGTTATGTTTGGCGTAAAAGCAACACAGCTGAACACACCATCCCCACTGTCAAACATGGTGGTGGCAGCATCATGGTTTGGGCTTGCTTTTCTTCAGCAGGGACAGGGAAGATGGTTAAAATTGATGGGAAGATGGATGGAGCCAAATACAGGACCATTCTGGAAGAAAACCTGATGGAGTCTGCAAAAGACCTGAGACTGGGACGGAGATTTGTCTTCCAACAAGACAATGATCCAAAACATAAAGCAAAATCTACAATGGAATGGTTCAAAAATAAACATATCCAGGTGTTAGAATGGCCAAGTCAAAGTCCAGACCTGAATCCAATCGACAATCTGTGGAAAGAACTGAAAACGGCTGTTCACAAATGCTCTCCATCCAACCTCACTGAGCTCGAGCTGTTTTGCAAGGAGGAATGGGAAAAAATTTCAGTCTCTCGATGTGCAAAACTGATAGAGACATACCCCAAGCGACTTACAGCTGTAATCGCAGCAAAAGGTGGCGCTACAAAGTGTTAACTTAAGGGGGCTGAATAATTTTGCGCGCCCAATTTTTCAGTTTTTGATTTGTTAAAAAAGTTTGAAATATCCAATAAATGTCGTTCCACTTCATGATTGTGTCCCACTTGTTGTTGATTCTTCACAAAAAATACAGTTTTATATCTTTATGTTTGAAGCCTGAAATGTGGCAAAAGGTCGCAAAGTTCAAGGGGGCCGAATACTTTCGCAAGGCACTGTATATGTCAAAATCTCTTCCCAACTATTTTGCAATCTGTATGGCACAGTTGTCAACATCCTGGTCCTCAAATGAAACTGGTACACTTTCCTATTTATGCTATTTTTATTCCTCCACCAGTTTTGATCCTTTATATTTGGCAGACAGACCAGTTCCCTACCTCCTCCCGCTGCTACCCGCCTCCTCCATTTTTGGGGCAATGCTGTAATCAATTGGTTGAACTGTTGGATTGAGCAGACCTTCCCGTACAATTCTGATAACACCACGAAGGACGTAACTCTATCATTTAATAAGAACAAAATACCCTTTTCAAACATCTTTCCCATAAATACAGGTATTTTATCAACCAGCACATTTGAGTTCAGCCATAATATTTGCTCTATCTTTTCAGGGGGATGAAATGTAAATTGTAGCCAGCTCTGCAATGCTTGTTTGAAAAAGACAAATACTTTGAAAAAAGTTATTTCTTAGTGCAAATTTAGACAAAATAAAAAGACCTAGCTAGCACAAAGGCAGAAAGGCCATTTTTAAACAATGAATGAGCTTTTATTATTCATCTACTTGAGAACAATTTAGGATTCAAATACAACTTTTGAATGAGTGAAGCTTTTAGAGAGAGGTTTAGTGCTTTTATATTTAATAATCTCAACCCACCCAATTCATATTCATTATATAGATAGGCTCGTTTTAGTTTGTCTGGTTTAGCGGCCCAGATAAAGCAAAATATTTTTTGCACATATGATTTGAAAAATGAAATCATCAGGAGTAGGCAGCGCCCTATGTAACTGAGATGTGACGAAGGAGTTAATCAGGACAATTATTCCATAAATAGACAGGTATTTACCTCCATGGTTGCAGGATCTTGTCAATTTTTAAGTTTTCTATTAAAATTAATTGTGGAGAGCTTATTTATATATTTTGTGATATGAATACCGAGTATGTCTACTTCACCATCAGCCCATTTTATAGGTAAGCTGCAAGGTAATGTAAAAGTGGTAGTTTTTAAGGATCCAATACGTAATATTGTACACTTTATAATTAGGCTTTAGTCCAGAGAGTACAGAAAAGTTACCTAGATCTTTAATGAGACATTGCAGGGATCTAGCTTGCGGACTTAATATAAAACTTGAGTCATCGGCATCCATGGACACCTTTGTTTTTAAGCCTTGGATTTCTAATCCTCTAATGTTGTTATTGGATCTGATTTTAATAGCTAGCATTTCGATGGCCATGTCGAATAGATATGGTGACAGCGGACACCCTTGTTTAACTCCTCTTGACAATTCAAAACTCTCTGAGAAGTAGCCGTTATTTACAATTTTACACCTGGGGTTGCTATACGTCATTTTTTACCCCTTTTATAAGACAATTACCAAAATTGAAAAAAAAATATATATAAATAAAATCCAGTCTTACTTTATCAAATGCCTTTTCAGAATCCGCTATAAATACCATTCCTGGCTTCTTATATGTTTCATGATGTTCTATTATTTCTAGTAGTTGTCGTATATTATTTCCAATGTATCGTCCATGTAAAAATCCTGTCTTATCAGGATGAATAATACCTGGTAAAAGCCCTTTTAATTCTGAGTGCTATGCATTTTGCTAGTATTTTTTCATCACAACATTGAAGTGTAGAGGGCCTCCAGTTTTTTTTTAGATAGACCAGGTCTTTATATTTGCCATCTGGGTCTTGTTTTAAAAATAGAGAAATCAGCCCTTCCTGCTGAGTACCTGACAGACTACCATTTCTATAGGAGTAGATAAAACAATCTAACAACAAAGCTTTTAGTATTTCAAAAAATACTTGATATACGTCTACCGGTATCCCATCAAGCTCTGGGGTTTTTCCAGACTGAAAGGATTTAATAGCCTCAAAAATGTCTTCCTCTGTAATTTGGCCTTCACATTGATCTTGATATTTGTTAATTTTCCATTTTTTATATTATTTGGAAACAATTCCTTTCTGTAATCTTCATTCAGTGGGTGAGGATGAGACGGAAAAGAGAACATCTGCCTAAAATAATTAGCTTCCTCTTTTAAAATATAATTCGGAGAATCATAGATGACTCCGTCTTCAGTATTGAGTTTCTGCAAATTACTCGTTAGTGTTCATGTATTGGAGATTCAGGAAGAATTGTGTGCATTTTTCTCCATATTCCGTCCAGTTTGCTTTATTTTTGTAGTAGATTACATTAGAACGTTCTTGAATAAGTTCCGCAAGTTCTTTGTTTTTCCTCTAAGTTATTTTGTATCTCTGTAGTATCATTTTTATTGCTATCTACCTGTACTATTAGTTCATGGATTTCCCTTGTTAGTCTTGTTTCTTTAGCCAGAAACTGATTTTTTAAAAATATTATTGACGAATATTGATTTGAATGACCGATCGCATTCTGTCTCCTATTAAAACTTTTTTAATCTTTGATGCAAGAGAGAAAGAGACAAGAAAGTAGTCAAGCCGACTAGCTTGATTAAGTCTCCTCCATGTATATCTCACTAGGTCTGTGTTTTTTAATCTCCAAATATCCACTATTTCTAATGTGTCCATAATATTTGTGATTTCCTTAAGGGCATGGTGATTATAGTTTGTAGAGTGATTACCTTTACGGTCCATTGAGGAACTTAACACTGTGTTATATTCTCCTTCCATAATGATTAGATCATTTGTTGCATGTAAGTTCAATAAATTGGTATAAATGTTTTCGAAGAAGTGCTAATCATTCCTGATTATTTGCACATTCAGATCGAAATGTTTGTTAATTAATATCTTCACACCCTTTGAGTTCCTTTGTCCATGACAGAAGAGTATTTTACCACCCCATTCCTTTTTCCACGCAACTTCATCTAAAGATGTAGAGTGAGTTTCCTGTAAACAGTATATGTTATATTCCTTTTCTTTTAGACCAATCTTCTTTTTTTAGAATCTGCCAAACCGTTACAATTAAAACTAATTATACTTATTTCACCCCTTACCATAACTAGATACTATTCTCAGGCTAAATTGACCATAATTAGTGCTTGTAAAGTTACTGCCATCAGAGGCATTATGAAGGGCAAAACTAGAACTTTCAAATGTCTGATATTTAGAATTCAAGAAATAGGTACTAGCAATATTTTTTTTATTCCCTTGCCTGTGAGCCAATGCCACAGATGTTATAATATTGAGACAAATTGTGTGTAACAGCTCTGAGTAGGTTGATGTGTATGATATTGGATATTATATAATGAGAGTGTGTATGATGTCTGTATAAGAGTAAGACTATAATGTGTGATGTCCAAATCAATAATAACTCTGCAATTTGCATGTTTGAGTGTCTATGTGTGTAACATGTAGTGCGTATAGCCTTAATATTCATCATTGTAATCCACATCGTATCACCATTATAGTTGCATCATATTTACCTTTAACATAATTGAAAAACACATTTCCATAGCAATTGACGTTTCACATGATCATGAAAGAGACCTTGCATTACTCTAAAGACGGCTTCACTACAGTACACATGTATTCCGTACAATATGTTATTATTACCCAATGCCCCTATTTTGATATCTTCCCCTTGCTTGTTGTAAACATATATAAACTTGTAGACAAATACATAAAAAAGATAGACAAACAATAAACACATTAAATTATAGAAACTGTTCTCAACAATAGAGAGAGGGAGAGAAGAGAATAGAAAAGAAAGAGAGCATGAGAGAAGAGAGCGAGATCAGGTGTGTGTGTGTATGTATCAGCCTGTAGTTGAGTACACGTGTGTTCATATCCACTTCATAATGTTCAGATATTTTAAACAGTTCCCATACCTTCTTTTTTTCGTAACCTGAAGTCCCTCTAGAATGTAATGTTTGTTAGATAAACAGCTTGTTTTTGAATGGTAACTGTGTTAAGGGTGTAATTTGGGCGGGGTGAAGAGTACTGGAAAGGTGTGACTTTCAGATTACAATAGGCCATAAGTATACAGCAGATCGCCGATTGTCCTCACTTTGATTATGCTGCTAATCAGGCTACAAGTGTTTGCAAACCTGTTTTCAAAATGCTACCAGCTGTCCATCACTACTGTAAATAAAAACACAGCATCTTGTTACATCTTGTTTACATTCTTTATTGCAACCACAACCACAGCGCCAAGTCTAGGTCCATGAGGCTTCTGAACAGCTTCTACCCCCAAACCATAAGACTCCTGAAAATCTAGTCAAATGGCTACCCTGACTATTTGCAGTGACCCCCCTCCCCCTCTTTACACCACTGCTACTCTCTGTTGTCATCTATGCATAGTCACTTTAATAACTCTCACTACATGTACATACTACCTCAAATAACCAGTGAATTACTTGCTACTTTTATCTCTTACTCTTATCTGTATTTTTGGTTAGGGGCTTGTAAAGTAAGGATTTCACCTGTTGTATTCAGCGCATGTGACAATACACTTTGATTTGATTTAAACTCCTCCAAAAAGAAGCCAACAAGCTTGTGTTCATTTCATTTGATGTCACAAATAATTTGTATTTATCTTTACAATTACTTTCAGAGTTTAGGATTTGCAAATGTGTGCTTTTCATGTCATTTTTCATGACATTTCCCGTTCGGATTCAAGGATAACTTTTGACTGACGCCTTCAGTGAGAGGCATAATGCTTTATTAATATTGAATACTATCTGCCCTCCGAATTCATATCTAAGGGGCACTTTTCATACCATTATTGGTTACTTTGCTTTAGTTTGAACGTGCAGACTGGCACTAAGAACAGCGGGAACTTTTCCCTAGTCAGCTCCATTATTAGTGCAATGGCCCTTAAAGTGTTGCTCTGTGCTACCCAGTGGGGCGGGGTGTTGGTTCAACCCACTTCTTCCTCAACTAACCTCATGGGCTAGGTCCGTCTTCTGTGCACGGCTCTGCGACCCATCCCGTGCCCCCTGCCCTCGTCCCTTGAATCTTGCGCCCCCACCGCTATTTCAGTGCATACAGCTTGAGAACTGCAAAGGCAATCAATCCCATTGTGCGCCACTTGGGAACCATGACCAATTTGACCAATAAATATTGTCCTGCTAATAACAGGGTTAAGAATATATCTGTGAGATGTCTAAGGGGCTTTTATATAATTCAAAATTAATAAAAAAATAAAAAAATAAATAATCATAATCGCTTTGTTTAAATAATAACAATATTTTGGAGATGATTTTGTTTTCAAATAACATGAAATGAGTGAGAAAATGGCCATTCTTGAACATGCAGTGAGACATTGTTACTAATTTGAAAATAAAGCCAGTTTGTTATTTTGAATGATTTATTTATGTTTTTAGAGGGAGAGAAACCAAAAACCTACAGTCATCTCATGGGTTTCCCAGTCGAGGTCAGCAACACATTAGACCTGCTCAGGCGCTGTACAATGACTGGTCGGGAGTAGGCTACAATACTACAGTAAGAGCAAAATAATCCTAACATTTCCACACCCTAATTGTAGTCTAAGTTTCTCTTAGAATAAAAACATTATTGTAACAACAGTTTTAGTAAATTATACTGAAGTCATGCACAATTATCAATTTCTATTTAGGTTTATGTATCCGACTCATTCATTGCATAAATTGTAATTATTTCGCCACTATGGCCTATTTATTGCCTTACCTCCCCAATCTTAGCACACACTGAATATAGACTTTTCTATTGTGTTGTTGACTGTACGTTTGTTTATCCCATGTGTAACTCTGTGTTGTTTGTGTCGCACTGCTTTGCTTTATCTTGGCCAGGTCGCAGTTGTAAATGAGAACTTGTTCTCAAATGGCCTACCTGGTTAAATAAAGGTGAAATAAATAATTCATTAATTAATTGTCAGTTAGAGACACAGTAGCGCCTTGGGACCCAAAAGCACAATCAGTTCCATTACTCCCCCTTGAGCTGGTCTGGAGCAATGAAGTACTGACACAGGTCACCATACTAAATCACATATTACCTCTAAGTCCCACAGCATAATCACAAAACCTTTAGTGGAGCAACCACTGTAGGCTTTGCCGTGCCCTGTTCACGACTGTCTTAGTGTCTTTGGAATATGAATATTGTTGGTGATGTAGACACCAAGAAACTTGAAGTTCTCAATCTGCTCCACTACAGCCCCGTTGAGAATGGGGGCATGCTCAGTCCTCCTTTTCCTGTAGTCCACAATCATCTCCTTTGTCTTGATCACGTTGACGAAGAAGTTGTTATCCTGGTACCACATACAGTTACGTTACAGCCTTATTCTAAAATGTATTAAATTGTTTGTTTTTTCACTCATCAATCTACACACATTACCCCATAATGAAAAAGCAAAAATTGTTTTTTAGAAATGATTGCAAATGTATTACAAATAAAAAACAGATACCTTATTTACATAAGTATTCAGACCCTTTGCTATGAGACTCAAAATTGACCTCAGGTGCATCCTGTTTTCATTGATCATCCTTGAGATGTTTCTACAACTATATTGGAGTCCACATGTGGTAAATTAAATTGATTGGACATAATTTGGGAAGGCACACACCTGTCTATTTAAGGTCCCTCAGTTGACAGTGTGTGTCAGAGCAAAAACCAAACCATGAGGTCGAAGGAATTGTCAGTAGAGCTCTAAGACAAAATCGTGTTGAAACACAGATCTGGCGAAGGGTACCAAAAAATGTCTGCAGCATTGAAGGTCCCCAAGAACACAGTGGCCTGCATCATTCTTAAATGGAAGAAGTTTGGAACCACCAAGACTCTTCCTAGAGCTGAAAATAGCTGTGCAGCGACGCTCCCCAGCCAACCTGACAGAGCTTGAAAGGATCTAAAGAAAAAAATGGGAGGAACTTCCCAAATACAAGTGTGCCAAGCTTGTAGTGTCATACCCAGGAAGACTTGAGGCTGTAATCGCTGCCAAAAGGTGCTTCAACAAAGTACTGAGGAAAGTGTCTGAATACATATGTAAATGGGATTTTTCTGTTTTTTATTTTGTCATTATAGGAAATTGTGTGTATATTGATAACGGGTGAAAACAATTTAATCCATGTTAGAATAAGGCTGTAACCTAACAAAATGTGGAAAAGTGGTCTGAATATTTTCTGAATGCACTGTACATATAACCATTAGCATTTTTATGATGATGCATGCCTTCTCCCCCTCTGCACCTACAACTTTTACTCTACCTACTCCTATAGTACAATATTGACTCTAGAGTGTGTATATGCAATAGCTTTGGGCTGGAAGCAGTATGAGGGTGGAGGGATAGGGTACTCCACTGATCAGGGTCAACATCTAACCCATGGCATCGTAAAATCAAAGGGCGTAATGAAACCACCCTGTCGATTCAATTGCATCTACAAACCCAAAGGCAGGAGGAACTGTCCTCCACTTAGGCTCTAGGCGACAGCAGTGGCTTAATATAGCATTGAAAGGGTAATGGTGTGGAATGGCTTTAGTGGCAGGGTTAGCACCTTTGGAGAAGGAGCCTGTGCCTGCAGCCACTGGATGTAATCCTACTCCATCAACGTTGACAGGGCTTTGAAGAGCTCCTCTTTCTCTCTCTTGAGAGGTGAATTACAAGCCTTTGGTCAAATGTATACATTTCTCATGACTCACTCCAATTGGAATGAATTTACAACAGAATCACTGGCTGGATTTGTCTGACTCTTCTCTAAATCGGCTTGCAGTTAAACCATTACCTGGTAACACTTTATAATAACTCCACGTAATAAAGCATTTATAATGGATTATTACATTTTATTATTCATTTATTAATCATTACTTCATACATAAGATGTTCAATATAGGTCCTTAAAACATTTACTAATTATGTGTTTATGTGTGGCCTCATAAAGTGCGGGCTATTTATACTCAATATATACTTTAATTTTATATTTTGGTCATTTAGCAGACACTCTTATCCAGAGCAATTTACAGAAGCAATTAGGGTTAAGTGCCTTTTCACCTAGACATCTCTGGGATTCGAACCAGCAACTTTTCGGTTACTGGCCCACTATGCTAAATGTTTTGAGTGACCAGTGTAATTTCTCACAAACATATGCCGTTGGTAGACATTCAAGCAGTACCTGATGCTCCTTAAGGTCTCAAAATAGCCTAGAACAGTGGTTTGTAATGATGTTGGCCTGTTGGGGAGGTTAATGACCCCCATAAATACCTTTCCCATTTTCTCTCTCCCTACTCTACAGAGTAATTCTTGGAAAGTCCTTTGTTAACATAGAGAGAGTCTTATAACATCAAAAGGGTGGGGAAAGGAACCATATGCCGATAATCCAAACAGCTGAAAATATTAGTTTTGTAACGGTTTTCTTCTGGTGAAAGAGAGGCGGACCAAAACGCAGCGTGGTTATTTTGATACATCTTTAATAAAGATGAAAATAGAACAATATACAAAAACAAACGTGAAAAACCGAAAACAGCACTATCTGGTGTAACCAACACAACAGGAACAATTACCCATGAAACACTCAAAGAATATGGCTGCCTAAATATGGTTCCCAATCAGAGACAACGATAAACACCTGCCTCTGATTGAGAACCACTCCAGGCAACCATAGTCGTACCTAAACAACTATACTACACCACAATCCCATAACCTACAAAAACCCCAAGACAAAACACACCACATAAATAACCCATGTCACACCCTGGCCTGACCAAAATAATAAAGAAAACACAAAATACTAAGACCAGGGCGTGACAGATCCCCCCCCCCGGAGACTGGAGACTCCGGCAGCGCTGGAGAGGAGGAAGCCTCGGGCAGCGCTGGACGGAGGAGCTCTGGCGCCTCTGGACTGAGGGGCAGAAGCTCTGGCAGCGCCGGACAGGCGGGAGACTCTAGCAGCGCCGGACAGGCGGGAGACTCTAGCATCTCTGGACAGGCGGGAGACTCTAGCAGCTCTGGACAGACGGGAGACTCTAGCAGCTCTGGACAGATGGGCAGCTCAGGCGGCGCTGGACAGAGGAGCTCTGGCGCCTCTGGACTGAGGGGCTCTGGCACCTCTGGAATGAGGGGCGGAAGCTCTAGTAGCGCCGAACAGGCGGTAGCACCTGTATTGATGGGACGGAGAAACAGCCTGGTGCGGGGAGCCGGCACTGGTGGTACCGGGCCGGGGACACGCACCTCCGGGTGAGTGCAAGGAACAGGACACACCGGGTTGTGAAGGTGTACTGGAGACCTGGCGTGTATAGCGGGCATCAAATCCCCCAGAACTACAACACACGTTTCAGGCTGAGTACGAGGAACTGACACAGGTGGCATCGGACAGCTAACACGCTCCTCAGGGCGAATGCCGTGCATACTATGCCAAAACAACAGCTTTCTCTCTACTCTGTCCAATACATCCTCAACACTGTCAGACTCAGCCCTCAGCTTCGCCAACAGCTCCAATTCCATCCATGGCTCCTTACGGTAAACAGGGGGAGTTGGCTCAGGTCTGACTCCTGACTCTGCCACACTCTCCCTGTGCCCCCCCAATAAATTTTTGGGGCTGCCTCTCGGGCTTCCAGCTGCTCTGCCGTGCTAGCTCCTCATAATGCCGCCTCTCTGCTTTCGCTGCCTCCAGCTCGGCTTTGGGGCAGCAATATTCCCCTGGCTCTGCCCAGGGTCCTTTCCCGTCTAGGATCTCCTCCCAATTCCATTCTTCCAAATAGTGTAGCCTCTCCCACTGCTGCTGCTGCTGCTGCTGCCTCTGTTGCTTCTCCTGCTGCTGCTTTTGCTGCTGCCTCTGTTTGCCACGCCGCTTGGTCCTTGGTTGGTGGGTGATTCTGTAACGGTTTTCTTCTGGTGAAAGAGAGGCGGACCAAAACGCAGCATGGTTATTTTGATACATCTTTAATAAAGATGAAAATAGAACAATGTACAAAAACAAGAAACGTGAAAAACCGAAAACAGCCCTATCTGGTGTAACCAACACAACAGGAACAATCACCCACGAAACACTCAAAGAATATTGCTGCCTAAATATGGTTCCCAATCAGAGACAACGATAAACACCTGCATCTCATTGAGAACCACTCTAGGCAACCATAGACTTACCTAGACAACTATACTACACCACAATCCCATAACCTACAAAAACCCCAAGACAAAACACACCACATAAATAACTCATGTCACACCCTGGCTTGACCAAAATAATAAAGAAAACACAAAATACTAAGACCAGGGCGTGACACGTTTGGACTTAACAACTGATCTGACATCATATTCTTTATCTGAGACATTATTACTAATGATAGGATGACATAAACTATGTCTTGGAAAGTCTACACATTATAGTTATAAGATTCACATGGAATTGTTGTGCAAATTAAATGTTTAAATATGAAACTATTTCTGAAAAGATGAAATGTAATTTTAGCTTCTTAACCTCTAGCGTCGAGCAATCCCGTATCCGGGAGCGTAATCATAGCCTCAAGCTCATTACCATAACGCAACGTTTCCTATTCATGAAAATCGCAAATGAAATGAAATAAATATATTCAAACACAAGCTTAGCCTTTGGTTAACAACACTCAGAATCATCTCAGATTTTCAAAATATGCTTTTCAACCAAAGCTACACAAGCATTTGTGTAAGTGTATTGATAGCCTAGCATAGCATTAAGCCTAGCATTCAGCAGGCAACATTTTCACAAAAACAAGAAAAGCATTCAAATAAAATCATTTACCTTTGAAGAACTTCGGATGTTTTCAATGACGAGACTCTTAGTTAGATAGCAAATGTTCATTTTTTCCAAAAAGATTATTTGTGTAGACGAAATAGCTCCGTTTTGTTCATCACGTTTGGCTAAGAAAAACACCGGAAAATGCAGTCACTTACAACGCCAAACTTTTTTCCAAATTAGCTCCATAATATCGACAGAAACATGGCAAACGTTGTTTAGAATCAATCCTCAACGTGTTTTTCACATATCTATTCGATAATCTATCAGTGGTGGCAGTTGCCTTCTCATCAGAAGAAAACGGAAAAATACTGCAGCTGGAGATTACGCAATAATTGCGACGGAGGACACCAAGCGACCACCTGGTAGATGTAGTCTCTTATGGTCAATCTTCCAATGATATGCCTACAAATACGTCACAATGCTGCAGACACCTTGGGGAAAACGTAAGCTGACTCCTAGCTCCTTCACAGCCATATAAGGAGTCATTGCCATGAGGCGGTTTCAAAAAATGTGGCACTTCCTGATTGGATTTTTATCTGGGTTTTTTCTGTAACATCAGTTCTGTGGCACTCACAGACAATATCTTTGCAGTTTTGGAAACGTCAGAGTGTTTTCTTTCCAAAGCTGTCAACTATATGCATAGTCGAGCATCTTTTCGTGACAAAATATCTTGTTTAAAACGGGAACGTTTTTCATCCAAAAATTAAAATAGCGCCCCCTATATCCAAGAAGTTAATGAGAGAATGGTTTGTCATAGAGTAAACTCTGCCAACGCAGTGGCCCCACCCAAATTGTATCTGTCACATACACATGGTTAGCAGATGTTAAAGTGAGTGTAGCGAAATGCCTGTGCTTCTAGTTCTGACAATGCAGTAATATCCAACGAGTAATCAAACGTAACAATTCCACAAAAACTACCTTTACAAGTGTAGAGGGATAAAGAATATGTACATAAAGATATATGAATGAGTGATGGTACAGAACGGCATAGGCAAGATGCAGTAGATGGTATCGAGTACAGTATATACATATGCGATGAGCAATGTAGGGTATGTAAACATTATTAAAATATATAATCGATAATATATCAACTGCGACTGTCTTTTTCAGTAGGAGAGGGAGAGACAATGGCTGCCCAAGCTCTGTTCCGCAAGCAAAATTAATGCGAACACCAGACGCAATGTTATCTTTCTCACTCATTTTTCAAAATAAAAGCCTGAAACTATTTCTAAAGACTGTTGACACCTTGAGGAAGCCCTAGGAAAGGGAATCTGGTTGATATCTCTTTAAATGGAGCGAAGGCAGGCTATGGAACATGGAGGCTTCAAAATAGAGCCACTTCCTGGTTTGATTTTCCTCAGGTCTTTGCCTGCAATATCAGTTCTGTTACACTCACAGACAATATTTTGACAGTTTTGGAAACTTTAGAGTGTTTTCTATCATAATCTGTCAATTATATGCATATTCTAGCATCTGCGCCTGAGAAATAGGCCGTTTACTTTTTATTTGAATGCTTTTCTTGTTTTTGTGAAAATGTTGCCTGCTGAATGCTAGGCTTAATGCTATGCTAGCTATCAATACTCTTACACAAATGCTTGTGTAGCTATGGTTGAAAAGCATATTTTGAAAATCTGAGATGACAGTGTTGTTAACAAAAGGCTAAGCTTGTGAGCCAATATATTTATTTCATTTAATTTGCGATTTTCATGAATAGTTAACGTTGTGTTATGGTAATGAGCTTGAGGCTATGATTACGCTCCCGGATACGGGATTGCTCGACGCAAGAAGTTAAAAACAACTTGAGGATTGATTATAAAAAACGTTTGACAAGTTTCTGTGGACATTACGGATACTATTTGGAATTTTCGTCTGCGTTGTCATGAACGCTCGAGTCTGTGGATTTCTGAACATAACGCGCCAAACAAACGGAGGTATTTTGGATATAAAAATAATCTTTATGGAACAAAAGGAACATTTATTGTGTAACTGGGAGTCTCGTGAGTGAAAACATCTGAAGGTAATCAAAGGTAAGCGATTAATTTGATTGGTTTTCTGATTTTCGTGACCAAGCTACTTTGATGCTAGGCGTTCATAATGTTTTGTCTAGTGATCGATACACTTACACAAACGCTTGGTTGCCTTCGCTGTAAAGCATATTTTCAAAATCTGACACGACAGGTGGATTAACAAAAAGCTAAGATGTGTTTTGCTATATTGCACTTGTGATTTCATGAATATGAATATTTTTAGTAGTATTTTTTGAATGTGGCGCTCTGCAATTCAGCGGTTGTTGATGACAATTATCCCGCTAACGGGATGGGTAGCGTCAAGAAGTTTTAACAGTCTGATGGCCTTGAGATAGAAGCTGTTTTTCAGTCTCTCGGTCCCTGATTTGATGCGCCTGTACTGACCTCGCCTTCTGGATGATAGCGGGGTGAACAGGCAGTGGCTCGGGTGGTTGTTGTCCTTGATGATCTTTATGGCCTACCTGTGACATCGGGTGGTGTTGGTGTCCTGGAGGGCCGGCAGTTTGGCCCCGGTGATGCGTTGTGCAGACGTCACTACCCTCTGGATGGCCTTACGGTTGTGGGCGGAGCAGTTGCCGTACCAGACGGTGATACAGCCCGACAAGATGCTCTCGATTGTGCATCTGTAAAAGATTGTGAGGTTGAAGAGGCGCTGCTGCGGCTTCTTCACCATGCTGTCTGTGTGGGTGAACCAATTCAGTTCCCCCTTCTGGGACCCCAGTGTTGAGGATCAGCGGGGTGGAGATGTTGTTACCTACACTCACCACCTGGGGGCGTCCCGTCAGGAAGTCCAGTAGCCAGTTGCACAGGGCGGGGTCGAGACCTAGGGTCTCGAGCTTGATGACGAGTTTGGAGGGTACTATGGTGTTAAATGCTGAGCTGTAGTCGATGAACAGCATTCTCACATAGGTATTCCTCTTGTCCAGATGGGTTAGAGCAGTGTACAGTGTGGTTGCGATTGCGTCGTCTGAGGACCTATTGGGGCGTTAAGTAAATGAGTGGGTCTAGGGTGTCAGGTAGGGTGGAGGTGATATGGTCCTTGACCATATGTGAAAAGACAGTGGTTGTAAACTATGAAACACTGCCCTCTCTCCCAACCCTATATAAGCCAATTTACAAAAATGTAACTTCCTGTTCAGAGTACGTGAGGACTTATCATCCCCACGTTGAAAGGACAAAGACCACCTACAGAACTAAGCCAACCTCAGCAAGAACCTAACGAAATTAGCATAACATTTCAATTTGAAGGTGACGACCTACACGCCGAAAAGATGAATTTCGACTATACCAGCCAGAATATAGCATGAGCTTAAAGTATGGCAACTTGGTATGAAATTTGAACTCTTATTCACTAAAGAAGTGATACCTCCTAGACGTTGCGTTAGTGCAGCAACTGTAGATGAGGGCTAGGAGAGGACAGAGAGAGTATCTGTTCTACGACAAGACGACAGTACTACCAAGTATCCATTCTACCACCGGACATTCTTCAAAGGACAACCCGGCCTCCTATCTACGGCCAACCGATCGAAGAGCAGCTCAGAGTAAATATTTATTGCATTTTCCTTTTCCAAATGTCATTTAGACTGCAAAGGTTCTATATTTACGATAGAGTAACTGCCTACGGCCTGAAAGAGACATAGCTTCTCCCTTTTTTACTCAGTCTTCCCGCACTTTCATTCAAAACCCAACCCCCTTTCTTTGTGTAACCAGCCATCATACAGTGGGGAGAACAAGTATTTGATACACTGCCGATTTTGCAGGTTTTCTTACTTACAAAGCATGTAGAAGTATGTAATTTTTATCATAGGTACACTTCAACTGTGAGAGACGGAATCTAAAACAAAAATCCAGAAAATCACATTGTATGATTTTTAAGTAAGTTTTTAAATCAGAAAAGCAGAACTTAATATTTGGTACAGAGACCTTTGTTTGAAATTACAGAGATCCTACGTTTCCTGTAGTTCTTGACCAGGTTTTCACACACTGCAGCAGGGATTTTGGTCCACTCCTCCATACAGACCTTCTCCAGATCCTTCAGGTTTCAGGACTGTCGCTGGCCAATATGGACTTTCAGCTCCCTCCAAAGATTTTCTATTGGGTTCAGGTCTGGAGACTGACTAGGCCACTCCAGGACCTTGAGATGCTTCTTACGGAGCCACTCCTTAGTTGCCCTGGCTGTGTGTTTCGGGTCATTGTCACCCTGGAAGACCCAGCCACGACCCATCTTCAATGCTCTTACTGAGGGAAGGAGGTTTTCGGCAAAGATCTCGCGATACCTCGCCCCATCCATCCTCCCCTCAATACGGTGCAGTCGTCCTGTTCCCTTTTCAGAAAAGCATCCCCAGAGAATGATGGTTCCACCTCCATGCTTCACGGTTGGGATGGTGTTCTTGGGGTTGTACTCATCCTTCTTCTTCCTCCAAACACGGCGAGTGGAGTTTAGACCAAAAAGCTCTATTTTTGTCTCATCAGACCACAGAACCTTCTCCCATTCCTCCTCTGGATCATCCAGATGGTCATTGGCAAACTTCCGACGGGCCTGGACATGCGCTGGCTTGAGCAGGGGGACCTTGCGTGCGCTGCAGGATTTTAATCCATGACGGCGTAATGTGTTACTAATGGTTTTCTTTGAGACTGTGGTCCCAGCTCTCTTCAGGTCATTTTCCAGGTCCTGCCGTGTAGTTCTGGGCTGATGCCTCACCTTCCTCATGATCATTGATTCCCCACGAGGTGAGATTTTGCATGGAGCCCCAGACCGAGGGTGATTGACCGTCATCTTGAACTTCTTCCATTTTCTAATAATTGCACCAACAGTTGTTGCCTTCTCACCAAGCTGCTTGCCTATTGTCCTGAGAAAAATCCAATCAGGAAGTGACCCTTGTTTTGAAACCCCTGTCTTTCTATGCATCCCTATTGCCCATTTTCTAAGTCTTCCCTAACGTGTCTACAGCCTTTAGACATAGTTTCACGCCTTTATGTTGAAGAATGAGCGTAAATGAACACATTGCGTCAGTGGCCAGCTGATGGCTCTGAGTGATTCTTGCGTAAAAGAGAGAGGTAGCCATTTTTCCTCCCGGTCCTACTGAAAAGCCAACTGTCCCGGTTGATATATTATCGAATAGATATTTGAAAAACACCTTGAGGATTGATTATAAAAAATGTTTGCCATGTTTCTGTCGAGATTATGGATATAGTTTTGATTTTTTTTTGTGGTTGTCGTGACCTCTATTTCTGGTGGATTTCTGAACATAACGTGACAAACAAACGGAGGTATTTTGGGTATAAAAATAATCTTTATGGAACAAAAGGAACATTTGCTGTCTAACTGGAAGTCTCGTCAGTGAAAATATCCGAAGATCATCAAAGGTTAACGGTTAATTTCATTGCTTTTCTGATTTTCGTGACCAAGCTTCCTGCTGCTAGCTGGACATAATGCTATGCTAGGCTATTGATAAACTTACACAAACTCTTGTCTTGCTATTGCTGTAAAGCATAATTTCAAAATCTGAGACGACAGGGTGATTAACAAAAGGCGTATTTCGCTTGTGATTTCATTAATATTAAAAACCCACCCATTTTTCCAGCCAAAGAGAGGAGTCACAAAAAGCACAAATAGAGATAAAATTATACACCTACCTTTGATGATCTTCATCAGATGACAATCATAGGACTTAATGTTACACAATACATGTATGTTTTGTTCGATAAAGTGCATATTTATATCCAAAAATCTAATTTTACATTGGCGTGTTATGTTCACTAGTTCCAACGTATGATTTCTGTGATTTTGTAGAGAGCCACATCAATTTACAGAAATACTCATTATTATGAAAATACAAGTGTTATCTTCTTATGGCTGGGGGGCAGTATTGAGTAGCTTGGATGAATAAGGCGCCCTGAGGTGCCCAGAGTAAGCTGCCTGCTCCTCAGTCCCAGTTGCTAATATATGCATAGTACTAGTATATTTGGATAGAAACCACTCTGAAGTTTCTTAAAAAGTTTGAATAATGTCTGTGAGTAAAACAGAACTCTTATAGCAGGAAAAAACATGAGAAGAAATCCAACCAGGAAGTGGGAAATTTGAGGTTGGTCGATTTTCAACTTAGCCCCTGTCGAAGATACAGTGGGATATTGGTCATGTTGCACTTCTTAAGGCTTCCACTAGATGTCAACCGTCTATAGAAACCTGTTTGATGCTTCTACTGTGACATGGGGCCAAATGATAGGGGAATGAGTCAGAGGTCTGGCAGCAGTCACGCGCTGTTTAACCTTTTGTGACTAGGGGGCAGTATTTTCATATTTGGAAAAATAACAATCCCGTAGTAAACAGGATATTTTGTCAGGACAAGATGCTAGAATATGCATATAATTGACAGCTTAGGATAGAAAACACTCTAAAGTTTCCAAAACTGTAAAAATATTATCTGTGAGTATAACAGAACTGATGTTGCAGGCGAAAGCCTTCTTATTTAGTAGGCTCTGCGTTCCTATGCGTCCCTATGAGCAGTGAATGGGCTATCAACCAGATTACTTTTTCTATGGCTTCCCTAATGTGTCACAATACATAGTTTCAGGCTTTTATTTTGAAAAATGAGCCTGAACGTCAACATTGCATCAGTGGTCAGCTGAAGTCTCTCATAGTGTTTGGTGCAAATGCGGCCATTGTTTCTCTCTCTCCTACTAAGAAGCCACCATTCCCGGTTGATATATTATCGAATAGATATTTGAAAAACACCTCGAGGATTGATTATAAACAACGTTTGCCATGTTTCTGTCGATATTATGGAGCTAATTTGGAATATTTTTCGCCGTTTTCGTGACTGCAATTTCCGGGCGATTTCTCAGCCAAACGTGAAGAACAAACGGAGCTATTTCGCCTACAAAAATAATATTTTTGGAAAAATGGAACATTTGCTATCTAACTGGGAGTCTCGTGAGTGAAAACATCCGAAACTCATCAAAGGTAAACGATTTCATTTGATTGCTTTTCTGATTTCCGTGACCAAGTTACCTGCTGCTAGCTGGACAAAATGCTATGCTAGGCTATCGATAAACGTACACAAATGCTTGTCTAGCTTTGGCTGTAAAGCATATTTTGAAAATCTGAGATGACAGGGTGATTAACAAAAGGCTAAGCTGTGTCTCAATATATTTCATTTGTGATTTTCATGAATAGGAACATTTTCTATGACTATTTATTTCTGTTGCGTTATGCTAATTAGTGTCAGATGATGACAACAGTCCCCTTCACGGGATGGGGTGTCACTAGAGGTTAATAGCATTTCACATGAGAGGTATCTCCCGTTCCTTTGCTTTTCTGAAAACAAAGGAATTCTCCGGTTGGGATATTATTGAAGATTTATGTTTAAAACATCCTAAAGATTGATTCCGTACATCGTTTGACAAGTTTCTATGGTCAGTAACAAAACTTTTTGACATTTCGTCTGCAACTACTGAACGCTCTTTGTGAGTTTTGATTTGTTTACCAAACGAGCTAACAAAAGTAGCTATTTGGACATAAATGATGGACATTATCGAACAAATAAAACATTTATTGTGGAACTGTGATTCCTGGGAGTGCATTGTGATGAAGATCATCAAAGGTAAGTGAATATTTATCATGTTATTTCTGACTTCTGTTGACTCCAACATGGCGGATATATGTATTTGTTCTCTAAGCGCAGTTCTGAGATTATAGCATGGTTTGCTTTTTCCGTAAAGCTTTTTTGAAATCTGACACAGCGGTTGCATTAACGAGAAGTATATCTTTAATTCCATGTATAGCAGTTGCATTTTCATCAACATTTATGAAGAGTATTTCTATAAATTGATGTGGCTCTCTGAAAAATGACCAGATGTTTTTGGAACTACCGAACATAACCCGCCCAATGTATACTGAGATTTTTTGATATAGATGTGAACTTTATCAAACAAAACATACATGTATTGTGTAACATGAAGTCCTATGTGTCAGCTGATGAAGATCATAAAAGGTTAGTGATTGATTTTATCTCTATTTGTGCTGTTGTGACACCTCTCTTTGGCTGGAAAAATGTCTGTGTGTTTTTGTGACTTTTTAGGTGCTGACCTAACATAATCGTTTGTGGTGCTTTCGCTGTAAAGCCTATTTGGAATCGGACACTGTGGTGGGATTAACAACAACATTACCTTTAAAATGGTATAAGATAGTCAGTCGTATGTTTGAGGAATTTAAATTAGGAGATTTCTGCTGTTTTGAATTTGGCGTCCTGCACTTTCAGTGGCTGTTGTCATATCAATCCCAATAACGGGATTTCAGCCCTAAGAAGTTTTAACCCGTATTGTTATTTTGTGTTCACTTTGCCGTGTGTATTTGGTTCGCCTAAATAAAAGGCTCCGTTGGCTACCCAATATCTGCTCTCCTGCACCTGACTCCCTTACAGCCATTTATGCATACCTAAAAGAATACCACACCCATTATGGAGTCAGCAGGAGCAGGTACCTATGGTAACGGAGTCGAGGAGCACACGGCATTGATTCACCATCTCGGCACCGCCATGGACCGAGGTCTGTCATACGATGGATCGCTGGGAGAGACAGGGAGGTCCTCCAGTACCTCCGCCAGCACAACAGGGGTCCTCACTACCCGGGCCTCTACCTCGACCTCTACCTGGGCATCGTTTATCCAGCTCCTTCGGGAAGGGAGAGGGTGTCCCCCCTCATCTCGTGCCTCTCAGGGAGAGCTCTGGAGTGGGCCAACGCCGTGTGGGGAGAAGGAGATGCGGCTTTGGATGACTTCAATGAATTCACCCGCCGCTTCAGGGCAGTCTTCGACCACCCGCCCGAGGTTAGAGCGGTGAACGACTGTTCCACCTGAGACAGGGGACGAGGAGCGCCCAGGAGAACGCACTGAAATGTCCGACCTTGGCCTCTGGAGCAGGATGGAGCGACAGGGCCCTCATCGACGACCACCTTTGCAGCCTGCGCGAGGATGTTCGTCAGGAGTTGTTCTGCAGGGATACCACTCTTACCTTCGACCATCTGGTGGACATGTCCATTCGGCTGGATAACCTGCTGGTCACCCGCGGACGTCCAGAGAGGGCTCTGTAGATTCCATTTCCCAGCACCACCGCTCCGGCGCCGATGGAGCCGGGAAGTGCTGCGCACAGGGAGATCAGAGGAGGGGCTTTCACGTGTACCATATGTGGCCGCAGAGGTCACACTGCTGGTCGGTGCCATGTTGGCTCCTCTAGGATTTGAAGCAGCAGGCAGGGCACTCTGGCGTCACCCCAGGAGAGAAGGCACCATTCTCACCCAGAGCTCTCTGTTACACACATGTTTTAATTTGTTACTTTTCCTGAGTTTTCCCCGCATTCCCAGCATCAGGCGATCGTCGATTCAGGCGCGGCTGGGAATTTCATTGATAGATCATTTGCCCATAGTTTAGGGATCCCCGTCGTTCCCGTGGATGTGCCCTTCCCCGTTCACACCTTAAATAGTTGACCATTAGGGTCAGTGTTGATTAGGGAGGTCACCGCTCCTTTGGGCATGGTGACGCAGGAGGGTCATAAGGAGAGAATTAGTCTCTTTATTATTGACTCTCCTGCATTTCCCGTGGTGCTGTGCCCGTGGTGCTGGGTTAACTTGTTAACCCCACTGTTTCTTGGCCACAGAGGGCTCTCACAGGGTGGTTGCGAGAGTGCTCAAGTAAGTGTTTAGGGGTTTCCTTTTGGTGCCAATATGGTGGAGAGTCCAGACCAGGTCTCCTTATCTGAGGTTTTGGTGAGGTAGCGGCTCCCATTACCTCACTGCTGAAGGGGAGCCCGGTGCGCTTGCAGTGGACAGTTGAGGCGGACAGGGCTTTTAGCCACCTGAGGGCTCGGTTTACCTCAGCTCCCGTGCTGGCTCATCCAGATCCCTCTTTGGCATTCACAGTGGAGGCTGACGAGTCCGAGGCTGGGATAGGAGCAGGGCTCTCTCAGCGCTCGGGTACGCCACCGAAAATATGACGTGGGGACAGGGAGTTGTTGGCTGTCGTCAAGGCTTTGAAGACGTGGAGACACTGGCTTGAGGGGGCTAAACAGCCTTTTCTCATCTGGACTGACCACCGCAATCTGTAGTACATCCGGGCAGTGATGATACTGATCCCTCGCCAGGCAAGGTGGGCCATGTTTTTCACCTGTTTTGTTTTCACCCTTTCTTACAGACCAGGTTCCCAGAACGTGAAGGCAGACACACTGTCCCAGCTGTATGACACAGAGGAGAGGCCCATGGATCCCACTCCCATACTCCTGGTCTCCTGCCTGGTGGTGCCGGTAGTGTGGGAGCTGGACCCAGACATGGACCCGCTCCCCTCCAGTGTCCCGCTGGGTGTCTGTACGTTTCGTCTGCCATCCATGACCGGCTGATCTATTGGTCCCACACGTCACCCTCCTCTGGTCATCCAGGCATCGGTCGGACGGTGCGCTGTCTGAGTGGGAAGTACTGGTGGCCCACTTTGGCTAAGGACGTGAGGGTTTATGGTTCCTCCTGTTCGGTGTTCGCCTAGTGTAAGGCTCCTAGGCACCTGCCCAGAGGTCAGTTACACCCCATTACCCGTTCCACAGCAGCCATGGTCACACCTACCCATCGATTTCCTGACTGAACTTCCCCCATCACAGGGAAACACCACGATCCTGGTCGTTGTGGATCGTTTCTCTAAGTTCTGCCGTCTCCTCCCTCTGCCCGGTCTCCCTACGGCCCTACAGACTGAGGAGGCCTTGTTTACGCACATCTTCCGGCACTACGGGGTGCCTGAGGATATAGTGTCTGATCGAGGTACCCAGTTCACTTCAAGGGTCTGGAAGGCGTTCATGGAATGTCTGGGGGTCTCGGTCAGCCTTTCCTCAGGTTTTCACCCCGAGAGTAACAAGCAGATGGAGAGAGTAAACCAGGATGTGGGTACTCTTAGGTCCTCTTGCCAGGACCGGCTGGGGGAGTGGGCAGAGATGGCCCAGAACTCGCTTATCAACTCCTCCACTAACCTCTCCCCCTTTCAGTGTGTATTGGGGTATCAGCCGGTTCTGGCTCCTTGGCATCAGAGTCAGACCGAAGCTCCTGCGGTGGACGACTGGTTCCGGCGTGCAGAGGAAACAGTGGACGCCGCCCATGTTCACCTTCAGCGTGCCGTGCTGCGCCAGAAAGTTGGCGCAGACCGTCACCGTAGTGAGGTCCGGGTCTGGCTCTCGACCAGAAACCTACTCTTCTGCCTGCCCTGCCAGAAGTTGGGTCCGCGGTTTGTGGGGCCATTTAAAGTCCTGAGGAGAGTGAACGAGGTTTGTTACAGGTTACAGCTTCTCCCCGATTACCACATTAACCCCTCGTTCCATGTGTCTCTCCTCAGGCCGGTGGTGGTTGGCTCACTCCAGGAGTCTGAGGTGCGGGAGGTTCCTCCGCACTGCCGAAGGGGCCCCGGCGTACCATACTGGATTGAGACATCGGGCAAGGGGTATGGTCCGGAGCAGAGATGCTGGGTTCAGGTGGAGGACGTGTTGGAACCTTCTCTGCTGCGAGCACCGCTCCTTGTTCGGGCGGTGCTCGGCGGTCGACGTCGCCGGTCTTCTAGCCATCGCCGATCCATTTTTCATTTTCCATTTGTCATATTTTCCCACATACCTGGTTCTCATTTCCCTCATTATGTGTTGTGTATTTGACCCTCTGATTCCCCCATTGTTTTTGTGTTGTGTTGTTTATTCTGTTTCATGTTATGCGCACGTTAGTCTGTTGCGCTGGGATATGTTAACCCGTATTGTTATTTCGTGTTCACTTTGCCATGTGTTTTTGGTTAGTCTAAATAAAAGGCTCCGTTGGCTACCAAATATCTGCTCTCCTGGACCTGACTCCCTTACAGCCATTTAAGCATACCTGACATTACCTCTCTTGTCCTACGTCATTTGCACATGCTGTATATAGATTTCCCTACTGTATTACTGATTGTTTATTCCATGTGTAACTCTGTGTTGTTGTATGTGTCGAACTGCTTTGCTTTATCTTGCAAATGAGAACTTGTTCTCAACTAGCCTACCTGGTTAAATAAAGTTATTTTTTGATTTTTTTACTACAAAGAAGTTACTAAGTCTCTGACCACACTGTGTTGTTACTTTGGTGAGGAAAAACTCATGCTACAACATTAAAAATACTTAAATGCATGTAATTTTGTCCTTGAAACATTTAAGTGAAATACTGTAGAATCCATTCATTCCTATGGACGACTGCTCCTTCTGGGGAGTGCCAATATTGCCGACTGGTGGCTTCAAAGCCTCTCAAAGGCCAATACATAGCACCAGCAATCCAGGATTCATGTACATCAGTAGAGCGTTCCCGTGCCTGCTCTCTATTACTCTGAGAAATTACACAATTCAGGGGTGGAGTGGTAATTGTGGAGATAAGTTTAATACCCCTCTCCCCAGACACATGCTTCAGTCAGGAGATGAAAAGGCCTGGAAATATAAATGTGCAGAGAGGGAGAAGAACCTTGGCTCTCTGGCTTTTTAATGTCCTTATCTGTTTTGCACAGGGCCGCTTTGTGGAACGGGGCCCTCCCAAGTCTGCAAATGAACGTCAATTGGCCTGAGTGTAAATTGGGTAACACTAATTTTTCTCCCAACCGTGTGGTGGCTTAATGTATATTATTACCGCCTCTGTCTGGGAGATGGTGCAGAACACATCCGTAATTGATGATACGGCAGCTGCCTTTTTTCATTAGATGCTGTTTGCCTCCCTCTACTTTTATACACTAGTCAGGATGGACACTCCCTCTCTCTATGGTAAGTGTTCTCCCCTCTGTGGGTGTAGTTGGTACATCCTACTGCGTGTCGTTTAAAAATTGGATTCAACAAAATGTCCTCTTTCTCCTGCTCTCCCTCTGATCTCCTCTGGTAAATCCTTGTATGACAAAAAGTTCTGCAAATATCAACTGTGTGTGTATGTGTTTGTGTGCATATACATGTCCAAGTGTGTACCTTGCTATTACTTCTCACATCCCTCCCTGGAACCCCCCCCCCCACCCCCCAATGTAATAACACTGTGCTGAGGGTCAAACATAATCAGAAAAACCTAATGCCTGACTAATAGATGCCTATTGCACCTGACTATTCCACATACAGGTATGTGAGAATTAGGGTTTAATTGCAGGGTAACCGAGATGTACCAAGAATTCCCACTTAAACACACTCCCACTTCCTGGGATAAATAACTGAGAAACCGGTAAACTTTTATTGATAAATAATTTCTATGAACAGCATTTATATGCAATGACTAAATCTGGCATCTCTACAGCCTTTTCTGCTCTGCTCTCTGCATGATCAATCATCAACACACAGGGATGGTGGACCCAGACAGCACATCTCAATATGATGCGCAGTTCACAATGCATGTAGGCTATCATCTCATCAGCTGTTAACTTTTTGTCTAGTGACAGGTAGGCTACATTTGTTGGAGAATAGCTTATGCTACAGAATTATTAGGACTAATATACCGTGTCTGAATGCGTATCTAAGTTAAACTTCTATCTCACTTTCAGGAGTCAAGTTATTTTTTATTGTAAAGATTGTATAATTTTTGTATTGCAGCTGCAGAGTTTTAAAACAGCCTATCACTCAAATAGCGTTGCTTTTAATCAGTGTGCACACGGTCACTGTCTTTCTCTCTCCATCAATTCCATTAAAATTGCATCCAAAATAGATAATCCTGTTCAAGATTGAAATAGCTGTCCTAGCCTATCTTTTTTAGGTAATATATTCAATACAGTATTAAACTGATATTTAGCTAATGAATGATGGATTAATATGCATGGCAAGACCTGACAATGGTTGTTTAGCAATGATCAGCAGCTAATTTGACAGAGCTTGAAGTATTTTGAAAAGAATACTGGGAAAATGTTGCACAATCCAGGTGTGGAACACTCTTATTAAAGACGTACCCAGAAAGACTCACAACTAATCACTGCCAAAGGTGATTCTAACATGTATTGACTCAAGGGTTTGAATACTTATCTAATCAAGGTATATTAAAGTTGTATTTTCATTTTTTTTTATTAGATTATAATTGTTCTTCCACTTTAACACTGAGTATTTTGTGTAGATCGTTGGCAAAAAAAAAGACAATTAAATCCATTTAATCCCACTTTGTAACACAACGAAATGTGGAAATAGTAAAGGGGTGTGAATACTCTATCAAAAGTCACTCCATTCCAAAAACACTTGCTTTGTTATTCTGCTCTGGGGATGGCAGCTGAAACACATAATCAAACAATACCAAAATTAAATTAAATATTTCTGTATTTAATGTTCAGTAATTTTGCAAAAACGTCTAAAAACATATTTTCACTTTGTCATTATGGTGTATTGTGTGTAGACAGGTGAGATTTTTTTTTATTTTAATCCATTTTGAATTTAGGCATTAACACAAATGTGGAATAAATCAAGGACTATATGAATAGTTTCTGAAGGCACTGTAGAAGGCAGAGACAGTACAGGTGCATCAAAGCAGGGACCGAGAGACTGGAAAACAGCTTCTACTGTATCTCCAGGCCATCAGACTGTTAAACAGTCTCAGATTATTGCAATGTTAGGCTTTTTCCGTAACGTTTTAAAAAAATCTGACACAGCGGTTGCATTAAGAACCAGTGTATCTTTAATTATATGTAGAACATGCATCAACATGTATCAATTCCTCCGGATATTTTGGAGGCAGTTCTGAACATGGCGTCAATGTAAACCGAGATTTGTGGATATAAATATGCATATTATCGAACAAAACATAAATGTATTGTGTAACATGTCATAGGAGTGTCATCTGATGAAGATTTTCAAAAGGTTAGTGACTATCTTTGGCTGGAAAAAATGGCTGCGTTTTCCCTTTGATTTGGTGGAGGTCTATGTTGTGTTTTCGCTGTAAAACTTTTAAAAAATCGGACATGATGGGTAGATGAACAAGATGTTTATCTTTCATTGGAGGTATTGGACTTGTTAATGTGTGAAAGTTAAATATTTCTAAAGAATATTTTTGAATTCCCTGCGCCACCTTTTCAGCTGAATGGGGGGGGGGTGGAGTTCCCTGAGGGGAAAGACCTAGTAATCTTTTACATCAATAGCATTCAACATTTAATACTCGCCTTATTTCAGTCTCATCTGAAAGTTGTCAATTCTTGGTTATCTTCACGAACCCTGGCTAACAAGTTGAATCAGCATACAAAATTTGGTTTAATTATTTATTTACTAAATACCTAACTAATCACACAGAATTACATATACACAGAATGAATCATACATTGATGGACCTGGTGAATGGAGTCGATATAGCGGCTGGTTACACAAATAAAAAGGGGGGTTTGAGTGAAAGAGCGGAAAGACTGAGGGAGAAGCAATGCATTCTAAATACAGTATCTTATGCATTCTAAATAACCGCCCATTTGGAAAAGGAAAATGCAATAAATATTTACTCTGAGCTGCGCTTTGATCGGTTTGGCCGTAGATAGGAGGCCGGGTTGTCCTTTGAAGAATGTCTCTGGTGGTAAACTGGATACTTTGTTCTTTCAACGTGGGGACCGCCCTTTTAACGTAGAACCGTCGCTCTAACATCCTCGGAACAGAAAGTTACATTTTCGTCAATGGGCTTAAAATGGAGGGGAGAGAAGGGCGTGTTTCATAGTTTATAACCAATGTCTGTTCACATGGGCAGGGCCACTGATTTGAGCATAGTTCACTCATGAAAATCCAATTCTCTCATTTGGAAGCTAAAATTACATTTAATCTTTTCACAAATACTTGCATATTTAAACATTTAAATTTCACAACAATTCCATGTGAATCTCATAACTAGAATGTGCAGACTTTCCAAGATACAGTTTATGTCGTCTTATCATCAGTAATAATGTCTCAGACGCCTACTGATCTGGCATCACATTCATGTAGTGGCAACGCATATTTTCAGCTGGTTAGATTACCGAAATGTGGTTCTGTTCCCATCTTTTGATGTCACCAGACTCTCTCTCAATGTTAACAAAGAGATTTTCAATAGTCACATCGGTAGAGTAGAGAGAGGAAAAAGGGGAAATGTATTTATGGACATAAACCTCCCCCCTCAGGCCTATGTCACCTTATATGTACTGTATATCCTGTATTCTAGTAATGGCTCATTCTCCATAACTACTGCTGTACACAGCTATTATATTCTTATACTGTCCATAGTCTTTACACACCATTATATGTACAGTTGATGTCGGAAGTTTACATACACCTTATCGAAATACATTTAAACTCAGTTTTTCAGAATTCCTGACATTTAATCCAAATAAAAAAATCCCTGTTTTAGGTTAGTTAGGATCACCACTTTTTTTTAAAAAAGTGAAATGTCAGAATAAAAGTAGAGAGAATTATTTATTTCAGCTTTTATTTCTTTCAACACATTCCTAGTGGGTCACAAGTTTACATACACTCAATTAGTATTTGGTAGCTTTGCCAATAAATTGTTTAACTTGGGTCAAACATTTTGGGTAGTCTTCAACAAGCTTCCCACAATAAGTTGTGTGAATTTTGCCCATTCCTCCTGACAGACCTGGTGTGACTGAGTCAGGCCTCCTTGCTCGCACACGCTTTTTCAGTTCTGCCCACACATTTTTTATGGGATTGAGGTCAGGACTTTGTGATGGCCACTCCAATTCCTTGACTTTGTTGTCCTTCAAGCTTTAACTTCCTGACTGATGTCTTGAAATGTTGCTTCAATATATGCACATAATTTTCCATCCTCATGATGCCATCTATTTTGTGAAGTGCACCAGTCCCTCCTGCAGCAAAGCACCCCCACAACATGATGCTGCTACCCCATGCATCAAGGTTGGGATGGTGTTCTTCTGCTTGCAAACCTCCCCCTTTTCCTCCAAACATAACGATGGTCATTATGGCCAAACAGTTCTATTTTTGTTTCATCAGTGCTTTTGGAGTGGTGGCTTCTTCCTTGCTGAGTGGGCTTTCGGGTTATGTCAATATAGGACATGCTTTATTGTGGATATAGATACTTTTGTAGCTGTTTCTTCCAGAATCTTCACAAGGTCCTTTGCTGTTGTTCTGGGATTGATTTGCCCTTTTTGCACCAAAGTACGTTCATCTCTAGGAGACGCATCTCCTTCCTGAGCAGTATGACGGCTGAGTGGTCGCATGGTCTTTATACTTGCGTACTATTGTTTGTACAGATTAACGTGGTACCTTCAGGCGTTTGGAAATTGCTCCCAAGGATGAACCAGACTTGTGGAGGTCTACATTTATTTTTCTGAGGTCTTGGCTGATTTCTTTTTGATTTTCCCATGATGTTAAGCAAAGAGGCAGTGCGTTTGAAGGTAGGCCTTGACATACATCCACAGGTACACCTCCAATTGACTCAAATTATGTCAATTAGCCTATCAGAAGCTTCTAAAGCCATGACATCATTTTCTGGAATTTCCCAAGCTGTTTAAAGGTACAGTCAACTTATTGTATGTAATCTTCTGACCCACTGGAAATGTGATACAGTGAAATAATCTGTCTGTAAACAATTGTTGGAAAAATCATTGTGTCATGCAAAAAGTAGATGTCCTAACCGACTTGCCAAAACTATAGTTTGTAAACAAGAAATTTGTGGAGTTCTTGAAAAATTAGTTTTAATGACTTTAATGACAACCTTCAACTGTATATACAGTATATTTTTCTTCCGGTCTCTGACATTGCTCTTTCTGATATTTCTTAATTTATTTTTCCTGATTTTGTTCGCATTTTTTATTGTTTTTTTTCTTCTTTTGATTACTGCACTGTTGGAGCTAGAAACACAAGCATTTTGCTGCACCAGTGATAACATCTGCGAACCTGTATATGCGACCAAAAACCTTTATTTGGATTTTAATTGTGTTTTTTACTCTAGTGGAGCTTTTTCGTGTTGGCAAGTTTGTGCAAACTGCATTCAGCCTCGAGCATGTTATTTTCCACAAAAACATTAGTTCCTCTTAAAAAGGGATTTAAGGCCACTGATCCCTGAGCATCTCAATTGAAAGCGGAAATTGATTTGGGATGTGAATATAGTAGTGTGCTACAATGACAGCCACAGTACACTACAACCCAAAATCATATTATGCATTTTATAGATGTAATGGATGCCAGGAGTTTTAAAGTAGACCATAGATTTGCTACTGAATCGAGAAAGAAAGTACAATGATTTCACTATTAGGTCTTCACCAGCTCTTTTATCCGGTCCATGGATTTAATCCTCTAATGTTGACTGAGTTGTGAAATCAATGAAAGTGTCACTACAGGGCTTTTAATCAACAATAACAAATGCAGGCAATTGCTATTTAAAGACACTTGCTAGTTAATACTATCTGTAATTTAGAAGAGATCATTTAGAAAATGTGTCAACAAAATGTATTTGGTAACTCTCTATTTGGATACTCCATCTATAGATGCTCTACAGACTAGCAGTAACATTTCAGCGAACTTTCTAATAACCCTAGCCCTAACTTGAACCCTTATCCTAACCCTAAACTTAACCCTTACTCTAACCTTAACCCTTACCCTAACCCTTATTCTAAACCTAACCTTAATCGGAGCCTGAGCATGCGGTTGCTTATAGTATGACAATCCGGACAAATCCAAATAAACTGTTACCATTGAAATCAAAGTATGACAGAGGTCCACTGTAAAACCCAAGTGCTAAATGTCTGTGTAAACCCATTTTGAAGGCTAAATCGTATTTATGCTATCAACACCGCAATAGCCCCAGCAAGAGCAGGCATAGTCATAGGCTGGCTAGGTGGTTCCGTAACAAGTGGTGCATTGTGTGTGGTTTTGTATGGTCATGTTAACATTGTACCACTGAATGAAACAAAATGTACTATCATGCATTGATAGATGTAAGGATTTGTAGGCTAGCATGCTGATCAGACCGCACCCGTTCGAGCTTCTGCGTGCGCCATCATATGCATGTTGATTTTGTCCCTCCACACCAGACGTGATCAGTACACGCAGGTTGAAATAGCAAAACAAACTCTCAACCAATTATATTAATTTGGGGACAGGTCGATAAGCAAACATTTATGGCAATTTAGCTAGCTAGCTTGCTGTTGCTAGCTCATTTCTCCTGGGATATAAATATTGGGTTGTTATTTTACCAGATATGCATAAGGTCCTCTACTCCGACAATTAATCCACAGATAAAACGGTAAACCCGAGTTTGTTTCTAGTAATATCTCCTACTTGAGGCTTCTTCTTCTTCTTTGGACTTTATATGGTGGTTGGCAACCACCTTTAAGGTGCATTACCACTAGTGACTGGACTGGAGTGTAGACCTCAGTTCATCTTTCAATCACCCACGTGGCTCCTAAAAACCAACGAGGAGATGCAAGAGGCGGGACTTGCAACACGTTAAGCATCACAAATATTTTAACGCTACGCAAGGTGCTCACAAACAGTGTAGGTGTAATGATTGAATAACAGTATATAAACATGCCTTGTGAACTTCCATTAATACATGGCAATAGATATGAAAATAAACAATTTTTTTCCCATTTCTGAAACATGAACTGTTTTTGGGAGACAAGATTTTCCAGGACACCAACCATATGACAGGTGAGATGTGAAATTTGAAGTGAGTCATTGTTATCAGGTCATATTATGATGACAGTGGCTGCTCTCCCATGCTACAGACAAACAGAAAGGTGTGAGGAGAGTTGTCAGAATAAGCCATCACGCTGGGACCCTTGCCATGGTGTGTGTGTGTCCACATTATGTGCATGTGCGTGTGTGTGAAGCTCACTTTCCCCATTCACGCCAAGCACTCAGTGTGTAGTGATTTGAGCCCAGTTGAAAGACATATCTCTAGTCATTAGTAGCTACCAGCTCTGGAATTGGCAAGTCATGCTCCATCCATTAAAGGAGAAGAGAGACAAAGGTGGAAGATTGGGAGATAGTGGGGCAGCGGCTGGGTAAGAACTGAGACTACGGAGCCTTTAGTGCAACTCTATCCTGTTCCAAGGGGACCAACTGAGAGAGAATTCAACCTCTTTTTTTTCATAACCCTGGATACAGTGCACACAGAGAACAAATGAAAAAGTATGTACCTAACTTAGCTGCAGGTTCATAAATGTGAATTGTTGGAATTTG
Source organism: Oncorhynchus mykiss (assembly GCF_057628025.1). NCBI lineage: Eukaryota > Metazoa > Chordata > Actinopteri > Salmoniformes > Salmonidae > Oncorhynchus > Oncorhynchus mykiss. The sequence continues at coordinate 20,283,697 of NC_143044.1, read as the reverse complement.
TCTAACCATAGATTTTCAAGCCGATTTAAGTTAAAACTAGGCCACTCAGGAACATTCAATGTCATTTTGGTAAGCAAGTCCAATGTAGATCAGGCTTTGTGTTTTATGTTATTGTCCTACTGAAAGGTGAATTTGTCTTCCAGTGTCTGGTGGAAAGCAGACTTAACCAGGTTTTCCTCTAGGATTTTGCCTGTGCTTATAGCTGTATTCAATTTATTTTTATCCTTAAACTCCCTAGTCCTTGCAGATGACAAGCATACCCATAAAATGATACCACCACCATGCTTGAAAATATTTTTTTAAATGATGCCACCACCATACTTGAAAATATTCAAAGTGCTTTGTAGCAAACAGGATGCATCTTTTTGTAATATTTTTTATTCTGTACAGGCTTCCTTATTTTCACTCTAGGTTAGTATTGTGGAGTGACTACAATGGTGTTGTTCCATGTCATTTTCCCCATTAGTTCCTGGGTATTCAACCGGTGTTTTTCAGTTCGTCTTGTCTTGTCAAGTAAACCAGCGTGTTTTTCCATACCCTGATCTGTTTCATTTGTCTTTGTGGTTGTCTCCACCCACCTCCAGGTGTCACCCATTTTCCCCATTAGTTCCTGGGTATTCAACCAGTGTTTTTCAGTTCGTCTTGTCTTGTCAAGTAAACCAGCGTGTTTTTCCATGCTCCTACCATTTCTTATCTCTCTTTTGCTAGTCCTCCCGTGTATGCATCTGGGTCTCGCCCTGTTCCCTTATAGTACAAACTGGCCATAACAGACCCAGCAGACTTGGACCAGCTCCGGCACAACGCTGTCTCCCTGCAGGGAGCCACCATTAGGAGGCATGAGGAGCTACTGCTGGACCTTTTGCAAGGGCTTCGTTCCCTGATGGAACGCCATGACCAAGGTTCAAGGCTATTATGGAGCAAATCAGTGAGTTAGCTCATAGGCAGCCCACCACCTCTAAGACCCCCAACCACCCAGTAACCTTTTTACTATTAGTGGTGGGTTTGTACAGCCTACCCTGGCTCCCAGAGTACTCCGCTTACCTCCTCCGGAGCAATATTCTGGGGATCCTGGAACCTGCCAGGGTTTTTCTTTCTCAGTGCTCCCTCATTTTTGAGCTGCAGCCATCTTTGTTCCCTTCGGATCGGTCAAAGATAGCATATGTTATTACGCTAATGTCGGGAAGGGCACTCTCCTGGGCTATGGCAGTGTGGGAGCAACAATACGCTATTTGTTGGGATCTGGAAGATTTCATGGCAGAGGTGAGGAAGGTTTTCGATTCTCCGATATCCGGAAGAGAGGCGGCCCGAAAACTACTTGAAATATGTCAAGACCCCCGTAGTGTGGCAGACTACGCTGTAGACTTTCGCACGTTGTCTGCCGAGAGTGCCTGGAATACAGAGTCCTTATTCGATACCATCCTTCACGGATTATCAGAGGTGATAAAAGATGAGCTAGCTGCTTGGGAGTTAGTTACCGGTGGACCTCAATTACCTCATCGCCCTCACTATTAGAATTGATGGACGTCTACAGGAATGCAGCAGTGAGAGGAGGTCTGGCCTAGGTCACGCTCGTCCGTCTGCTGCGGCTTTTTCACCTCCGAAGGAATCCGGAAGTCCCCGAAGGCTGTTTTTCCGAGAGGATCCGAGGCCACCCGAGCTCCCCCGAGAATCATTGATGACGGGTGAGTCGGATAAACAGGAACCTATGCAAACGGGAAGAGTTCGATTATCACCTAGGGAATGTTTACGCATGCTAGGCTCCAATAGTTGTCTGTATTGTGGTGTTGTAGGGCATTACATAGCCACCTGCATTTAAGCTTTCAGCCGATATAAGACACTTATGTACCAAAATGTTTAAAATCCATAATATATATTCAAATTTATTTGAATTACGCTCGCCCCAGTTTCACCGGAAATTGTCCCGCTAGCGGGACACCGATCCTTAAGATGTTTTAAAATTGTTTTAAAATCACTATTGGCCTCATGGTGAAATCCCTTAGCAGTTCCTTTCCTCTCCGGCAACTGAGTTTGAAAGGACGCCTGTATATTTGTAGTGACTTGGTGTATTGATACACCCTCCAAAGCTTAATTAATAACTTCACCATGTTCAAAGGGATGTTCAGCATCTGCTAATATATACATATATATATATATACATACAAATCGGTACCCGTCTTTGCAGGGCTTTGAAAATCCTCCCTGGTCTTTGTAATTGAATCTGTACTTGGAATTCACGACTCAGTTGAGGTGGGGTACAGAGATTGGGTAGTTTTTCAAAGATAATTTTAACCACATTATTGAACGCAGAATGAGTCCATGCAACTTATTATGCTATTTTTTAAGCACATTTTTGATCCTGAACATATTTAGGGTTTCAATACTTATTGAATAAAGACGTTTCAGCTTTTTTTTTTTATCCATTTAAAAAATGTTCTACAAACAAAATTCCACTTTGACATTACGGGCTATTGTGTGAAGTTCAGCCTGCAACACAACAAAATGTGGAAAAGAAAAAGGGCTGAGAACACTTTCTGAAGGAACTGTAGATATTAGGGGGGTGAACAAGCCATGGCTCAGTGGCTGAGGTCCTTTTGGAGCAAGAACCGCTAGTGGGACACCTATGACAACATCCGGTGAAATTGCAGAGCGCGAAAATCAAACATTGTAATATTAAGCATTCATGAAAATACAAGTGTCATACATCATTTAAAAGCTTAACCTTTCTGATCTCCCCATCCCGGATCCGGGATCGTGAATACAGACTCAAGCTCATTACCATAACGCAACGTTAACTATTCATGAAAATTCGCAAATGAAATGAAATAAATATGCCATCTCTCAAGCTTAGCCTTTTGTAAACAACACTGTCATCTCAGATTTTCAAAATATGCTTCTCAACCATAGGAAAACAATCATTTGTGTAAAAGCAGCTAGCTAGCGTAGCATTTAGCGTTAGCATTAGCGTTAGCATCCAGCACGCAACATTTCAACAAAAACATAAGGCCTTCAAATAAAATCATTTACCTTTGAAGAACTTCGGATGTTTTCAATGAGGAGACTCTCAGTTAGATAGCAAATGCTCAGTTTTTCCAAAAAGATTATTTGTGTATTAGAAATAGCTCCGTTTTGTACATCACATTTGGCTACCAAAAAAACCCGAAAATTCAGTCCTCAAAACGCAAACTTTTTTCCAAATTAACTCCATAATATCGACTGAAAACATGGCAAACGTTGTTTAGAATCAATCCTCAAGGTGTTTTTCACATATCTCTTCGATGCTATATCGTTCGTGGAAGCATGGTTTCTCCTCTCAATCAAATGGAAAAATACTTGCACCTGGCTTTGCGCACCAGTTTCGACGCAGGACACCAGGCGGACACTTGGAAAATGTAGTCTCTTATGGTCAATCTTCCAATGTTATGCCTACAAATACGTCACAATGCTGCCGACATCTTGGGGAAACGGCAGAAGGTCTAAGCTTATTCCTGTCGCATTCACAGCCATATAAGGAGACATTAGAAAACAGAGCTTCAGAAATTCTGCTCATTTCCTGTTTGACGTTTCATCTTGGTTTCGCCTGTAGAATGAGTTCTGGGGCACTTACAGACAAAATCTTTGCAGATTCTGAAACTTCAGAGTGTTTTCTTTCCAAAACTGTCAATATGCATAGTCGAGCATCTTTTCGTGACAAAATATCGCGCTTAAAACGGGAACGTTTTTTATCCAAAAATGAAATAGCGCCCCTAAAGATGCAACTTTAACTTCTTGTTAATCCAAAAGGCTTTACGGCAAAAGCATACCATGCGATTATCTGAAGACAGCACCCCACAACAAAATACTTTTCAACCAGCACAGGCGTCACAAAATCACAAATAGGGATTAAATAAAACACTTCCTCTGTTTACAATCCCAAATGTTCCAGCTACACAATGAATGGTCGTTTTATACGAAAAAGTCCTGCTTTATATCCAAAAAGTACGTTTAGTTGACGCCAATGATCTCAGCAATCCATTCTTTTAACATGCATACAAACAAATCCAAAAAGTTACCAGTAAAGTTCTTTCTCAGGTACTTTAAAATCTAAATAAACAATAATATTTAAGATGGAGAATAGTATATTCAATAGGGAAGATAAACAATGAAGAGCACGCACCTCATTCTAGCGCCATCAAGACCACTTTTCTAATGAAAGACACCTTGTAGTTCTTCCAATTACTTGTTAATTTTTCAAAAAACAAGCCTGAAACCCTTTCTAAAGACTGTTGACATCTAGTGGAAGCCATATGAACTGCAATCTGGGTCCTATATATTTGTATTTCCCGTAGGCAATGACTGAAATGGCCTGTGACATCGAAAAACAAAAATCCAGGAGGATTTTCCTCTGGTTTTTGCCTGCCATATCAGTTCTGTTATAATCATAGACATTATTTTAACAGTTTTAGAAACAGAGTGTTTTCTATCCAATACTACCAAGTACAGTGCCTTGCGAAAGTATTCGGCCCCCTTGAACTTTGCGACCTTTTGCCATATTTCAGGCTTCAAACATAAAGATATAAAACTGTATTTTTTTGTGAAGAATCAACAACAAGTGGGACACAATCATGAAGTGGAACGACATTTATTGGATATTTCAGACTTTTTTTAACAAATCAAAAACTGAAAAATTGGGCGTGCAGAATTAGTCAGCCCCCTTAAGTTAATACTTTGTAGCGCCACCTTTTGCTGCGATATCAGCTCTAAGTCGCTTGGGGTATGTCTCTATCAGTTTTGCACATGGAGAGACTGACATTTTTTCCCATTCCTCCTTGCAAAATAGCTCGAGCTCAGTGAGGTTGGATGGAGAGCATTTGTGAACAGCAGTTTTCAGTTCTTTCCACAGATTCTCGATTGGATTCAGGTCTGGACTTTGACTTGGCCATTCTAACACCTGGATATGTTTCTTTTTGAACCATTCCATTGTAGATTTTGCTTTATGTTTTGGATCATTGTCTTGTTGGAAGACAAATCTCCGTCCCAGTCTCAGGTCTTTTGCAGACTCCATCAGGTTTTCTTCCAGAATGGTCCTGTATTTGGCTCCATTCATCTTCCCATCAATTTTAACCATCTTCCCTGTCCCTGCTGAAGAAAAGCAGGCCCAAACCATGATGCTGCCACCACCATGTTTGACAGTGGGGATGGTGTGTTCAGGGTGATGAGCTGTGTTGCTTTTACGCCAAACATAACGTCTTGCATTGTTGCCAAAAAGTTCAATTTTGGTTTCATCTGACCAGAGCACCTTCTTCCACATGTTTGGTGTGTCTCCCAGGTGGCTTGTGGCAAACTTTAAACAACACTTTTTATGGATATCTTTAAGAAATGGCTTTCTTCTTGCCACTCTTCCATAAAGGCCAGTTTTGTGCAATATACGACTGATTGTTGTCCTATGGACAGAGTCTCCCACCTCAGCTGTAGATCTCTGCAGTTCATCCAGAGTGATCATGGGCCTCTTGGCTGCATCTCTGATCAGTCTTCTCCTTGTATGAGCTGAAAGTTTAGAGGGACGGCCAGGTCTTGGTAGATTTGCAGTGGTCTGATACTCCTTCCATTTCAATATTATCGCTTTCACAGTGCTCCTTGGCATGTTTAAAGCTTGGGAAATCTTTTTGTATCCAAATCCGGCTTTAAACTTCTTCACAACAGTATCTCGGACCTGCCTGGTGTGTTCCTTGTTCTTCATGATGCTCTCTGCGCTTTTAACGGACCTCTGAGACTATCACAGTGCAGGTGCATTTATACGGAGACTTGATTACACACAGGTGGATTGTATTTATCATCATTGGATCATTCAGAGATCCTCACTGAACTTCTGGAGAGAGTTTGCTGCACTGAAAGTAAAGGGGCTGAATAATTTTGCACGCCCAATTTTTCAGTTTTTGATTTGTTAAATAAGTTTGAAATATCCAATAAATGTAGTTCCACTTCATGATTGTGTCTCACTTGTTGTTGATTCTTCACAAAAAAAATACAGTTTTATATCTTTATGTTTGAAGCCTGAAATGTGGCAAAAGGTCGCAAAGTTCAAGGGGGCCGAATACTTTCGCAAGGCACTGTATATGCATATCCTAGCTTCTGGGCCTGAGTAACAGGCAGTTTACATTGGGCATGTCAGTCATCCGAAATTCTGGACAAAAAACAGTATGCTAATGAAGTTAATGATCTTCTTCGTTTTCCTGTGACATCAGGTGCTGTAGATGTCCTGGAGGGCAGGCAAGGTGCTGACCGCCCCACCCTCTGGAGAGCACTGCGGTTCCGGATGGTGCTATTGCCATACCAGGCAGTGATACAGTCTGACAGGATGCTCTGTGTGAAGGATCCATTTCAATTATGTTCAAGCCAAGGCATTTGAAGCTTTTTATGCGGCCCTGCCAATGTGAATGGGGGGGTGTGCGCTCTCCTTGTTCTCTCCTGTAGTCCACGATCAATTCCTCAATTTTGTTGAGATTGAGGGAGAGGTTATTTTCCAGGCACTACTCCGCCAGGGCTCTCACCTTCTCCATATAGGCTGTCTCACCGTTGTTGGTAATCAGGCCTACCAATGCCGTGTCACAAACTTATGATTGAGTAGGAGAAGTGCATGGCCACCCAGTCATGGGTGAACAGGGAGTACAGAAGGGGGCTGAGCAGGCACACCTGTGGGGCACTCATGGCAGAGGTGTTGTTCCATAGTGCTTAGAGGGCTCTATGGTGTTGAAGGCTGAGCTGTGGTCGAGGAACAGCATTTTTACATTGGTATTTATCTCATCCACATGTGAAGGGCAGTGCAATGGCGATTGCGTTGTCCGCGGATCTGTTGGGACGATATGCGAATTATAGTGGGTCTAGGGTATCGGGTAAGGTGGAGGTGATATGGTCCTTAAATAGCCTCTCAAAGCACTTAATGTTGACAGAAGTTACTGCTATGGAAAGAAGTGAGTGATAGTCATTCAGTTCAGTTACCTTCATTTTCTGGATTACAGGTACAGTGGTGGACATATTGAAGCAAGTGGGGACAACAGACTTAGACATGGAGAGATTGAATGTCCATTAGCACTCCCGCCAGCTGGTCTGCATATACTCTGAGGGCGTGGCATGTGGTTGTAGTGGAATTTCTTAAAATGCCAATTCTGTGACATCCATGCAAGGCAACAATAATTGCTGCAGGTTTATGATATAATAATGCAGACAGATGATGTCACGAGTTACCAGGCGTGGAAGGTAGGAGTCAGGCGCAGAGAGCAGAGAGTTCAATAATAGATTATTTATTTCTCCGGCACAAAAACGGTCACGCCAAACACAGGGAGCAGAAACACTGACTAGCCCAAACACACAGGGCAAAACGATCCGGAGAACACAAATCCATCCACAACTGACAGCGAACAAAAAAGAATCCCGCACAAACCTAAACGGGCCTAACAGGCTTACATAGACAAGACATCAAGAAACACAGAAGAAACAGGTGCAACTAATAAGACTAAACCAACAGAAAAGGGAAAATGGATCGGTGGCGTCTAGTAGAACGGCGACGACGACCGCCGAGCGCCGCTCGAACAGGCAGGGGAGCCACCTTCGGGGGGAGTCGTGACAGTACCCCCCCCCCCCCCCCCCTGACGCGTGGCTCCGGCAGCACGCCGCCACCGGCCTCAAGGGCGACCCGGGGGGCGAGGCACCGGGCGATCCGAGTGGAGGCAGTGGAAGTCCCTCAGAAGTGAAGGGTCCAAAATGTCCCCCACCGGTACCCAGCACCTCTACTCCGGACCATACCCCTCCCAGTCTACGAGGTAGTGTAGGCCCCTCACCTGGCGTCTCGAGTCCAGAATGTCACGTACTGTGTACACCGGGGACCCCTCGATGTCCAGAGGGGGCGGAGGGACCTCAGGCACCTCACCTTCTTGCATGTGACCAGCCACCACCGGCCTGTAGGACAGACATATGACGCGAGGGGTTAATACGATAATAAGTAGGAAGCAGTAACCTATAACACACCTCGTTTATCCTCCTCAGGACTTTAAATGGCCCTACACACTGTGGCCCCAGCTTCCGGCAAGGCAGGCGGAGGGGCAGGTTTCGGGTCGAGATCCAGACCCGGTCCCCCGGTGCCAACACGGGGGCCTCCCTGCGGTGCTTGTCAGCGCTCTTCTTCTGCCGTCCACTAGCCTGTCTTAAAGATTCCTAGACGGCTCTACAAGTCTCCTTCAAGCACTGCACCCATTCCTTCTCCGCAGGAGCCTCGGTCTGGCTCTGATGCCATGGCGCCAGGACTGGCTGGTAGCCCAACACGCACTGGAAGGGAAACATGTTAGTAGAGGAGTGGCGAAGGGAGTTCTGAGTGAGCTCCGCCCATGGGACGTACCTCGCCACGCACCAGGCTGGTCTGGTCCCAGCAATATGACTGCAGAAACCTACCAACATCCTGGTTTACTCTCTCCACCTGCAAATTGCTCTCGGGGTGCAAACCCAAGGTCAGGCTGACCGAGAACCCCAGCCATTCCATGAATGCCCTCCATACTCTGGACGTGGACTGGGGACCGTGATCAGAAACACTGTCCTCAGGCACCCCGTGGTGCCGGAAGACATGGGTAAATAGAGCCTCCACAGTCTGCAAGGCCATAGGGAGATGGGGCAACGGGATGAGACGGCAGGACTTCGAAAACCGATCCAGGACGACCAGGATCATAGTACTTCCCTGAGACGTGGGGTCGGTGAGACAGTCCACTGACAAGTGCGACCACGGCCGTTGTGGAATGGGGAGGGGCTGTAAATTTCCTCTAGGCAGGTGTCGCGGAGCCTTGCTCTGAGCGCACACCGAGCAGGAGACATACAGTGGGGCAAAAAAGTATTTAGTCAGCCACCAATTGTGCAAGTTCTCCCACTTAAAAAGATGAGACAGACCTGTAATTTTCATCATAGGTACACTTCAACTATGACAGACAAAATGAGGAAAAAAAATCCAGAAAATCACATTGTAGGATTTTGTATGAATTTATTTGCAAATTATGATGGAAAGTAAGTATTTGGTCAATAACAAAAGTTTATCTCAATACTTTGTTATATACCCTTTGTTGGCAATGACTGAGGTCAAACGTTTATGTAAGTCTTCACAAGGTTTTCACACATTGTTGCTGGTATTTTGGCCCATTCCTCCATGCAGATTTCCTCTAGAGCAGGGATGTTTTGGGGCTGTTGATGGGCAACAAGGACTTTCAACTCCCTCCAAAGATTTTCTATGGGGTTGAGATCTGGAGACTGGCTAGACCACTCCAGGACCTTGAAATGCTTCTTACGAAGCCACTCCTTCGTTGTCATGCTCAAAGACCCAGCCACGGTTCATCTTCAATGCCCTTGCTGATGGAAGGAGGTATTCACTCAAAATCTCACGATACATGGCCCCATTCATTCTTTCCTTTACACAGATCAGACATCCTGGTCCCTTTGCAGAAAAACAGCCCCGAAGCATGATGTTTCCACCCCCATGCTTCACAGTAGGTATGGTGTTCTTTGGATGCAACTCAGCATTCTTTGTCCTCCAAACACGACGAGTTGAGTTTTACCAAAAAGTTATATTTTGGTTTCATCTGACCATATGACATTCTCCCAATCTTCTTCTGGATCATCCAAATGCTCTCTAGCAAACTTCAGACGGGCCTGGACATGTACTGGCTTAAGCAGGGGGACACGTCTGGCACTGCAGGATTTGAGTCCCTGGCGGCATAGTGTGTTACTGATGGTAGGCTTTGTTACTTAGGTCCAAGCTCTCTGCAGGTCATTCACTAGGTCCCCCTGTGTGGTTCTGGGATTTTTGCTCACCGTTCTTGTGATCATTTTGACCCCACGGGGTGAGATCTTGCGTGGAGCCCCAGACCGAGGGAGATTATCAGTGGTCTTGTATGTCTTCCATTTCCTAATAATTGCTCCCACAGTTGATTTCTTCAAACCAAGCTGCTTACCTATTGCAGATTCAGTCTTCCCAGCCTGGTGCAGGTCTACAATTTTGTTTTTGGTGTCCTTTGACAGCTCTTTGGTCTTGGCCATAGTGGAGTTTGGAGTGTGACTGTTTGAGGTTGTGGACAGGTGTCTTTTATACTGATAACAAGTTCAAACAGGTGACATTAATACAGGTAACGAGTGGAGGACAGAGGAGCCTCTTAAAGAAGAAGTTACAGGTCTGTGAGAGCCAGAAATCTTGCTTGTTTGTAGGTGACCAATTACTTATTTTCCACCATAATATGCAAAATAATTCATTAAAAATCCTACAACCTGATTTTCTGGATTTTTTTTCCTCATTTTGCCTGTCATAGTTGAAGTGTACCTATGATGAAAATTCCAGCCTCTCTCATCTTTTTAAGTGGGAGAACTTGCACAATTGGTGGCTGACAAAATACTTTTTTGCCCGACTGTAAAACCTCACGTCCATAGCCAACGTGGGCCACCAGCACCTCCCCCTAAGACTCCGCACTGTCCTCTCGATGCCAGGATGACCCGAGGGTAGTGTATGGGTCCCATCGAATCAACCTATCACGGACACTACACGGCACGTACTGAACCCCTGCTGGACACTGAGGAGGTGCAGGTTCCAGCTGTGACGCCCGCTCGATCTCCGCGTCCACCTCCCATACTACCGGTGCCATCAGACATGAAGCTGGGAGGATGGGAGTCGGCTCGATGGACCGCTCCTCGGTATCATAGAGGCGGGACAGCGTGTCGGCCTTCAGGCCGATATGAAATCGGGTAAAGAACATGGCCCACCTAGCCTGACGCAGATTCAATCTCCTCGCTGCCTGGATATACTCGAGATTACGATTGTCAGTCCAGATGAGGAAAGGGTGCTTAGCCCCCTAAAGCCAATGTCTCCACACCTTCAGAGCCTTGACTACAGCTAACAACTCCCGGTCCTCCGTGTCATAGTTCCACTCCGCCGGACTCAGCTTCTTCAGAAAAAAAGCGCAAGGGCGGAGCTTTGGTGGCGTGCCCGAGCACTGTGATAGCACGGCTCCCACCCCAGCCTCGGACGCGTCCACCTCCACTATTACCGCCAAAGAGGGGTCCGGATGCGCCAGCACGGGTGCGTCGGTGAACAGCTCCTTCAGACGACTGAAAGCTCTACCCTTCTCTGCTGACCAGCGCAAACGCGCCGGCCCCCCCTTCAGCAGTGAGGTAATGGGAGCAGCCACCTGACCAAAACCCCGGATCAACCTCCGGTAGTAATTGTCAAACCCTAAATACCGCTGCACCTCCTTTACCGTGGTCGGAGTCTGCAATTACGCACGGCTGTAACGCGGTCACACTCCATCACCACCCCAGAGGTGGAAATGCGATAACCCAGGAAGGAAACGGCTTGTTTGGAGAACACACAATTCTCAGCCTTGACGTACAGGTCATGCTCCAGCAGTCACCCAAGTACCTTACGCAACAGAGACACATGCGTGTGGCAGAATAAATCAGTATGTCATCGATGTACACTGGAGAACGCTGCACTTCCAAGGAGTCACGTGTACCCGTTGTCCCAGGAGGAGACAGTGGCAATGGAGACATACGTCACTGAATCTCTGGGACAGGTGTACATTCGGCCACCGAGTCTGGGCCATTCCACACTGTGTTGGCCCACTCCAGGGTCAGACAGGAGACGAGGACGCTCACGCTCTCCTCCCCCGAGGGAGTCGGACGAACGGTAGCCAGGTACAGCTCCAGCTGTAGGAGGAACCCCTGGCACCCAGCCGCCCTCCCATCGTACTCCCTGAGGAGCGCTAGACGCAGGCCAACGGATCCGGACGCTGGGTACACGTGACTACTTGGAAGTGCAGCGTTCTCCAGGAGGTTTATCGCGCAGTCCCCTTGTCGATGGGGTTGTAATTGGGTCGCCTTCTTCTTACAGAAGGCGGTAGCTAAATCGGCATATTCATTGGGAATGTGCTCAGTGGAAACCTGGTCTGGACTCTCCACCGTTGTCGCACCGATAGAAACTCTTATGCACCTGCCTGAACACTCCTCCGACCACCCCCGATGAGCCCCCTGTCTCCATGAAATCACCGGAATGTGATGAGCCAGCCAGGGAATCCCCAGCACCACTGGAAACACAGGTGAATCCATAACGAAGAGACTAATCCGCTCCTTATGATTCCCCTGCGTTACCATGTCCAATGTAACCGTGGCCTCCCTGACCAGCCCTATCTAAGTCGTGCACGGGGGAAGGGTTGGTCTAACGACACCAGGGGAATCCCTAGCCTTAACGCGAGCCCACGATCCATGAAGTTCCCAGCTGCGCCTGAATCGACTAGCGCCTTATGCTGTAGAGAGGGAGAAAAAACAGGAAAAGAAATTAACAAAAACATATGACTGACAGGAAGCTCTGGGTGAGTCTGGTGCTGATTCACCTGGGGTGAACGAGGAGTGCTCTGCCTGCCGTCCCGACTCCCAGACGAGCTCCTCCAGCACCGATCGGCAGTAAGTCCTCTCCGACCACACCCGGTGCAGGAGGAACCTCCTCCTCCGGTTCCCCTTGATGCGGCCCCCATAAGTCCATGGGGATGGGAGCAGGAGGGCCAGGAGGTGGAATCGACAGGGCCCGTTCTGGATGCCCGCGGGCAGCCGGCAGGTTGTCCAGTTGAATGGACATGTCGATTAGTTCATCGAGGGAGAGGGTGGTGTCCCGACACGCTAGCTTCCTGCGGATGTCCTCCCGGAGGCTACAACGATAGTGGTCCATCAAGGCCCTGTCGTTCCACCCCGCCAGTTCGGCCAAGGTCCGGAACTCCAGTGCAAAGTCCTGCGCGCTCCTCGTCTCCTGTCGCAGATGGAACAGCCATTCACCCGCCGCTCGGCCCTCAGGTGGGTGGTCGAACACGGCCCGAAACCGGCGGGTGAACACGGGGTTGTGATCTCTCACCGAGTCTGGGCCATTCCACACTGTGTTGGCCCACTCCAGGGCTTGACTCGTCAGACAGGAGACGAGGACGCTCACGCTATACTCCCCCGAGGGAGTCGGACGAACGGTAGCCAGGTACAGCCCCAGCTGTAGGAGGAACCCCTGGCACCCAGCCGCCGTCCCATCGTACTCCCTGAGGAGCGCTAGACGCAGGCCACCGGATCCGGACGCTGAATAAGGGGTAGGTGGTGCTGGTGGAAGAGGCGCTGGGGGTAAGGTAGGGAGGCCACTCCTCTCCCATCGGTCCGTCCACTCCATCATCTGGTCCATAGCCGAACCAATCCGGTGGAGAATGGTTGTATGATGGAGGACCCTCTCCTCCATCGATGGGAGAGGTGTGGCTGCTGATTTCATGAAGGTGCGGAATTCTGTCATGAGTTACCAGGAGTGGAAGGTAGGAGTCAGGCGCAGAGGGTTCAATAATATATGATTTATTTCTCCGGCACAAAAACGGTCACGCCAAACACAAGGTGCAGAAACACTGACCAGCCCAAACACACAGGGCAAAACAATCCAGAGAACACAAATCCATCCACATCCGACAGCGAACACAAAATAATCCTGGACAAACCTAAGCGGGCCTAACAGGCTTACATAGACAAGAAATCAAGAAACACAAAAGAAACCGGTTCAATTAATAAGACTAAACCAACAGAAAAGGGAAAAGGCATTGGTGGCGGCTAGTAGACCGGCGACGAAATAAGGCTACGACGACAGTCTTTATACTACGTCAAAGTACATTACAGGACCAAAAGTATGTGGACACCTGCCCGTTGAAAATCTGCTTCCAAAATTCTGGGCATTAATATGGAATTGGTCCCTCCTTTGCTGCTATAACAGCCTCCACTCTTCTGGGAAGGCTTTCCACTAGATATTGGAACATTACTGCAAGGTCTTGATTCCATCCACAAGAGCATTAGAGACGCCAGGCACTGATGTTGGGTGATTAGGCCTGACCCCCAGTCAGCGTTCCAATTCATCCAAAAGGTGTTCGATGAGGTTTAAGTCAGGGCTCTGTGCAGGCCAGTCAAGTTCTTCCACGCCGATCTTGAAAAACGATTTCTGTATGGGATCTCGCTTTGTGCACAGGGGCACTGTAATGCTGAAACAGGAAAGGGCCTTCCACAAACTGTTGCCAAAAAGTTGGAAGAATCTAGAATGTTATTGTATGCTGTAGTGTTAATATTTCCCTTCACTGGAACTACAGTAAAGGCCCTTGCCTGAACCATAAAAAAACAGTCCCAGACCATTATTACTCCTCCACCAAACATTACAGTTAGCACTATGCATTCGGGCAGGTTGAGTTCTCCTGGCATTTGCCCAATCCAGATTTGTCCATCCAATAGTGGTAAGATTTACACCACTCCAGCCGACGCTTGCATTGCACATGATCATCTTAGGCTTGTGTGCGGCTGCTCGGCCATGGAAACACATTTCATGAAGCTCCAGACAAACAGTTATTGTGCTGACAATGCTTCCAGAGACAGTTAGTGTGTGTTGCAACCGAGGACAGGCGATTTTTACGCTCTATGCTCTTCAGCACTCTGCGGTCCTGTTCTGTGAGCTTGTGTGGCCTACCACTTGGCAGCTGAGCCATTGTTGCTCCTAGACATTTCCACTTCAAAAAAACAGCACTTACAGTTGACAGGGGCAGCACTAGCAGGGCAGAAATTTGACGAACTGACTTGTTGAAAAGGTGGCATCCTATGATGGTGCCACGTAGAAAGTCACTGAGCTCTTCAGTAAGGCCAATCTATTTCCAATGTTTGTCTATGGAGATTGCATGGCAGTGTGCTCGATTTTATACATCTGTCTGCAACGGGTGTGGCTGAAATAGCCAGATCCACTAATTTGAAGCTGTGTCCACATACTTTTGTATTTACCGTATAGTGTATCTCTCAATATGTGATGAGCTACTCAGCTCAGTATCCTAAAACATCCTTTAAATCAGCAGCAAACAAACACTGATTTTCATCTCCAGAAACACAAATTAATATGTATCTGTTTGAGGCTGTGGTAGACTATTTTACAGATTGTTTTGGATAGCTTGGTCTCACTCTACTGCAGAGGGTGAGGCTGTGCTTGATCAGCAGCCCTGGTGCTATCCCATTAACTCTGGAGCTGCAGGGGTTGCTGTTCCACCCCACAGGACCATGGGTAACAGCAGACCTGTAGAAGTGATTTCCATCTCCCTGCTCTTCTCTGCTCCTGCTGGCCAAGGCTCTGCTGCATGTGGCATCTGCTCAGGTTCCAACCCAAGGTGTGACTACATTAAACCTCAAGCAATGAGTCTCCCTATATGTTAATGTTGGGAAATGTAATGTGTAGTATTGTACAGACAGTATGTTTATTCAGGGGTTTGATCCTAACAATAATGGTTTGAGCATGTGTATAACACACCATTACGAGACTTGAAGCGGTACGTTTTCTCTCTCTATATACATTAGTCAGGGCTGAATAGAGAGCTAACAGCGAGGGAAATACACAGAAAATATAAATTTTATAGGTGTGTGTAATTGTGTTTTTCCCAGTTCCCACATTATGTGCCCTCTAAAAGTCTAAGCCTTTTGAGGGGTTCTACTAAGCTAACATATGGAATTGTTTTAAGATGGTCATACAATGGATCACTTAGCTAATTGATTTGGAATTTTAGGACCCCGTAGGTATTTTTTTAAGTATGTAAAAATGATTTGATTAAATATTGAATTTGGTCTTTACTAATATAGCCCATAGAACCGCTCTGAATAACACATTCATTGATGACAAAACCGACAGTCAAAATATAATCATAAGGAATAAGGTTTTGAAGTGTCTGTCCTCTATCTAGGATATATAAAAAAATCTCAGGAAATAGTTGTGTTTTTTGGACACATACAATATATATACAGTACCAGTCAAAAGTTAGACACACCTAATCATTCAAGGGTTTATTTTTTTACTATTTTCTACATTGTAGAATAACAGTTAAAACATAAACGATGAAAGAACACGTATGGAATCATGTAGTAACCAAAAAAGTGTTAAAGGTATCCCAAACAATGAGATTTGCTAAACCTATATTATACTCGAAAAATTCAGATATAAATGATTTTGTCTTAGTTAAAAATAAATTGTCCTCCAGTAAACTTTGATAAAATTTCCAATATCACCGTCCACGTAGAAAATCTGTAAGAGTTATGTGAATGCCAATTAGATGATGATCCAATCGCATTCTGTCCCTTAATTAAAACCTTTTTAATCTGTGACGCAAGAGAGAAAGAGTCAAGAAAGAAGTCAAGATGACTAGCTTGATTAAGTCTCCTCCATGTACAGTTGAAATCGGAAGTGTACATACACTTAGGTTGGAGTCATTAAAACTCGTTTTTCAACCACTCCAGAGGTGAACGTACCTTGGTGGGAAAAGTGTGAATCAATCCCAGAACAACAGCAAAGGACCTTGTGAAGATGCTTGAGGAAACAGGTACAAAGTATCTATATCCACAGTAAAACGAGTCCTATATCCACATAACCTGAAAGGCCACTCGGCAAGGAAGACGCCACTGCACCAAACCCGCCATAAAAAAGCCAGACTACGGTTTGCAACTGCACATGGGGCCAATGATTGTACTTCTTGGAGACATGTCCTATGGTCTGAGGAAACAAAAATAGAACTGTTTGGCCATAATGACCATCGTTATGTTTGGAGGAAAAAGGGGGAGGTCTTCCAAATGGACAATGACCCCAAGCATACTTCCAATGTTGTGGCAAAATGGCTTAACCTCTCTGGGATATGTGGGACGGTAGAGTCCCGCCTCACCAACAGCCAGTGAAAATGCAGGCCGCCAAATTCAAAACAACAAAATTCAAAAAAAAAAAATTCCTCAAGCATACAAGTATTTTACACCAATTTAAAGATACAATTCTCGTTAATCCAGCCACAGTGTCTGATTTCAAAAAGACTTTACAGCGAAAGCACCACAAACGATTATGTTAGGTAACCACCAAGGCACAGAAATTACAGTCATTTTTCCAACCAAAGAGAGGAGTCACAAAAAGCACAAATAGAGAACATTAATCACTGACCTCTGATGATCTTCATCTGATGACACTCATAGGACTTCATGTTACACAATACATGTACGTTTTGTTCGCTAAAGTGCATATTTATATTAAAAAAAATCGAATTTACATTGGCGCGTTACGTTCTGTAGTTCTGATGCGTTCTGATAGTTCTGATGATTGTGCAGAGAGCCACATGAGTCTACAGAAATACTCATCATAAATGTTGATGAAAATACAAGTGTTATACATGGAATTAGAGGTGTACTTTTCCTTAATGCAACCGCTGTGTCAGATTTTAAAAACAAATATTAGGAAATAGCAAACCATGCAATAATCTGAGTACTGTGTTCAGACAACAAAGCAGCCAAAAAGATATCTGCCATATTGTGTAGTCAACATTAGTCAGAAATAGCATTATAAATATTCACTTATCTTTGATGATCTTCATCAGAATGCACTCCCAGCGATCCCAGTTTCACAATATATGTTTTACTTGTTTGATAAAGTTCATAATTTATGTCCAAATAGCTTATTTTGTTAGGGCGTTTGGTAAACAAATGAACGCACCAAACGTGCGTTCAGGTCCAGCCGAACGTCGGACAAAAAGTTTAAAAAGTTATGTTACAGGTCGTAGAAACTTGTCAAACTAAGTATAGAATCAATCTTTAGGTTGTTTTTTATCATAAATCTTCAAAAATTTTCCAAGAATTCCATTGTCTGTAGAAAAGGGAAAGAGATCTAACTCTCTCGTGACCGCGCCTCATGAGCCTGTGGCACTCTGCAAGATACCTGGCTCAATCCCCTCTCATTCACCCTCACTTCATAGTAGAAGCCTCAAACAAAGCTCTAAAGACTGTTGACATCTAGTGGACGCCTTAGGAATTGCAATTTTGCAATCAGGTTTTCACCTGCCATATGAGTTCTGTTATACTCAATAAATTGGTTTAACCTCTCTGGTACAATTGGGACGGTAGTGTCCCACCTTGACAACAGCCAGTGAAATTGCAGGGCGCCAAATTCAAAACAACAGAAATCCCATAATTAAAATTCCTCAAACATACAAGTATTATACACCATTTTAAAGATAAATCCAACCACAGTGTCCGATTTCAAAAAAGGCTTTAGAGAGAAAGCACACCATGCGATTATGTTAGGTCAGCGCCTAGTCACAGAAAACCATACAGCCATTTTCCAGCCAAGGAGAGGGCTCAGAAAAGTCAGAAATAGTGATTAATTAATCACTAACCTTTGATGATCTTCATCAGATGGCAACTGTATGTCCAAAAACCTCAGTTGAAATTGGTGCGTTATGTACAGTAATCATTGTCTCAAACAAACATCCGGTGAAAATGCAGAGAGCCACATCAAATTACAGAAATACTCATCATAAACATTGATGAAAGATACAAGTGTTTAACATACATTTAAAGATAAACTTCTGTGTCAGATTTCAAAAAGGCTTCATGGCGAAATCACACCATGCGATTATGTTAGGTCAGTGCCTAACCACAAAAACCATACAGCCATTTTCCAACCAAGGAGAGGAGTCACAAAAGTCAGAAATAGCGTTAAAATTAATCACTTACCTTTGATGATCTTCATCTGGAGGCAATCCCAGGTCTCCATGTTAGACAATAAATGTTAATTTTGTTCGATAATGTCCCTCTTCATGTCCAAAAAACCTCAGTTTTGTTGATGCGTTTAGTTCAGAAATCCAAAGGCACAATGCGCGCTCTCAACATCAAGACGAAAAGTCAAAAAAAGTACAATAAAAGTTAGTAGAAACATGTCAAACGATATTTAAAATCCATCCTCAGGTTGTTTTTGTCATAAATAAATCAATAATATTTCAAATGGACAAAAGCTTCATCAATAGAAAAGGAGAAACAAGAAATGCGTGCTCACGATCATGCCTGTAAATTTCCACTGTCCACTCGTTGAACGTGGTGTATCTCCCTCATTTTTCAGAGTAAAAGCCTGAAACAATGCCTAAAGACAGGCCACATGTAGAGAAAGCCATAGATATCGTGAACTAGGTCCTAAGTCTTTGTATGGTGGATAGGCTTTCAATGGAAAAACAGCCTTTCAAAATAATAGTACTTCCTGGTTGGATTTTTCTCAGGTTTTCGCCCAACATATCAGATCTGTTATACTCCAAGACATTGAATGGAAACTTTAGAGTGTTTTCTATCCAGATCTACTAATTATATGCATATCCTATCTTATGGGCCTGAGTAGCTGGCAGTTTAATTTGGGCACGCTTTTCATCCGGTGGTGAAAATACTGCCCACTACACAAGAGAGTTTAAATGTTTTCAAAGAAGTGTGGATCATCCTGATTTGGATCATGGGGCAAAAAAGTATTTAGTCAGCCACCAATTGTGCAAGTTCTCCTACTTAAAAAGATGAGAGAGGCCTGTAATTTTCGTCATAGGTACACTTCAACTATGACAGACAAAATGAGAAAAAAAAATCCAGAAAATCACATTGTAGGATATTTAATGAATTTATTTGCAAAGTATGGGAACTTTAAATATATCGGAACACTATGAAGTGTAATTATCAATGAACCCATCAGGTACAACCCCAAATCTGTAAACACAGGCACCCTCATAGATATCATCCTAACCATCTTGCCCTCCAAATACACCTCTGCTGTTTTCAACCAAGATCTCAGCGATCACTGCCTCATTGCCTGCATCCGTAATGGGTCTGCAGTCAAACGACCACCCCTCATCACTATCAAATGCTCCCTAAAACACTTCTGCAAACAGGCCATTCTAATTGACCTGGCCGTGGTATCCTGGAATGACATTGACCTCATCCCGTTAGTAGAGGATGCCTGGTTATTCTTTAAAAGTCCCTTCCTCACCATCTTAAATAAGCATGCTCCATTCAAACATTTTAGAACTAGGAATAGATATAGCCCTTGGTTCACACCAGACCTGTCTGCCCTTGACCAGCACAAAAACATCCTGTGGCATTCTGCATTAGGATCGAATAGCCCCCGATATATGGACATTTTTAGGGAAGTTTGTTTTCCTAAGGCAGATAGGAAAGCTAAGGCTAGCTTTTTCAAACAGAAATGTTCATCCTTTTTAGTACAAACTCAAAAAGATTCTGGGACACTGTAAAGTCCATGGAGAAAAAGAGCACCTCCTCCCAGCTGCCAATTGCACTGGGGCTAGGAAACTACTGATAAATCCACAATAATTGAGAATTTCAAGAAGCAATTTTCTATGACTGGCCATGCTTTCCACCTGGCTACCCATACCCCGGCCAACAGCCCTGCGCGCCCCACAGCAACTCGCCCAAACCTCCCCCACTTCTCCTTCACCCAAATCCAGATAGCCGATGTTCTGAAAGAGCTGCAAAATCTGGACCCCTACAAATCAGCTGGGCTAGACCCTCTCTTTCTAAAATGATCTGCTGAAATTTTTTGCAACCCCAATTACTAGCCTGTTCAACCTCTCTTTTGTATCATCTGAGATTCCCATAGATTGGAAAGCTGCCGCGGTCATCCCCCTCTTCAAAGGGGGAGACACTCTAGACACAACCTGCTACAGACCTATATCTATTTTACCCTGCCTTACCTTCTCCGCTATGCAATCTGGTTTCAGAGCTGGTCATGGGTGCACCTCAGCCATGCTGAAGGTCCTAAACAATATCATAACCGCCATCGATAAGAGACATTACTGTCCAGCCGTATTCATTGACCTGGCTAAGGCTTTCGACTCGGTCAATCACAACATTCTTATTGGCAGACTCAACAGCCTTGGTTTCTCAAATGATTGCCTCGCTTGGTTCACCAACTACTTCCCCGATAAAGTTCAGTACATCAAATCGGAGGGCCTGTTGTGCTGACCTCTGGCAGTCTCTATGGGGGTGCCACAGGGTTCAATTCTCGGGCCAACTCTCTTCTCTGTATACATCAATGATATCGCTCTTGCTGCTGGTGATTCTTTGATCCACCTCTACGCAGACGACACCATTCTGTATACCTCTGGCCCTTCATTGGACACTGTGTTACCTAACGTCCAGATGAGCTTCAATGCCGTACAACTCTCCTTCCGTGGCCTCCAACTGCTCTTAAATGCAAGTAAATGTTACGTTCTGACCTTAGTTCCTTTGTTTTGTCTTTTGTTTTAGTATGGTCAGGGTGTGCGTTGGGTGGGTTGTCTATGTTAGTTTGTCTATGATTTTCTATTTCTGTGTTTGGCCTGGTATGGTTCTCAATCAGAGGCAGCTGTCAATCGTTGTCCCTGATTGAGAACCATATTTAGGTAGCCTGTTTTCCATTGTGTTTTGTGGGTGGTGGTTTTCAGTCTTTGTGTGTCTGCACCAGACAGAACTGTTTTGGTTGATTCGTTGTTGTTTTGTTATTCAGTGTTCAGTTTACTTTATTAACAAGATGAACACGTACCACGCTGCGCATTAGTCCTCACCTTCTTCCCACGACAGCCGTTACAGTAAAACTTAATGCATGCTCTTCAACCGATCGCTGCCCGCACCTGCCCGCCTGTCCAGCATCACTACTCTACAAATAACTAGGTGTCTGGTTAGACTGTAAACTCTCCTTCCAGACTCAAATTTAACATCTCCAATCCAAAATTAAATCTAGAATCGGCTAACTATTTCGCAACAAAGCATCCTTCACTCATGCTGCCAAACATAACCTTGTAAAACTGACCATCCTACCAATCCTCGACTTCGGCGATGTCATTTACAAAATAGCCTCCAACACTCTACTCAACAAATTGGATGCAGTCTATCACAGTGCCACCCATTTTGTCACCAAAGCCCCATATACTACCCACCACTGCGACCTGTATGATCTCGTTGGCTGGCCTTCGCTTCACACTCATCGCCAAACCCATTGGCTCCAGGTCATCTACAGGTAAAGCCCCACCTTATCTCAGCTCACAGGTCATCATAGCACCCACCCGTAGCACGCACTCCAGCAGGTATATCTCACTGGTCACCCCCAAATCCAATTCTTCCTTTGACCGCCTTTCCTTCCAGTTCTCTGCTGCAAATGACTGGAACAAACAGCAAAAATCTCTGATGCTGGAAACTCTTACCTCCCTCACTAGCTTTAAGCACCAGCTGTCAGAGCAGCTCACAGATCACTGCACCTGCAC
The DNA here is from genome assembly GCF_057628025.1 of Oncorhynchus mykiss. Taxonomy (NCBI): domain Eukaryota; kingdom Metazoa; phylum Chordata; class Actinopteri; order Salmoniformes; family Salmonidae; genus Oncorhynchus; species Oncorhynchus mykiss. The sequence continues at coordinate 20,261,579 of NC_143044.1, read as the reverse complement.
ATAGCTCATCTGTAAATAGCCCATCCAATCTACCTCATCCCCATACTGTACTTACTTATGTATCTTGCTCCTTTGCACCCCAGTATCTCAACTTGCACATTCATCTTCTGCACATCCTACCATTCCAGTGTGTAATTGCTATATTGTAATTCCTTTGCCACCATGGCCTATTTATTGCCTTACCTCTCTTGTCCTAATGAATTTGCACATGCTGTATTATTGATTGTATGTTGTTTTATTCCATGTGTAACTCTGTGTTGTATGTGTTGAACTGCTTTGCTTTATCTTGGCAAGGTCACAGTTGTAAATGAGAACTTGTTCTCAACTAGCCTTCCTGGTTTAATAAAGGTGAAATAAAAAAATATAAAAAATACTTTCTGAAGGCATTTTACATATACAGTAGGTTCCATTCCTCCTCATGATCACACTTTCATAGTTTCCAGCTTCCCTCTCCCTTTTAAAGATATTTTGTCACATTGCCACTTTACTTCTCCCTTCTGTCTCTCTTTCTTCTTTCTCTCCACCTTCCATCGAGAGAGTGCTGTAATTAATTTCTCTTCCTACATCAAAAGGTTTAAGAATTAGAGCGCTCATCCATGGAGATCCCAGAGGTGCTGCCGCAGGAGGGTCAGAGGAGGAAGAGAAAAACACAGCGCCCACATCTCCTCAGAGAAGGTATGTCACCCCCACAGGCGTACTGGTGGAAGGCAATAATCAAAATAGGGTTGCACACACAATCTCTATCACAGTTGTAAGTCAAAAGAAGATTATGTAACTTGTTTATTGAAATGAGTGTAGTGTCATGTCGTTGCCTTGTTGGGTGAGGTTTATGACCCCCATAAGTACCTTTCCCCCTTTTCTCTCCACTCTACAGAATGGACTCTTGGAAAGCCTTTTGTTAACACAGAGGGAGTATGGTAACATCAAAAGGTTGGGGATTGGAACAATATTCCTGTAATCCAACCAGTTGAAAATATCCGTTGGTACTTCAAAGAATATGATGTCAGATCAGTGGAGTCTGGGACATTATATCTGATGTGAGGATCACATAAATTGTATCTTGGAAAGTCTACACATTCTATTTATCAGATTCACATGGAATTGTTGTGCAATTTAAATGTTTAAATGTAATTTTAGCTTCTAAATGAGAGAATTGTTTTCATAACTTCTTACGGACGTGGTTCCTGCGCAGGAACACATCAGCGGAAATTTCAGAGCGCCACCTATAGTACTATAGTATTGTACTCGATAGATCTCAAACTTTCATTAAAACACACACGCAAGATACTAAATTTAAAGCTACACTCGTTGTGAATCTAGCCAACATGTCAGATTTGTAAAATGCTTTTCGGCGAAAGCATGAGAAGCTATTATCTGATAGCATGCACCCCCCCAAAATACCTGAACGAGACCTAAACAAAAGATTTTGCGGTAGCCGGCGCTACACAAAACGCAGAAATGAAATATAAAACATTCATTACCTTTGACGAGCTGGCACTCCTATATGTCCCATAAACATCACAATTGGGTCTTTTTCCCGATTAAATCCATCAAAGTATGCCAAAAATGTCCATTTATTAAGGCCGTCTGATCCAAGGGAAATGCACCTTTACACGACGCAACGTCACTTTTTAAAATTAACAAAGTTGCCTATAAACTTTCACAAATCACTTCAAACTACTTTTGTAAACCAACTTTAGGTATTAATAAACGTTAATAATCGATAAAATTGATCACGGGGCAATCTGTATTCGATGGCAGCAAGTCTTGAAATCACCGTCCATTTTTTTCACTTTTATAATTTCCTGGATGCACCCCAAGACAGGAAGTGCCTATACGTCATCCCACCAAGGATAAACGTGCAAAGAAATGCCAGTATTGGCATTATTGGCAAACGGAATCTAATCTATTTTCTGTCGCCTTAGACAATACATTGACTGGCGGATGAACAGTTTTCCCTGGGATTTTTACTCCTAAACACGCTCTGTTATAGCCACAGACACGATTTTACCAGTTTTAGAGACTTCAGAGTGTTTTCTATACACACATACAGTGCATTGCGAAAGTATTCGGCCCCCTTGAACTTTGCGACCTTTTGCCACATTTTAGGCATCAAACATAAAGATATAAAACAAAATTATTCAGCCCCCTTAAGTTAATACTTTGTAGCGCCACTTTTGCTGCGATTACAGCTGTAAGTCGCTTGGGGTATGTCTCTATCAGTTTTGCACATCGAGAGACTGACATTTTTTCCCATTCCTCCTTGCAAAACAGCTCGAGCTCAGTGAGGTTGGATGGAGAGCATTTGTGAACAGCAGTTTTCAGTTCTTTCCACAGATTCTCGATTGGATTCAGGTCTGGACTTTGACTTGGCCATTCTAACACCTGGATATGTTTATTTTTGAACCATTCCATTGTAGATTTTGCTTTATGTTTTGGATCATTGTCTTGTTGGAAGACAAATCTCCGTCCCAGTCTCAGGTCTTTTGCAGACTCCATCAGGTTTTCTTCCAGAATGGTCCTGTATTTGGCTCCATCCATCTTCCCATCAATTTTAACCATCTTCCCTGCCCCTGCTGAAGAAAAGCAGGCCCAAACCATGATGCTGCCACCACCATGTTTGACAGTGGGGATGGTGTGTTCAGGGTGATGAGCTGTGTTGCTTTTACGCCAAACATAACGTCTTGCATTGTTGCCAAAAAGTTCAATTTTGGTTTAATCTGACCAGAGCACCTTCTTCCACATGTTTGGTGTGTCTCCCAGGTGGCTTGTGGCAAACTTTAAACAACACTTTTTATGGATATCTTTAAGAAATGGCTTTCTTCTTGCCACTCTTCCATAAAGGCCAGATTTGTGCAATATACGACTGATTGTTGTCCTATGGACAGAGTCTCCCACCTCAGCTGTAGATCTCTGCAGTTCATCCAGAGTGATCATGGGCCTCTTGGCTGCATCTCTGATCAGTCTTCTCCTTGTATGAGCTGAAAGTTTAGAGAGACGGCCAGGTCTTGGTAGATTTGCAGTGGTCTGATACTCCTTCCATTTCAATATTATCGCTTGCACAGTGCTCCTTGGGATGTTTAAAGCTTGGGAAATCTTGTTGTATCCAAATCCGGCTTTAAACTTCTTCACAACAGTATCTCGGACCTGCCTGGTGTGTTCCTTGTTCTTCATGATGCTCTCTGCGCTTTTAACGGACCTCTGAGACTATCACAGTGCAGGTGCATTTATACGGAGACTTGATTACACACAGGTGGATTGTATTTATCATCATTAGTCATTTAGGTCAACATTGGATCATTCAGAGATCCTCACTGAACTTCTGGAGAGAGTTTGCTGCACTGAAAGTAAAGGGGCTGAATAATTTTGCACGCCCAATTTTTCAGTTTTTGATTTGTTAAAAAAGTTTGAAATATCCAATAAATGTCGTTCCACTTCATGATTGTGTCCCACTTGTTGTTGATTCTTCACAAAAAAATACAGTTTTATATCTTTATGTTTGAAGCCTGAAATGTGGCAAAAGGTCGCAAAGTTCAAGGGGGCTGAATGCTTTCGCAATGCACTGTACTTATTATATGCATATACTATATTCCTGGCATGAGTAGCAGGACTTTGAAATGTTGCGCGATTTTTAACAAAAAGCTGCGAAAATTCGCAGCATCCTTAACAGGTTTTCATAAGTAAACTACGTTCACTCAGTGGCCACACACAAGTGAACAGACATTGGTTGAGAACTATGAAGCACGCCCTTCTCTCGCCCACTACAAAAGCCCATTGATGGAAGTCAAACTCAGTTACCGATGACGTGAGGACTGGTGACTATCGCCATGCTTGAAGGGTGAATTTTGACAAGACCAGACAGAATCCAGCACGAGCTGAGTATGGCAACTTGGTATGAACTTTGAACTCTTATTCACTAATGAAGTGATACATCCTAGGAGTTGAGTTATCAGCTGCAGCTGTAAATGTATGTGGCCTAGGAAAGGACTGACAATCCTTTGAGAATACTTCAACATATCCGCTCCACAACACTACGACCAGAAAGATTCTACAAAGGACAAGGGCGATCTCTGCTGGGCAAACCAGTCTTCCATCTCAAATTCCATCTCCAATTTTATGTGTCACATACACATGGTTAGCAGATGTTAATGCGAGTGTAGTGAAATGCTTCTGCTTCTAGTTCCGACCATGCAGTAATGTCTAACAAGTAAACTAACAATTTCACCCCAACTACCTTATAAACACAAGTGTAAAGAAATGAATAAGAATATGTACATAAAAATAGATATGGATGAGCGATTGCCGAACGGCATAGGCAAGATGCAGTAGATGGTATAGAGTACAGTATATACATATGAGATGAGTAGTGAAAGGGTATGTAAACATTATATAAAGTGGCATAGTTTAAAGTGCCTAGTGATACATTTATTACATCCTAATTTTGAATAATTATTATTCAAGTGGCTAGAGGTTGGCAGAAGCCACTCAATGTTAGTGATGGCTGTTGAACAGTCTGATGGCCTTGAGAATAAAGCTGTTTTTCAGTCTCTCTGTCCCAGCTTTGATGCACCTGTACTGACCACGCCTTCTAGATGATAGCGGGGTGAACAGGCAATGGCTCGGGTGGTTGTTGTCCTTGATGATCTTTTTGGCCTTCTTGTGACATTCGGTGGTGTAGGTGTCCTGGAGAGCAGGTAGTTTGCCCCGGTGATGCATTGTGCAGACCTCACTACCCTCTGGAGAGCCTTACAGTTGTGGGCGTAGCAGTTGCCGTACCAGGCGGTGATAGAGCCCGACAGGATGCTCTCGATTGTGCATCTATAAAAGTTTGTGAGTGTTTTTGGTGACAAACTGAATTTCTTCAGCCTCTTGAGGTTGAAGAGGCGCTGTTGCTCCTTCTTCGCCACACTGTCTGTATGGGTAGACCACTTCAGTTTGTCCGTAGTGTGTACGCCGAGGACCTTAAAACTTTCTACGTTCTCCACTACTGTCCCGTCGATGTGGATAGGGGTGTGCTCCCTCTGCTGTTTCCTGAAGTCCACAATCATCTCCTTTGTTTTGTTGACGTTGAGTGTGAGGTTATTTTCCTGACACCACACTCCGAGGGCCCTCACCTCCTCCCTGTAGGCCGTCTCGTTATTGTTGGTAATCAAGCCTACCACTGTAGTGTCGTCTGCAAACTTGATGACTGAGTTGGAGGCATGCATGGCAAGCTCAGCTCAGTGTAAATACTGTATATTTCTTGCATTTTACTTTTCCAAATAGGTGGTTATTAGAATGCATAGGATTCTGTATTTACGGTAATCCCCTTTGTCCCTCAGTCTTCCCGCTTTTTCATTCAAACCCAACCACCTTTCTTAGTGTAGCCAGCCGTCATATCGGTTTCCTCCGCTAGGGAAGTTTATTTAATGACATGATTAGTAATTGATGTATGATCCATCCTGTGTATTTGTAATTCTGTGATGATTTAGTTATTTAGTGAACAAATAATGAACCTATTTAATCCCATCAGTCACAAAAGTGACCGTAAAAATTATTTTCAGTTATAAGGCTCTAAAAATGTTACTGAATGATCTATCAATGTATTTCCAGCAAATATTGAAATAAAAGGGTCTTAATGAAAGATGTACAGTGTCACATGTTTAGTGTAAATTGTCACATGACCAGAGCTTACTTCCTGGTTGCACCATGAGAAGAGGATGCTCCCAAACAAATGGTTAGTAAAGAATGTTAACATAAATTTAGGACAAAGACTTTTGGTACACATCATCTCTAAGGTGTCTAGTATTGATATATGCATTTGTAATTACTCAACTTTGTTCAGTGTGGTCATAGAATGAGTAAACATGTTGACGGCAACAATAGTGACCGGCGGGATAACACAGTGCATCTAGGTATAAACATACATAGCTCTTGTTCTTCTACACTGTTCTTTCTTTTAGTTTTACTTTGAGTCAAGTTCTGGATATTTTGGATCTAGGTGACCGCCCAGACAAGGCATGCAACATTGCAGTTATCCCTCAAAATGAGAAAGATGCTGTCCTCCGGGATAGCGATGGGTCAGATATGGACTATGGACAGGCCATTTGCCAGCCAGGCTGTTGAATGCATATGCTGAACCTATGCAAACAAATCATGACAGGAACAACGTTATCAGTGACGATGACCTACCCTACCCCCCCGCCCCCCCATCCACAACCCACCCCCCTCCATTGTTGATAATGAAGAGCCAAGGGCCTCTACCCGCCAGAGGGTCCAGTCAGAAGAGCCAAGGGCCTCTACAAGCCGTAGGGGTCAGCTAGAAGTGCCAAGGGAAAAGCTGCAGGTGGTCAAAAATAAAGATTGGGTGTTCAAACGATCGAAGAGGCCTGCCACCGATGTGATTCCAAAACACATAGTATACAGCCCAAATATGCAAAGGTTTGGCACGAAACCACTGAGCCACGGAAGGAGATCTTTACTGGCTGCTACTGTTGAAGATCAGGCATGATATGACAAAGCTTCTCACTGGCCAATCAACACGATGCACCGGTTCCAGAGAAGTCGTCATTGTGACAAACGTACTACCTATGCATGTGAGAAATGAAAGTGCCACTGCACATTGAGAGCTTCAAGATATACCATGGACAGTAGAAAAGTAGATAAGAGCGAATGAAAAAGGGCTGAAAAAGACAATAAAATAAAAATGGAAAAGTCTTTAAAGGGTGAGGAGAAGCAGTGCAACAGATTCTAGGAAGAAAAGAAAAGTAGACGAAAAAGACATTCAAAATGACTGAAATGTTTTTGGAAAAGAGGGTCAATTGATTCAAGACATACTGTATGACAGTAGGTCTGACTGATCACAGTTTAAAATAGTGATGCACAAACTAATACTGCACTTGGGTCTGAAGTCTAACTCTATGATATATATATATACACTGCTCAAAGAAATAAAGGGAACACTAAAATAACACATCCTAGATCTGAATGAATTAAATACTTTTTTCATTACATAGTTGAATGTGCTGACAACAAAATCACACAAAAATTCTCAACCCATGGAGGTCTGGATTTGGAGTCACACTCAAAATTAAAGTGGAAAACCACACTACAGGCTGATCCAACTTTGATGTAATGTCCTTAAAACAAGTCAAAATGAGGCTCAGTAGTGTGTGTGGCCTCCACGTGCCTGTATGACCTACCTACAACGCCTGGGCATTCTCCTGATGAGGTGGCGGAGGGTCTCCTGAGGGATCTCTTCCCAGACCTGGACCTAAGCATCCGCCAACTCCTGGACAGTCTGTTGGTGATGGAGCGAGACATGCTGTCCCAGATGTGCTCAATTGGATTCAGGTCTGGGGAACGGACGGGCCAGTCCATAGCATCAATGCCTTCCTCTTGCAGGAACTGCTGACGCACTCCAGCCACATGAAGTCTAGCATTGTCTTGCATTAGGAGGAACCCATGGCCAACCGCACCAGCATATGGTCTCACAAGGGGTCTGAGGATCTCATCTCGGTACCTAATGGCAGTCAGGCTACCTCTGGCGAGCACATGGAGGGCTGTGCGGCCCCCCAAAGAAATCCCACCCCACACCATGACTGACCTACCGCCAAAACGGTCATGCTGGAGGATGCTGCAGGCAGCAGAACGTTCTCAACGGCATCTCCAGACTGTCACGTCTTTCACATGTGCTCAGTGTGAACCTGCTTTCATTTGTGAAGAGCACAGGGCGCCAGTGGCGAATTTGCCAATCTTGGTGTTCTCTGGCAGATGCTAAACGTCCTGCACGTGTTGGGCTGTAAGCACAACCCCCACCTGTGGACGTCGGGCCCTCATACCACCCTCATGGAGTCTGTTTCTGACCGTTTGAGCAGACACATGCACATTTGTGGCCTGCTGGAGGTCATTTTGCAGGGCTCTGGCAGTGCTCCTCCTGCTCCTCCTTGCACAAAGGCGGATGTAGTGGTACTGCTGCTGGGTTGTTGCCCTCCTACGGCCTCCTCCACGTCTTGTGTGGGTTGTAGACTCAGTCTCATGCTACCACTAGAGTGAAAGCTCTGCCAGCATTCAAAAGTGACCAAAACATCAGCCAGGAAGCATAGGAACTGAGAAGTGGTCTGTGGTCACCACCTGCAGAACCACTCCTTTATTGGGGGTGTCTTGCTAATTGCCTATAATTTCCACCTGTTGTCTATTCCATTTGCGCAACAGCATGTGAAATTTATTGTCAATCAGTGTTACTTCCTAAGTGGACAGTTTGATTTCACAGAAGTGTGATTAACTTGGAGTTACATTGTGTTGTTTAAGTGTTCCCTTTATTTTTTTGAGCAGTGTGTGTATATATATATATATATATATATATATATATATCTATATAATTGTATTTTGTTCAGTGTAGGCTTCTACTTGAATGCATATTCTACAGGCTACCTCTTTCCTAAATGTTACCTTTATGTTCAGTGGCAATGAATCACACGACTGCTATACAGTTGTTAGTGAATGTTGCACTAAAATGTCACAATGACAATGTTACAATGAATATTGCACTAAAGTACAAGTGCAAATGTTACAATAAATTTACAATATTAATGTTTCAATACATATTGCACTAAAGTAACAATGTTACAATGTATGTTACAATAAAGTAACAATGTTGAAATATGTTGATGGTTGTTGTTTTTTTTTGTCTTTGCTCTCAGTATTCACATCGTGTTGTATAAGGGTTTTTGATATGTAAAATTGTCACACAAGAACATTCTACTCCTGTCTCAGCCTCCAGTATTTATGCTGGAGTTTATGTGTCGGGGGGCTAGGGTCAGTTTGTTATATCTGGAGTACTTCTCCTGTCCTATTCGGTGTCCTGTGTGAATTTAAGTGTGCTCTCTCTAATTCTCTCTTTCTCTCTTTCTTTCTCTCTCTCGGAGGACCTGAGCCCTAGGACCATGCCTCAGGACTACCTGACATGATGACTCCTTGCTGTCCCCAGTCCAGCTGGCCGTGCTGCTGCTCCAGTTTCAACTGTTCTGCCTTATTATTATTGGACCATGCTGGTCATTTATGAACATTTTAACATCTTGGCCATGTTCTGTTATAATCTCCACCCGGCACAGCCAGAAGAGGACTGGCCACCCCACATACCTGGTTCCTCTCTAGGTTTCTTCCTAGGTTTTGGCCTTTCTAGGGAGTTTTTCCTAGCCACCGTGCTTCTACACCTGCATTGCTTGCTGTTTGGGGTTTTAGGCTGGGTTTCTGTACAGCACTTAAAGATATCAGCTGATGTACGAAGGGCTATATAAATACATTTGATTTGATTTGATTCTAGAGGAAATGCTGGGACTGCTAGTGACAGAGTTTTAAATGTGTTAATACCTGGGATGGGATTTATAAGAGCTTTGATACCTGCATAGGAGAAATATGTTAATTTAGTATATGTAACATTATCCCACCGGTCACAATTGTGACCGACCATAAAACACACTTTTTCACCTACTATTCCACTAAAATAATGATTGATTACTTCAAAGGGTTACTAATGACACTTGATTTGGATATTTTCATGTCTGGGAAAAATTCTGGATTAAATGGGTTATTGAGCTTATTTTTGTATTGCTGATTCAACTTGTCAACCAGAGTTCGTGAAGATAACCAAGTACCTATGACAATCAGAATGAGACTGAGAGAAGGTGACGATTAACAATTGACTGCTATTGATATAAAGTGGACAACGACCCCAAGTATACTTCCATAGTTTTGTCAAAATTGATTAAGGACAACAAAGTCAAGGTATTGGAGTGGCCATCACAAAGCCCTGACCTCAATCCTATAGAAAATCTGTGGGCAGAACTGAAAAAGTGTATGCGATCAAGGAGGCCTACAAACCTAACTCAAGTACACCAGCTCTGTCAAGAGGAATGGATCAAAATCCACCCAAGTTTTTGTGGGAAGCTTGTGGAAGGCTACCCAGAAACGTTTCAACCAAGTTAAAAAACATGTTAGGTTAAGTGGCAGCATATGTCACTTTTTGATGAATTGCTTGCCCAAACTGAACCGCCTCCTACTCTGTCCCAGATGCTAATATATGCATATTAGTATTATTGGATAGAAAACACTCTGGAGTTTCTAAAACTGTTTGAATGATGTCTGTGAGTATAACAGAACTCACATGGCAAGCAAGAACCTGAGAAGAAATCCAAACAAGAAGTGAGAAGTACAATTTCAAAACAGAGCCAATTTATATCCCTGATAGATATGGATGTGCTTGCACTTCCCAGGGCTTCCACTAGATGTCACCGTCTTTACATCAGTTTTAAGATTATACTATAAAGGAGGGCTCATGAGACCCATTTTAGTGAGAGGTCTGTCAGGGTGCCTCAGTCTCATGAAGCGTGCTCCCGAGACAATGTCCTCTCGTTCCAGGGCTTTTATTCAGACAATGAAATTCTCCGGTTGGAACCTTATTGCTTATATTTGTTAAAAACCTCAAGATTGATTGCAGACATGTTTTGACTTGTTTCTACATCCTGTAACGGAACTTTCTGAGTTTTTGTCATAGAGGAAATGGTCGCGCCTCCATAAAGATGGATTACTGGACTGAACACGCTAACAACAGGTAGTTAAATGATGGGCTTTATGGAACACATCAGTCATTTATTGTCGAACTGGGATTCCTGTGAGTGCCTTCTGATGAAGATTATCAAAGGTAAGTGAATATTTATAGTGTTTTTTCAAACTAATGTTGACTCCAAGATGGCGGAATTGTCTAGTTGTTTATAAGCAGGTACTGAGCACCGTTCTCAGATTATGCTTCTTCCGTATTTAAAAAAAAAATCTGGCGCAGCGGTTGCATAGAGGATCAATCTCTTTAATTCTGGGAATAACACTTGCATCTTTTATCAATGTTTATTAAGAGTACTTCTGGAAAAATCACCGGATGTTTTGGAATCAAAATATTACTGCACGTAACGCGCCAATGTAAACTGGGATTTTTGGATAAAAATATGCACATTATCGAACAAAACATACATGGATTGTGTAACATGATGTCATATGAGTGTCATCTGATGAAGATCATCAAAGGTTAGTGATTAATTTTATCTATATATCTGCTTTTTGTGACTCCTCTCTTTCGCTGGAAAATGGCTGTGTGTGTTTTTGTGACTTGACTATGACCTAACATAATCAAATGTGGTGCTTTCGCTGTAAATCTTTTTTTAAATCAGACACCATGGGTAGATTAGGTTAAGTGGCAGCATATGTCACTTTTTGATGAATTGCTTGCCCAAACTGAACCGCCTCCTACTCTGTCCCAGATGCTAATATATGCATATTAGTATTATTGGATAGAAAACACTCTGGAGTTTCTAAAACTGTTTGAATGATGTCTGTGAGTATAACAGAACTCACATGGCAAGCAAGAACCTGAGAAGAAATCCAAACAAGAAGTGAGAAGTACAATTTCAAAACAGAGCCAATTTATATCCCTGATAGATATGGATGTGCTTGCACTTCCCAGGGCTTCCACTAGATGTCACCGTCTTTACATCAGTTTTAAGATTATACTATAAAGGAGGGCTCATGAGACCCATTTTAGTGAGAGGTCTGTCAGGGTGCCTCAGTCTCATGAAGCGTGCTCCCGAGACAATGTCCTCTCGTTCCAGGGCTTTTATTCAGACAATGAAATTCTCCGGTTGGAACCTTATTGCTGATATTTGTTAAAAACCTCAAGATTGATTGCAGACATGTTTTGACTTGTTTCTACATCCTGTAACGGAACTTTCTGAGTTTTTGTCATAGAGGAAATGGTCGCGCCTCCATAAAGATGGATTACTGGACTGAACACGCTAACAACAGGTAGTTAAATGATGGGCTTTATGGAACACATCAGTCATTTATTGTCGAACTGGGATTCCTGTGAGTGCCTTCTGATGAAGATTATCAAAGGTAAGTGAATATTTATAGTGTTTTTTCAAACTAATGTTGACTCCAAGATGGCGGAATTGTCTAGTTGTTTATAAGCAGGTACTGAGCACCGTTCTCAGATTATGCTTCTTCCGTATTTAAAAAAAAAATCTGGCGCAGCGGTTGCATAGAGGATCAATCTCTTTAATTCTGGGAATAACACTTGCATCTTTTATCAATGTTTATTAAGAGTACTTCTGGAAAAATCACCGGATGTTTTGGAATCAAAATATTACTGCACGTAACGCGCCAATGTAAACTGGGATTTTTGGATAAAAATATGCACATTATCGAACAAAACATACATGGATTGTGTAACATGATGTCATATGAGTGTCATCTGATGAAGATCATCAAAGGTTAGTGATTAATTTTATCTATATATCTGCTTTTTGTGACTCCTCTCTTTCGCTGGAAAATGGCTGTGTGTGTTTTTGTGACTTGACTATGACCTAACATAATCAAATGTGGTGCTTTCGCTGTAAATCTTTTTTTAAATCAGACACCATGGGTAGATTAGGTTAAGTGGCAGCATATGTCACTTTTTGATGAATTGCTTGCCCAAACTGAACCGCCTCCTACTCTGTCCCAGATGCTAATATATGCATATTAGTATTATTGGATAGAAAACACTCTGGAGTTTCTAAAACTGTTTGAATGATGTCTGTGAGTATAACAGAACTCACATGGCAAGCAAGAACCTGAGAAGAAATCCAAACAAGAAGTGAGAAGTACAATTTCAAAACAGAGCCAATTTATATCCCTGATAGATATGGATGTGCTTGCACTTCCCAGGGCTTCCACTAGATGTCACCGTCTTTACATCAGTTTTAAGATTATACTATAAAGGAGGGCTCATGAGACCCATTTTAGTGAGAGGTCTGTCAGGGTGCCTCAGTCTCATGAAGCGTGCTCCCGAGACAATGTCCTCTCGTTCCAGGGCTTTTATTCAGACAATGAAATTCTCCGGTTGGAACCTTATTGCTGATATTTGTTAAAAACCTCAAGATTGATTGCAGACATGTTTTGACTTGTTTCTACATCCTGTAACGGAACTTTCTGAGTTTTTGTCATAGAGGAAATGGTCGCGCCTCCATGAAGATGGATTACTGGACTGAACACGCTAACAACAGGTAGTTAAATGATGGGCTTTATGGAACACATCAGTCATTTATTGTCGAACTGGGATTCCTGTGAGTGCCTTCTGATGAAGATTATCAAAGGTAAGTGAATATTTATAGTGTTTTTTCAAACTAATGTTGACTCCAAGATGGCGGAATTGTCTAGTTGTTTATAAGCAGGTACTGAGCACCGTTCTCAGATTATGCTTCTTCCGTATTTAAAAAAAAAATCTGGCGCAGCGGTTGCATAGAGGATCAATCTCTTTAATTCTGGGAATAACACTTGCATCTTTTATCAATGTTTATTAACCTGTCTAGGACGGGCGTTCCGCTAGCGGAAACCCACCTCAACATTCCGCTGAAAAGGCAGCGAGCGAAATTCAAAAATATTTGTTATAAATATGTAACTTTCACACATTAACAAGTCCAATACAGCAAATGAAAGATAAACATCTTGTTAATCTACCCATGGTGTCTGATTTAAAAAAAGATTTACAGCGAAAGCACCACATTTGATTATGTTAGGTCATAGTCAAGTCACAAAAACACACACAGCCATTTTCCAGCGAAAGAGAGGAGTCACAAAAAGCAGATATATAGATAAAATTAATCACTAACCTTTGATGATCTTGATCAGATGACACTCATATGACATCATGTTACACAATCCATGTATGTTTTGTTCGATAATGTGCATATTTTTATCCAAAAATCCCAGTTTACATTGGCGCGTTACGTGCAGTAATATTTTGATTCCAAAACATCCGGTGATTTTTCCAGAAGTACTCTTAGTGTTTTTTGGACCGTTTTTCGAAAATTCTTTCGAATTTTGTGTAAATTATACACGTATAAGAACTGTATCAACATACTTTAGTCGTATTTTATTTTCATTGTTTTTTTTTTGTTTTTTTTTACTTGTGCATAAGGCATTTGCAATATGATTTCATAGGCAGTCAAAAGTCACTCTTTTTGGGGCCAAATGCCATTAGAAATTTGACATGCTCAAAAATCCTGCAGAAATGCAAAATTGACTGGCCTGATGAACACAGGAGTGCCGGGCAGTGATAGTTGTTCCTTTCCATCGCTCGTTGTGTTGACTTCATCATGTCCATTTGGTGATGTTTTTTCACTGTTGAATCATATTGCAAGTGCACGTGCATTTGCAATGTTTCAATGGGCATTTACCATCACGAATTTGTCATGCTCAAAAATCCTGCAGGAATGCGAAATTGACTGGCCCGATGAACTCGGGATAGCTGGGCAGTGATTCTGGTTCCTTTCCATCGCTCGTTAGGGTTGATTTCAGAATGTCACTTTGGTGATGGTACCTCACTGTTTAAACATATTGCAAATGGACAAGAGTCACCAGCAAGTCACTGTCCATCATTCAATTAGATATCATTCTGACACCAAACTGATACAAACTGACACCAAACCCACTTTTTCCAACTCGTTTAGTAGCCAACTATCACATACTTCAGAGCTGGCCCAAAATTCACGACGCCTTCTGTTCAAACCATAATAAAAACGTAAAACACATAGTTACAGTCTAGCTGTGGGTCCAGTTCTGATGTTATGTGTAGGCCTAGCTGAGGCGACCCGGAATCCCAAGTTTCGGCTCGATAGGTCATTTGGTGCCCGAGCAAGACCCTAATTGGTGCAGAAAATCCACTTTTTTCCATGCCTTGCTACGGGGTCCTTGAATGAGCTATCGGACAGACACGTTGGGGTCCGTCTACATGGGCCGAGGCGGTTTCAATGCACCTAGTCTTGCATCTCTGAGTCATTTTCGTAATGGTCAAAATGAATTGAAGTCATTGCAAATGTACGAGGCTGTTTCTCGGTCCAAGAACCTTCTAGAGCCACGTAACTCACCACGCACTATCGACCTGAGGTCGACCTCTAGAACAGGTTTCTAAAGTTTCAGAACTCTAGGTCTGACGGTTCTTTTTTAGCTAACTATTGCAGGCACTGTCTGTCTCTATGCACCCCAATACGTCGCTCCTTCCAAGTTGTGTGTGTGATTTAGTTTTTAATTTGAAATTTTATGGGAAAAATGACTGATTTACAGTTCATGGGGGTTGCCTAATCACACATATGAAGTTTTGGAAAGATCTGACTTTTTTAACCCTTCGAAACAGCCCCTGTGACACCAATTATGGCACTTCTGGTTGGCACAGGAAGCTATAAGTAAACACATATCCTGATTGGGGTATGCCTTTACGTTAAGAACTGAGTTATTTACGGAGCGTTTAGTGAGTGTGTGTTATTTCAGAAAATCACAGAAATCTCTCAGAGCTCCGCAGCACACTTTAAAAAGATTTGAATGAACACCCTGCAACTGGATCTGTAACTGTTTAAAAAAAAATAATATTTTTGACAATCACCAATTTGACATTGTACAATTTCTCTTAAATTACGATAGAGAAATGGCTGGTTCTTATTTTATTGATACCGGAGGCTCCTTAACTTTGACGTGAAGCGGAAAAATTATTGCTCTATTTTGGACCTTTAATCCCAGAAAAATGGCCATAACTCAAAAACCGTTGAGGCCTAGACGCCATCTTGTTCAGGGCCAACTGCCCATTATGCCAAACCTACGCTCACCAAGTTTCGGCTTCGAAATATTTTCCGTTTTGGAGATAAGGCCACGTCGTGATTCGTGATGTTTTGTACATTTGCAATATGATTGCTTATGCCCTCTTGTGTTATTTACCGGGACAGCGGAAAAATGACCAAAATTTGATTATTTTATAAAACGGAAACCGAATGTCCGCGAGAGTTCGTTTGATGACTTCCCGGTAGATCCAGCCCTACCGCACGGCCCGACGCCGTCCGCGAATTTTAGAAACGTTTTCGGATGTCTAGTAAGGGACCGTACATTTGCAGTATGGACTTTCTCACTAACCATATGGCGAATGTCAAAATGCTCCCTTAAGGTATGTTATTGCCAGGCACAACGGTTTGAGTGAGTCAAGAACTGCAATGCTGCTGGGTTTTTCACGCTTAACAGTTTCCTGTGTGTATCAAGAATGGTCACCCACCCAAAGAACCCAGCCAACTTGATACACAGTTATTCTGCTGACGTTGCTTCCAGATGCAGTTTGGAACTCGGTAGTGAGTGTTGCAACTGATGACAGATGATTTTTACACGCTACGCGGTTCAGCACTCGGTGGTACCGTTGTGAGCTTGTGTGGCCTACCACTCTGTGGCTGAGCCGTAGTTGCTCCTAAATGTTTCCACTTCACAATAACAGCACTTACAGTTGACTGGGACAGCTCTAGCAGGGAAAAAGTTTTATGTACTGACTTGTTGGAAAGGTGGCATCCTATGTCGGTGGCATGTTGAAAGTCACTGAGCTCTTCAGTAAGGCCATTCTACTGCCAATGTGTGTCTATGGAGATTGCATGACTGTGTGCTCTTTTATACATGTGTCAGCAACGGATGTGGCTGAAATAGCCTAATTCACTCATTTGCAAAAAAAATCTGAGATGCATAGAGGGGGATCACTTTGGCAATTTTCAAATCTTTAGGAACAATACCAGTTTGCATTGATTTGGTAAAGATATACATTCAGTGATCTAGGAAGACACTGATTTCATATTTAAGTCAACATTAACTTCCATTGCCTCCATTACATCAGAAGGATAAAACTGAAGCAGAGAAGGGAAATTTCCCTTAATGTAATCAAAGGGATTTCCATCAGTTCTCTATTTGGCAGAGAGGAACCCACATTCACAAAAAAGACACATGAAATTCACATGAAATGACATCAGGATCGCGATAGGTCTAATTTCCAACAATACATTGAGATGGGATAGCTATAGCTCCCTTTTTCTTATTCAACAGTTGATTGATGATTTTCCAAGTTGGCTTCATATTATTTAAGGATTTTTGAAATGTGTTAGTAAAATATATTTTGGGGAATATCAGAAGTAGGTGAGTAAATTTGTTCTTATATTTTTGCAATTTTCAGAATTCAGAGGAGAGGGATTTGTGAGAACTTTGATACTTGTTTTTTTAAAACTGAGGATGTTTGAGACCGGTTGTAAACCAAGGTTTCCAGAACCCATCTGCTGGTCTCTTATGTGATTTAACTAAGGGAAAGCAGTGGTGAAATACAGAATTGAAAGACAAATAGTACGGTAAACAGACTCCACATCTGCCTGATTATCAACTTGTTCTTATGAAATATCATCAACATCTTAAAGGACTCACAATTACTTTTGTTAAATATTCTACCTTTAACGCTACTAATCATTCACAACTGTTTATTTCCAGCTGCCAAATAAGTGGAAAATGGTCAGAAATGTGAGTGTAAAGTAGACCTGTATTAGCCACATTATTCAAATATTATCAATAAGGGTGCCAGATGACCTGGTCACTGTTGTGGGCACATAGAAAAGTGGATAAAGATAGCTGGAGTATAAAGTATTCAAATGTGTCTTAGTCGCTGCTCGTTCCATGGGTAAGCGAATGTTCCTACCACTGTCTCTCCCAAGCATCTTTAACCAGTGTTTTGGCTTACAGCCCCGTATACTGCTTGTATCCACAGCACTAACTTGCGAGTTGGTGATCTCCTGCTCATTTAGTAAAGTGCAGCCAGGATCTATACAGTGAGCAAGTTTTCTGCTTTCTCTCTGTTTATTAACATAGAGGTGAGTGGGTGTTGCTTGTGTGTGTTTGCCATTTTTCTGGACAATCTTGTTTTCGGGGGGGCGGGTGTGGGTTGTGTTTGCAAACTCATTTTAGCTCACAACAAGCTTGTAGCAGGGCGAATACTACACAGAAAACACCATAAAGCTCAATGCGGAAGAGGAATACGTATCAAGCACTACATTCTATGAACTACTCGATCAAGAAAAAGGGTTCTATAAAGATCTAATAGATCTGCAGGAAAAAGTCCTTCCTGCAGCACTTTATGGATTCTACCAACAAAAGGGTTGATGATTTTTTTAAGAATGTAATGAAATTTAAACACAGTTTGGACTTTACACAGTCGGCGGTGGAGAAGCTAAAGGGCGCGAATGTCACTAGCCAGACCACATTCAAAACCATGTCTGAAGATTTAGCAGTTTCACAAACAACACTTGTCAAACACTCTTCCAAAGGAGACTACATCAAAAACCAACCGAGGCAAAATAACATTTTAATTGATGGAATTAAGGACGTTAAAATGGAAACTTGACATGACATTGTTTTATTTCAGGTAATGGTGACAATTTAGAAAGAATTCTGAATGTACATCTATTCAGAAGCTCAATATAGATGGCAAAGAAAATGAAAACCCCAAAGATATTTCAAAATATGTTTCAGAATTCTATGGTAACCTTTATACCAGTAATGCCTGTCCTACTAGTGACATATCTGCCTTTCTAGACTCTGTCAAAGACTTCCAAAAGTCTTGTGATGAAATTATTTCTATTAATGAAATATAAAAAAATGGATCGGCAAGTTAAAAGAGAACAAATCTCTAGGGAATGATGGCATTATCAGTGAATTTTATAAATATATTCAGGAGGATATTATTGAATTTATATTTAATGTTTTTAGGGAGGCAATTGATTTAGGGGTCTTGCCTGTTTCCATGACACAGGGCCTAATTTCTGTAAAAACCAAACCAAACAAAGATGCTATGATGTTAGAAAATTGGAGACCAATCACATTAATGAACAATGTTGGAAAGATACTTGCATCCATCTTTGCAGAAAGACTAAAAAAGGTCTTGACCAAATCATTGACGATACCCAGTCTGGTTTTATGAAGGGCAGACATATATGTAATAATATTTGACTAATATTGGACTTGATAGACAACAATGAGCACATTATGGAAAATAGCTTAATTTTATTTGTAGACATTTACAAGGCATTTGATACAGTTTAATATTATTTTCTTTTTGAGACTTAAATTTTCTGGTTTTGGTCAATATTTTCAAAGTGAAATGAAGACACTTTAAAATAATAGTAACAGCTAGATTAAATTATCCCGTGGAATTAAACAAGGATGCCCAATTTCTCCTTTCCTATTTTTATTGGTCACACAAGTTATGGCACTTCGTATAAATATGGATAGTTTTAGGGGTATTCAGATACAAGACAAAGAGATAAAATGTTCACAATTGGCTGATGACACCACCATTTTTTTGAAAGATCATAATGAAGTCAAGAAAACTATTGAGTGTATTAAAACCTCTCTGGGGTAGGTGGGATGCTTGGGTCCCACATGGCCAATAGCCAGGGAAAACGCAGAGCGCCAAATTCAAATACATTTCTATAAAAAATCTAACTTTCATTAAATTACACATGCAAGATAGCAAATTAAAGCTACACTTGTTGTGAATCCAGCCAACATGTCAGATGTCAAAAAGACATGCTATTATGATGCTATTATCTGATGATAGCACAACAGTAAACAATGAGAGTACCATATTTCAACTCTGCAGGCGCGACACAAAACGTAGAAATAAAATATAAATCATGCCTTACCTTTGAAGAGCTTCTTTTGTTGGCACTCCTATATGTCCCATAAACATCACAAATGGTCCTTTTGTTCAATTAATTCCGTCGATATATATCCAAAATGTCAATTTATTTGGCACATTTGATCCAGAAAAACACTGCTTCCAATTTACGCAACGTCACTACAAAATATCTCAAAATGTACCTGTAAACTTTGCCTTTGTAATACAACTTTAGGTATTTCTAAACGTACATGATCGATCAAATTGAAGACAGGATGATCTGTGTTCAATACAGGAGCAAAACAATCTGATGCTACTTTTCTGGTGAAGCGCCTCTATCAAAAGGTACACATGTAGTGATGTTCGTTCTGAGCTTTGGTACTTCTTCTTTACACAAAGGGAAAACCTCAACCAATTTCTACAAACTGGTGACATCCAGTGGAAGCGGTAGGAACTGCAGGAAAGTCGATTAGAATTCTGGATTCCCCATGAAAACATATTGAAAAGACAGTGACTCAACAAACAAAAATAATCTGAATGGTTTGTCCTCGGGGTTTCGCCTGCTAAATAAGTTCTGTTATACTCACAGACATGAGTCAAACAGTTTTAGAGACCTCTAGAGTGTTTTCTATCCAATACTTATAATAATATGCATATATTAGGATCTGGGACAGAGTAGGAGGCAGTTCAGTTTGGGCACGCTATTTATCCAAAAGTGAAAATGCTGCCCCCTACCCCAAATAGGTTAATTCCTTCACACATGTATCAGGTTTATCTCTTAATATTAGGAAATGTGAAATATTTGCATTGAAAAGATGTGACTTAAACTCAGTATGTAATATCCCTGTAAAAGACGTGATCACATATATTGTGGTATTACAGTTAGCAAAGATCAGAAAGAAAGGGCCAACTTAAATGTATCTCCTGTTGTAGAGAAAATTGGAAAGAAATTTAACTCCTGGTTATTAATTAAGAGATCTTTCTTTATCTGGACGTGTACTTTTGTCAAAATCTGAAGGTCTGTCCAGATTAGTTTATACCTCTCTTGCCTTGGATGTTCCTATGTCAGTAACTAAACTAGTTGATACTAAATTATTTAACTTCATATGGAGGAATAAACCTCATTATTTAAGAAAAACGGTAATATGTCGCACCCAAGGTGAGGGAGGGTAGAATGCTCTGAATTGTAAAACCTCTCATGTAATTGTTAAGATTAAATGGATACAAAACTATAAGATATAAGGATTGCATCTGGAATATCATCCCTAATTTAATATTCCAACAAATTGGTGGTCTAGAATTCTTACTCAAATGCATGATATGGGTAAAATCTCTATTAAGCTTGCAAACTTTCATAAACAAGTACTTCTAACTTGGAACCTCATGTACAAACACAATTTTACCCTCATAGGTATACAATCTGGAATAATAAAGACATAAAATACAAAAACAAGTCTTTGTTTTTCCAAAACTGGTTTGACAACAACATTATTTGGGTTAAACAATTATTGAATAATGATGGACAAGTATATGATTATCCAGAATTTATTAGAACACACAATGTTACATTCACTCCTGAGGAGTTTCAAATTGTTATTAGAGCTGTCCGTAAAGGTGCTATTCTTCTTTTAGGAGAATATAACTGTACTCCAAGTGCAACTGTTGAGGACTTTGTAGCCTCAATACAACTAGAAGGAATTTAAATTTTAAACTATAAATGTAATAACATGTATATAAGGAAACTATTATCAATATGTTACTATTCCCTCTGCTAAAATGTACTAGAATGCAGCCCTAGGACAAGTGAACTGGAACAAAATTTTGTTGTTATCTGGTAAGTATTGTATCATCATTATTGTAAGTATCATACAAACATTCATAGAATGTACCCTTTATTATACACAGATTTAAAATAGCTATTGATAACAAATGTGTATTTTGTGATTGTGACCCAGAGACTCTTGACCATTTATTTTGGTACTGCTCTTATGTAAGAAGATTTTGGTGTGAGTTAGCACATTTTATTTTAAAAGAAACAACTATTAATGTTAATTTGAAAGACTCTGATATGATGTTTTCTTTTGAACCAATTGATATGGACCCTGATGAAGTGGGCAGAGAACAAACCCCTTTTCACATTATTTAAGATATAATTTAAATATTATTTTGAAATGATCAGTAAATGTAAAAACAAAAAAACAATACGCACCATAAAAGTTAACAAATTTAAAATGAATCTTGATATAGAGTACTCTTGTTTGTATATCTGTTTTTTTTCTTATTTGTTGTGTTCATAATATTTTTTTTTAAATAAAAAAACAAAAATACATTTTTAAATTGCAATGGTGACAAATTATGTATTCCAATTCTTGCATAGAATGTAATGGACACATGATGTGTGTAAAATACTTTTTTGAAGGTTGTACTGATTTTGACGAGCCAGTGCTAAGCTATTTGCCAGCTATGTGTGGCGCCATGTTTGTTGACATCAATCAATGCATTCTGTTCGTTAGGTAAGTGTCTGTCAGACCAAAGATGTCATAACAAAACGAGGTGAAGGGATGGTTCAATCGACTGACTTATGGTGCTTCAAGACAACTGGGAACGCTGAAAAATTTGAGTCAAATCATGACATCAGCGATCTTCAAGTCTGAAAGTCGGAGCTCTAGAATGAGGCCCGAGTTGGAATTCCAAATTGGATAACCATTCAAAACAATTTTTCCGGATTGGAGCAATTTTTTGGGTTCCCAGTTGTTTTTAACGCGGCATCAGATTGTAACTATGGTATGGTACTTCAGGGTTGCCAGCTCAGACCCCCTTTCCTGGGGTTTTATTTTTATTTAGCTTATAAACTTCTCCTGTGTTTGCCCCTCCCATTTGACACATCCCCCATCATAGTAATATTTTCTGCATCATATCCCCCCAATGATACCTTCTCCCATCGCTCCCCTCCATGGATTTGAAAATCCCCCACAAATTAAATGAACCCCCTTACAATCCTCCCAAATCTGGCAACTCTGTTCAGTTTTTGCGCCATGGTTAGATTAGGCATCAGGCTTCTATTTGATGTGATGACTCTGAGGTGATAACATTTCATTTGCTTTGTGATTTGTCAAAAACTGTCAAGTCATGTGCTCCGGGATCTTGTAAGCACTAACAAGTACATTGAAGATTTGTAATATGCTGAAAAGTGGCTAAAACTATATTTTTCATGCAATGGGCACAGCATTCTTTGAGTTTGTTAACTTGCGTCTTATAGTGAATGGAATTCTGGGATTAGGAAGTTTTCGCTTGTCAAACATAAACAAATATGG
This sequence comes from Oncorhynchus mykiss, assembly GCF_057628025.1. Taxonomy (NCBI): domain Eukaryota; kingdom Metazoa; phylum Chordata; class Actinopteri; order Salmoniformes; family Salmonidae; genus Oncorhynchus; species Oncorhynchus mykiss. Next base: position 20,238,740 of record NC_143044.1, on the reverse strand, counting down.
CTGCCATCAAAGAATTGAGCTACTGTTAGATTAGCTGACACACATCTCTTTTCTAAACAATATTACATTCCTCCCTTGTGCTCACCGAGTCCAGCGGTTAGGGTCGCTAACTTACAGTGCATTCGGGAAGTATTCAGACCCCTTGACTTTATCCACATTTTGTTATGTTACAGTACTATTCTAAAGTGTATTTTTTGTTTTATTGAATATACAATATACTTGCAGTGAAGCTGCTAAACTACATCACATTAGTAATCTAACAGACTCCCAACCAGGGTCAACGCCCTGCTCAAGGGCACGTAAACATATATCACAAGGTCAAAAAACGAGGACGCGAATCATCAGCCACCAACAGCCAGCCCTCCAAGATCCCCTCCACAGTTCCATAGGAGCTGCCCCTCAACCATCAGAGACCTTCCCCCACAGTCCCCCCTGCCTCAGATTTTTTTTATTTATAATTGTAAAACATTATTCCCCCCACCCCCCAATGCACCAACAATCAACAAAATGAACAAAAGAGAATGAAAGGAAAACAGAAAACAACCGTGCAAAAAAAAAAACAAAGGCATCAAGGACAACAAAAATCATAACAGCAGGGCCAAATGAATATGTTCGAGTGCATGTATAGCCCAACTCAGAGTTGCAAAATGATGTCATACACTGCACTTCTAATAAACAATGGGAAAGTCATTCTGCTTTGAAAGTTGATAAACTCACTTTAGAGAAAAGGGTCCTTGAAAGTTTAGGTACCTACTGGAGAGCTCTCCTTTGTCTACACCCATTCGACATTGTTCACACCCTCTAAAGCCAGCCCACCAATCTCTTTAAGGATTCACATGGGATGTCATGTGCTAAACATTGAGTAGTGTAGGAAAGATGAAGACAAAGTGATAGTAGCCTACAATAAGGAACAATTCCAGGTAAATAGTAAGTGTCCAGATAAAGAATATGTTATAAATATTAGATGACACTTACCGAGACTCACTTGTCTAAATTGATGGGTCATGTGAAAGAAATGCTATAACCCCCAGCCACATCAAGTGGTGGAAAAAAGTAGTACATTGTCATACCTGAGTAAAAGTATCAACCATTTCAAATTCCTTATACAGTTTAAGTAGGAAGTTTACTGTTACGCACGCCTCTATGAAGAGGGAACGCAACCCCCTGCTACAACTAAACTCTGTGAAGCGAAAGAGGTGTGGACTGTAGGTGCGAGTAAGAATGACAACAGGCAGAATGTGGTACCGTTTTACAAGGACTTTATTCCTGTATACGGTAATATGGGGAAAAGGGGCTGGACGGAACCAAAGCAAAGAAAGTAAATCTCAAAGCCCCCCCTCTCCTTATCTTACCTGCCTAACCACTTTTACCTAATTTAGTACCACCTGGTGCCCTAACCAAAATACAGGGGGTGGTCCGCCCAGGTCTTACCTAGTGTGCCTAGACAGTGAATATACTACGGGTATATGTATGCCCGCGGGCCTCTTGCCTAAGCACTCCCAAGGTGCCTTCCCCTTTCCCCCTGGGAACAAATGAAACAGAATATTAAACAATTTCACAAACAAACTAAGAAACAAAGTACATCAAATAAGCTCTATCTGGGCAACAAACTCACAAAACATACCAACTTTCAGCAATGAACTCCCAGCAAAATCAACCTCTAGCAAAAATCTCTCTGAGCAATCCCTACCTCCAAATCACTCTCTCCTGAACAGACCACTGGCTTTTATATAGCTTCAGAATTAATGTGTAACTGGAGACAGCTGTGTCTTGACGAGGGGGCGGGGTCAGCTCTCCAATTAGCCCTGGAGTCGACCAATCAGCTGCTTGAGGGATTTCAGGAAGCCATTTCCTGAAATAAAACACATGCAAATACACAAACTACAACACATAAACTGGGGAACGTAACATTTACATACACCTCAGCCAAATAAATTTAAACCCAGTTTTTCACAATTCCTGACATTTAATCCTAGTAAAAATTCCCTGTCTTAGGTCAGTTAGGATCACCACTTTATTTTAAGAATGTGAAATGTCAGAATAATAGTAGAGAGAATTATTTATTTAAGCTTTTGTTTCTTTCATCACATTCTCAGTGGGTCAGAAGTTTACATACACTCAATTAGTATTTGGTAGGATTGTCTTTAAATTGTTTAACTTGGGTGAAACATTTCTGGGTAGCTTTCCACAAGCTTCTCACAATAAGTTGGGTGAATTTTGGCCTATTCCTCCTGACAGAGATGGTGTAACTGAGTCAGGTTTGTGGGCCTCCTTGCTCGCACACGCTTTTTCAGTTCTGCCCACAAATTTTCTATGGGATTTTATTTCTTTCATCACATTCCCAGTGGGTCAGGGCTTTGTGGTGGCCACTCCAATACCTTGACTTTGTTGTCCTTAAACCATTTTGCCACAATTTTGAAAGTATGCTTGTGGTCATTGTCCATTTGGAAGACCCATTTGCGACCAAGCTTTAACTTCCTGACCGATGTTTTGAGATGTTGCTTGAATATATCCACCTCATTTTCCTACCTCATGATGCCAGCTCTTTTGTGAAGTGCACCAGTCCCTCCTGCAGCAAAGCACCCCCACAACATGATGCTGCCACCCCCGTGCTTCACGGTTGGGATGGTGTTCTTCGGCTTGCAAGACTCCCACTTTTTCTTCCAAACATAACGATGGTTATTATGGCCAAACCATTACATTTTTTGTTTCATCAGTGTTACGTTCCCCAGTTTCTGTGTTGTGGTTTGTGTATTTGCATGCATGTATTTCAGGAAATGGCTTCCTGAAATTCTCCCCAAGCATCTGATTGATCGACTCCATGGCTAATTGGAGAGCTGACCCCGCCCCCTCGTCAGGACGCAGCTGTCTTCAATTAGTTTCCTTCTGAAGCTATATAAGCCAGTGTACTGTTGCTCAGAGGAGAGATTGATTTTTATATTCAGAGATGATTGCTGGCTGAGGGTTATATCATGTTGGTTGTTGTTCTGTTGTTGTTGCAGAGAGAGAGCTGGTTTGATGTCCTGTCTTGGTTGTGGCTCAGAGACAGGTTTTGTTGTCACCGCTGAGTTGATGTATGTGTGTGCTAATAGAACTGTGTTTTTGATTCTTGAAATTGTTTAATTACATTTGGATAATTCTGTTTAATTTGTTCCCAGGGGGGAAGGGGAAGGCACCTAGGGAGTGCTTAGGCAAGAGACCCGCGGGCATACATGTACCCGTAGTATTTACTCTGTCTATGCACACTAGGTAAGACCTGGGCGGACCACCCCCTGTATTTTGGTTAGCGCACCAGGTGGTGTTAAGTTAGATGAGTAGTGGGTAGGCAGGTAAGATAGGAGAGGGGGCTTTGGTTCCGCCCAGCCCCTTTCCCCCATATTACCATGTGAAGGAATACATTCCTAGTAAACTGTATATTCTCTGCCATTTGTCATCCTTACTCGCACCTACAGTCCCATACCTCTTTCACTTCACGGAGGGTTGAGTTGTAGCAAGGTGTTGCATTCCCTCTTCTTAGAGGCGTGCGTAACAATCAGACTAGAGGACCTTTCTCCAAAAAGTATGATTTTTGTCCCCTTGTGCAGTTGCAAATCGTAGTCTGGCTTTTTTATGGTAGTTTTGGAGCTTCTTCCTTGCTGAGCGGCCTTTCAGGTTATGTTGATATAGGACTCATTTTACTGTGGGTATAGCTACTTTTGTACCTGTTTCCTCCAGCATTTTCACAAGGTCATTTGCTGTTGTGAGATTGATTTGCACTTTTTGCACCAACGTACATTAATCTCTAGGAAACAGAAAGCGTCTCCTTCCTGAGCGGTTTGATGGCTGTGTGGTCGCATGGTGTTTATACTTGAATACTATTGTTTGTACAGATGAACGTGGTACCTTCAGGTGTTTGGAAATTGCTCCCAAGGATGAACCAGACTTGTGGAGGTCTACAATTTTTTTCTGAGGTCTTGACTGATTTCTTTTTTTTCCCCCATGATCAGGCAGAGTAGCACTGAGTTAGAAGGTAGGCCTTGAAATACATCCACAGGTACACCTCCAATTATGTCAATTAGCACATGACATAATTTTCTGGAATTTTTCCAAGCTGTTTAAAGGCAGTCAACTTAGTGTTGGTAAATGTCTAACCCACTGGAACTGTGAGACAGTGAATTATAAGTGAAATAATCTGTCTGTAAACAATTGTTGGAAAAATTACTTGTATCATGCATACAGTAGTTGTCCTTACTGACTTGCCAAAACTATAGTTGTTAACAAGAAATTTGTGGAGTGGTTGAAAAACACGTTTGACTCCAACATAAGTGTATGTAAACTTCTGACTTCAACTGTATATAGGGCAGGTAATCAAGGAAGTGATGGAGTCCAGTTGAGTCTGACGACGCGCAGGTGCGCATAACGAGCAGCCTGGTGACCGAGAGCACATGTGACACCACCAATTAGAGGTTGACCGATTATGATTTTTCAACGCCGATACCGATTAATCAGACAATTTGTATTTATGTATTTGTAATAATGACAATTACAACAATACTGAATGAACACTTATTTTAACTTAATATAATACAACAATAACATCAATTTAGCCTCAAGTAAATAATGAAACATGTTCAATTTGGTTTAAATAATGCAAAAACAAAGTGTTGGAGAAGAAAATAAAAGTGCAATATGTGCTATGTAAGAAAGCTAACGTTTAAGGTCCTTGCTCAGAACATGAGAACATATGAAAGCTTGTGGTTCCTTTTAACACGAGTCTTCAATATTCCCAGGTAAGAAGTTTTAGGTTGTAGTTATTATAGGAATTCTAGGACTATTTCCCTCTATCATTTGTATTTAATTAACCTTTGACTATTAGATGTTCTTATAGGCACTTTAGTATTGCCAGTGTAACAATATATAGCTTCCGTCCCTCTCCTCGCTCTTCCCTGGGCTCGAACTAGCAACACAATGACAACAGCTAGTGACGTTTGAAACGCTATTAGCGCGTACTAAATAGCTAGCCATTTCACTTCGGTTACACCAGCCTCATCTCGTGAGTTGATAGGCTTTAAGTCAAACAGCGCAATGCTTGACGCACAATGAAGAGCTACTGGCAAAATGCACAAAAGTGCTGTTTGAATGAATGTTTATGCGCCTGCTTCTGCCTACTACCGCTCAGTCAGATACTTGTATCCTCAGTCAGATTACGCAGGACACGCTAGATAATATCTAGTAATATCATCAACCATGTGTAGTTCACTAGTGATTATGATTGTTTTTTATAAGTTTATAATTTTAATGCTAGCTAGCAACTTATCTTGGCTTACTGCATTCGCGTAACAGGCAGTCTCCTTGTGGAGCGCAACGAGAGAGCGGCAGTTCGTTATTGCGTTGGACTAGTTAACAGTAAGGTTGCAAGATTGGATCCGCCGAGCTGACAAGGTGAAAATCTGTCGTTCTGCCCCTGAACGAGGCAGTTAACCCACCGTTCCTAGGCAGTCATTGAAAATAAGAGTGTGTTCTGACTTGTCTAGTTAAATAAAGCTGTAAAAAAAAATAACAAATCTGCGCTCAAAAATACCGATTTCCGATTGTTATGAAAACTTGAAAATGGTCCTAATTAATCGGCCATTCCGAGTAATCGGTCGACTTCTACCACCAATGCAACTAACTCTGTCTCCATGTCAACAACAAGGCTTGGTGTCCTCCACTCACTTCTCACCAACATACTTTGACAATAGTATTTAAATGTAGTCTCTTTCAGAGAATACAATATGAAATAGGCTCTGCTTCCATATTAACTTTGATATGCAAATAGCCTTTGTTCTGAGTTACAGTTGTACATTTGACACATAAGCAAACAAACATTTAAGGTTCAGACTTTCAGTTCCTGCAGCATAATCTTCTGTATGCGCACACACTAATCCTCATTGTAGGAAGTGCACAGAACATTCTTGTCATTATTCAAGAGGTTCTCACGTGTTAGTCTGAGCGGGCATGTTTTGTTTATTTCAAGGAGTACTGCATGTTTACCATGTCCTACATACTCTAATTAGTTGTTATGATTGCTGAAATCACCTTTCCATTGCTCACACAATGCAAGGTGAACAGAATGTGACACAGGAATCACAATGTATATGTTATGTCAGGGTATGTAAAGTATAATGTATACTGTATGTTATCTGTGTGTGTTTTGTGAAATAGTCTCTGTGATTGCATGCTTTTCTTGTGGGTCCATGGCTTTCCAATCAGCCTCATCAAATTAATCTGCGTGAATGTCCTTGCTCTCTGTCATTGTCTAGAACTTTATTTGCTTAGGGGCTGTGGATACAGGTATGTAGGGAAAATGGCGTAGCACAGTTTCCAGAAAACAGTCTAGGGATTTCTTGGCTAATTGAGGTAAGGCAGTAAATCTGCTCATAGATAATGCATGTACAGTGCCTTGCGAAAGTATTCGGCCCCCTTGAACTTTGCAACCTTTTGCCACATTTCAGGCTTCAAACATAAAGATATAAAACTGTATTTTTTTGTGAAGAATCAACAACAAGTGGGACACAATCATGAAGTGGAACGACATTTATTGGATATTTCAAACTTTTTTAACAAATCAAAAACTGAAAAATTGGGCGTGCAAAATTATTTTCTTGCAACAGCAATTCCCTTACATTATAATAACAATTTTATCTATGTGCTCTGACCATGATAAAGCTGCATGATGAAGTTTTTTTGTTCACTTGCTCTACATGTATTCTATACATCGACAAATTCAATTGGGGGTCATCAGCATGCATATATCTAGATACAAATACAATACATTTAGTTTTAGAAATGTTCAACACCAATTTGTTCATATCAACACCCTCCGCCACTATTCTTAGTTCACTGCTCAGTACATCTGTTAGCTCATTACATCATGATGCTGCACTATACATTGTAGAGTCATCAGCATACATGACCAGATAGAGAAGAGCAGTGGGCCTAGGCAGCTTCCTAGAGGAACACCACAATGTATATATTTACTATTTGAAAAGGTACCATTAAAGAACACTTGATGCCTTCTCCTGGATAGACAGCTTTCCATCCAGAATAGAGCTGCATCCTTAAAACCATAACATTTGAGTTTTCCTAGTAACAGTTTTTGATCAATTATATCAAAAGCAGCACTGAAATCCAGCAACTAACTTCCTATCATCCATACTCTTTAACCTGTCTAATACACAGGTTCCGTTAACCCCCCCAACATTCCGCTGAAAAGGCAGCGCGGGAAATTCAAAAATATATATTTTTAAATATTTAACTTTCACACATTAACAAGTCCAATACAGCAAATGAAAGATAAACATATTGTTAATTTTCCCATTGTGTTCAATTTTTAAAATGTTTTACAGCGAAACACAACATATATTTTTGTTAGGATCACCACCATATCCAAAAAAACACACAGCCATTTTTTCCCACCCAAAGATAGTCACAAAAGCAGACATAGAGAAAATTAATCACTAACCGTTCCACAATACATTTATGTTTTGTTCGATAATATGCATATTTATATCCACAAATCTCGGTTTACATTGGCGCCATGTTCAGAAATGCCAGAGCCAATACAGAGCCACGTCATATAACAGAAATACTCATAAACTTTGATGAAAGATACATGTTTTACATATAATTAAAGATACACTTGTTCTTAATGCAACCGCTGTGTCAGATTTAAAAAACATTTTTACAAAAAAAGCATACCATGCAATAATCTGAGACGCGCTCAGAAATACACAACATTTCTCCGCCATATTGGAGTCAACAGAAATACTAAATTACATCATAAATATTCCCTTACCTTTGATCTTTCATCAGAATGCAGTGCCAGGAATCCTAGTTCCGCAATAAATCGTTGTTTTGATCGATAATGTCCATTACTAGTGTCCAATTAGCTACTTTTGCTAGCACGTTTCGAAGCATTCGTTTTTGTCTACAGAGTAATAGAACGCATGGCTATATCATGAGAAATGCGCCTGACCAGGAACTGACATTCTGACAGACCACTGACTCAAATAGCTGCCATCCGGTCCCACATCACACTAGAGGCTTCATTCCACGTTCTACTTACTGTTGACATCTAGTGGAAGGCGAACAGATCCATATCTTACTGGGATGTGAATAGGCGATGAGTTGAAAATAAACCAGCCCCAGAATTTCCACTTCCTTTTGAAGTTTGCCTGCCATATAAGTTCTGTTATACTCACAGACATAATTCAAACCGTTTTAGAAACTTCTGAGTTTTCTATCCAATAGTAATAATAATATGCACATATTAGCATCTGGGGAGAGTAGGAGGCAGTTCACTATGGGCACACAATTTATCCAAAGTGAAAATGCTGTCCTCTATCCCTAAAAAGCTAACCTAGAAGTAACAAAAGCATGGATTGATTTTTCTGCATCATTTTTGGGCAGGAAGTTTCTGATTTTTGCAATGTTACGTAGATGGAAAAAAGCTGTCCTTGGAAACAGTCCTGATATGTTGGTCAAAAGAGAGACCAGTGTCCAGAGTAACGCCGAGGTCCTTCACAGTTTTATTTGAGACTACTGTACAACCATCAAGATTAATTGTCAGATTCAACAGAAGATCTTTTTGTTTCTTGGGACCAAGAACAAGCATCTCTGTTTTGTCCGAGTTTAAAAGTAGAACGTTTGCAGCAATCCACTTCTAAATGTCTGAAACACAGGCTTCTAGCGAGGGCAATCTTGGGCTTCACCATGTTTCATTGAAATGTACAGCTGTGTGTCATCCGCATTGCAGTGAAAGTTAACATTATGTTTTCGAATGACATCCTACAGGGGGGAAAATATATAGTGAAAACAATAGTGGTCCTAAAATGGAACCTTGAGGAACACCAAAATGTACAGTTGATTTGTCAGAGGACAAACCATTCACAGAGACAAACTGATACCTTTCCTACAAGTAAAATCTAAACCAGGCCAGAACTTGTTCGTTTAGACCAATTTGGGTTTCCAATCTCTCCAAAAGAATGTGGTGGTCGATGGTATCAAAAGCAGCACTAAGGTCTCGGAGCACGAGATCCGATGCAGAGCCTCAGTATGACGCCATTAAAAGGTAATTTACCACCTTCACAAGTGCAGTCTCGGTGCTATGATGAGGTCTAAAACCAGACTGAAGCATTTTCGTATACATTGTTTGTCTTCAGGAAGGCAGTGAGTTGCTGCGCAACAGCTTTTTCTAAACTTTTTGAGAGGAATGGAAGATTCGATATAGGCCAATAGTTTTTTATATTTTCTGGGTCAAGGTTTGGCTTTTTGAAGAGAGGCTTTATTACTGCCACTTTTAGTGAGTTTGGTACACATCTGGTGGATAGAGAGCCATTTATTATCTACAACATAGGAGGATCAAGCACAGGAAGCAGCTCTTTCAGTAGTTTAGTTGGAATAGGGTCCAGTATACAGCTTGAACGTTTAGAGACCATGATTATTTTCATAATTCTGTCAAGAGATATAGTTCTAAAACACTTGAGTGTCTCTCTTGATCCTAGTTCCTGGCAGAGTTGTGCAGATTCAAGACAACTCAGCTTTGGAGGAATACCCAGATTTAAAGAGGAGTCCGTAATTTGCTTTCTAACGATCATGATCTTTTCCTCAAAGAAGTTCATGAATTTATTACTGCTGAAGTGAAAGCCATCCTCTCTTGGGGAATGATGTTTTTTTTAGTTAGCTTTGCGACAGTATCAAAAATTAATTTTGGATTGTTCTTATTTTCCTCAATTAAGTTGGAAAAATAGGATGATCGAGCACCAGTGAGGACTCTTCGATACTGCACTGTACTGTCCTTCCAAGCTAGTCGGAAGACTTCCAGTGTGGTGTTGCACCATTTGTGGTCCAATTTTCTGGAAGCTTGCTTCAGAGCTCGGGTATTTTCTGTATACCAGGGAGCTAGTTTCTTATGACAAATGTGTTTAGGGGTGCGACTGCATATAGGGTATTGCGCAAGGTTAATTTGAGTTCCTCAGTTAGGTGGTTAACTGATTTTTGTCCTCTGACGTCTTTGGGTAGGCAAAGGGAGTCTGGAAGGGCATCAAGGAATCTTTGGGTTGTCTGAGAATTTATAGCACGACTTTTGATGCTCCTTGGTTGGGGTCTGAGCAGATTATTTGTTGTGAATACAAATTTAACAAAATGGTGGTCCGCTAGTCCAGGATTATGAGAAAAAACATTAAGATCCACAACATTTATTCCATGTGGCAAAACTAGGTACAGAGTATGACTGTGACAGTGAATAGTTCCAGAGACATGTTGGACAAAACCCACTGAGTCGATGATGGCTCCGAAAGCCTTTTGGAGTGGGTCTGTGGACTTTTCCATTAGAATATTATCTGCTATGACTACAAGGTCAGATAGGAATTCGGGGAACTCAGTGAGGAATGCTGTATATGGCCCAGGAGGCCTGTAAACAGTAGCTATAAAAAGTGATTGAGTAGGCTGCATAGATTTCATGACTAGAAGCTCAAAAGACGAAAACGTCAATTTGTTTTTTGTAAATTGAATTTTGCTATCGTAAATGTTAGCAACACCTCTGCCTTTGGGGGATATGGTCACAAGTGTAACCAGGAGGTGAGGCCTCATTTAACACAGTAAATTCATCAGGCTTAAGTAATGTTTCAGTCAGGCCAATCACATCAAGATTATGATCAGTGATTAGTTCATTGACTATAACTGCCTTGAAAGTAAGGGAGCTAACATTAAGTAGCCCTATTTTGAGATGTGCTGTATCACGATCTCTTTCAAAAATGGCAGGAATGGAGGAGGTCTTTATTCGAGTGAGATTGCTAAGAAGAACACCGCTATGTTTAGTTTTGCCCAACCAGGGCGAGGCACAGACACGGTGTCAATGGGGATAGCTGAGCTGACTATACTGACTGTGCTAGTGGCAGACTCCACTAAACTGGCAGGCTGGCTAACAGCCTGCTGCCTGGCCTACACCCTATTTCATTGTGGAGCTAGAGCCCTGTCTATGTTGGTAGATAAGATTCAGAGCACCCCTCCTGCTAGGATGGAGTCCATCACTCCCCAACAGGCCAGGCTTGGTCCTGTTTGTGGGTGAGTCTCAGAAAGAGGGCCAATTATCTACAAATTCAATCTTTTGGGAGGGGCAGAAAACAGTTTTCAACCAGCGATTGAGTTGTGAGACTCTGCTGTAGAGCTCATCACTCCCCCTAACTGGTAGGGGGCCAGAGACAATTACTCGATGCCGACACATCTTTCTAGCTGATTTACACGCTGAACCTATATTGCGCTTGGTGACCTCTGACTGTTTCATCCTAACATCGTTGGTGCCGGCGTTTATAACATTATCTCTATACTCTCTACACTCGCCAGTTTTAGCTTTAGCCAGCACCATCTTCAGATTAGCCTTAACGTCAGTAGCCCTGCCCCCTGGTAAACAGTGTATGATTGCCTAGGTGTATAGGCTAATCTCCACTAGCTAGAAGATAAGAAAATAGGATAAATGCTGGTGAAATGGAAGGAAAAAAAACATTTTCTAATTCTTCATATAGGCCTAATAAAGGCCTTCCAATGACATTTATCAGAGGTTAATGGCACCTCGCGGAGGAGGAAATAATTTGCCATGACTTACCAAGACCGAGAACATCTGAAAATATATTCAGAATCGAGAAACAAACAAATGCAGGTAAAAAGTGTATTGCAGGGTAGGAGAGAGTGATGCAAGCCAAACCACCTCCACACACATATGTATAGATTTGTCATCTGTACAGATGTAATATTTTAGTGGCCCATCACATTACATTTTGTGTAGATAGTACTCAGACATCAACATAGTGTTTTCAGTAATAACTATTACCGATCATGAGCTTTTTAATCCCACCCCTCTGCTACTCTCAGCCCATCCCACCTACAGTATCTCCGTAGATGCAGTTACGACCCGTCATTCAGGGCAGGAGGGGCAGAGCCTGTTTTGATCCCCACATTTTTTGTAAAAAATAAATAATAATAATAATATTTTAGGGGGGTTCCCTGTTTGGTATGTTATTTTGGCATTAATATGTGTCACATCAGTTTCAAACAATGTAAAAAATAAATAAATAATTGCGTTAGTAAAGCCTCCATACAAACATGGTCTCTTTTTTTGCTTTCTTGAGTAAGGCACATCCAAAATGCAGGTGTTTCAGCCAAGCTCATCGCTTTCTGTGGTGGTGCGGAAGCCAGCGGAAAATACAGACCATAGCATCATGGGGATGCTACATCATTGCCAAATCTAAGGGTAGAGCTCGAAATTCAAGGCCCTTGGGTGCTGCCATATTAGCCATATACATTAGAAGTACCCATCCAAGAATGCTCAAGGTAATTGGCCATAGGCAAAATGACATCAAATCACGTTATATCTACATTAGCTTTGATTGGACTGATCATGTCAACATCATACTATCAAAGTCTTAGCTAGCAGTCATCATGAATCAAGTTGACAATCTACTGGCAAATCATTTTTAATCCTTGTCACTATGATTAACATAGATATCCCCAGAGAAATTATAGATAAAACGTATCGCTTTGGAAGGAATCAGTGGCTAACTGCAAGCATTGCAAAGCAATCACTAGCCTGCTATTCAGTGGAGTGGATGTGTGGTCCCAAATCTCGGTTTAAGGTATAAAATTATAAACATTCAACATTGGCCATGCTGTCAATCTAGCATGATTTCTGCCGTGCTCAAAGCAACTGGAAACTCAGAACTGGGAAATCTGACTTCAGTGAGTTCAAGACAAATGGGAACTCAGGAAAAAATTATCTCTGACTGGGAAAATAAGTTTTGAACAGTCATCCAACTCTGGTCTTTTTCTTGAGCTACGGCCTGAAGATCACTGACATCATCATGATTCAAACTTTTTTCTAAGTTCCCAGTTGTCTTCAAAGCACCATAAATCTAAAGAATGCCAGACTTCGATGACAAAGTTTTATGACAGAATTTGACCACGAAGGACCGCTGCGCCACCTTCCTGTTCAAGTGAGCACAGCACAACAAGAGTCCAAAAATGTATTGTATGCTGCTACATAAATTATGAAATATGCCAGGGAGATATGTATACTGTAGCTAAGAGATTAATACTAAGTGTATGTTGTGTAGTAAGCTGTTAGTAGCCCATGTGCCTCACCCTATTCATTTGGTCTATTTTCCCCTCAGTTATGACTTGGTGGTGCACATGTAGCATATAACCTGTTTTAGAGAAATGTAATCATTGAATATTATAAGAGCTTTCATTGTCTGCTTATATGCCCCCTTTATTTATCCTACGATTCTGACTTGGTGTACAGGGAGAACACTGCAAGAATGTGAGTTCTTTCGCTGTACATTTCAAAGGTGCTGAACAAATAGTTATATTCCTCCTAGCTCGCTCATTAATGTCTTAATCGAAATTACAGATTGCCTGGCTCATTGTTCACTTATGCCATAGTTTGTACATCTCAATTGTTAGTAGAAACCACATTTTTTAAAAGCAATTCAACCATTTGATGCTGAATAAACTGTTTCGCTGCCAGACAAGGCTCTGTGGATAGCCAGGTGTAGCAGTGGTAAGGTGTTGAGACTGCTAGTGGGACAGCTTTATGTAGGCCCTAACAGTTTGTGGGCACTGTTTGTCACCTTCATAGTGCAATTAATTTATTGTTTAGTGTTGTGTTCTGTAGTGGCTTTGCTGGCATGCATCCCCAATTTGTTTGTTTTGTTTGCTCCACCAAGATTTACATGCTACAATACATGACCAAAGGTATGCGGACACCTGCTTGTCGAACATCTGATTCCAAAATCATGGGCATTAATATGGACCATTAATATGGTCCCCCCCTTTGCTTCTATAACAACCTCTACTCTCATAGGAAGGCTTTCCTCTAAGTGTTGGAACATTGCTGCAGGGCCTTGCTTGCATTCAGCCACTAGAGTATTAGTGAAGTCAGGCACTGATGTTGGGTGATTAGGCCTGGCTTGCAGTCGGTGTTCCAATTAATCCCAAAGGTGTTCGATGGGGTTGAGTTTAGGGCTCTGTGCAGGCCAGTTAAGTTCTTCCACCCCGATCAACAAACTATTTCTGTATGGGCCTCGCATTGTGCATGGGTCATTGTCATGCTGAAACAGAAAATGGCCTTCCCCAAACTGATGCCACAAAGCTGGAAGCACAGAATCATCTACAATGTCACTCACTGTATGCTGTAGAGTTAACATTTCCTTTCACTGGAACTAAGGGGCCTAGCCTGAACCATGAAAAACAGCCCCAGACCATTATTCCTCCTCCACCAAATTTTAAAGTTGGCACTATGCATTGAGGCAAGTGGTGAAGCGTGATTCGCCACTCCAGGGAACGTGTTTCCACTTCTCCAGAGTCCAACGGTGACAGGCTTTATACAGCTCCAGCCAACTCTTAGCATTGCACATGGTGATCTTAGGCTGGTGTGCAGCAGCTCGGCCGTGAACCCATTTCATGAAGCTCCCGACGAACAGTTCTTGTGTTGACTTTACCTCCAGAGGCAGTTTGGAACTCGATCGTGAGTGTTGCAATTGAAGACAGATGATTTCAGAACTCGGCAGTCCCGTTTTGTGAGCTTGTGTGGCCGAGCCGTTCTTCCTGCTAGATCTTTCTACATCACAATAGCATCTCTAGCAGGGCAGAATTAGGAAAGGTGGTATGCTATGACGGTGCCACATTGAAAGTCACTGAGCTCTTCAGTAAGGCCATTCTACTGCCAATGTTTTCCTATGGAGATTGTATGGCTGTGCTCTCAATTTCATACACCTATTAGAAACGGGTGTGGCTGAAATAGTAAAATCCACATACGTTTGTATATATAGTGTTTTTTTTAACTGGGCTGAAATTTGGACCCTGCTAATCATATAGTATCCACAGATTGGAATGATGACTATTTTTCGTATTATCATATTGTTGCTTGATTGACTATGGCTTTCCAAATTACTTGCTTTTCGCATGGAAAGCTTTCAGAATGTATAACATAGCCCTTTCCTGCAATCAGTTGTCCCAGTGGCCTCATGGGTGCAATGTAATTAATACGTTTCATAATTTCAATATTAATAAAGATTATTTAAATCAAAATCTAATTGTATTGGTCACATATGCTAAATATGTGTATGTTATTGCGGGTGTACCGAAATGCTTGTGATCCTAGCTCCAACAGTGCAGTAGTATCTAACAATTCACCATAATACACAAATCTAAAAATAAAAGAATGGAATAAAAAATATATATAAATATTAGGATGAGCAATGTCGGAGTGGCATTGACTAAAATATAGTAGAATAGAATATAGTATATACATATGAGGTGAGTAAAGCAGTATGTAAACATTATTAAAGTGACTAGTGTTCCATTATTAAACTGGGCAGTGAATCCATGTCTACATATATAGGGCAGCAGCCTCTAAGGTGCAGGGTTGAGTCGCTGGGTGGTAGCCGGCTAGTGATGGCTATTTATCAACAGTCTGGTGGCTTTGAGATCAAAAGAGTTTTTCAGTCTCTCGGTCTCAGCTTTGACGCACCTGTACTGACCTCGCCTTCTGGATGATAACGGGGTGAACAGGCCGTGGCTCGGGTGGTTGATGTCCTTGATTGTCTTTTTGGCCTTCCTGTGACATCGGGTGCTGTAGGTGTCCTGGAAGGCTGACAGTGTGCCCCCGGTGATGCGTTGGGCAGACCGTACCACCTCAGGCGAGCCCTGGGGTTAAGGTCGGTGCAGTTATCGTACCAGGCGGTGATACAGCCTGACAGGATTCGCTCAATTGTGTGTCTGTAAAAGTTTCTGAAGGTCTTTGGGGCCAAGCCAAATTTGTTCAGCCTCTTGATGTTGAAGAGGCATTGTTGCACCTTCTTTACCACACTGTCTGTGTGGGTGGACCATTTCAGATCGTCAGTGATGTGTATGTAGAGGAATTTGAAGCTTTACACCTTCTCTACTGCATTCCCGTTGATGTGGATTGGGGGGTGCTCCCTCTGCTGATTCCTGAAGTCCAAGATCAGCGCCTTCATTTTGTTGACGTTGAGGAGTACGTTATATTTCCTGGCACCACTCCACCAGGGCCCTCCCCTCCTCCCTGTGGGCTGTCTCTTCATTGTTGGTAATCAGGCCTACTACTGTTGTGCAATCTGAAAACATAATGATTTAGTTGGAGGCGTGCGTGGCCAGTCATGGGTGAACAGAGAGTACAGGAGGGGGCTGAGAAACCCGTTGAAAATCCAGTTAGTCTATGTTTTGTTATATTTCAGTCTTCTGTGATGTACATTCAGAAGGTATTCAGACCCCTTCAACTTTTCCACATTTTGTTATGTTACAGTCTTATTCTAAAATGGATTAAAAAATGTATGCAATTCTCATCAATCTGCACACAATTCCCCATAATCACAAAGCAAAACAGTATAATTTTTATTCAAATGCACTGTATATAAAGTGGAATATTTACATGTTGGTATAGAAGGCACTCTGTGAACGTCACAGGGTCCAGTTTCTTATAGTCCCAGAAAGCCAAATCTGTCTACCTACTGCCACCACTCTGTCAACGAAACTAACTTGAAGTGTCAGGTTTCACACCAGACATTTGCATAGGGACTGACATGTCACATTTTATGGCCTATAGAGACACATAATAGATTTGCTCCCCCTCTGATTGACGGAGCCCAAACCGGGAGACAGCATATGAAAGGTAACAGTCTAGCGATTTCAGCAATCGTGGTCTCAACTCCCTGAGATATTCTCCGCTGGATTTAGAGCTCAACATGAAAAATACAAGCCGAAGTTAAAACGTGTCTGCAGACATTCGAATTGTGTCTGCATCACTCAAAGGAGGCTTAAAATGCTCTGTCAGTTATATGAAATGAGGCCAGATTTGTACTGTCACTAAATATGATCATATTTATTTTACAGTTCTAAAATGGGAAATTGTCAAGTAAGTTGTTTATAATTCGATTTTTACTATATTTAGAAAGCATTAAAGTCATTTCAAACACTATTCCCCCACTTTTGTTGAATAGGAGAAGAAAATACATGCTTTTTTATATTTATAATGATATATTTACTATGTACTTGAGCTTGTGTCCTCATAAGTGAGTACACCTCAGCAATTTATAATGATTTTTACCTGGATGTTGAATTCCAAACCTTTCTAGAACTATGCAGCATTACTAGTATTTTTTTGTGGACATCTCATGAAAAATAATTACTTTTGGTTATATCTATTTAGGCGGAAATGTACATTTTGTCATAACGTTCAAGATTTTTGCTTTGTGTTTTATTGCCTGTTGTTGTTGGCTAGAAGAGCTATAAAGTGTTCCACTGTATGGTTATCAGATGTGAATGAGCATAACTGTACATGCATACACTGTCTGAATGATCATAGGCTAAGAGAGAGGATCATGGAGAGTTCAAGAACTGTAGTATAGACACCCCTGGGTTGTTGATGTGCACCAGGAATCATTATCGAGATGATACTCCAAATGCTCAGACGAAAGAAGACTTTGTACTAGATAATGGACATTGAGGAAGTCCTTTTTGGTCTGTATTGCTCTCGGGTTGTCAAGACAGCATTTATGTAGTAGGCATGTCTACGGAATAAAAGTGCAGCAATCATAGAAGAGTACAGTTCCTAACAGTAGCATGATCAGCTTTATTTCTTACCTTTTCTTTCTTTCCTTTTGGGAACTTGGCCCCACTCCTCTGTACCTGGATTTACCAGCAAGGACTCTGGAGAGGAGAGTCAATTTTCAGTCCCCATATTGCTGTGCTGCCCTGTGCCTGCTTGATTGACAGGCCAATGTGAGATTGGCATATAGGCCCTGTCTCGCCCCCGGATGATCTGCCAATCAGGGCTATGGAGACAGAGAACCCTGCTGTTGCCACTGGGCATGAAGCTGCCTGTTTATCCTGGGTGGCTCAGTTGGTAGAGCACTTGCAACACCAAAATTGTGGGTTCAATTCCCATGCGGGACCAGTATGTTAAAATGTATGCACACACTACTATAAATTGTGGTGGATAAGATTGCCTGCTAAATGACTAATGTATATAATTCTGCTACTTCACTCTAGCTTGTCATTCCCCACTGGACAATACTGTACATACAGTACATGACCAGCAGAAAGGCCTACATTTTGTTATTGTATTATTCTGTCATTGATTTGTGAAGCATCTGTAAAGGGGTTTTCATAGACTTTAGGAAGGTTTCAAAAAAACGTTCTAACTGAAGAACTTTAGATCTAAAGAGACAGCCCCTCATAACGGTAAGACCGTTAAGTAGAGCTGGAGTTAGTCAAGATCTCAGGGTTGACTTCAAATGCCTTATTGAAATACAGTACATAATTGTACGGCATGAAAGATTTGAGAGTCACAATGATGGGGCCTTTTGGGGCGTTCATTAGGACTCCGTGAACATCTGAAGGACGGGTTTAGACAGTACACATTGGAAATGGCTGCTCTCCCATTACAGCCTGTCTAGACTGTCCCCTTGCATTATTGCCAGCATCTCTACAGAGGGCGCCAGAAAGGGAGCTGCATTGACATTAAATATTAACACTGTTTTCAGGAATCGGTCAATGTGACAGGGGAAATGGAAGGTGTAGGGTAAAATGATGTGTCCTCCTTTTTTAGGTTTGGGAAGGTTTAAAGTGGCTCTATTTCTGTAAACTGAAATGGAGACTGTGCAGAACGATTTTCTTGCATTGCCCAGAGGTTTCATAGATCAAAGTGGACAAATGTGTTTGATGGCACACTATGTTCTTTGTTTATACACTTTGTGTGACTTGAAAGGGCTTTCATTGAAATAAACTCCAGGATAGTAAATCTTTAGAAATGAATCATATGTGTGAGTGAGTGTAGGCATGTGCCTATGTGGGTGCTTGCTTGGGTGCATTTGTATTTGGTGAAGAGACGTCCCTGACTCTTCATGACTCCTTTCTAGAATGGATTAGATAGGAGCTTCCTGAATCCAAGGACATTAGCTTTCTATACCATGGCCTATGGCCAATGGAAATGCTTCAACGAATGATATATCAGAATATGGAACTATGACTAATTCAGATAAGGAATAATTATTGAAATACTTCAGAAGACTAAGTTTAAAAGTTTACCCCACAAGTACAATAATAAAATTAGCCCCAATAGCAAGGTGTTAAGCTATAGGACCCGGCAGCCTTTTTAGTTGGTGTGGAGCAGAAACAGTTGATATACAGTGCCTTGCGAAAGTATTCGGCCTCTTTGAACTTTGCGACCTTTTGCCACATTTCAGGCTTCAAACAAAGATATAAAACTGTATTTTTTTGTGAAGAATCAACAACAAGTGGGACACAATCATGAAGTGGAACGACATTTATTGGATATTTCAAACTTTTTTAACAAATCAAAAACTGAAAAATTGGGCGTGCAAAATTATTCAGCCCCTTTACTTTCAGTGCAGGATACTCTCTCCAGAAGTTCAGTGAGGATCTCTGAATGATCCAATGTTGACCTAAATGACTAATGATGATAAATACAATCCACCTGTGTGTAATCAAGTCTCCGTATAAATGCACCTGCACTGTGATAGTCTCAGAGGTCCGTTAAAAGCGCAGAGAGCATCATGAAGAACAAGGAACACACCAGGCAGGTCCGAGATACTGTTGTGAAGAAGTTTAAAGCCGGATTTGGATACAAAAAGATTCCCCAAGCTTTAAACATCCCAAGGAGCACTGTGCAAGCGATAATATTGAAATGGAAGGAGTATCAAACCACTGCAAATCTACCAAGAACTGGCCGTCCCTCTAAACTTTCAGCTCATACAAGGAGAAGACTGATCAGAGATGCAGCCAAGAGGCCCATGATCACTCTGGATGAACTGCAGAGATCTACAGCTGAGGTGGGAGACTCTGTCCATAGGACAACAATCAGTCGTATATTGCACAAATCTGGCCTTTATGGAAGAGTGGCAAGAAGAAAGCCATTTCTTAAAGATATCCATAAAAAGTGTTGCTTAAAGTTTGCCACAAGCCACCTGGGAGACACACCAAACATGTGGAAGAAGGTGCTCTGGTCAGATGAAACCAAAATTGAACTTTTTGGCAACAATGAAAAACGTCATGTTTGGCATAAAGCAACACAGCTGAACACACCATCCCCACTGTCAAACATGGTGGTGGCAGCATCATGGTTTGGGCCTGCTTTTCTTTAGCAGGGACAGGGAAGATGGTTAAAATTGATGGGAAGATGAATGGAGCCAAATACAGGACCATTCTGGAAGAAAACCTGATGGAGTCTGCAAAAGACCTGAGACTGGGACGGAGATTTGTCTTCCAACAAGACAATGATCCAAAACATAAAGCAAAATCTACAATGGAATGGTTCAAAAATAAACATATCCAGGTGTTAGAATGGCCAAGTCAAAGTCCAGACCTGAATCCAATCGAGAATCTGTGGAAAGAACTGAAAACTGCTGTTCACAAATGCTCTCCATCCAGCCTCACTGAGCTCGAGCTGTTTTGCAAGGAGGAATGGGAAAAAATGTCAGTCTCTCGATGTGCAAAACTGATAGAGACATACCCCAAGCGACTTACAGCTGTAATCGCAGCAAAAGGTGGCGCTACAAAGTATTAACTTAAGGGGGCTGAATAATTTTGCCGTTTTTGATTTGTTAAAAAAGTTTGAAATATCCAATAAATGTTGTTCCACTTCATGATTGTGTCCCACTTGTTGTTGATTCTTCACAAAAAAAATACAGTTTTATATCTTTATGTTTGAAGCCTGAAATGTGGCAAAAGGTCGCAAAGTTCAAGGGGGCCGAATACTTTCGCAAGGCACTGTATATATATATATATACTATACTGGTTTGTAAATTCAACCTCTGGATCCAGTCTTCATCATAACCTGCACTAAATAAATACTTTTTTTGCATTCTCAAATGTTATATATATACACACACACAAACACACACAGATTAAGTCGGAAGTTTACATACACCTTAGCCAAATACATTTAACTCAGTTTTCCACAATTTAATCCTAGTAAAAATTCCCTGTATTAGGTCAGTTAGGATCACCGCTTTATTTTAAACCTATTACGGCTGGGGGTTCCGCTAGCAGAACGTTTCGACAACATCCGGTGAAATTGAAGAGTGCGAAATATAATATAAATTATTCTAAATATTTAACTTTCATACAATCACAAGTGCAATACACCAAAATGAAGCCTAATTTGGGTCAAACATTTCGGGTAGCGTTCCACAAGCTTCCCACAATAATTTTGGTGAATTATGGCCCATTCCTCCTGATTCAGGTTTGTAGGCATCCTTGCTCACACACGTTTCTTCAGTTCTGCCCACAAATGTTCTATTGGGTTGAGGTCAGGGCGTTGTGATGACCACTCCAATACCTTGACTTTGTTGTCCTTCAGCCATTTTGCCACAACTTTGGAAGTATGCTTGGGGTCATTGTCCATTTGGAAGACCCATTTGCAACCAAGCTTTAACTTCCTGACTGATGTCTTGAGATGTTGCTTCAATATATCCACACCATTTTCAATCCTTATGATGCCATCTATTTTGTGAAGTGCACCAGTCCCTCCTGCAGCAAAGCACCCCCACAGCATGATGCTGCCACCCCTGTGCTTCACAGTTGGGATGGTGTTCTTCGGCTTGCAAGCATCCCCCTTTTTCCTCCAAACAGAACGATGGTCATTATGGCCAAACAGTTCTATTTTCTTGGACATTTTTCCAAAGAGTACGATCGTTGTCCCCATGTGCAGTTGTAAACTGTGAATTAATCTATTTGTAAACAATTGTTGCGAAAATGTATTGTGTCATGCACGAAGTAGATGTCCTAACCAATTTGCCAAAACTGTAGTCTGTTAACAAGAAATTTGTGGAGTGGTTGAAAAATGATTTTTAATGACTCCAACCTAAGTTTATGTAAACTTCTGACTTCAACTGTAGGTCCAACTCATCCCGAACTATCTCAATTGGGTTGAGGTAACGTGATTGTGGAGGCCAGGTCATCTGATGCAGCACTCCATCACTCTCCTTCTTGGTCAAATAAACTTTACACAACCTGGAGGTGTGTTGGGTCATTGTCTTGTTGAAAAACAAATTATAGTCCCATTAAGCGCAAACCAGATGGAATGGTGTATCGCTGCCGAATGCTGTTGTAGCCGTGTTGGTTAAGTGTGTCACCAGAAAAGCACCCCCACACCATCACACCTCCTCCTCCATGCTTCAAGGTGGGACCACACATGTGGAGATCATTCATTCACCGACAAAAGACACGGTGGTTGGAATCAAAAATCTCAAATTTGGACTCATCAGTGTCACACCCTGTGACATTGACCATGCTGCCTGCCCCGACCCTGAGCCTGCCTGCCATCTTGTACCTTGTCCCACCACACTGGATTCACTGACCTCTGCCTGCCTTTGACCTGTCATTTTGCCTGCCCCTGTTCTAGTAATAAACTTTTGTTACTTTGACACTGTTAGCATCTGGATATTCCCTAAAACGTGATAATCAGACCACAGGATAGATTTCCACCGGTCTATTGTCCATTGCTCTTGTTTATTGGCCCAAGGCAAGTCTCTTATTATCTGTGTCCTTTAGTAATGGTTTATTTGCAGTAATTCGACCATGAAGGCCTGATTCAAACAGTCTCCTTTGAACAGCTGATGTTGAGATGAGTCTGTTACTTTAGCTATGTGAAGCATTTATTTAGGCTGCAATTACTGAGGCTGGTAACTCCAATGAACTTATCTTCTGTAGCAGAGGTAACTCTGGGTCTTCCTTTCCTGTGGTGTTCCTCATGAGAGCCAGTTTTATCATAGCAATTGATGGTGTTTGCAACTGCACATGAAGAAACTTTCAAAGTTCTTTACATTTTCCAGATTGACTGACCTTCATGACTAAAGGTAATGATGGACTGTTGTTTTTCTTTGCTTATTTGAGCTGTTCTTGCCATAATATGGATTTGGTATTTTGCCAAATAGGGCTATCTTCTGTATAGCACCCCTACCTTGTCAAAACACAACTGATTTGCTGAAATGCATTAAGTAGGAAAGAAATTCCACAAATTAACTTTTAATTGAATTGCATTCCAGGTGACTACCTCATGAAGCTGATTGAGAGAATGGCAAGAGTCTGTCATCAAGGCAAAGGTGGCTACTTTGAAGAATCTCAAATATAAAATATATTTGTATTTGTTTAACACTTTTTTGGTTAGTAGATGATTCCATATGTGTTATTTTATAGTTTTGATGTCTTCACTATTATTATACAATGGAGAAAATAGTAAAAATAAAGAAAAATAGATATGTCCAAACTTCTGTCTGGTACTGTATTTATGAAAGAAATTGTCATTCTTTTTTTTATTTTCTAATGTTTATTCTCAATGACTTTGGTGTTTTTTTGTGCTTAAAATCAAAATTTGCTAAAACTGCATCAAAACCTCAGGAAAGGTGCCAGGGTATTCATTCCTTCCTTTCCGCCATTGAAATCCATTCAAACTGTTGACTTGCATTGCCGTTCCTAACTCGTCAATGTTAATTGACAGGGTCGGCATAGGCGTTGCTGCTTAGCCTAGCTTGAAGTAGCTTCATTCGTTGCATCGAGACGATTTTATATTTTGCATAAACATGTGTGGGTAAACCTGGGGTAAGCTCTGCACATTTGAGCATCTACATAGTTTTGAGCTTGCATTGCTTGATCTGAACGAAGCTAGCTTCGAAGCTAGCTACGAAGCTAAACCATACTGCACCTCAACATTTTTCCAAATTGGAATATTGTAACGCGTCATTTGGAGGGTTCCGAAGTTGGAACGTCAACTACAATGAAAGAAAAGACATAACGAAAGTTAAGACCAGACAGAGGCAGCATTCAGGGGCTCTAAACAGGCAACCACCATCTCCCTCACTGCTAGCTGTTGGGCAGGCAAACAGTGAGTTCTAATACGTTTTATCCAGACTTTTACGCAGAATTTCGTTTTGATGAGACTTTTTTGGTCATTTCGATTGCTGATATGGACATTTTGTTAGTATCGGTGTGTAATAATATTTCACATAATATTATTATGCTTGAGTGTTTTTGCAATGCATTATTGGAAGAATTGTAAATTCACTGTGAAAGGCTATTGAGTTTGCCTTGCAAACTATTTGCATGAAATGTGTCAGTATATTGGTCTTTCAGTGGCAACTATAGGTTGTAACTGTCAATGCTGTATGGCTGAGCAGATTTGAGCAGTGTGTAATTTTGTCGGAGGCTATCACTTTTGTTTCTTAGTTACGTCACTCTGTTTGTTGGAGTTATCTGTTGTAAGGTGAACTTGGGCTCATCAAGGTTTATTTGTCAGCAAATCTGGCTTTGATAATAGACAGTGCCCACCCAGCCACTGACCTCATCGCACGTCACTTTTAGAAAAATAATGAACTTACATGGCCAATAGCAATAATAGCCTGACCTCGAATCGAGGACAAAGGAGAAGTGCCTCAAACATAGGGCAAAATGTTGATAAAATGAAACGTCTGGGTAAATGGCAGAGCTAATTTTGTGACTCCAACATGTAAACAAAATCATGTAATCAACACTCAATGTTTTAATTGGGGCTATGACAGTCTGTTACAAATAAGTCTGACAATGTTTTTTGACAATATTTCAATCTGAAGGAAGTATGGGTTGAAGTGATGAAATGCACCAGAACGGTATTGGAAAGTTCAGAAGATAATCAGGCAATAATTATGTACTCTCAGCAAAAAATAAATGTCCTCTCACTGTCAACTGTGTTTATTTTCAGCAAACTTAACATGTGTCTATTTGTATGAACATAACAAGATTCAACAACTGAGATATAATCTGAACAAGTTCCACAGACATGTGACTAACAGAAATGGAAGAATGTGTCCCTGAACAAAGGGGGGGGGGGGGGGGGGTCAAAATCAAAAGTAACAGTCAGTATCTGGTGTGGCCACCAGCTGCATTATGTACAGCAGTGCATCTCCTCCTCATGGACTGCACCAGATTTGCCAGTTCTTGCTGTGAGATTTTACCCCACTCTTCCACCAAGGCACATGCAAGATCCCAGGAATTTCTGGAGGGAATGGCCCTAGCCCTCAACCTCCGATCCAACAGGTCCCAGACGTGCTCAATGGGATTGAGATCCGGTCTCTTCGCTGCCCATGGCAGAGCACTGACATTCCTGTATTACAGGAAATCATGCACAGAACGAGTAGTATGGCTGGTGGCATTGTCATGCTGCAGGGTCATGTCAGGATGAGCTTGCAGGAAGGGTACCACATGAGGGAGTAGGATGTCTTCCCTGTAACGCACAGCTTTGAGATTTCCTGCAATGACAACAAGCTCAGTCCGATGATGCTGTGACACACCGCCCCAGACCATGACAGACAGTCCACCTCCAAATTGATCCTGCTCCAGAGTACAGGCCTCGGTGTAATGCTCATTCCTTCGATGATAAATGCGAATCCGACCATCACCCCTGGTGAGACAAAACCACGACTTGTCAGTGAAGAGCACTTTTTGCCAGTCCTGTCTGGTCCAGCGACGGTGGGTTTGTGCCCATAGGCGACGTTGTTGCCGGTGATGTCTGGTGAGGACCTACCGTACAACAGGCCTACAAGACCTCAGTCCAGCCTCTCTCAGCCTATTGCGGACAGTCTGAGCACTGATGGAGGGATTGTGCATTCCTGATGTAACTCGGGCGGTTGTTGCCATCCTGTACCTGTCCCGCAGGTGTGATGTTCGGATGTACCGATCCTGTGCAGGTGTTGTTACACGTGTTCTGCCACTGCGAGGACGATCAGCTGTCCGTCTTGTCTCCCTGTAGCGCTGTCTTAGGCGTCTCACAGTACAGACGTGGCAATTTATTGCCCTGGCCACATCTGCAGTCATCATGTCTCCTTGCAGCATTCCTAAGGCATGTTCACGCAGATGAGCAAGGACTCTGGGAATCTTTCTTTTGGTGTTTTTCAGAGTCCGTAGAAAGGCCTCTTTAGTGTCCTAAGTTTTCATAACTGTGACCTTAATTGCCTACCGTCTAAGTTGTTAATGTCTTCAATAAAACATCAATCTACACACAATACCCCATAATGACGAAGCGAAACAGATTTTAGAAATTTGTGCACATTTATAAAAAATAAAAAATATTCAGACCCTTTGCTATGAGACTCGAAATTAAGCTCTGTTGCATCCTTCTTCCATTGATCATCCTTGAGATATTTATACAACTTGATTGGAGTCCACCTGTGGTAAATTCAATTGATTGGACATGATTTGGAAAGGCACAGACCTGTCAATATAAGGTCCCACAGCTGACAGTGCATGTCAGAGCAAAAACCAAGCCATGAGGTTGAAGGAATTGTCCATAGAGCTCTGAGACAGGATTGTGTCGAGGCACAGATCTGGGGAACAGGTACCAAAACATTTCATCAGCATTGAAGGGCCTCAAGAACACAATGGCCTCCATCATTCTTAAATGAAAGAAGTTTGAATTCACCAAGACTCTTCCTAGAGCTGACCACCCAGCCAAACTGAGTAATTGGGGGAAGAAGGGCCTTGGTCAGGGAGGTGACCAACCACCCAGTGGTCACTCTGACAGAGCTCTAGAGGCCACTCCTCAGTAAAAGGCACATGACAGCCAACTTGGAATTTGTCAAAAGGCACCCAAAGACTCTCAGACCATGAGAAAGCAGATTCTCTGGTCTGATGAAACCAAGATTGAACTCTCTGCCCTGAAACCCAAGAGTTACGTCTGGAGGAAACCTGGCACCATCAGTACGGTGAAGCATGGTGGTGGCAGCTTCATGCTGTGGGCATGTTTTTCAGCGGCAGGGACTGGGAGACTATATAGTCAGGATCAAGGGAGCGATGAACGAAGCAAAGTACAGAGAGATCTTCAATTAAAACCTGCTTCAGAGCGCTCAGGAACTCAAGGCAAAGCTTCGCCTTTTTAAGAGTATTCGAAGATAAATGTACAATGCTGTTAGGTATGCGTAACTGGCTGTAAGGGAGTCAGGCGTAGGAGAGCAGAAGTTGGTTTGCCAAAGGAGCCTTTTATTTCGGCGAACACAACACACGGCACTAAGAACACTAAACACAATATGGTTGACATAACCCAGCGCAAACCAGTCTAGCGTGCACATACACAAAACAACAAACAATTCCACACACAGACGGGGGGGAACAGAGGGTTATATGCACGTCTAATACTGAGGGAATTGAAACCAGGTGTGTAGGAAAACAAGACAAGACAAATGGAAAAATGAAAGGTGGATCGGCGATGGCTAGAAAGCCAGTGACGTCAACCGCCGAACACCGCCCGATCAAGGGGAGGAACCGACTTCGGCAGAAGTCGTGACAAACGCAGGGAATTAATGATCAATGGAAATAGTTGTGTTTTAGTTCAACATCTGTTTAGAGTCTGTGCATTGGGTTCCAGTCCGGGACTCATAGCTACATGTGGCAAGTTCTCATTAGTCCAAATTGTCAATACATTGAGCCTGAAATGGGATACTTGGTATTTGGCCATTGGCCCAATCTTACTGCAATGAATTCTAATTGGTTAACCACAGGCTAGGCTTGGGTATAAACGATACATCCTGTCACTTTGTTCAGTGGAGAAACATTGAGGACAGGGAAGAATAAACACTTGTTACTTTCCAGCAAAATAACTATGATTTGTTCTCTTTGAATAAATATATTTTTCTCCCCGATTTGCTTTGGGGGTCTGTGTTATTGAAGAATAACATCAACTGCTAACACCTTCCAACAGGACAACCACCCTAAGCACACAGCCAAAACAATGCAGGAGGGGCTTCAGGACAAGTCTCTGAATGTCCTTGAGTGGCTCAGCCAAAGCCCGGACTTGAACCCAATCAAACATCTCTGGAGGGACCTGAAAATAGCTGTGCAGTTCTGTAGCAATGAGGTTTATACTAGGCTGTGAGGTTTTTTGGTAATCGACTAGGAATGCCCTGGGCATTGACCAGTCTAAGCCAACCCCATCTGATTTGCCCACTAGTTGCGCTTTGGTCGGTTGTGTTGCTATTAGACCAGCTATGCAAAAATAATGAATGACTGGGTCGAGTCAGTAGCAACATGACCAAAAGATATAACAACCAGGTTTTTGTCCGAACTATTTCTTCTGGTGGAATAATTAAATTGCATGAATTTAGTTATCAAAATAATGTTTTAATGAAAATATATGCAGTGCATTCAAAAAGTATTCACACCCCTTGACTTTTTCAACATTTTGTTGTCTTACAACCTGAATTTAAAATTAATAAAATTGAGATTATTTTGTCACTGGCGTACACAGAATACCCCATAATGTCAAAGTGGAATCATGTTTTTAGAAATTTTGACAAATTAAATAAATAATCATGAACACTTACCACGCTGTGCTTTGGTTTGATCCTCATTCTGACGAGAGACGTTACAGAACGGAAGGAAACCTCTGAGGCCGAAGGTGATTTTAAAACAGTTACAGAGTTTAATAATGGCTGTGATAGTTTAATGGCTGTGAATTTTCCAGATAGAGTCTGGATCAACAACATTGTAGTTACTCCACAATACTAACCTAATTAACACATAAAAAAGAAGGAACCCTGTACAGAATAAAAATATTCCAAAACATGCATCCTGTTTGCAACAAGGCACTAAAATAATACTGCAAAAAATGTGGCAAAGCAATTAACATTTGGTCCTAATCGGGGCGAACCCAATACAACACATTACTGAGTACCACTCCTCATATTTTCAAGCATAGTGGTGGCTGTATCATGTTATGGGTATGCTTGTAATCGTTAAAGACTGGAGTTTTTCAGGATAAAAAGAAACCAAATGGAGCTAGGCACAGTCAATAACCTAAAACACAAGGCCAAATCTACACTGGATTTGCTTACCAAGAAGACAGTGAATATTCCTGAGTGGCCGTCTTAGTTTTTTCTTTAATCTTCTTGAAAGTCAGTGGTAAGACCTGAAAATGGTTGTTTAGTTATGTAATTTTTGTTGGTTAAACTGCAGAATGCCCCCCTTTAAGAACCAATGGGTATATATCAAGACTAGAAACATTGAACATATTCCCAGATTGCATGTGTTTTACATGAAAATACATGTTTACATAACAAGTATATTAATGGGGTAAACCAACTCTAACCCATACAATATGAGTACATCTGTTGTTGAAGGACTTTAGATCAACAAATATACAGTACTTTAGCAGTAGTCATGCTGCTTATGCTGAAAAGCCTTGTTAATATATATGTGAAATTAGCTTTCAAATATACTGTCTTTTCGGCTTCAAAGCCTATATACAGTTGATGTCGGAAGTTTACATACACTTAGATTGGAGTCATTAAAACTTGTTTTTCAACCACTTCACAATTTTCTTGTTAAGAAACTATAGTTTTGGCAAGTGGGTTAGGACATCTACTTTGTGCATGACAAAAGTAATTTTTCCAACAATTGTTTACAGGCAGATTATTTCACTTAAAATTCACTGTATCACAATTCCAGTGGGTCAGAAGTTTACATATACTAAGTTGACTGTGCCTTTAAACAGCTTGGAAAATTCCAGAAAATTATTTAATGGCTTTAGAAGCGTCTGATGGGCTAATTGACACCATTTGAGTCAAATGGAGGTGTACCTGTGGATGTATTTCAAGGCCTAGGTTCAAACTCACTGCCTCTTTGCTTGACATCATGGGAAAGTCAAAAGAAATCAGCCAAGACCGCAGAAAAAAATTGTAGACCTCCACAAGTCTGGTTCATCCTTGGGTGCAATTTCCAAACGCCTGCAGGTACCATGTTCATCTGTAGGTACAAACCCCATGGGACCACGCAGCCGTCATACCTCTCCGGAAGGAGACATGTTCTGTCTCCTAGAGATGAACGTACTTTGGTGCAAAAAGTGCAAATCAATCCCAGAACAACAGCAAAGGACCTTGTGAAGATGCTGGAGGAAACCGGTACAAAATTATCTACAGTGCCTTGCGAAAGTATTCGGCCCCCTTGAACTTTGTGACCTTTTGCCACATTTCAGGCTTCAAACATAAAGATATAAAACTGTATTTTTTTTGTGAAGAATCAACAACAAGTGGGACACAATCATGAAGTGGAACGACATTTATTGGATATTTCAAACTTTTTTAACAAATCAAAAACTGAAAAATTGGGCGTGGGAAATAAATGATTCTATCTGCTATTATTCTGACATTTCACATTCTTAAAATGAGCTGGTAATCCTAACTGACCTAAAACAGGGGATTTTTGCTAGGATTAATTTTCAGGAATTGTGAGAAACTGAGTTTAAATGTGTTTGCCTGCGGTGTATGTGATCTTCTGACTTCAACTGTATATTTCACTTAAAACACCCGGCTGGTTTGACTTGCAGTTTATGCTGTCCTAAATCTGAATAAAAAAAACATTTCTGTCATTGATTGAAGAGATGGGCAGGCTATCAGTGTCAATGAAAACAGCCAAGCCATTTCAAGCTTCTCATTATCCACATGTTGAAACTGAGGGTGGCAACCACAGAAGCACATCAGAGTGTGTGTGGCATGAGAGAGAGGGAGAGGACCAAATAGAGATAGGAAATAGTTAATTGACTACCTATGAGGATTCTTCAACTGATCAATAGCAGCAATCAGTCATCACCAAATGCCAGGAGTCTCTGTGATGTTAATTAAATACTACTGTGGTAGTCCAGTCATCAACTCTCATTACATTCCAACCTTGTCCTCATGCCACTGTCTCTAGTGTCTACCCAGTATAGTTATCGGTCAGATGTATGTTTCTTGAGACTTTGCATAGAGCAGTGTGGTGTAACATATCAATGCTGAGGTTTGCAGTACATGGTGGTGATACTTCATTGTTATTTGTTTATCACACATATATATATATATATACAGTGGGGCAAAAAAGTATTTAGTCAGCCACCGATTATGCAAGTTCTCCCACTTAAAAAGAAAATTTAATTTCATCATAGGTACACTTCAACTATGACAGACAAAATTAGGAAAAAAATCCCGAAAATCACATTGTAGGATTTTTTATGAATTTATTTGCAAATTATGGTGGAAAATAAGTATTTGGTCACTGACAAACAAGTAAGATTTCTGGCTATCACAGACCTGTAACTTCTTATTTAAGAGGCTCCTCTGTCCCCCACTCGTTACCTGTATTAATGGCACCTGTTTGAACTTGTTATCAGTATAAAAGACACCTGTCCACAACCTCAAACAGTCACACTCCAAACTCCACTATGGCCAAGACCTAAGAGCTGTCAAAGAACACCAGAAACAAAATTGTAGACCTGCACCAGGCTGGGAAGACTGAATCTGCAATAGGTAAGCAGCTTGGTTTGAAGAAATCAACTGTGGAAGCAATTATTAGGAAATGGAAGACATACAAGACCACTGATAATCTCCCTCGATCTGGGGCTCCACGCAAGATCTCACCCAGTGAGGTCAAAATAATGACAAGAACGGTGAGCAAAAATCCCAGAACCACACGGGGGGACCTAGTGATTGACCTGCAGAGAGCTGGGAACAAAGTAACAAAGCCTACCATCAGTAACACACTACGCTGCAGTGCCAGACGTGTCCCCCTGCTTAAGCCAGTACATGTCCAGGCCCGTCTAAAGTTTGCTAGAGAGCATTTGGATGATCCAGAAGAAGATTGGGAGAATGTCATATGGTCAAATGAAACCAAAATATAACTTTTTGGTAAAAACTCACCTCGTCGTGTTTGGAGGACAAAGAATGCTGAGTTGCATCCAAAGAACACCATACCTACTGTGAAGCATGGGGGTGGAAACATCATGCTTTGGGGCTGTTTTTCTGCAAAGGGACCAGGACGACTGATCTGTGTAAAGGAAATAATGAATGGGGCCATGTATCGTGAGATTTTGAGTGAAAACCTCCTTACATCAGCAAGGGCATTGAAGAGGAAACATGGCTGGGTCTTTCAGCAATGCAATGATCCCAAACACACCACCCGGGCAATGAAGGAGTGGCTTCGTAAGAAGCATTTCAAGGTCCTGGAGTGGCCTAGCAAGTGTCCAGATCTCAACCCCATAGAAAATCTTTGAAGGGAGTTGAAATTCCATGTTGCCCAGCAACAGCCCCAAAACATCACTGCTCTAGAGGAGATCTGCATGGAGGAATGGGCCAAAATACCAGCAACAGTGTGTGAAAACCTTGTGAAGACTTACAGAAAACGTTTGAGCTCTGTCATTGCCAACAAAGTATTGAGATAAACTTTTGTTATTGACCAAATTCTTATTTTCCACCATAATTTGCAAATAAATTCATAAAAAATCCTACAGTGTGATTTTCTGAATTTTTTTTCTACTCATTTTGTCTGTCATAGTTGAAAATGATGAAAATTACAGGCCTCTCTCATCTTTTTAAGTGGGAGAACTTGCACAATTGGTGGCTGACTAAATACTTTTTTGCCCCACTGTATATATCCCCTTTCCCCTATATATGTATATATATATATAAAGGGGAAAGGGGATACCAAGTCAGTTGCGCAATTGAATACATTCAACTGAAATGTGTCTTCCTCTGAATCAGAGAGGTGCGGGGGGCTGCCTTAATTGACGTCCACATCATCAGCTCCGGGGAGCAGCTGTTGGGAGTGAACTGCCTTGCAGATTGGCAGATTTTTCCACCTTGCTGGTTTGGGAATTCGAACCAGCAATCATTTGGTTATTGGCCCAACGCTCTTAACCGCTAGACTTCCTGCCTGCCATTCAGTACACAGCATGGAACAGATATGATATTATGTTAAATAATAATAATATATTGATATCCTTTTCCTTAATTAGAGAACTGTGTTTTAAATCTGGTGTCTGGTTACTCAATGGTCACAAATTCTTCAAGATAGGTTGCCCTACATCAACCATGAATGATTAACACATAAGCCTAAAGTGATTATTCTGCACCACAAAGATGGAGTGGAGTGTTAAAAAAAAGATAATTGATATTCAACAGAGGCTAGGTGAAAAATCCTGACCTCTTGTTATTGCAGTACCATTGCATTTGTCTGAGCTGTTACTGCTATGTGTCTCTAGTAGGCAGGAATGTGAGACTGCTGTTAGAATAACCTGCTGGTTACTGAGCAGGGTTTCTACTTTATACTGTCCATTTCAGTGCTCTAGAAACTGGTAATGGCCTTCAATTATGTTACGCCGTGAAAACCTACAGTTCCTGGAAAGATATCCTCAATGTGCAATTCAATAGTATTTTTTTCTGTGGAAAGACTAGGCTAATCAGGCTTCTCCTATGTCTGATACATTTACTAAACTCCTTTACATAAACTGTGACTTAGGTGTTAGGATTCAGATCACATGGAAGCTATAGAGAAACATGCCTGTATTTATATACTTCTCTCTCATATTACCCATTTATTGGGTAAGGTCCATATCATATCAGTAGATGTTAAATGATATGGTCCAAATGTCCCTGTGAGTCTTTTTTCCACTCATAGCTGTTAGCAAAACATCAGTATTTCTCTGCTCTTACTATACTCCTTATCTCCTCAACTTCTCTCTCTTCTTTCTACCATATGCCTTCAATTTGCTCCTTATGCAGTTTGTCTGTATAGACATACACTATGTTCCTCCATTTAGCTTTCTCTGTATCTTTCTTACTGATAAGTCATTAAATCAGGCTGTACAGACTGTACAGGTCAGTTCTTAATTAATAACTCTGGTTTTATCTGATTGAACTACTGATTAGGACATTCAGGACAGAATAAAATTACTTTGAAAAGGGTATAATTTGTTTTTGGTAAGTAGATTGAACGTTCTGTATTTCTCTCCACACCAAAAGCAATTGTTGACAATGATTTTGCATCTATTTGCTAATTGCGTGATCTCACAAAATTATTCCAAAACCACTCTTTGTCTTTGTTTCAGTCTATGAGCTGTTGATTGACAAATAGAGTGAATGAATAGAGCTGATTGATTATGAATAACTTGTGAATGCCAGGTTTATGAACCAAGGGGACAGTCTAGCAGCACTGTACATTCACACAGTTTAAACAAATGGGGTTTCAGAGAGAGGAAAATATCCCATAGACCTAACTTTCTATTTAAGTGTCTAAATCAGAGATAAAAGAATAATAGCGGCTTCAGGCATAGTCAGTGTTCATGGCTAATGAGATAAGAACAAATGTACGCAAACAAGACCATCCAATATTGTTAAAATGCTGTAAAACAAACACAGAAGGGCTGAAAATGAATTATGTAGGTGATTTCTTTGCATAATCAACAACAATAACTTTGCTTCACAGAAGAAGTGCCTCTGTCAAAGAAATTGTGACATGCAGTAAATAAATGATCAAATCACAATAACAGGAGTTTCCATTGGCTAAATATGTTGCTTAAGAAATTGGGAACCTTACCTAAGGCTACGTCAGTAAGTGTGGAGGAGGAGACCCCTGCGTCGTGTCTGCTTTCAAAAGGCTTGTCACCTTAAAGTAAACCTTTGGCTGAAAGGTATTTCAGCATCATGCCTGCATATTGACAAGCGGTACTGTAGGTCAGGGAAACTCTAGCTCTACAATATTAAGTGTCCAATAAGCCAAAGGCATGCAGTAAGGCCTCAAATTGTACCCACACACATCTGTAAAGACTTCCTGCACACAAACACGCTCCAGGGTTTTGGCCTTAAAGCCACTATGACAAATAGTTTTTGATTGCAGAAGAAATACTGTGGTCAGTTCTTGACACTGTGTGTGTGAGAGGCAGAGATAGATCTATGATGACTAGGGCCATGCTTTTGGGGCACTTTGCTTTTACCAGCATTTCTAGAATGAACCACTAGGTTTTCTGCAGCTGGAAAAATCATAGGGAATAATATTTCATTGACACAAGCTGTCTCCAATCAATCAATAAATGTCTGGTTGTGCGTTTGTGTTTTTGGTGGCGGGATCTTCTAAGCCAGAGGATGTGTAGCTCTATGAATCTTAATCCTAATCACACAAAGGCAGGGAATGCCTTAGCTCAAGCTGATCCTCTCCATCGTACTCAGAAGTTTTAGCAAAAAATTGTTTAATTAGGGGCAGGTAACCCATTAAACTCTTGGGAATTGGCCTACGTGAACTGTCACTGGCATTAAACAAAGCATGTGTGTCCATGTATGTTGATAATTCAACCATATATACATTGGCAACCACAACTAATTAAGTCACTGAAACCCTTAATAAAGAGTTGCAGTCAGTTTTGGAATAGGTGGCCAGTAATAAACTGGTCCTGAACATCTCTGAAACTAAGATAATTGTATTTGATACATGTAATTCCCTAAGTTCTAGACCTCAGCTGAATCTGGTAATGTATGGTGTGGGTGTTGAACAAGTTGAGAAGACTAAATTACTTGGTGTTACATTGGATTGTAAACTGTCATGGTGAAAACATATAGATCCAATGGTTGTAAAGATGGGGAGAGATCTGTCCGTCATAAAGAGATGCTCTGCTTTTTTGACACACTCCACAAAGCAAGTCCCGCAGGCTCTAGTTTGATCTTATCTTGATTATTTTCCAGTCATATGGCCAAGTGCTGCAAAGAAAGACCTAGTTCAGCTACAGCTGGCCCAGAACAGAGAGGCATGTCTTTAATACTATGAATTCCAGTCTCTCTTGGTTAAGAGTTGAGGAAAGACTAAATGCATTACTTCTTGCATTTATAAGAAACATTCATACGTTGGAAATTACATATGTTTGCATAGTGAACTTACACATAGCACTGACACACACACTTACCCCAATAGACATGCAACCAGGGGTATTTACACAGTGCCCAGTTCCAGAACAAATTCAAGAAAACATACAGTATTATACTGAGCCATGATTGCAAGGAACTCCCTTCCATCTCATATAGCGCAAGTGAACAGCAAATCTGGTTTAAAAAATAAAATAAACAACTCCTCACGGCACAACGCTGCTCCCCCATGTGACCTACTTATTGTGCGTATGTACTGACATGTGTAATTGATAGATGAATACACATATGCTAATGTTTTTAAATGTACTGTATGTAAATAGACAGTTCAGTGTGTCAAATTGGAGGGCCTGTTGTCCGGGCCTCCGGCAGTCTCTACGGGGGTGCCACAGGGTTAAATTCTTGGACCAACTCTCTTCTCTGTTTACATCAATGATGTCGCTCTTGCTGCTGGTGAGTCTCTGATCCACCTCTACGCAGACGACACCATTCTATATACTTCTGGCCCTTCTTTGGACACTGGGTTAAAACTTCTTGTGACTCTCAAACCCGGATCCTTGACCCTAATCATCGCCTCAAACTAATTAGCATAACACAGCGGATATAAATCTTCCTAGAAAATCTTCCTATTCATGAAAATCACAAATGAAATATATTGAGACACAGCTTAGCCTTTTGTTAATCACACTGTCATCTCAGATTTTCAAAATATGCTTTACAGCCAACGCTAGACAGGCATTTGTGTACGTTTATCCAGTTATGCATTAGGGGGCGCTATTCAAATTTTTGGATGAAAAACGTTCCCGTGTCAAACAAAATATTTTGTCACGAAAAGATGCTCGACTAATTTCTCTTCCAACAATGAGACAATCTGCCTGTGGTTTGAAGATTTTGCTCTTATGAAGTGCACCAATTCAGTGACTGTATCCACAACATGGCTCGTTTTCAGAACACATTTACAGAGCACCTCCTGATGAATAATGCAATTCAGGGAAAAAAAATCTGATCTGGGTTCAGCTCATCTAACAATATTACCGAAGGTGGCTCCCCTTCTTGTTCGGGTGGCGCTCGGCGGGCGTCGTCGCCGGTCCACCAGCTGCCACCGATCCTTTGTTCCGTGTTCGTTTGGTTTTGTCTATTTGGTTTCACCTGTTCATTGTTTGGTTGTTAGGGTGGGGTTATTTAAGGTCGTTTAGCCCGCTTCTGTTTGTGCGGGCTTGTTCTTCTGTATTTGTGAGAGGTGTTAGTGTTTGTTAGGTTTTCTCTGTCCTGGTATTTTACCTAAGGGTACTATATTGTTTTTATAGTTACGCCTGGTTTGGGTATACTATTTTGTTCCTTTGACTTTGGACATTAAAGCGTGTTTTTTCCTGCATCCTTTGCTCTCTGTGCCTGACTCCACACCCATTCACTCATTGAGCGTTACAGAAGCCCGCACCATTTTATAGAGTCAGCAGGGGCAGCGACCACCCCTCTCCCCACGATGGAGGAGAGAGTCCTTCATCACACGTCCATCCTCCATCGCATCGGATCAGCAATGGATCAAATGATGGAGAGGATGGACCGTTGGGAGAGGAGTGTTCTCCCTACTACCCCACCTACCCTCCCACCAGCAACTCTACCATCTCCTCCAGCGGCATCTGGTGCCAGCGCTCTGCGCATTACGCCTCCGAGGGAGTACGATGGAGCGGCGGCGGGGTGCCAGGGATTTCTGCTACAACTAGATCTCTACCTGGCCACCGTTCGGCCGGCTCCCTTGGTCGAGGAGAGCGTGAGTGTCCTCGTCTCTTGCCTGATGGGTAGAGCCCTGGAGTGGGCCAATGCTGTCTGGAACGGGCCCGACTCAGCGAGGGGCGACTACCCGGAGTTCACCTGCTGTTTCCGGGCCGTGTTCGATCACCCTCCGGAGGGTCGAGCGGCGGGTGAGAGGTTTTTCCATCTCCGTCAGGGGACGAGGAGCGCACAGGACTTCGCACTGGATATCCGGACCTTGACCGCTGGAGCAGGGTGGAACGACAGGGCCCTGATAGACCATTACAGGTGTAGCCTGAGAGAGGACGTCCGCAGGGAGCTGGCTTGTTGGGACACTACGCTCAGCCTGGATGAACTGATAGACCTGTCGATCTGGTTAGACCATCTGCTAGCTGCTCGCGGACATTCTGAAAGGGTCCTGTTAGTTCCACCTCCTGACCATCCCGCTCCTATCCCGATGGAGCTAGGAGGGGCTGCATCTAGGGAGATCGAAGGAGGAGGCTCCTCCTGTACCAGTTGTGGCCGGAGAGGGCACACTTCAGGTCGGTGCTGGAGGAGTTCATCTGGGAGTCGAGAGGGCAGGCAGAACACTCCACGGTTACCCCACGTGAGTCAGCACCACACTCTCCCAGAGTTTCCTGTTGGTCACATGTTTTTGTTAATTTGTTTCCTTAAATTTGTTCCCTCTCTCCAACATAAGGCGCTAGTCGATTCAGGCGCAGCTGGGAACTTTATAGATCGCAGACTTGCTCAGAGGTTGAGGATTCCGTTAGTTAAGGTAGAACCCCCTTTTCCCGTTCACTCTTTAGATAGTCGACCGTTTGGGTCAGGGCTGGTCAGGGAGGCCACAATTCATTTGGAGATGATTACACAGGGGAATCATAAGAGTGGTTTAGCCTGTCCCTTATCGATTCACCTGCGTTTCCAGTGGTGCTGGGGATTCCCTGGCTGGCTATTCACAATCCGACGATTTCGTGGAAACAGGGAACTCTCCAGGGGTGGTCTGATGAGTGTTCAGGCAGGTGTGTAGGAGTTTCCATCGGTGCGACAACGGTGGAGAGTCCAGACCAGGTTTCCACCGTGCGCATTCCCGCTGAGTATGCCGATTTGGCTATCGCTTTCAGTAAAAAGAAAGCGACCCAATTACCACCCCATCGACAGAGGGATTGCGTGATAAACCTCCAGGTTAATCGCTGCACTCCCCAGGAGTCATGTGTATCCTTTATCCCAGGAGGAGACGTTGGCTATGGAGACAGGGGTACAGGGGTACAGGGGTACATTCGGCCCTCCATGTCACCCGTCTCCTTGAGTTTATTTTTTGTGAAGAAAAAGGATGGTGGTTTGCGTCCGTGTATTGATTATCGAGGTCTCAATTCCATCACGGTGGGTTTTAGTTACCCACTACCTCTCATCGCTACGGCAGTGGAATCATTTCATGGAGCGCAGTTCTTCACGAAACTGGATCTCAGGAGTGCGTATAATCTGGTGCGTATTCGGGAGGGAGATGAGTGGAAAACAGTGTTTAGTACCACATCTGGCCATTATGAGCACCTCGTCATGCCGTACGGGTTAAAGAATGCTCCAGCTATCTTTCAATCCTTCGTTGACGAGATTCTCAGAGACCTGCACGGACAGGGTGTGGTGGTGTATATTGACGATATTTTGATCTACTCCGCTACACGCACCGCGCATGTGTCTCTGGTGCACAAGGTGCTTGGGCGACTGCTGGAGCATGACCTGTACCTGAAGGCGGAGAAATGTGAGTTTTCCAAACGAGCCGTTTCCTTCCTGGGTTATCGCATTTCCAGCTCGGGGGTGGTAATGGAGGGTGACTTCGTCAAGGCCGTGCGTAATTGGCCGACTCCGACCACGGTAAAGGAGGTGCAGTGGTTCTTAGGGTTTGCCAATTACTATCGGAGGTTTATCCGGGGTTTTGAGGCGCAGGTGTTGGCACATCCAGACCCTTCTTTGGCGTTCATAGTAGAGGTGGACGCATCCGAGGCTGAGGTTGGAGCGGTGCTCTCACAGCGCTCGGGTACGCCACCGAAGCTCCGCCCCTGTGCTTTTTTTCCGGAGTGGAATTATGATGTGGGGGACAGGGAGTTGTTGGCTATGGGCCTGAAGGTGTGGATACACTGGCTTGAGGGGGCTAAGCACCCTTTCCTCATCTGGACTGACCACCGTAACCCGGAGTATATCCGATCAGCTAGGAGACTGAATCCTCGTCAGGCAAGGTGGGCCATGTATTTCACCAGATTTAGTTTTACGATCTCGTATCGACCAGGTTCCCTCAACACTAAGGCCGACGCGCTGTCCCGCCTCTATGACACTGAGGACCGGTCCATCGATCCTACTCCCATCATTCCGGCGGCTAAGCTGGTGGCACCAGTAGTACGGGAGGTGGACGCGGACATCAAGCGGGCGCTAAGGGAGGAACCTGCGCCTCCACAGTGTCCGGAGGGTTGTAGGTACGTGCCGCTCGCTGTTCGTGATCAATTGATTCGATGGGCTCATAGTCTACCCTCGTCGGGTCACCCGGGTATTTCAAGGACAGTGCGAGGTCTTAGGGGGAAGTACTGGTGGCCCACCTTGGTGAGGGATGTGCGATTCTATGTCTCTTCCTGTTCAGTGTGCGCCCAGAGTAAGGCTCCTAGGCACCTGCCACGAGGGAAGTTAAAACCCCTCCCCGTTCCACAACGGCCGTGGACCCATCTATCGGTGGATTTTCTTACTGACCTTTCCCCCTCTCAGGGAAACACGACGATCCTGGTCGTTGTGGATCGGTTCTCTAAGTCTGCCGTCTTATCCCGTTGCCCGGTCTCCCTACGGCCCTGCAGACTGCGGAGGCTCTTTTCACCAATGTCTTCCGGCACTACGGGGTGCCCGAGGATATTGTTTCTGATCGGGGTCCCCAGTTTACCTCCCGAGTGTGGAGGGCATTTATGGAACGTCTGGGGGTCTCGGGCAGCCTGACCTCAGGGTATCACCCGGAGAGTAATGGGCAAGTGGAGAGAGTGAACCAGGAGGTGGGTAGGTTTCTGCGGTCGTATTGCCAGGACCGACCAGGGGAGTGGGCGAGATACATCCCCTGGGCTGAAAAGGCCCAGAATTCACTAAGCCACTCCTCTACCAACATGTCACCATTTCAGTGCGTGTTGGGGTACCAGCCGGTCCTGGCACCATGGCATCAGAGCCAGACTGAGGCTCCTGCGGTGGAGGAGTGGGTGCAGCGCTCTAAGGAGACCTGGAGGGCCGTCCAGGAGTCATTACGTCAGGCGAGTGGACGGCAGAAGAAGAGCGCTGACCGTCACTGCAGTGAGGTCCCCGTGTTTGCACCGGGGGACAGGTTCTGGCTCTCGTCCTGAAACCTGCCCCTCCGCTTGCCCTGCCGGAAGCTGGGTCCGCAGTGTGTAGGGCCATTTAAAGTCCTGAGGAGAATAATCAAGGTTTGTTATCGAGTTTTACTTCCTTCATATTATCGCATTAACCCCTCGTTTCATGTGTCTCTCTGCCGGTGGTAGCTGAGGCGCAGGGCGATCCGGATGGAAGGTGAGGTTCCGGAGGTCCCTCCGCCCCCTCTGGACATCGAGGGGTCCCCGGCGTACACGATACAAGCTATTCTGGACTCAAGACGCCAGGTGAGGGGCCTGCAGTACCTCGTTGACTGGGAGGGGTACGGTCCGTAGGAGAGGTGCTGGGTCCCGTTGGGGGATATTCTGGATCCATCTATGTTGAGAGAGTTCCATCGCCTCCATCCGGATCGCCCTGCGCCTCGGCCCCCGGGTCGTCCCCGGCGCGCTGTGGGAGCTGCGCGTCGGGGGGGGGGGTTACTGTCACGGTAATATAGTATATTACCGAAGGTGGCTCCCCTTCTTGTTCGGGTGGCGCTCTGCGGTCGCCGTCGCCGGTCTACGATCCTTTGTTCCGTGTTCGTTTGGTTTTGTCTAATTGGTTTCACCTGTTGAAACCTGTTGTTAGGGTGGGGTTATTCAAGTTCGTTTGGCCCGCTTCTGTTTGTGCGGGCTTGTTCTTCTGTATTTGTGAGAGGTGTTAGTGTTTGTTAGGTTTTCTCGCTGTCCTGGTATTTTACCTAAAGGTACTATATTGTTTTTATAGTTACGCCTGGTTTGGGTATACTATTTTGTTCCTTTGATTTTGGACATTAAAGGGTGTTTTTTCCCGCATCCTTTGCTCTCTGCGCCTGACTCCACACCCATTCACTCATTGAGCGTTACACTTGCACACACTTAAACCTCTTAGAGCTACCCCCTACTTTTTTCAATTTCCGCCTGAAGACATACCCAAATCTAAGTGCCTGTATCTCTGGCCCAGAAGCAAGGATTTGCATATTCTTGGTACCAATTGAAAGAAAACACTCTGAAGTTTGTGTAAATGTGAATGTAGGAGAATATAACACAATAGATCTGGTTTAGATAATACAATGAAAAAAAACATGTTTTTTATTTTTATTGTTGTATCATCATCTTTAAAATGAAGAAGATAAAACAAACATTCAGGTAGGATGATGGGGACAATTTCAGTGAAAAAAATAAGAGGGCAACAGTACTTGTGCAAAGTTTGAGAATGATAACTTCCAAAATGAGTGTGCCACATGACATTTATCATGAAGTCACGCAGGTGTCCCACACAAGTAGCCCAAATGTACCCAAGTGGCCAAATTGGTGAAGGTATACATTTTGAACCAAATAACTACATACAAAATGCCAAAATGTTATTCTAACACCCCCCCCCCCCCCCCCCCCCCAAAAAAAAAAATGGGAAAAAAAATATGGGAAAAAAATATGAAGAAAAAAATAAAAACATTTACAAAATTACATGGGTAACTGTTTACACACTTTCAATATTTGGAAGACCCTCAGTCCTCTATCAAATCAAATGTATTTATATAGCCCTTCGTAAATCAGCTAATATCTCAAACTGCTGTACAGAAACCCAGCCTAAAACCCCAAACAGCAAGCAATGCAGGTGTAGAAGCACGGTGGCTAGGAAAAACTCCCTAGAAAGGCCAAAAACCTAGGAAGAAACCTAAAGAGGAACCAGGCTATGAGGGGTGGCCAGTCCTCTTCTGGCTGTGCCGGGTGGAGATTATAACAGAACATGGTCGAGATTTTCAAACGTTCATAGATGACCAGCAGGGTCAAATAATAATCACAGTAGTTGTAGAGGCAGGCAGAACAGTTGAAACTGGAACAGCAGCAAGGCCAGGTGGACTGGGGACAGCAAGGAGTCATCATGCCAGGTAGTCCTGATGCATGGTTCTAGGGCTCAGGACCTCCGAGAGAGAAAGAGAGAATTAGAGAGAGCATACTTAACAAACTATAGTTTTGGCAAGTCGTTTGGAACATCTACTTTGTGCATGACACAAGTCAGTTTTCCAACAATTGTTTACATTCAAATTATTTCACTTGTTATTCACTGTATCACAATTCTGGTGTGTCAGAAGTTTACATACACTAAGATGACTGTGACTTTAAACTGTTTGGAAAATTCCAAAAAATTATGTTATGGCTTTAGAAGATTATGATAGGCTAAATGACATCATTGTAGTCAATTGGAGGTGTACCTGTGGATGTATTTCAAGGCCTAACTTCAAATCCAGTGCCTCTTCGCTTGACATCATGGGTAAGTCTAAATAAATCAGCCAAGACCTCAGAAAAACAATTGTAGACCTCCACAAGTCTGGTTCGTCCTTGGGAGTAATTTCCAAATGCCTGAAGGTACCACGATCATCTGTACAAACAATAGTACGCAAGTATAAACCCCATGGGACCACGCAGCCGTCATACCTCTCAGGAAGGAGACGCGTTCTGTCTCCTTGGTGTGAAAAGTGCAAATCAATCCCAGAACAACAGCAAAGGACCGTGTGAAGATGCTGGAGTAAACAGGTACAAAAAGTATCGATATCCACAGTATTAATGAGTCCTATATTGACATAATCTGAAAGGCCGCTCAGCAAGGAAGAAGCCACTGCTCCAAAACTGCCATAAAAAAGCCAGACTACGGTTTGCAAGTGCACATGGGGACGAAGATCATACTTTTTGGATAAATGTCGTCTGGTCTGATGAAAAAAAATAGAACTGCTTGGCCATAATGACCACCGTTATGTTTGGAGGAAAAAGGGGGAGGCTTGCAAGCCGAAGACCACCATCCCAACCCTGAAGCAAGGGGGTGGCAGCATCATGTTTTGGGGGTACTTTTCTGCAGGAGGGACTGGTGAATTTCACAAAATAGAAAGCATCATGAGGCAGGAAGATTATGCGGATACATTTAACCTCTTGCTCCTACCTGAGACGCAGACGTCTCATCTAGACACCTGGAAATGCAAATGCGCTACGCTAAATGCTAAATGTACTCGTTAAAACTCAAACGTTCATTAAAACACACATGCAGGGTATTGAATTAAAGCTACACTCGTGAATCTAGCCAACAAGTCAGATTTTTAAAATGCTTTTCGGCGAAAGCATGAGAAGCTATTATCTGATAGCATGCAACACCCCAAAATACCTGAAGGGGACGTAAACAAAATAATTAGCGTAGTCGGCGCTACACAAAACGCATAAATAAAATATAAAACATTCATTACCTTTGATGATATTCTTTGTTGGCACTCCTATATGTTCCATAAACATCACAATTGGGTCTTTTTCCCGATTTAAATCCGTCCATGTATGCCCAAAATATCCATTTGTATAGCCTGTCTGGTTCAGGAAAAGCTCGGTTCCAAAACGCAACGTCATTTTTTTAAATTATATAAGTTGCCCATATTCTTTGACAAAACACTTCAACCTACTTTTGTAACCCAACTTTAGGTATTTGTAAACGTTAATAATCGGTCAAATTGATCA
This sequence comes from Oncorhynchus mykiss, assembly GCF_057628025.1. Taxonomy (NCBI): domain Eukaryota; kingdom Metazoa; phylum Chordata; class Actinopteri; order Salmoniformes; family Salmonidae; genus Oncorhynchus; species Oncorhynchus mykiss. Next base: position 20,194,387 of record NC_143044.1, on the reverse strand, counting down.
CTGGGCGATCTGTATTCAATAGCAGCTACTCAAGAAAACGTTTTCCTTTGTCTCTCTTCAAAACTCGATTCCTGTATGCTGGACGAAATGAAGGATCTATTTTTCATTACACAAAGGATTTTTGTCAATGACATCGTGTGGAAGTTGTAGGAACTGCAAGCTCCCGGATATATATTTTTGCTTGCAATAAACAATTCAGAGACTGGCGGATTAATACTTTTCTGTGGTTTTTGTGACCAGGTTTTTCTTGGGATTTCGCTTGCTGTTCACGTGCTGTCACAGACATTATTTAACCAGTTTTAGAAACTTCAGAGCGTTTTCTATCCACACATTCTAATCATATGCATATACTATATTCCTGGCATAAGTAGCAGGATGCTGAAATGTTGCGCGATTTTTAACAGAATGTTAGAAAAAAGGAGGGGGTAGACTGAATTTAGCAACATCTCAAGACATCAGTCAGGAAGTTAAAGCTTGGTCACAAATGGGTTTTCCAAATGGACAATGACCCAGAGCATACCTCCAAAGTTGTAGCAAAATGGTTTAAGGACAACAAAGTTAAGGTATTGGAGTGGCCATCACAAAGCCAGGACCTCAATCCTATAGAAAATGTGTGGGCAGAACTGAAAAAGAGTGTACAAGCAAGGAGGCCTACACACCTGACTCAGTTACACCAGCTCTGTCAGGAGGAATGGGCAAAAATTCACCCAACTTAGTGTGGGAAGCTTGTGGAAAGATACCCGAAACGTTTGACCCAAGTTAAACAATTTAAAGGCAATGCTACCAAATACTAATTGAGTGAATTTTATTAACTTCTGACCCACTGGGAATGTGATTTGTGATTTGTGTAAGTTTATCGATAGCCTAGCATAGCATTTTTTCCAGCTAGCAGCAGGTAACTTGGTCACGGAAATCAGAAAAGCAATCAAATTTAATAGTTTACCTTTGATGAGCTTCGGATGTTTTCACTCACAAGACTCCCAGTTAGATAGCCAATGTTCCTTTTTTCCAAAAATAGTATTTTTGTAGGCGAAATAGCTTCGTTTGTTCTTCACGTTTGGCTGAGAAATCGCCCGGAAATTGCAGTCACGAAAACGCCGAAAAATATTCAAAATTAGCTCCATAATAATGACAGAAACATGGCAAACGTTGTTTATAATCAATCCTCAAGGTGTTTTTCAAATATCTATTCGATAATATATCCACCGGGACAATTGGTTTTTCAGTAGGACCGATTGGAATAATGGCTACCTACTGAATTTTACGCTAGAATCACTCTCGGAGCCATCAGGTGACCAGTTGCGCAATGTAGCCGCTTACGGGTATTCTTCAACATAAATGCGTAAAACTACGTCACAATGCTGTAGACACCTTGGGGAATACAGAGAAAAAGTAATCTGGTTGATAGCCCATTCACTGCTCAATAGGGACACATTGGAACGCAGCACTTTCAAAACATGAGGCACTTCCAGATTGGATTTTTCTCAGGCTTTCGCCTGCAATATCAGTTCTGTTATACTCACATACAATATTTTACAGTTTTGGAAACTTTAGAGTGTTTTCTATCCTAAACTGTCAATTATATATATATATATTATATTATATGCATATTCTAGCATCTTGTCCTGACAAAATATCCCGTTTACTACGGGAACGTTATTTTTCCAAAAATGAATTAACCTAGTCAAGGTTAACCTTTTTGGCAGCATTTTCACTTTTGGATGAATAGCGTGCCCAGAGTGAACTGCCTCATACTCTGTCCCAGATACAAATATATGCATATTATTTATAGTATTTGATAGAAAACACTCTGAAGTTTCTAAAACTGTTTAAATGATGTCTGTGAGTATAACAGAACTCATATGGCAGGCAAAAACCAGAGAAAAACCAGAAAGTGGGATATCTGAGGTTTGTAGTTTTTCAAAGCTTGGCCCACCGAATACACAGTGTCTATGGAGTCAAATTGCACTTCCTACGGCTTCCACTAGATGTCAACTGTCTTTAGAAACTGGTTTGAGGATTCTACTATAAAGGAGGAGCTCATGAGACCTGTTTGAGTCAGTGGTTTGGCAGAGTGTCTCAGGCTCGTGACGCGCGCTCCCGACACAGTTAGCTCTTGTTCCAGTGCTTTTCTTCAGACATAGGAATTCTCCAGTTGGAAGCTCATTGATGTTTTATGTTAAAAATATCCTAAAGATTGATTCCATACTTCGTTTCACTTGTTTCTAAGACCTGTAACGGAACTTTTCAAGTTTTTGTCTGGATGAAGTGCTCGCGCCTCATGAAGATGGATTACTGGGTTGAACACGCTAACAACAAGTGGCTATTTGGACATAAATTATGGACTTTATGGAACAAATCAGTCATTTATTGTCGAACTGGAATTCCTGGGAGTGCCCTCTGACGAAGATCATCAAAGGTAAGTGAATATTTATAGTGTTATTTCTAAGTTCTGTTGACTCCAAAATGGTGGATATTTCTCTGGCTGGATTTGGCTCTGAGCGCCGTTTTCGGTTTATGCTTTTTCCGTAAAGTTTTTTTTAAATCTGACACAGCGATTGCATTAAGGAGAAGTCTATCTTTAATTCTGTGAACAACACTTGTATCTTTTATCAATGTTTATTATGAGTATTTCTGCAAAATCACTGGATGTTTTGGAATCAAAACATTACTGCATGTAACGCGCCAATGTAAACTGAGATTTTTGGAAATAAATATGCACATTATCGGCAGTTGCTCGGGTGGTTGTTGTCCTTGATGATCTTTTTGGACTTCCTGTGACAACAGGTGGTGTAGGTGTCTTGGAGGGCAGGTAGTTTGCCCCGGTGATGCGTTGTGCAATCCTCACTACCCTCTGGAGAGACTTGCGGTTGTGGGAAAGGCAGTTTCCGTACCAGGCGGTGATACAGCCCGACAAGATGCTCTCGATTGTGCATCTGTAAAAGTTTGTAAATGTTTTTGGTGACAAGCCAAATTTCTTCAGCCTCCTGAGGTTGAAGAGGCGCTGTTGCTCCTTCTTCACCGTGCTGTCTGTGTGGGTGGACCATTTCAGTTTGCCCGTGATGTGTACACTACTTTCCTGTCGATGTGGATAGGGGTGTGCTCCCTCTGCTGTTTCCTAAAGTCCACGATCATCTCCTTTGTTTTGTTGACGTTGAGTATGAGGTTGTTTTCCTGACACCATTGAGTTGGAGGCGTACATGGCCACTCAGTCATGGGTGAACATGGAGTACAGGAGAGGGCTGAGAACCCACCCTTGTGGGGCTCCAGTGTTGAGGATCAGCAGGGTGGAGATGTTGTTTCCTACCCTCACCACCTGAGGGTGGCCCGTCAGAAAGTCCAGGACCCAGTTGCACAGGGCGGGGTCGATACCCAAGGTCTCAAGCTTAATGACGAGATTGGAGGGTACTATGGTGTTAAATGCTGAGCTGTAGTCGATGAACAGCATTCTTATTCCTCTTATTTAGATGGGTTAGGGCAGTGTGCAGTGTGAGGACGATTGCATTGTCTGTGGACCTATTGGGGCCTGCAGTAACTCTCCCAGCTCAACAGGGGTCATCACTACCTCTCCCTCCTGTGGGATGCGTCTCGCCCTTCCCGGAGAGTATGATGGGACAGCAGCGCGGTGCCAGGGCTTCCTGCTACAGCTGGATGTCTACATGGGCACCGTTTATCCAGCTCCCTCAGGAAGGTAGAGGGTGTCCGCACTTGTTTCTTGCCTCTCGGGGAGAGCTCCTGAGTGGGCCAACGCCGTGTGGGGAGAAGGAGATGCGGCATTGGATGACTTCACGGAAGTCTTCGACCACCCGCCCAAGGGTAGAGCGGCGGGTGAATGTCTGTTCCACCTGAAGCAGGGGATGAGGAGCGCCCAGGAGTTCACACTGGAACTTCGGACCTTGGCCGCCGGAGCAGGATGGAACTGCAGGGTTCTCATCGACCACTACCGTTGCAGCCTGCGCGAGGATGTCTGTCGGGAGATGGCCTGCAGGGATACCACTCTTACCTTTGACCAGCTGGTGGACATGTCCATTCGGCTGGATAACCTGCTGGTCACACGTGGACGTCCAGAGAGGGCTCTGTCGATTCCTGCGCACAGTGAGACCAGAGGAGGGACTTTCACGTGTACCATCTGTGGCCGCAGAGGTCACACTGCTGTGTTGGTTCCTCTAGGGTTTGAGGCAGCAGGCAGGGCACTCTGGCGTACCCCCAGATGAGAAGGCACCATTCCCACCCAGAGCCCTCTGTTGCATACATGTTTTAGTTTGTTACTTTTCCTGAGTTTTCCCTGCATAATGCGCTTGTTGATTCAGGCGCAGCTGGGAATTTCATTGAATTTCGTTTGCCCGTAGTTTCGGGATCCCCATTGTTCCCGTGGATGTGCCCTTCCCCATTCACGCCTTAGATAGTCGACCATTAGGGTCAGGGTTGATTAGGGAGGTCACCTCTCCTTTGGGCATGGTGACGCAGGGGGGTCCTACGGAGAGAATTAGTTTATTCGTTATTTATTCTCCTACGTTTCCCATGGTGCTGGGCCTACCCTGGTTAGCTTGTCATAACCCAACTGTTTCTTGGCCACAGAGGGCTCTCACGGGTTGGTAACGAGAGTGCTCAGGTAAGTGTTTTGGGGTTTCCGTTGGTGCTACTGTGGTGGAGAGTCCAGACCAAGTCTCCACCGTGCGCATTCCCCCTGAATATGCCGATTTGGCTCTCGCCTTCTCCAAAAAGAAAGCAACTCAATTACCACCTCATCGACGGGGCGATTGTGCGATAGATCTCCTGGTAGGCGCTGCACTTCCCAGGAGTCACGTGTATCCCCTCTCACAGGCGGAGACGGAGGCTATGGAAACATATGCCTCAGGGGTACATTTGGTCCTCCACTTCACCCGCCTCCTCAAGTTCATTTTTTGTGAAGAAGGAGGGAGGTCTGCGCCTGTGTATTGACTATTGGGGTCTGAATCTGATCACTGTGAGGTAAAGTTTACCCAAGGTTTTGGTCAGATAGCGGCTCGCTTTACCTCACTGCTGAAGGGGGGCCCTGTGCACTTGCAGTGGAAAGCTGAGGCAGACAGGGCTTTTAGTCACCTTAGGGCTCTGTTTACCTCGACTCCTGTCCTCGGGTCCCGTGCTCCCGTGCTGGTGGCGCAGGTAGTGTGGGAGCTGGACGCGGACAATGAGCGGGTGTTGCTTACAGAGCCCACTCCCCTCCAGTATCCCGCTGGGCGTCTGTACGTTCCATCTGCTTTTCGTGACCGGCTGATCTATTGGGCCCACACGTCACCCTCCTCTGGTCATCCAGGCATCGGTCGGACAATGCGCTGTCTGAGCGGGAAGTATTGGTGGCCCACTTTGGCTAAGGACATGATGGTTTATGTTTCCTCCTGCTCTGTGTGCGTCCTGTGAAAGGCTCCTAGGCACCTGCCCAGACGTAAGTTACACCCCTTACCCGTTCCACAGCGGCCATGGTCACACCTGTCGATCGATTTCCTGACCGATCTTCCCCCATCACAGGGAAACACCACAATCATGGTCGTAGTGGATCATTTCTTTAAGTCCTGCCATCTATTTCCTCTGCCCGGTCTCCCTACGTGCCTACAGACTGCGGAGGCCTTGTTTACACACGTCTTCGGGCACTATGGGGTACCTGAAGATACAGTGTCTGATCGAGGTCCCCTGTTCACCCCTAAGTGTCTGGAAGGCGTTCATGGAACGTCTGGGGGTCTCGGTCAGCCTTACCTCAGGTTTTCACCCTGAGAGGAACTGGCAGCTGGATAGAGTAAAAAAGGATGTGGTTAGGTTTCTGAGGTCCAATTGCCAAGACCGGCCGAAGGAGTGGGCAGCGTTCGTGCCCTGGGCAGAGATGGCCCAGAACTCGCTCCGCCACTACTCCACTAACCTCACTCCCCCAGTGTGTATTGGGGTATCAGCCGGTTCTGGCTCCTTGGCATCAGAGTCAGACCGAGGCTCCTGCGGTGGACGACCGGTTCCGGCGCGCGGCGGAAACATGGGACGCCGCACATGTCCATCTTCAGCGTGTTGTGCTGTGCCAGAAAGTGGGCGCAGACTGTCACTGCAGTGTTCGTGGGTGCAGACCGTCACTGGCTCTAGACCCAAAACCTGCCCCTCCACCTGCCCTGCTGGAAGCTGGGTCCACGGTCTGTGGGGCCATTTAAAGTCCTGAGGAGAGTGTTTGAGGTACGTTATAGGTTACAGCTTCTCTCCGATTACCGCATTAACCCCTTGTTCCATGTGTCTCTTCTCAGGCCTTTGGTGGCTGGCCCGCTCCAGGAGTCTGAGGTGATGGAGGTTCCTCCGCCCCCTCTGGACATCGAGGGGGCCCCGGCGTACTCCGTTCATTCCATACTGGATTCGAGACATCGGGCGAGGGACCTTCAGTACCTCGTGGACTGGGAGGGGTATGGTCCGGAGGAGAGATGCTGGGTTCCGGTGGAGGACGTGTTGGATCCTTTTCTGCTGCGAGAGTTCCACCGTCTCCATCCGGATTGCCCTGCGCCTCGTCCTCCGGGTCGTCCCCGAGGCTGGTGTCGACACGCTACTGGGAGGGGGGGGGGGGATGATACTGTCACGACTTTGATGCCTCTCCTTGTTTGGGCGGTGTTCGGCGGTCGACGTTGCCGGTCTTCTAGCCATTTGTTTTGTCTCATTTTCCCACACACCTGGTTCTCATTTCCCTCATTATGTGTTGTGTATTTAACCCTCTGTCTCCCCCATGTCTTTGTGGGGTATTGTTCATCTGTTTTTATGTATGCATATGTTAGGCTGGTTGCGCTGGGTTGTGTTCAACCCGTATTTAGTTTTTTTTTTTGTATTTTGTGTTCATTTGTGCCGTGTGTTTTTGGTTCGCCAAATAAAAGGCTCAGTTTATCTACCATGTATCTGCTCTCTTGCGCCTGACTTCCTACAGCCCTTCCCGCATACCTTGACAGATGCATATACTGTAAATTCTGTTGGTTACTTTTTCCACATTTTGTCAAGTTACATTTTTAAACATCAATCTACACACAATACTTGATAATGACAAAACGAAAACAGATTTTTTTTATTCTTGCAATTTTATTAAAATTAAAAAAAGAAAGAACTTATTTACAGAAGTATTTGGGGGGCTCCCGAGTGGCGCAGAGGCCTAAGGCACTGCATCTCAGTGCTAGAGGCGTCACTACAAACACCCTGGTTTGAATCCAGGTTGTATCACAACCGACCGTGATTGGGAGTCGCACAGGGCGGTGCACAATTGGCCCAGCGTCGTCCGGGTTTGGCTGGAGTAGGTCATCATTGTAAAAAATAATTTGTTCTTAACTGACTTGCCTAGTTAAAAAAATACAAAATAACTCCGACCCTTTGGTATGAGACTTGACATTGAGCTCAGGTGCATCCTGTTTCCATTGATCATCCTTAAGATATTTCTACAACATGATTGTAAATTCAATTGATTGGACATGATTTGGAAAGGCTCATACTTGTCTTTATAAAATCCCATAAAATTTAAATCTCATTAAATTGAATTGATTGTGTCGAGTCACCTTTCTGGGGAAGAGTACCAAAAAATGTATACATACAAAATATTTCTGCAGCATTGAAGTTCCCAAAGAACACAGTGGCCTCCATCATTCTTAAATGGAAGAAGTTTGGAACCACCAACACCGCTCAGCAAAACTAAGCAATCAGGGGAGAAGGGCCTTGTTCAGGGAAATGACCAAGAACCCGATTGTCACTCTGACATAGCTCCAGAGTTCCTCTGTGGAGATGGGAGAACCTTCCAGAAGGACAACAGCACTCCACCAATCAAGCCTTTATGGAGGAATGGCCAGACGGAAGCCACTCCTCAGTAAAAGGCACATGACAGCCCCCTTGGAATTTGTGTAAAGGCACATAAGGACTCAAGATTCTATGGTCTGATGAAACCAAGATGGAACTCTTTAACCTGAATGCTTAGCGTCACGTCTAGAGGAAACATTGCACCATCCCTACGGTGAAGCATGGGGGTGGCAGCATCATGAAGTGGGCATGTTTTTCAGTGGCAGGGACTGGGAAACTAGTCAGGATCGAGGGAAAGATGAACGGAGCAAAGTACAGAGATATCCTTGATTAAAACCTGCTCCAGAGTGCTCAGGACCTCAGACTGGGTTCGAAGGTTCACCTTCCCTAAGCACAATGCCAAGACAACATAGGACTGCAGAGAATAATGGGAAAAACTCCACAAATACAGGTGTGCCAAGCTTGTAGCATCATAGCCAAGAAGACTCGAGACTGTAATCGCTACCAAAGGTGATTCAACAAAGTACTGAGTAAAGGGTCTAAAAACTTATATAACTGTGATGATTCAGTTTTTATTTTAAAACATTTCTACAAAACAGTTTTTGCTTTGTCATTATTGGGCATTGTGTGTAGATGAGGGAAAAAAGTACTTAATACATTTGAGAATAAGGCTGTAATCAAACAAAATTTGGAAAAAGTCAAGGGGTCTGATAACTTCCCGAATACACTATGTATTCCCAGTCATGTGAAATCCATGGATTACGGCTTAATGAATTGATTTTAATTGACTGATTTCCTCACATGAACTTTAACTCAGTGAAATCTTTGAAACTGTTGCATGTTGCATTTATATTTTTGTTGACAAATAACTTAATGTGACCTTTGGAGAGCTGAAGGTTGCTTGAGATCTCTGCTTGGGGGAAGATGTTTCTTGTCAGCTTTTGATTTGGGGCATGTTTCCACTCGAGAGCACTAGCAATGTGTTTACGTGAATTGCCAAAGGTCATCCAGGCATCAGCGGGCTCAGGACCGTGTGTAAAATGTCTCCCACTGGGCACATACTGGTTGAATTATTGTTTCATCGGAATTGGTCAACGTATTGTGACATTGAATCTATGTAGGAAAAAACTTTGGATTTGAAAAAAGTAATCAATGTAAACTACTGTTTTGAGGTTGAAATTTCAACCACAGAATTATGTCATCATGGTAACCAAATTTCAACATAGAAAACCTTGTATTAAATATATTGAATTTGTACATTTAAAACAATGTCAGATTTGCAATGTTAAATCCAATATAAGCAGCACCTCCTACTGGAGAATTGATTTATTTACAGCTCCCATCCAGGGTTTTAACCAAGCCCAGACAGGTTTAGCTATGATATTTGTCACTGACTATTACCAATGTGCTAAAATGAAAATGATTGTTGAGATGACGATTTACAAACTCAATAGATTCATTGTTGCTATGGAAGTAATTTCAAAGGGTAGGTTTAATAGAGCAAATGAGATGTGACTATACTTTATCACTAAAATCAATGATGCTATTGCCTGCATAGCACTTGCAAAGTCATCAACAGCTATTGTTTCAATTCAACACAGAATTCAACTAAAAATAGACAATAATATATTCCTAGGGTTTCAACCCCAGATTTAAAATGTATTGATATTGTGATTTTGAATTGTGTATGGCTGTCAACACAACCAACTATCAGTATTTGAAGGAGTGGCTCATAATTTAATATGTGCCACTGACTTAGTCTAGCTTTAATTCCAGTGTGTCTATAAATTAATAAGTGATATGTTGGATTCAGGTCTCCATCTCAACCAAATATCTAAGCTGAAGAATAAGACTAAATGCACTTTAAATAAAGTTTGATATGATTTAGTCTTATTCTTTGACTTAGTCTCCATCTCATCCAAAAATCTAAGTCAGTGGCACAGATAGAACTCTCCAAGCAGAAGATACCATCTTCAAAGGTTGATATTTGGTTGCGGTAACAGCCAAACACAACTCAATATCACTTTTGAAATACAATACATAATGTATTAACTTGTCAGCAAGTTACCAAATTATATGTTGGATTCAAGTTTCCAACTCAACAAAGAATAAAAGCAGAAAAAAATAGGATTAAGTCAGTGGCTCAGATGATACTATCCAAGCAGTTGATACATATCCTTCAAATGTTGATATTTGGTAATTACACAATTAAGGCTATCTTACAAACTAATGTAACATTCAACCTTAAAAAGAGTAACATCCATGGCCACATTTTAAAGTTACTGTAACTATAAACACAAATATTACCCAATTATCCATTTTGAAAGGATGTGGTGTGCCCAGTGGGCTGTTTGTGTGTCTGCTGCTGGACTGCTAGTCTGATGGGCTGTAGTAGAGAGGGTCGAGAGCATCAAGTTCGTTGGCGTCCACATCACTAAGGACTTAACAGGGTCCGCACACACCCGCATAGTCGTGAAGAGGGATGGACAGTGCGTTTTCCTCCAGAGGAGGCTGAAAAGATTTGCCATGGGCCCTCGGATCTTCAAAAAGTTCTAAAGCTGCACCATCGAGAGCCTCTTGACTGGCTCCGTCACAGCTTGGTATGGAAAATGCACAAACCGCAAAGCGCTAAAGAGGGTGGTGCAGGTGGCCTAGTTCATCACTGGGACCTAGCTCCCTGCCATCCAGGACCTCTATATCAGTCTGTATCTGAGAAAGGCCGAAAAATTGCCAAAGACTTCAACCACCCACGCCATAGATTAATCACTCTGCTACCATCCAGCAAACGGTACTGGAGCATCGGCTTTCAGACCAACAGGCTCCAAGACAGCTTCTACCCCCAAGCCATAAGACCACTAAATAGCCAATTAAATGGTTACCCGGACTATCTGCATTGACCCTACAGTGGTTCGTCCTTTAAAAGTTGCGAGCTTACACTGCAGGACTTAGAAGTACCCAGCGTCACGTCTACATTGCTCCAGACCACCACAAGGGGGTGTTAGAGCACTGATTATGCATTTGGGTCCCAAGGTTTTTATATGACCAATCATATTGAATGGTGCCAATGACGAATTTGACGTGAGCCACCCGTCCCTGGTGACTTTCTTCAGCAAAGATGGCTGACAAAACATTACGGGGGAAGTAAATGTTAGTTATAACGTGATCACGAGTCAAGCAAGAAATGTACAATTGAGAGGAATATGTTAGTTAATGTAGAGACAAACGATATTGCATATTTTTCTGTCATAAAGTTCATTTACGAAAATCGCTATTTAGAAAGTTTTTTTTCAGTCATATCCAATACCAGGTGTATCAAACGCCATTCTTTGAATGATGCTGTGTTTGCATGTATGTTTTACAATTATACACTTTAACAGTGTTCACCACTCCTGCTCCAGGGACATCAATGATTACACATTGTAACTATGCAATAGACTATAAACATGATTTAAGTAAAGGCTGATTTGTAATTCGTATACACAGAATACAAAACAGTATGCTAGCACGCCTACAAGTGTGCTAAATGATGCGTGGAAGAGAGCGAGGAACGAGATGGGAGTAACAATCCAGGCTATTTGCTCTGAGACAGGCATAATAATGCAATGAAACAAGCAGGGAGCAGGTTTTCGAACCCTCAACATTCTAGCCCGAAGTCCAGCACGCTATCGACTCTGCCCAAGTGTAATTAATTGGGGTTGGGGCCGATTGTGGCTTAAACACTTTATCAATTGGAATCTTTAACATGTGGAAGGGGAAAAAGTATTATTTGTTTTTCACAAGCGTAGCAGGGTGGGCTATTAACTGAACAATAAACTATTCAACCTTTACTAAAGATTTGTCTAATAGCCGAGCTAGGTGTGAACCCCCTCTCCCCAACTTGATCTAGGTGTGAACCTCCGCAACTTTGTATCTATCTACCCACACACGTATCTACCTACACACGGTTAATGTTCTGAATTTTTAAAAATATATATCTATATATATTGGTCATGGCTCCCGAGTGGCGCAGCAGTCTAAGGCACTGCATCTCAGTGCAAGAGGCTTTATTACAGTCCCTGGTTCAAATTCAGACTGTATCACATCCGACTGTGATTGGGAGTCCCATAGGGCGGCGCACAATTGGCCCAGCGTCATCCGGGTTTGGCCGGGGTAGGCCTTCATTGTAAATAATAATTTGTAAAAGTGAAGGGGTCTGAATACTTTCGGAATGTACAGTACTGTGTCTACCTCAAATACCTATTATCCCTGCACACAAATGCCTCTTATCCCTGCACATTGATCTGGTACTCCCTGTACATAGCTTAATTGTTGTGTTTTTTTATTCCTCTTGTGTGTACTATTTTTACTTGTATTTTTTAAATTTTTTTAACTGCATCGTTGGGAAGGGCTTGTAAGCAAGCATGTCATGGTAACTTCTATATCATTGTATTGGGCGAATGTGACAAATAAAATTTGATTTGAGGGTTCAAGAACATCAGGTGAGGGGTGACAGGGTTGGTGCATGTGTCAGAGTGTGGGTAGAAAAAACATGTGTGTGTGTGTGTGTAGGATGTGTTTTGTGTGTGAACACACAAGCATGTCTGTGTTAAGAGGGTTACAGAAGACCAGGTAGGGCTGGTTAATTATAGAGTTGATGTAAACTGGCAGCTTGATGGGTCCTAAATCAGGCAGGTACAAATATGCAGTGTACTGTCAGCCATTAATGAGCAGCATTAGGTTATATACATGAGTAATGAATAAACAGACGCTGGGAGGGTTTGCACAAACTCATGTTTAGAATGAGAAATTAGCTCAATCAAGTTGGTCCCTTAACCCAATCCGCCTCCTATGTCCATTGTGAAAGCAGAGATCTCCATGGGTGAAGCCAGGGGTTAAACTGAGCTCATGAAGATCATCAAAGTTTAGCGATTAATTTTATCTCTATTTGTGCTAGCGGAACCCCAGTCCTAGACAGGTTAAATATCTTTCTAGAACAATTTTTGCAAATGATTGATACATTAAAGCTGTGCAGTGCCACCATGTACTTAATTTGACAGACCTATTAGCCTATACTGGATAGATATATATTTTTTTTGTGTCCAAATTATTTTTGTGGAAAGTCAAACCCTAAAGAGACTTAATTGGACATTAGCTGCAATGTAATACGATAAAATGTGATAAGATGCTTTTATTGTCCACTCACGTGGTATTTAATCTTACCCAGATCAGCATATCTAATTGTAACGTAACAAAGCACGCTTCAAAAAATGCAACCAACATATTCACCTATTTCTCTCCCATGGTGTTGTTGCCCTAACAGTACAGAATGCAGGAAACATACGTGATTGTTAGGTTGTCTTGTTAATTAATTCAAGATTGCTATTGTTATTACTGGACATTTGTATTATAAAATTCAGATATACAGCTGAAAATATATCCTGAATATAAAAGAATAGATGGACACTATGTGGAGGATAAAATGTACTGTTAGAATGACTCAAGAACTTAAGACAGAAATAAAAGAAATGCAGACTTTTTTTAATCAACACCTAGGGCTTTATATAATCGATCAACATTACCTTACATACGTCAACCTACATTTTACGCCGTAGTCCTATCGTTTCATGAATAATTCAGTATTCTTTATCACCTGAAAGTGTTTTTATTTATTTCTTTCACCTTTATTTAACCAAGAAGGGTTCATTGAGATTTGAAATCTCTTTTTCAAGAGCGTCCTGGCCAAGATGAGCAGCACAAAGTCATTTGTCTCGCCACCGGTCCTGGGATTCATTATTACGCGCACCTGTGAATCATCATGATTCACAATCAATCATTATGATTCACACCTAAACTCCATGACCTTCATAATTTCCTCCCCTTTATATGTCACTCTCCCAGGTTCACTCACCAGTTGGTATTGTTCTTGTGTATTGGTGTTCTGCCTTATGTTAGTGTCGTATTCTTGGGTTTGTTGTTTTCTTAAAAAGTTTTACCTGCACCTGATTCTGCCTCACCGCCCCATCGTTACAGAATGACGACTCAACAAAAGGAAGCATCAGGGAGTGTTTTCTTTTGTTTATTTTGGTGTCGGAGGTGATGTCGGGTCCGGGTGTCCGACCGGAGCTACCTGGGAGGCCTCAGCTGGTTTGTTGTGTTCCCATGCCTCAGCTGGCCCCGACAGGTTTCCGTGCATCAACCGAGGCAACCAGGGAGGTCTCAGCCGGCTCTCACGCCTCAGCCGGACCGGTCCGCTCCGGATCCCCAGGATCGTCCCTGTGGTTGGCGTCCTGCGGCTGGAGCTTAACGTGCGGTGGAGGGGGCACTGTCACGTATGCTCTCGCTCCGGCGCTCTAGGTCATCATCCTCCAGTGCCTCAGCCGGATCGACAGGTTTCCACGCATTAGCAAAGGTGACCGGTCCACTCCTGATCCCCGGGATCATCATCTTGGTCGGGGTCCTGTGGCTGGAGTCTCGTGTCGGGATGGGGTACTGTCACGTGTGCTCCCTCTCTGGCCTCTAGGTCACCAGGCTGCTCGTTATGGCGCACACCTGTCACCAGTTAGGCGCATAGTGACATTCACCTGGACTCCATCACCTCCTTCATTACCTGCCCTTTATATGTAACTCCTTTTGGTTTCCTCCCCAGTCATCATTATTCCTGTTTCTGTTCCAATGTCATGTCTGTGTGCTGTTCGTGTTTCTTGTTTTGCATTTATTTATTAAAACACTCACTCCCTGAACTTGCTTCCCAACTCTCAGCGCAAACCTTACATCATTACAGACAACATGAAAAACTACAGGTAATCTAGTAAAGAAAAACAGATTTCCCAGGAGTACATCACAATCAGAAAATTAAAAACATTGACAGGCCAAGGAATCAGCCTCCATCCTTCATCAATGATTTAAAAAACCAAATGGGACAACTTCTTCCAGTTTAAAAGTAGTTTCTAAGGTGTTCTAATCTGATGGCACAGAGTACATAAAAGCCCTTTTACCAAATGTTGGACATATGGAACTGTTAGCAGGATAAAGTCCTGCGAACAAAGAGTACCCACCACATTTCGAAAAATAAAGATGCCCAAATAAAATGGTAGTAAACCCAAAATGGCTTTGTAAATAAAAGTATACCATTGACTGAGCCTACGATTAACTAGAGAAGGCCAGCCAATCCTGCTATATAAAGTGCAGTGGTGTGTAAGGGTTTTGCAGTTGAAAATAAATCTCACAGCTCCATGATAAAGGCTGTAAATTGATCTCAAACACAGAGCAGAAGCATTCATATAAAAAATATCACCATAAAAATCCCATCTTCAGCTTCAATGTTTTTGTAAGTTGTTGAATATGCAATTTAAAAGAGAGACTGTCATCAATTAAAATTCCAAAATATTTCTATGAGGTTACAGCCTTAATCTCATTGCCCTGACAGGTAGTAATAGGTGAAAGGTTCAGAGGTGTATTTCTTGCTTTAGAAAACACCATTTGTTTAGTTTTGTCAGCATTGAGGATAAGCGTCAATTGACACAAGATATGTTTAACAGTATAAAAAGCAGTTTGCAAGTTCTGGAAAGCTTTTGTGAAAGATGAGGCACAACAAATAACAGTATCATCAGCATAAAGGTGAAGTTGCATATTTGTCTAAATTATTTATATAAATAGTGAATAAAAGGGGACCAAGTACAGTGCCCTGGGGCACACCATTACAGACAGACAATTTAACAGACATAAGACCATCAAATTGAGTGCATTGGGTTCTATCAGACAGTTAAAAAAAAACATGTAACTGCATGCCCGAAAGACCTACGCTCGACAATCTCTGCCTCTGTAAATCATGATCAACAATATCAAAAGTCTTAGAGAGATCTATAAAAAGTGAGACACAGTGCTGTTTTTTGTCAAGGGCTTCAGTGATATCAATTAATACCTTCATGGCTACTGTAATTGTGCTATGCTTCTTCCTGAAGCCCGATTGGTACATTGATAAAATAGTTAGTATATAAACTAACAAGGCTTTCAAGTATTTTCGCTAGGGTTGACAGCTTTGAAATGTGCCTATAATTATTTAAGAGTTGGATTACCCCCTTTTTTATGGGCTTGTATTGTGCAGTGCTGTGTCCGTTTTATGTATGACAATGTCAGTATTGACATTCTAGATGCAACGATAGTCACATCTATCTGTGACTCGTTTTAGGAAACTAGGCGTATGTCGCGTGTCACTACTTCACAGGACAGGCATTTGAACGTAAGCATTTATTTTTATATTAATACGTTTTTGGGCAGAAATGCCTTCTGGAACATGTGAACTTTCATGTGCCTTAATAACAAACTTGTATGCCATCTGTAAATATGAAATAAATATTAAATTACGAGCTTAGTTGGTTCAGGGAAAAAGGAGGAGGAACCTTCCTGCTAGCCATGATTGGCTGAGATAATGTATAGGTTGGACATGCCGAGAGATGAGTTCAGATTTGTCTGCCATGTAGCGCGCTTCTGTCTATAACATGAGCTGCTCAGTATGTGTAGGTAATCCTTTCTAACACAGATTTTTTACAAATATATTATTAAGAACTGCAAAAGTGTTGCTAATGCTCTCAACTTTCTGGAGGACCGATTTTTTTTTAAATCAGAGGAATGTCCGGTGGAAGCAGAATATTATAGCTAAGGAGATAAATACAATTCTGTCGTTTGATTGCAAATATGCAGAGTTAGTCGAAAGAGAACACACAGAAGGCTGTTGTATGAAACACCTCTCTCCGGATTACATCTTCAAACTAAGGGCAACCATGGCATCCGTGACAGAGATGGAGAAGCATTAATCCATGTATACTGGTAAGAGAGACTAGCTATCTACATTTTCAGACGTTAGGCTTCTCAAGTTTTGTCAGAAAATGCTGTTTTCATTGCAATTCAAAGTGTACTGTTAGCTAACGTTAGCTGGCTGGCTCACTAGCTCATGTTATGTGTATGATTTGTGTAGGATTATTATTATTATTATCTCAGAGCCATTTGCATTGCTGATTGTTGCATAATGTTAGCTAGATAGCTAACATTGAACCTAGTTGGTTAGCTTTAGCAACCTGAAGATCAATGCAGGGTAGTAATATTATGATTTGGGATTATGGTTCATTGTTTAGCTAGCTAGATACTGTACATGTCTAAACAAAAGACTCCACTATACAAGTAACCATGTACACCTATTTGTATGATGTGCATGTGAAAAATACACTTTCATTTTATTTGATATAGTGTATGTCTACCAGGGACAGTAATGTGAAGAACAACATGACCTGCACCAAAGTCAAATTAGGATATAACGTTAGAACAATGAGAGTGTTCAAATTCTAAAATTACCTGGTAGAATGCCCTACTTATATTTCGTCACACTCACAACCATAAGCTGTTTTATGTAATTAGCTCATCATTAACTTGTAAATAATGATCTTGCTGTGAGTTTATTTTCCTGTAATAATGAATATAAATTAGCTAAAGTTACAGTACCAGTCAAAAGTTTGGACACCCACTTATTCCAGGGTTTTTATTCATTTTTACTATTTTCTACATTGTAGAATAATAGTGACGACATCAAAACTATGAAACAACACATGAAATAATGTAGTAAACAAAAAAGTGTTAAAAAAATCTAAGTATATTTTATATTTGAGATTCTTCAATGTAGTCACCCTTTGCCTTGATGACAGCTTTGCACAGTCTTGCTGTTCTCTCAAACATTTTCATGAGGAAGTTTGGAACCACCAAGACTCTTCCTAGAGCTGACCTCCCAGCCAAACTGGGCTTATCGGGGTAGAAGGGCCTTGGTCAGGGAGGTGACCAACAACCCGATGGTCACTATGGGAGAACATTCCAGAAGGACAATGATCTCTTCAGCACTCCGCCAATCAGGTCTTTATGGTAGAGTGGCCAGACAGAAGCCACTCCTCAGTAAAAGACACATGACAGCCCGCTTGGAGTTTGCCTAAAGGCACCTAAAGAACTCTGACCATGAGAAACAAGATTCTCTGGTCTGATGAAACCAAGATTAAACTCTTTGGCCTGAATGCTGGTCAGGATCGAGGGAAGGATGAACGGAGCAAAGTACAGAGAGGTCCTTGATGGAAACCTGCTTCAGACTGGAATGAAGGTTCACCTTCCAACAGAATAACGACCCTAAGCACACAGCCTACTTATCGCAGGAGTGGCTTCGGGACACATCTCTGAATGTCCTTGAGTTGCACAGCCAAAGCCCGGACTTGAGCCAAATCAAACTTATCTGGAGAGGCCTGAAAATACCTGTGAAGCGACGCTCCCTATCCTACCTGACAAAGCATGAGAAGTTCTGCAGAGAAGAATGGGAGAAACTCCACAAATACAGGTGTGCTAAACTTGTAGCGTCATAGCCAAAAATACTTGAGGCTGTAATCGCTATCAATGGTGATTCAACAAAGTACTGAGCATATGCACTGAGTAAAGGGTCTGAATACTTACTGTAGGTACATGTAATAATTCAATTTTTTATTTGTAATACATTTGAAAACATTTCTGAAAACCAGTTTTTAGTTTGTCATTATGGGGGAGGTGCATATTGTGTGTAGATTGAGGGGAAAAAAACAATTTAATCAATTTTAGAATAAGGCTGTAATGTACATCTTTTGGGAAAAAGGTGAAGGGGCCTGAATACTTTTCGAATGCACTGTACACGATTTTCTAACTCTGAGTCTTTGCTTTTATCCCATGTCAAAAATATAATTTCAGGCCTCCCGGGTGGCGCAGTGGTCGAAGGCACTGCATCGCAGTGTGCCACCAGAGACTCTGGGTTCGAGCCCAGGCTCTGCCGTGACCGGGAGGTGCATGCACAATTGGCCTAGCGTTGTCCAGGTTAGGGAGGGTTTTGCCGGTAGGGATATCCTTGTCGCGCACTAGCGACCGACTCCTGTGGCGGGCCGGGCGCAGTGCACGCCGACCAGGTCGCTAGGTGCACGGTGTTTCCTCTGACACATTGGCGTGGCTGGCTTCCGTGTTGGTTGCGCGCTGGTTGGGTTGTGTTGACTCTCGACCTTCGTCTCTCCTGAGCCCGTACAGGAGTTGTAGCGATGAGACAAAACAGTAACCACTAACAATTGGATACTACGAAATTCTGGTAAAAAAAAAAATTAAATCAAATTTTACTTCCATAAGATCGAGCCGCATATTAATTCATGTTAAATTAACTTTTTCCTCTCCTAATGTCTCTGTCAATTCTTCATATTCCCAAATGAAAACGCGCGGATAAAACGTTACCCTAAATGGTCACCAGATACCGCCATCAATTCTTGCAGCAAGAGGGGATGAAATGTTAGCATTTTCCATAGATTACTTTTCACAAAGCCTTCCAGAAATTCCAAAGTTGTCAACAGTGATGCTCAAATCACAGAGAAAGATGAAAACTTCTGTTTAAATATTCAAGAAAGTAGTTGTTTATCTAAGTAAAACCAATCTTCTAGTTTAGATTTTTACATTAAACATGAAGGAAAGCTTGCTCATTACATGGGGAAAGGCACAATACCGTCTAATATTTTGTCGTTGTTGAAGGAGAAACAGAAAGACGGACAGAATTAGTATTACAGGTCATACAGTCTCATTTAAAGTGAGAATGAAGTGGGTCTTGATATCTGTTCTTTATTCCAAGCTGTGACATATCCAGACTGAAACCTAGCCACAACTCTCTCGTCTTTAGTAGGTACTTGTCGGCAGTAGCTAGTTAGCTAGTAACACAGGTTTTATCCTGACAACATTAACTTTCAATGTATTTTTGTTCTCAGCCATATATAAGACATTTTCCAAACTGATTTCAAGTCAGATAGCCTACATTATTAGTTGATGTAGTTGCTAGCCAAGCTCCAGGGTTCATATCTCATTTAAGCATCCCTACCTCTCTCCAAAGAGAGGATGTTGAAAAAAAACTCAGGTACAGAAGTTGGACAGCTAGCTATAACTTGACAACATTGACCCTCAACATACTTATTTTGTTTAATGATCTCAGTCATATTCACAATTCAATGCATATGAACTATGACACAGGCATGAGCAGATCAGCTCCAAACATTCATAGTGCCACAAATAGAAATCGCATCAACCCGACCTCTCTACTTTAGCTGCTAATCAAATATATGCTTGTCAAAAGTTACATACAATAGCATAATGTTGTGAATGTTTTAGCAAACACAATTAGAACATTATAGCTACATCTATACTTACCCTCATCATCGGTACTAGGTGCTCTAACTCCTTGGTCATATCGCCAACATTCTCATCACAGATTCTCATCACAAAAACATACAATGTTGTTCTGCACGACATGGCTGTTGACTCATTTTACATTTAGCAACAGTGAGGTCCTTAGCCTGACTTATCCTTACACTCTGACAATTATGTGCCCTAAACAACTTATTGAAATGTAATAGGCAGGTGATGAGACCAGTTACATAAAGTATTACGATATCACAACATAACAATCTTTCACTCAAGTCAACCTAAACAACATGATTGTAATTGAGTAATGCACAACAGCAATTCACATGCAACAGAGAGGGCTATAGGGAACAGATTGTTAGAATTAAGCTGGGTCTTGCATGAGTCGGAGCCTGTTGACTGGATCGGGTCATCCTCATCGTGGTAGACCAGGGATGGGCAACTCCAGTCCTCAGGGGCCTGATTGGAGTCCCACTTTTTCCACAGCCCTATAGCTAACACACCTGATGAAACAAGTGTGTCACAATCAGGCCCAAAGGACTGGAGTTGCCCATCCCTGTCACTAGACTGTCACCATGGTCACCTGAAAAACATAAAAGGTGTTTTGAAACTGTAGCAACTCTCAAACTTCTTAAAAACCAATTAATACTTTCATATCTAAGTGTTTGTAGTCGGCAAAGAAAGCAGAGCGGCAGCCTATTAGACAGCAGGTGGCTCCTATTGGAACTCTGGGAGGGTGTAGAGGAGCCGGGCACTCTGGGGAAAGGAATGTCTTTACCCTGCCTGGAGAGGGGGAGAGGTGTTTGTGTGTGTGAATGTGGATGAACAAATGAGAGTATATCTATGAGAAAACACAATCTCACACAGATGCAGTTTTGAGAAATGTGTTAATGCATCCATGTATTGATGTATGTCTTTGATTCCTCTTGTGACCAGGCATGTAGGTAGGTCCCTCCCCTTTTGGTTCGATGTTTGTCTCACCGTGTGTGTAAACTTACCCTTTACAGTCAACATGGTGTGGGTGATGTGGATGCAAACCAACATGCTACTGAAAAAGGGGATATGTAGGTGAGCATTGCTCTGTGTCTTTCTGACCTCGCTGGAACCTTGACTATCAGGCTTGTGAGTACATCTGTTGTTGAAGAACAGTAGATAAGTACAGCTACAGTGCTGTAGCAGGTGTCAAAGCTGCATATGCTGAAAAACCTTGTTAGTACATAGGTCAAAATAGCTTCCTGAATTTTTCAGATAAAAGCTAATTATTTCAGTTAAAATATATATATTTTTTATTAATTTGTCTCTGCAGTGGCGTTTAAAAGCCTTTGTTAGACAACGTGGTGGTATATCTGCATTTCTAAGGGGTGTAAAACTTAGCTCTACTTTCCCTTGGGGACCAAAACTGTAGGCGGGCTTTGCAACTAATCTTTGGCGGATTTTTATCTTTGCCCTGTGAAGCAGGAGGCATGATGATGGGGATAGCAGGACAGACAGGGTTTACAGCTTGACAATATGGGCCTAACTGTCAGAGCTTCTGGTCAATTCCCCAAACCACCATTTCCCTGTTAAACACTGATGAATGTTACATTTTTTCATTCATGTCACAACCCTTTCCACTTCAATGTTTTTCTCTTGAGTTAGATTTTACCCCCCTTCCTTTTATCTTGTCCTCCTTCTCTTACCATCTCAGCCTCATCCTTCCCTCCTCCTCTCTCGCTGTTCCAGATACATAACTGGGAGGCACCATGTGAGTGAGTGACAGTTCCTTGTGACTCTGCTCTGCCGGTGTTGCTAATGCTAAGATGCAGCCTGTTCTGTAACTGCCTCTGCTAATACTGCAGAGATTTGCCTAGGATCAGGCTCTCTCTCAATCTCTCTGCACTCTTCCACTCCCTATTTTGTGCATGCATTCTTCATTGCGCTCTCTCTCTTTCATCTCTCTCTCTCTCTCTCTTTCTCTCTCTCTCTCTCTCTCTGTGTGTGTTAGGAGAGAGAGAAAATCTCCCCAATGCTTGTGGAGCTAGCAGGTGCAATCTCGTCTCTCTCTCTCACTCCTCCTCCCTCTTCCAGTGTGCACTGTGCATCTATGCTTTTTTTTTTCTCTCGTTTGCATTCGCTGTCTCTCAGCATCGACAGCAGCAGCACAGGATAGCAGCTGTCTACCTGACTAGAATACCAAAGCCACTGATCTGCTAGATCAGCATCATCGTCTAAAACCACAGGAGTGTCAGGCTGTAAAGCTGCAGCGTCCGCGGTGGAGATCTCTAATCATCCGGTAGCAGTCCCTGATGGGACAGAAACCAGCCAAAACTGCAACAAATCACAACATTGACTAGAGGGCTGCAATTCCTCATAGAGGGACCTGAGGTAGAGGAGCCGGGAGAAGAGCTCTACAGGGTGATTTTCAACTGCTCCCTCTATCTTTCTATATATCTTTTACTGTCTTTTTCTGAGAGGATCCTTATCCTTTCCCTCTCTTCTTCTTTCTCTCAGTACGGGAATGTAGCTGGCGGATAAGGGCAGGTTTCTAGGTCTCTGCTGCATTAACAGGCAGCGCACAGAGACAGCAGGGCGCTGAGCGGACAGCTTGGGGAACCTGAGGAACGGGATAAAGCATTGCAAACGACAGATTTATCCACCCTTCTCTTCTACCTCCACCACCCACCCCTCCTTTTCTCTAAGCTCCAGGGTTATTTTTTCTTCTTGTTGCCATCAATTGATTTTGTATTTTTCCCCACTGGAGAATAGCAAGCAACTGAGTGCTGGGAGTGGGCTTGGATTTTCTCCAAAACATAAAAGGAGAATCCCTTGTGAGGGGGGATGTTGTAGACAGCGGGGGTCTGGATAGGGAGCAACGACACACCCATGGCTGATCTCTCTTCTCTCTGATGGGAGGGACAGGTTTCTGGGGCTGGCTAGCTGACTCAGCTAAGGCGAGAGAAACCCAGGATCCTATCTGCCTTGCCTGCTGAGAGGCGGGAATCAGAACCAAACCTGCAAGTTTTTCTCAACAGCATCCATAACAAAAACGCCCCATCTTGGAATATTGACGGTGGAAAAGAGAAAGGGTGCGAAATAGAGAGGTCTGGGTTTGATCAGTGTGCAGGTGCTGCGACAAGGTGTCTTCACAGACGGATTTACAGCTGTGTGTCCCTCACTGTCTCCTTTCTATTCTCCTCTTCATCAATTATTTTTGGATTGTCCTTGGAGTTGGACGTCTGGGTTGCTTTTGGACAGGACTCAAACTGGACAAAAGATCATTCCGCATCTACATCTGATTGTTTCACCTCTGTTGTGCGTCTCTGAGTTTGTCTGAGTGTTTGTCTGTACGTTTCTGTGTATGTATGTGTTTGTGACCATCTCATTGTGTGTGTTTCCTTCTCGATGTCCGGCATTGCCGGCTGCCATTCTGGCTCGTGCTTCCCATGCCTGTCATGCGCCTGGCCCCAAGATTAACCCTTGCTAAGCCGTGCGCAGGATGAGCGAGAGCTCCAGAGCAGTCACATCCGGGGCGGTGATCCTGGAGGAGTGTCCAGAGGGGAGTAGGGAGCAAGAGCAGGCCCAAGGCCAAGAGCCAGGGCCCCTGCGCTGTGGAGGCTGCACCGTGTGGCCCCGCCAGCAGACATGGCTATGTGTGGTCCCTCTGCTCATAGGCTTCATTGGCTTGGGACTAAGCCTGATGCTGCTCAAATGGATTGTGGTGGGCTCTGTTAGGGACTACGTGCCTACAGATCTGGTGGATGCTAAGGGTATAGGACAGGACCCCATGTTTCCCCCCCATCTCTCCAAGCCCAGCACCTTCCCCAAGAACTCAGACACTACCACTACTACCATGGCAAACCCCAACTCAACCACTGTCACAGCGGTGAGGGGCAGAACTCGAACTGTTGTCGCACACCACCCCAGTGGCACCACTACTACCGCCAAGGTGGGTGGTGCATCAGGCAGCCAAGTTACACCTCGCAGCACCACACAACGCCAAGGCAACTCTGGGGGCGGAGGACCACAAGGCCCTGTTATTACCACAACCACCGCTGCGCCAGTTGCCATTTTTACCACCTCCAGCCCCTCTCCTTTTAACCCCACCTTGCTGCATGACTCCACAGAAATGTGGACGCACAAGCACTCCATGGAGAGGCCTGCCACCACCCCCACACGGACCCATGTGAACCGAAAAACATGTAAGTCACAGCTATCTCTAATTCCTGCTGGGTTTTGGAAAAATCTAGAGACCCTATCACTATTTATTTTAATGTGTGATTACTCTCAGACATGGGCTGTTTTTATGTTTCAAATGTAGCATAAAGGTAAAATATGCCTTCGTTGGGTGATTAACATCGGTTTATCTGCATATTTTTTAATCAAGACACAAAAACCCTGTGTAATAGAAGCTTAATCCTGAGAATAATTGTTGTATAGTGTGGTAATGTGTTCTATAGACGTTTTTACGACGTGAAATTCACAAAGGGAAACATTCTTTTTGGATAAAAGATGAATATACTGCTGTTGTGGTTGTGGCTGGTAACTCCCACTGTGGAAGGGTAGAAGCTGCAGGAATTAATGATCCAGTGTAATGGATTGATCTGTTGAGGGGCATCTGCCTCGTTTGGTTTTCAGGGAAGTTTAATTTAAGCATACTCGCCAGATTCCATATTCTCTTTTAAAAGCTATAGGGGGAAATGCAATGTTTCCTATAGATAATTTTTTTACTGGGGTGGCAAAGGTCGTAGAGGAAGGGGGGGGGGGGGGGTTACGGAAGCATGCCCCCCCCCTCCAGTTACTTTTTAAAATGCATAAACATTAAAAAAAATATTTGACCATAGCCCAGGGCTAGGCAAAACTGGTCCATGTTTTTGATTTAACTGACTTGGAAAACCAGGTGTGTTGAATTTAGGCATTGAACGGATCCATTAGCTCAGTTGGTTGCCTAGTTGGAACAAAATCCTGCTGTACCTGCGGCACTCCAGGAACAGGGCAGATGTGCTATTAACAATAAGCACGTTTTTCTTTCACAGAGCTCAGAGAAAATGCTGCAATTTTTAAGCACATTTTCTGCAATTCTACACATGATGCCATTAAGCTAACCTAACATAGCAGGCATAAAAGAGTGGTCAATTATCTTTTCTACAAACTTTGTCTGATTTTAGTCGTTTACACTGAAAGCGTTTTCCTTCCCGAAATGTCCCCTGCGTGTTGCGGCAACAATTTAGCAGCAGCGGTGCGCCACTGCTAAATGAATACAGGAGAAACAAAAAACCATTCCATGTGTCATGATGAATGCACTAGAATGGCGTAATATTCTGCAACTTTGCCCCTAAGCAGGAAGTATGTTTTCATGTGTCTGATCACTGCATTTATTGGTAATGGCTTCCAGTAGAGCAAATCCAAATGAGATTTGAAGGGAATAAAAAGGGAGAAGTTTTTTTAGTTGTGTAGGCAAGCTGAATTTAAAGGGATTGCTAAATTTGAAGACTATAAATTCACATTTTGTTGAATTAGTAAGGCTGGATTGGATTGACTTATCTTTGCCAAGCTTTCAATGAGCAAGGCCTCCAGTATGCATGTTCAGTATAACACAGTTGATTAGCCTATTTACTGTACTAAGACTGGATCAATCGGTAAACAACAATGATATGCTCTCCAGGTTCTATCCACCCTGCTGTCCTTGACTCCGGTCGTTGGATCACCATAGCCTATTGATTTGTGCAAGAGGGATTTTCTTGCAGTGATCAATCAACTTTGTACCTATGACTGCAGGCCTTATGTTAATGCTGGAGCATCTCAAAGTGTCTGCGCTTCTGCAAGAGTAAATCATTTTGCAAAAAGTGTTAAATTTCATTCTCTGATGTGCACTGTTCCTTCTGCCATACTAACATATACACTCCTAGTAATTACCCTGGCAGCATAGCTACAGCTGTAGATATAGTGGTACTATGAGAATTCGACAGCAGATGTCATCCAGCATATCTTAGTGTTGACCGATGTTATAGAGACACAGTTATGGAATTTATTACATTGATTCAATTGTGCTCAAAGGCAATCATAAGTATTAGTCCAACGATAGATATAATTTCCCCATCACCTTGTCTATTTTGATCCTTGAACTACACAAAGCTGAGCCTGCGTCAAGTTATCAATAAATACACGCTCAATTCCCTTGCCTGTCTACTGCTGGTGTTGTATTTATTAATTAAAATATTTTAAGAATGCCATTTCTCGAGCTCCCGAAAACCGTTATGCCCCAGTGATGGATATCCCAAGGAAAATGTAACTTCTCCAGTATCCTGCAGCAGCCAACTGTAATCTCACTTGCCCTTCGCCCTATATTCAATCTTCCATCCTCCCACACAATGTTCGCAATTTCAAAAGTGCATCTTTTCCTTAATATTTAGATATGCTTTTTGTATATACTGAATTATCCTAATTAATGTAGTGCCTATCTTATCACACATTCATTCATTTAAACGGAAGGCGCTTACACTGATAACTTCCACTCCAAAAAGTCAGTTCAGTTCCTACACAAGTCTTTATCTTTATTTTTCGGTACTAGAAGGATGTTCTACCCCCAGAAAGACAACACATGTTTCTAATGACTCGACTAGAAGGTGTGTAAGTGTATATTTGCTAAGGATTACTTGTCCACTTGTCGGCCGGATGACCTCTTCCATGGAAAGAGTGTATGTTCAGGTGGCATTTCAGCAGTAATGCAGTTTGACAGGGATGTTACTTTGTCCTAGGCATTGAATATTGGATCAGGGTGTCAAGCAGCCATGCTTTGGCATCACTCGCCGGCACTCTGCTAGATTGCATTTCACCCAAGCCAACTTTAATTCAGATGAATTTCTTATCACTCTGGAGGAGCAGCTCAAAAGAATTGCACACCTATCAGTCACACCCATGATGCGGTTACAAGCATCACTGTAGTTGGGATTGTATTGATATACAGTGGTTTGTACTGTATAAGACTGCGTTCATTGAGACGTTGTCACTTATTAGATTCTATAACATACAATAGGTCTACCCATCAAACGTGTTGTTTTTCAAGTAAAACACAAACATATTAGCCTATGTTTCACAGACGTAATTTACTGCTTCTTTATTCTATTGATTTGACAGTCCAAAGTGGAATCAGAGCCCTTTATGATCTGATGGGTGCTATAAACAAGATTTATTAGGATCTCTTCAATCCTCTCGTGCCTCTAGTCTAAGAGGAATGGGAGCCCATTCCCATTTTTGGTGGGCATATACCTCCTCATGAGGCCTCATGAGGAAATTCAATATACTGATACACAGATCCAGCTACAGTACAGGAAGAGTAAACATTAACCTTATCATCAACTGACATTAACGTATGTGTTGTCCGTCTGATTTTAGGTCAGATATAATAAGAGTATGCAGTTGAAGTCGGAAGTTTACATACACTTAGGTTGGAGTCATTAAAACTAGTTTTTCAACCACTCCACAAATTTCTTGTTAACAAACTATAGTTTTGGCAAGTCGGTTAGGACATCTACTTTGTGCATAACACAAGTAATTTTTCCAACAGATTATTTCACTTATAATTCACTGTATCACAATTCCAGTGGGTCAGAAGTTTACATACACTAAGTTGACTATGCCTTTAAACAGCTTGGTAAATTCCAGAAAATTATTTTATGGCTTTAGAATATTCCGATAGGATAATTGGATAACTTGAGTCAATTGGAGGTGTACCTGTGGATGTATTTCTAGGCCTATCTTCAAACTCAGTGCCTCTTTGCTTGACATCATGGGAAAGTCAAAAGAAATCAGCCAAGACCTCCACAAGTTTGGTTCATCCTTGGGAGCAATTTCAAATGCCTGAAGTTACCACATTCATCTGTACAAACAATAGTACGCAAGTATAAACACCATGGGACCACGCAGCCGTCAAACCGCTCAGGAAGGAGACGCGTTCTGTCTCCTAGAGATGAACATACTTTGGTGCGAAAAGTGCTAATCAATCCCAGAGCAACAGCAAAAGACATTGTGAAGATGCTGAAGGAAACAGGTGCAAAGGTATCTATATCCACAGTAAATCGAGTCATATATCGACATAACCTGAAAGGCCGTTCAGCAAGGAAGAAGCCACTGCTCCAAAACCGCCACACAAAGAAATGACTACGGTCTGCAACTGCATATGGGGACAAAGATCGTACTTTTTGGAAAAATGTCCTATTTTTTTTTCATCAGACCACAGAACTGTTTGGCCATAATGACCATCGTTATGTTTGGAGGAAAAAGGGGGAGGCGTGCCATCCAAAGAACACCATCCAAACATGATGCACGGGGGTGACAGCATCATGTTGTGGTGGTGCTTTGCTACAGCAGGGATTGGTGTACTTCATAAAATAGATGGCATCATGAGGTAGTAAAAGTTATGTGGATATATTGAAGCAACATCTAAAGACATCAGTCAGGAAGTTAAAGCTTGGTCGCAAATGGTTCTTCCAAATGGTCAATGACCCGAGCATACTTCCAAATTTGTAGCAAAATGGCTTAAGGACAACAAAGTTAAGGTATTGGAGTGGCCATCACAAAGCCCTGACCTCAATCCTATAGAAAATGTGTGTTCAGAACTGAAAAAGCGTGTTTGAGCAAGGAGGCCTACAAACCTGACTCTGTTACACCAGCTCTGTCAGGAGGAATGGGCCAAAATTCACAAAACTTATTGTGGGAAGCTTGTGGAATGCTACCCGAAATGTTTGACCCAAGTTAAACAATTTAAACACTAATTGAGTGTATGTAAATATCTGACCCACTGGGAATGTGATGAAAGAAATTAAATCTAAAATAAATAATCTCTACTATTATACATTCTTAAAATAAAGTGGTGATCCTAACTGACCTAATATAGGGGATTTTTACTAGGATTAAATGTCAGGAATTGTGAAAAACTGAGTATAAATGTATTTGGCTAAGGTGTATGTAAACTTCCGACATCAACTGTACCTTGTGTATGCGTGCCGGCTTGAATGTGTGCCGACAAGGTGGGGATGGGGTGATCTAGTTGTGACTCAGTTGTGACCCCTAGACTAGTGAAATCTGAGATTAATGGCTCATCCTTGAAATCAGATTGCTCCCCACCTCAAAGAGGATTTATGGGCATCTCCTGGACATGTCCCTTTTTGGAGTTTGGTGGTCAAATCATCATATTGTTCAGTATGTTCCTAGAATCATAACCTGAACTATTTTAGTCCTTGGTATTTAATCTCAATGCAATAGCTTGTATTGCAATGTTAAGATGAGGATGTTGAAAGAAGTATTGCATGGTTAAAGCCATTGCCAAAGTCAGAATGCTGAGATTCTTCCCAGACTGCTTTCCAATGTATGACATGCTGTGAATTTTAACATGCTAAGAGATTTGGGAATTAGATCAAAGTACATGCTGAATCAAAGCTGGGTGATCAGACATGGCTCCAGTCTCATCTATCATTGAGCCCGTTCATCAGTTAGTTAGACAAACAAGATGTGATTCTCAACTGGTCTCCCTTTTTGCACTCTCCCACAAACTTACACTGACACCCCAACACCCACTTGCACACACATTGCATATGCCCACACACAAATAACATGCGAACACATGCATTCTGACGACACACACACACACACACACACACACACACACACACACACACACACACACACACACACACACACACACACACACACACACACACACACACACACACGCTGCTGCTACTGTCCATTATCTATCCTGTTGACTAGTCACTTTATTGCTACAGTACCTCAATTAACTCGCACCCCTGCGCATCGATGCAGTACTGGTACTTCCTGTATATAGCCATGTTATTTTCACTTGTTATTGTTATTCGTTATTCACTTTGTATTTTTTCCTCATGTCACTATTTCAATTTTTTATCTTTATCTTAAACTCTGCATTGTTGGAAAATAACCCGTAAGTAAGCATTTCACTGTTAGTCTACAGCTGTTGAAGAATGTGACAAATACAATTTGATCTTCATCAGTTATTGATAGTTGGTTATAGGCCTAGCTCAAGGAGTGCTTCTATTAAAATATTGTATTAAGGTTTGCTCAATCACCAAGTCTTGAGAATGGTTCCCCTGTGACAGTAACAATGGCCAAATCAAATGATTTATTATGAATAGTCAAGCAGGGGTTCTCATTAAGCTGATTTGAATTTGCGTTTCAATCTATTTGAATACTTCTGACCCTGCATCTCTAACAGCATGCAGAAATACACTCTCCTGCAGGCCATTAGATTGAATTCCTCTCTGAAGCTGTCTCAATAAAGCTTCATGTCACATTGATTTATCCTGCTGAAATGTCCTAAGGAGGGAAGAGCCTTTAAATATTTATTTTAAAAAAAAAATATTTTACCTTTATTTAACCAGGTAGGCAAGTTAAGAACAAGTTCTCATTTACAATTGCGACCTGGCCAAGATAAAGCAAAGCAGTTCGACAGATACAACGACACAGAGTTACACATGGAGTAAAACAAACATACAGTCAATAATACAGTATAAACAAGTCTATATACAATGTGAGCAAATGAGGTGAGAAGGGAAGTAAAGGCAAAAAAGGCCATGGTGGCAAGGTAAATACAATATAGCAAGTAAAACACTGGAATGGTAGTTTTGCAATGGAAGAATGTGCAAAGTAGAAATAAAAATAATGGGGTGCAAAGGAGCAAAATAAATAAATAAATTAAATACAGTTGGGAAAGAGGTAGTTGTTTGGGCTAAATTATAGGTGGGCTATGTACAGGTGCAGTAATCTGTGAGCTGCTCTGACAGTTGGTGCTTAAAGCTAGTGAGGGAGATAAGTGTTTCCAGTTTCAGAGATTTTTGTAGTTCGTTCCAGTCATTGGCAGCAGAGAACTGGAAAGAGAGGCGGCCAAAGAAAGAATTGGTTTTGGGGGTGACTAGAGAGATA
Organism: Oncorhynchus mykiss; assembly: GCF_057628025.1. Lineage (NCBI taxonomy): Eukaryota > Metazoa > Chordata > Actinopteri > Salmoniformes > Salmonidae > Oncorhynchus > Oncorhynchus mykiss. Next base: position 20,163,481 of record NC_143044.1, on the reverse strand, counting down.
TACCTGCTGGAGCGTTTGCTACAGGTGGGAGATGCTATGGTGACCAGCGAGCTGAGATAAGGGGGGACTTTACCTAGCAGGGTCTTGTAGATGACATGGAGCCAGTGGGTTTGGCGACGAGTATGAAGCGAGGGCCAGCCAACGAGAGCATACAGGTCGCAATGGTGGGTAGTATATGGGGCTTTGGTGACAAAACGGATTGCACTGTGATAGACTGCATCCAATTTGTTGAGTAGGGTATTGGAGGCTATTTTGTAAATGACATCGCCGAAGTCGAGGATTGGTAGGATGGTCAGTTTTACAAGGGTATGTTTGGCAGCATGAGTGAAGGATGCTTTGTTGCGAAATAGGAAGCCAATTCTAGATTTAACTTTGGATTGGAGATGTTTGATATGGGTCTGGAAGGAGAGTTTACAGTCTAACCAGACACCTATTTGTAGTTGTCCACGTATTCTAAGTCAGAGCCGTCCAGAGTAGTGATGTTGGACAGGCGGGTAGGTGCAGGTAGCGATCGGTTGAAGATTATGCATTTAGTTTTACTTGTATTTAAGAGCAATTGTAGGCCACGGAAGGAGAGTTGTATGGCATTGAAGCTTGCCTGGAGGATTGTTAACACAGTGTCCATCAAATATGAATGTGCAGAAAAGGAAACATGTTCAATAAGTAGAGGAAAATTTGAATAATTGACGATGCCCTATGACAACAATAAAATAAAGACTGAAAAATTGGCTTATGGTTTATAAATCGGATAGAAGAGATATGGATATAAGCAAGACAATATGACACATTGTAACATCTCAATTGTCTGAGAGCTGACAAGGTGTTTTCTAAAGATGTTTCACCAGGAGATGCTCCATTGCTTTTTTAAAGCAGGGCAACCCAGGGTAGCCTTGACTGAACATAGCAACTACCTTCCTCTGCCCAGTAACATGTCTAGCAGTCCCATTGCTCCCAAAGATGATGGAGTACAAAGCGGCTGAATGCTAGAGATGTATCCTTTTTATCAGAGGTGCTTTTGATAATGAATTCCGTTGTAAGCAGGCCTGATTAGATGAGGTTCCCCGCATGTCTATGGCTGCGAGATGTGAGATCAGTTAATATGTTTTGGATTGCAGACCCCAACTCCACTTGTCCTCCAGAGATGGATTGCCACTTTACTCCGAACAGGGACAACAAAGAAGTGTTAGTCCTTATTGATGACAGTATGCAGAAATGACGCAATGCCCCAGCCTAGTGATTGTATTATAGGCTAACATTAGTAATTGCCACTTTTTGAGGTTGCAGAAAGAAACAATTTGTCTATCATTCCTGGAATGTTAATTTCTGGAGCAACCATACTGTAGCCTACCTTGTATTTTTCTTGGACATCAGAAGCACTGTTTAAACTCCACTTCAAATGCTGATTATTAAAACATGTCCCATTGCCTACACAGAAGTAAGGGTGATAATTATGAGGTATTGCCCTATTATCTACCATAGGCATTATGAATAATAAAATGCTGCTGTTTCTGGTGCAGTACTTATTGTGATTTGTTTGAGCAGCCCATCTTCCTAGTTTAAATACGATAGTAGATACATTATAATATCTCTATCAGGCTCTTGTATAGGTTAATCAGAATGTTTAGAATGGAGGCTTTCCTTAGGAGCTATGTCTTCAATATCAGCATATCAGTAAATGTCAAAGCTGCGGTCAAAAATATCCCTATGTCTTCAATATCAGCACATCAGTAAATGTCAAAGCTGTAAATGGTAAATGGTCAGTATAGCATATCCATTGTGTTATTTTGCAGATATTTTGTATTTTATCTGACGTTTTCCTCATCCTGCAATCATTCTTATGAATGAACAAGACATCCAGGGAATTAAATGTACAGATGATCTACTAGGCCTATCAATATTCCTAGAAATGTAACATATACATTAGTTAAATACTGTATGTTCAATATGCATTCATACAAATGTATTTAAAATATACCTCACCTTCACTTTTACAATTCCTACACCTTTCTATATCCTCTTGTAAGTTGGCTGCAAACTGTTTAACATCAGTGAGCAAGCAAATGTCAGTGTTTTGATTCTAGCCATGGTCAGTAGCTGGTGCTGTGGTTTGTAGCCTATTAATCTGTAACGGCTTTGCGGAACCAAGCAGGCAGCATTATAAATGCGGGCCTTAAACAACAAGCAGCCTGGCCTGTCTGTCATGGGACACTGGCCAAGCTCAGACCAGAGAAATAGCCTACTGAGGAGGATCAGACTTGACCCCCCCCGACAGGAATACACAAGTCTCGGTAGAGCACATCAAGGCAAAACATGGCACAGTAGAATATTCTGTCCATCCTGGCTGATAACCATGCGGCTAAATAAAGAATCGGGTTGCAGCCGTCATTATTTATCTTAAAACATTATTTCACTGGTTCAAGTCAAAGGCAAGTTCATCTATGCTCTGCATTGATTCAGTATGTCCCTCAAGGTCCATTTATGATTCGATTCTGTTTCATTTGATTCCACCACTGAGTAAAATATCACCTGACTGGAGTAATTGCTTCAGTGCTGAGCTTGCTCTACTTTGTTTTCAATTTCCCATAGTGTTGGTGTGCGTGTCTTGGAGTGTGCGTGGAATGTTTTGGCATGGTGCACGAGAGAGTAAGTGTGCACATTTGAATGATCACTGATTACAGTGGCAAGAAAAGGTATGTGAACCCTTTGGAAATTCCTGGATTTCTGCATAAATGGGTCATAAAATTAGATCTGTTCTTCGTCTTGGTCACAACAATAGAATTGATGGACAGATAGCCTTGCATTATCCTGCAAAATGTCTTGATAAACTTGGGAATTCATTTTTCTGTCGATGATAGCAATCAGTCCAGGCCCTGAGGCAGCAAAGCAGCCCCAAACCATGATGCTCCCTCCACCATACTTTATAGTTGGGATGAGGTTTTGATATTGGTGTGCTGTGGCTTTTAGAGATACTTTTGTAACCCTTTGCAGCTTTTTGCAAGTCAACAATTCTTAATCTTACGTCTTCTGAGATCTCTTTTGTTCGGGGCATGGTTTATATCAGGCAATGCTTCTTGTGAACAGCAAACTCAAATTTTGTGAGTTTTTTTGAACCAACATCTCCAATCTCATCTCATTGATTGGACTCCAGGTTAGCTGACTCCTGACTTCAATTAGCTTTTGGAGAAGTCTAGGGGTAAAGTTAGCCTAGGGGTTCACATACCTTTTCCAACCTACAACGTGAATGTTTAAATCATGTATTCAATATAGACCAAAAAAATACAATAATTTATGTGTTATTAGTTTAAGCACACCATGTTTGTATATTGTTGTGGCTTAGACGAAGATCAGATCAAATTTGATGAGCAATTTATGCAGAAATCCAGGTAATTCCAAAGGGTTCACATACTTTTTCTTGCCACTGTAGCGGTGTATTTGTGCTACCGTGGCAGTCTTCTGGAGGATGGCTCTCTCATATTTTAATTCTGTATTCCCATTCTCCCTGTTTCCCTATCATAATCTTCCCTGGACACCACATTTTTCATGTGCAATAACATACCTTGAGCTATTGAGAATCATCGTTAAATGTGTTTGCTGCCAATTATTTATACTAACTAATTTTAATCATGCAGATTAAATTGCTGTTTTCTTGAATATAAATATATTCCATTAATTGAATATGTGTGTGCCTGCGTGTAAGCATGCCTGTGTGTGTGAGCCAGTGCTTGTAGGTGCATACACACATTTGGGTGTGTGTTCATATACATTATGTGAGTCATCTGAGGAAGTGAAGGGCCATCTTGTGTCTTTGGCCTTTTGCCTCTCAGCAGTTTAGCAAAGCCCTGTGTTCATGCGTAGGCTCTGATTATGAGTGCAGAGCGTTTTGCTGCTGTTATTTTTAGCATTTAAGATCCATTTGAGCTGTGCATGCAGTGGGGGCCTGGTTTTCTCGCACAGGGCTCCTTTCTTTTCTCTTTACCCCACTTCACCCTTTCTTATTGGCATAGAGAGCTGTCTCTGTCAGCCAAAACCCATTAAGACTGTCCTGATGAGCAAACTGGGTTGATAAGAGCGTATTATTTCTCAATGGTTATTACTGTAAGACATGTTGATATCCATGTGCCGAGCTGATTCAAAAGTAGGTTAAATGGTGGGTATGTCAGCGAGCAGTCTGGGCCCCGTAGACACACCCATCCTACTCTCTTGGTGTTGTCATTTAAATGGCTATTGTTTAAACTTCACAGATGGGCAATGCACCCTTAATGGAACCCCCACAGTATCACAAAGAGAGACACAATCACCAAATGCTTAATAAGTGCAGTGCTCTGCTACACAATTGGACTGACTGAGGACCCTGCCTTTGGGGCAGTCTGTTACACTGCTTTCCTCTCCTGTCATGACAAGGAACAACCCGCTCAGTGTGCTTGCAAGGGTACTCTTACCGAGTGCAACTTTAGGCTATCAACACTTCCCATCCTCGGTCAGCACTCTTTCAACCTCTCTCTCTGTTTCTTTCTTTCTCTGTCTACCTCTTCACCTTTCACTCCCATCTCTCTCTTTTTGTCGTTCTTCCCCCATACTCTCTCACTTTTTGTTCCCTCCATGCTTATATACGGTGGCAAATGTATCAGAGAGACACTGTGTGCAGTGGTGGAAAAAGTACCCAAATGTCATACTTGAGTAAAAGTAAAGATACCTTAATAGAAAATGACTCAATTAAAAGTAAAAGTCACCTAGTAAAATACTACTTGAGTAAGTCAAAAAGCATTTGTTTTTAAATATACTTAAGTGCCAAAAGTAAATTGAATTGCTAAAATATACTTAAGTAAAAATCATTTCACATTCCTTATATTAAGCAAACCATTTATTATTATTATTATTTTTAGGATAGCCAGGGGCACACTCCAACACAGAGACATAATTTACAAACAAAGCATGTGTTTAGTGAGTCCGTCAGATCAGAGGCAGTAGGGATGACCAGGGATGTTCTCTTGAAGTGTGTGAATTGGACCATTTTCCTGCCCAGTAAAGCATTCAAAATGTAATGAGTATCCCCCAAAAAACGACTTAAGTAGTACTTTAAAGTATTTTTACTTGAGTACTTCACACCACTGTCTGGTTGTGACAGGCCTCAGCCCTGTGGCTCTCTGCTCCATGGCAGAGCTTAGATGGGGGTTATGGGAGAGTGACTCCACACAGCCACTGAGAGGAGAGGCGGAGTCATCCATCTAGACTGTACACTATCCCTTCATCATCTTTGCCACAGCCGACTCAATACATTAACATTGTCCCTGCTTCGCGAGACCCACCAGAAGGTGTTAAGATTGAGGGTGATGAATAGTGGATGTTTGTTGTTGTAGGTTAGGATAGGAAGAAGCATGCTCAGCTGTTTGGTGACTAGTGCAGGGAGAAACGTGGGGCTGGCCACTGCGGAAGGAAGCCCCCTTTATAAGCCATAGGTGGCAGCTTCCGCTCCGATGTGTTTGGTTTACGCTGAGATGAACATGTCAGTGATGAAGCTGTCATAGGCCTGTCCGCCACCTCTCAAGAGTGACTGATGCCTCTGTTTCCCTAGCCTAGGAACGGGCATACAGGCAGAGCCGGTCCTGACCTCACTAGAGCCCTAAGCAAAAATCTGCTAAGGGCCCCTCCTACCTGACCCGTGAGCCATGTAAACCATTTGCATTTGCCACAGTCACACCTGACACCTCAGTGCTCCCACTACAATCCTCCCTCCTTTAAAACAGTTTGCTCCATCTGTCGGTCTAAGAATAAGTAGACCTATACAGAACAGAATGAGGTATAAACAAACAATATTTATTGAATATAATATTTTCTATAGAATCTTAAGATAAGTGAATATTAACATTAACATATAAGACATTGTAGAAAATAAATAAAATATAACACTGAGCTTTGGCTCTGCTGCAGCTCTGCTGCCTGGTAATTAGTCCAGTCATCACAATATTATACAATTAGCTTTGTCTATACAATGTAAACATAAGCCTATAAGCAATGGCTGCAGCTATATGTCTTAAAATAGTTTTTTTTTTTTTAAACCTATACAGCTGTGTGACTAGCATTGGCTATACAATGTAAACATAAGCCTATAGGCTATGGCTGCAGCTATACAGTATATCTCAAAATATTAAAATAAAACATATACAGCTGTGTGATTTACTTTAGTTCCTTCTACAGCCTGGGCATTTTCAGCATCAGTATGGGCACCAGTCTATCTGGAATGTCTGGAAGAAATTGATAAAGTATGTAACATAGTTAGTTAAGCAGTCATTTACACAAACACACTTCTGCCATGCAATCTTAAATGTTACTAAGTGTGTAAACATTTGAATGTTTAAAATCTTACCATCAAAATAGTCATCTTCTGCACTTTCTTGAGGCAAAATCGTCAATGATGTCATCATAGGACATGTGTTTCCCCACGTCATGATTTATGCTCATGATGGCCAGACCACTCAAACGTTCCTGTGACATGGAAGACGTCAGGTAGATTTTGATGCATTTTCATTTTGAAAAGCTCCTCTCTGCTTATGCTACTGTTACTGGTAGAGGGACTGCAACTCTTAGGGCTATCCAAAGCTTAGGATAGAGTTCCTCAAGGTTTTTCTCACGGAGAAAGGAAAGCAGCTCAAAGGCAGTCATCTTATCTGATGACAGATCAGGTAAATTCTGAATCTCGTTTGCCAGATCCATTCCACTGAGGTCACAGTCATCTGTGTTTTAAACTTCCATGCAATGAGCCTTTAAAGATTCACTGGACATCTGAGAGGCAGTGCTGACGTTCAGCAGCACTCTATATTTGGTTTTTACCTGGTTGAGTGTTTCAAATCTCTCATCCATGGATGTCACAACAGAGTCGACCACAATGTTGAAGTAGTTGACTTCAAGGTTTTTCAGTACATCCGTCACTGGTTCATCAAGAGCCTCATAGCTGAAGTCCCTCTTGCTGTTCCTCAGCCTCCACATTAATCTCTTCACAAATGTTTTTGGCTTTTGTCTGGGAGGCCTTTGCATTTGAGATTAAATTCACTGCAATATCCAACTGCATTGAGGCAGATTGGAGAAGCTTCACCTTGTTTGTCATTTTCAGTATCTCACACCATACGACACAGCAAATTAAGAAGCGGTAGGACTCAACTTCCTCTGAAAGTGCTTGTAACTCCACTTTGGTCACAGGATCGTTGATCGTTCGTCTGGCTTCCAGTAATGCCTCCTGAACCTCAGAAGCCTGATACCTGATTGAATGAACACTTTGCAGCCTACTCTCCCATCTTGTGTCACTCCCTGACTTTACAGTTATGTTCACGTGTTTCTTCAAAACATTCCATCTTTGTGAGCCAGCTGAAAAGAAGGTGAAGAGCTTTTGCAAATGCCCCAAAAAAACAACGGCATATTTTGAAGATTTGGCAGCATCTGCAATGACAAGGTTTAGAGTATGTGCTCCACATGGGACGAACACGGCTCTGGGACTTTTTTTTCTGGCTCGTACTCCTTGGTGCTTGCCCTTCATGTTGGCACATTATCATAAGCTTGCCCTCTGCAATCTTCAAATGGAATCTTCAGCCCGTTCAGCTTATCTAAAATGACAGTGGACAGATTCAAGCCTGTTGTAACCTCAACATTCACAAAGCACTCCTTGATCTCTGGCTTTCCCTTTAAAGCCACACTTCTCGGAATAATGGACATTTGCTCCTGATGAATAATGTCAGGTGTACAGTCCAAGATAATGGAGAATTACTTTGAGTCTCTTACTTGAGTCACTATTGCTTCCAGAATGTTGTCACTCACAATCTGTATCAGCTCATTCTGTGTGCACTTCCCAAAGTAATGAGCATGTGTCTCTCCATCTTTAATTTTGCCGAGATGATTTTCCATAACGGGGTCAAATTTTGCCAGTAATTTAACCTCTTTTAGGAAGTTTCCATTATCTGGTAAGAAGAGTTTGTCTGATGGACCCCTGAATGCTAGGTTTCTTTCAGCCAGAGATACTTATTAAACGTGTAAGGACATCCCGCCATCTCTTTCTTTCAGCCTCCAAAATTGTAATTTGTGTCTGGTCAAGAGTCTGTCCCCGACTTAGGTGGAGATCAAGTTCTCTCCACTTAATCATATTGTTTGTGTGTTCAGGTCTATCCCCATGGTGTTTCAGAATGGCGTTGATATTTGACCAGTCATTCACGCCTTCCTTTATTGTTTTGTAGTCTTTTGTAGAAAAGAGTTTACAGCAAAAACAATACACTGTGTTGTTTTTGATTGAGTATGAAAGCCAGCTCCTGGTAATCGTTTCCTATTTGACAGCTGTCTCTGTAATAATCCTGAATGGAAACCTCTTCTAGACTTGTCTTTAGGGTAAGAAAAATCCAGTCCTGGTTTGAATGGACCTCTGAGCACTAACTCAGTCCTCATGAAGTCTGTTAAGACTGGGGGCTAATCTGCTGGGTCATTTGGTGGAGCAGCAACTGTTCTATTAGGGTCTGAGTTGCTTGTATCTGATGCTAGATGATTTTTGTCTTGTTTTAAAATTATGTGCGCCTATGAGGAATGCCATCACGGCCATATATTGTCTGGACAGGTCCACATAGAGGTTGCTGCTAGAAAGTGCGAGTTTCATTTCATGCATGCGCATATGAACGCATGTTCACGCGCAACGCGGTTATCTTTCCCGAGATGCAGTTTATAAACACCGTTTCCGGTTGGCGTTTATCAAACGTAATAAATAGTTGCATTTCACTCTCACTTTTGTCAGGCACAAAGTCATCGAACACAGCCCTGGAAGTGGCTGGCAAGCAAGCAAGACATAGACAGACCAAGAGATGCACTGCCCAGCTAGGTTAGCAAGACAGACAGACTAGAGAGAGATGCACTACAAGCTAGCACATCATCTTAACGTTATTGTTATTTGCTGACATCAAACTTGTAGAAGAGAGAACGCAAGATAACCTGATTGCTGTTCCCGCAACTCACTCTCATGGTGTTTTTTTCTCTCTTTTCGTGACCAGAAGGATAGTTCCACTTCATCCTCTCATCGAAGTTGTAAACATTGACACCCGCTTTGACACAGGGGGAGGCGGGGCCCTTGCGTAATTTGACGAGCCCTACGCAACTTGTGTAGTGAAGGTATAGGGCCGCCCAGCTCTGCATACAGGCACAATTAGTGGAGGACACTGAGAATAGGAGTCAAGGCCCCCAATCTTTTACCAAAAGCATATGTTGGGATGTGTCTCAATTTAAAGCTATACAGTACCTCACCTAGGACTGTGCTTGGCTGTTGCTTCATATTTCCCACTGCATTATTTTTTCATGCATAATCACAAGTAAGATATTGCTGACCATGTTCTAGAGTCAGGTCAAGGTAGCTGTGGGCTAATTGTGGTGTGATCTCAGCTGTTGAAGCAGGTGTGAAGACAGCTCTGCCCAAGGTGAAGTAAATCTCTAGCTTTTTGACTGAGGTAAATGAGAACCTGCCATACCTAGCCTATAATATCAGCATTGCTCCCATCACATCTACTGTAGGAGAAAGCTCACGGCTCCCTGAGAGACCGATTCTTGACTCACTGCCTATAGCGCCCCAGTCTGAAACATATACAGTATGACATGTTCTGGGCACAGCTTAGACAAATACCTTTTTTTTCACATTTGATAACGCTTTGTTAATTATATTATGCCCGTGAAGTGTGGTATTGTACAGGTGAACTGCATGTCTTAGAATATAATACACGAGATATATCTTATAATATAGATGGTATGCAACAATATCAATGAACGTATTGCAGGCAAGTGATTGAGCGATAGCAATCATGTCACAACAGATGTGAATTACAACCCTGGTACTATCTGCTATTATGTGCTATTAGGAAATCATGCCCTTGTAAGATGAAATAGACTTCTGTGATGTGCATCAGAGCGCACACAAAGGTTACACTGCTGTTCTCTTCAAAACAGTAGCTGTGCAGATAAAGTACCTCTGAGAGAGATGGACAGCATCTTAGGTCTATTTATTTTGTGTGCTATGTGTGTGTGTGTGTGTGTGCTTGCGAGTGTGTGTGCTTGCGAGTGTGTGTTATATCGTGTGTGCGTTCATGCAACTGTGTGTGTGACCTATAGTATGTGTGCAATGTGTGTAATGTGGATGTTCTTTTAAGAGGGTGGTGTACAGCTCTCTCTCTGAAAGATAGAAAAAAAAGGGCCATCGTTAGAGAAGGAATAGACTGGCTTTTCAGAGAGACATGCAGTATATTTGGTGTCATGACTAACAAGGAAGGGAAGTGTTAATAGGAGCAGCAATAGAGGAAAGCGACCTTGTTGTCGTGGCCTCTCCCTTCTACTGCACATGACTTCTGTCTGGGATGACGCAACCCTCTTATTAGAGAGAAAGGCCATTAACCCGCAGGCTTGGGTCTCTATGGGATTAATGTCATTTAGACTATTTTGCCCTCTCTCCAACCATTATCCGTTATCACAGAGTGAACTATTTGATGTGTGGGAAGAGACATGCAGATCTCTCTCTCTCTTTCTCTAAGTCAACTCATTCTCTCAAAGCTGAACCCACAGAATAGTTTGGGGAGTTTCTCAGTCTCTAGAGTCTCCCCTATAACATCTGCCACTATGTCACAGAACTCTTTCCTCTACCACGCTGTCAGTAAGTAAGATGGGCTTCCACAGTCTCTCTATCATTCTATCATTGAATTGACTTGCCTCCTTTACTTCATCTGAGTGGACTGACTGTTCTGTCCTAAACTATCAATGTGCATTGGACTTTGTAATGGACTGCTCGTCAGTCTCCCTCTCAGTACTGGACTGTTTTCATCTGCCATTAGAATTCATGGCAAATGCCATCCGCTTCTGGAACCTTCTCAACCTCATTAATGCGGCCGGACCCTCAGGCATCCAGATCCAAAAACATATTAACCTTTAGCGAAATGCTTTCTTCCAAGCTTCTAATTTGCTGCGTTTTTCCACATCTATTCGGTGACAGATATAATTATTTTGGGATTTCAGGGTGCGTGATGTATGGCCCTGCATACAGGCCGAGCCGTGGCAGTTATTGCTCCTTTTTGACAGAGTGGGGAAAAAACAGCTCAGAGTGTGCCCATATCTCAGGACCAACATATTTATAAATAATGAGTTGACAATGGTATATGGGCATAGAGGTGTGCATAATTGTAAGGCTCTCATTGGGTTTAGGATGTGGGTTACAGTACATAAACCACTCTAAATGCTATTTAAATGCTATGAAGACTTTTTGCTATGTTGTACCTGGTTGTACCTTCCAAATTGCTTATACATGTTATTTTTCGTTTTCCATCCTCTCTAACTGATTTGAGAACAGTGGGCCTATCTGCCTCTCAATCCTGCATTTTGAGGAGCAGATTGTGTGCCTTGTGGACCTTTTCACACAGAAAGCTAATACTTGTCGTTGATCCCTGCAGGACATCTTGCAGTCTCGTGTATGGTGTGTATCACCCATTCTAATTGGCTTGCTCCAACTAGGCAACTCTCATCTTTTAGATATTTTCTTAAGTGCTGATTGTCTCTGGTTATGTGTATTTGTTACATAGAACACCAGATAGGCAATTATAGTAGGGTCCTAGCTACAGGCAACTGTCCAAATCATAGAAACCCTTCGTAAACGAGGGATGCAAAGTATATTGAAAACAGTTGCTTCCACACAGATGGACGCAATTAACATCCCATCATGCTTCGGGTTATTTTGGCTACCATGGCTATGCCCCATAAGATGACAATGCCCCCATCCACAGGGCACGAATGGTCACTGAATGGAATGCAAATGATGTAAACCATATGCCATGGCCATCTGAGTCACTAGATCTCAAACCAATTTAACAATTATGGGTGATTCTGGAGCGGTGCCTGAGATAGGGTTTTCCACCACCATCAACAAATCACCAAATTATGGAATTTCTCATGGAAGAATAGTCTCGTATCACTCCGATAGAGTTCCAGACACTTGTAGAATCTACGCCAAGGAGCATTGAAGATGTTCTGGTTCATGGTGGCCCAATGCCCTATTGAGACACTTTATGTTGGTGTTTCCTTTATTTTGGCAGTTACCTGTAGATCAACAACATTTACAAGCAATAAGATGGAGAGCTTTTAGTCAAAGACGAGAGTAGTAGATGTAGATGATGCTCTTGGGAATTTATGCAACCTGTCTAGGCAGCTTAGAAGAAACTAGTTTCAGTAGATATAGGGTTATAATATGGATCTAGGTTAGAAGTCCCAAGTTCTGATTAGTGAGGATGTTTGGTCCTGAATATGAAGGATTACTACTGGTGCAGTGTGAACCAGCTCCCCTCCTGGGTTTTCTGCAAGAGGATAAATGAGGTTTAAAACCAGAGTCATTGTTTACACTGGCATTATTCCAACTTAGTCCTGATTGAGTAGAAGAAATTAGGAACCTGCCTTAAATCCATTCAAGATATATTGGGAACACTTTAGCAAAGGACACTGTTTGAACTGCCACAACAATGTTTTACAACAGTAATTTATCCAACGCCTGGAGGCACTAGAGTCTAATTAACCAGCTTGTTGTTCTCACTGTAAATTGTCATGTTTTTTAACAACCGATTTTAAGGATTTCAAGGTATTTTTGATGCAGTGCATTTGTCGCCCATATTCCTGAGTTGTAGTTAATCGGCTCTATCTAAGCTGTCTTGACCACTGTCTTCTGGTCTGGACTGTGGAGATGGAACTCTCATACTGGACAGTAATGGACTAAAATCCTCCAGAGGAGTGCTCCCCCACCTCCTCTCCTTTCCTGTGTCAGGTTATACTGACCCTACCTCGGGCGTGGCCAATCCTTATTTGTGAGTGTTTTTCTGCGTGGCAGTGGGAGGGCCAGGGGCCATGGTGAGATGGATGGCAGGACGGATGCCCGTTCCCCACCCCTGGGCCCAGCTTTACCGGTAATGGATTGCAACATGATATCAGTATAACCTGAGGAAACTCAGGGGAAAAAAGGAGGCCCAGGTTATTCCGCCAAAGCCCAAATCTGACAGAATAAAGCACAGAGGTTTTCTGAAATGTGAAGGTGATTTACAATTTCGCAGTGAGGGGAAACAAATCCTGGATTATTTCCAGGTACCTAGTGTGTTTTTTTATTTCTTATTTTGTTTGCACAAAGACACACATACTTGCTTTCACAGTATCACAGGGCAAAGCAGCCATCAATTCTCAGCTAAATGTATTGTCCCATGAGCTAGAACTTCCTCAGACCCCTTTGTATTTTTGTGATTAGCGCATTAAAATTAATGGACTGAGAACACTGCAGATTCACATTTGACTGTGTTTGACAGTTTTATTGCGTAATGAGTAGAATAACAAATGTCATGGACTGCTTAGCATGGAAACAATGCATTTCTATTGAATTATCAACCCTTCCTAATATTGGTTGTATGAATTTTACTGCTTCGTTCAATCCGCCCCTTTTGTGTTCTTCCTTGTTATCCATCCCTATGAGTACAGGTTAGGGATATGGGAGGAACTGAATGGTATTTTTAAGCCTAAGGATGCTGTGGTAAAAATGTATGCATGATGCCTATAAATCACTTTTTGATTAAAGCGTCTGCTAAATGGCATATATTGTACAGTACCAGTCAAAAGTTTAGATGCACCTACTCATTGAAGTTTTTTTTTTTTTTTTTACTATTTTCTACAGTGTAGAACAATAGTGAAGACATCAAAACTATGAAATAACACAAATGGAATCATGTAGTAACCCAAAAAGTTGTATTTGAGATTCTTCAAAGTAGCCACCCTTTGCTTAATCTAAAATGTTAGACAGGTACTGTATACAGTACAGTATTTCGACCCCTTGACTTTATTCACATTTTGTTATGTGACAGCATTATTCTAAAACTGATTCAACTGTTCTTTTTTTCTCATCAATCTAAACACAGTCCCTCATAATGACAAACCAAATACAGTTTTTTATACATTTTTGCAAATCTATTAAAAGTAAAAAAATGGAAATGATACATTTACATAGGTATTCAGACCCTTTACTCAGTACTTTCTTGAAGCACCTTTGGCAGCGATTACAGCCTCGAGTCTTCTTGGATATGATGCTACAAGCTGGCACACCTGTATTAGGGGAGCTTCTCCCATTCTTCTCTGCAGATCCTCTCAAGCTCTGCCAGGTTGGATAGGGTGCGTCGCTCCACAGCTATTTTCAGGTCCCCACAGAGATGTTTAATTGGGTTCAAGTCCAGGCTTTGGCTGGGCCACTCAAGGACATTCAGAGACTTGTCCCGCAGCAACTTCTACGTTGTCTTGGCTGTGTGCTTAGGGTCGTTGTCCTGTTGGAAGATGTACGTTCGCCCCGTCTGAGGTCCGGAGAGCTCTGTACCAGGTTTTCATCAAGGATCTCTCATTCCTTTGCTCCATTCATATTTCCCTCAATCCTGACTAATCTCCCAGTCCACCTCTGAAAAACATCCCAAAAGCATGATTTTTGCCACCACCAAACTTAACCATAGGGATGGTGCCAAGTTTCCTCCAGATGTGACACTTTGAATTATTTGGTCTTGAATGCTATCTTTGTCAGACCAGAGAATCTTGTTTCTCATGGTCTGAGAGTCTTAGGTGCCTTTTTTGGCTGTCCTTTTACTGAGGAGTGGATTTCGACTGGCTGGCTCTGATTGGTGGAGTGCTGCAGAGATGGTTTTCCTTTCCCATCACAGAACCCTGGAGCTCTGTCAGAGTGACCATCGGAATCTTGGTCACCTCCCTGACAGAGGCCCTTCTCCCCTGATTGCAGGGCGGGGCGGCCAGCTCTAAGAAGAGCCTTGGTGGTTCCAAACTTCTTCCACTGAAGAATGACGGAGGCCACTGTGTATGTCATCTCTGCTCCTGCTCCCCCTCCCTGGCGCTAGAGGGTGCCAGGCTACCTGTCTTTACACGCACTTGTCACTATCATTACGCGCATGTTCCGGGATTCATCCAATGGCATTGAGGAATACACCACCTCAGTCATCGGCTTCATCTATAAGTGTATCGATGACGTCGTCCCCACAGTGACTGTATTTACATATCCCAACCAGAAGCCATGGATTACAGTCAACATCCGCATCGAGCTAAAGGCTAGACTAATCCGGATGCTTATAAGAAATCCTACTATGTCCTCAGATGAACCATCAAACAAGCAACGCGTCAATACAGGATTAAGATTGAATCCTACTACACTGGCTCTGATGCTCGTCAGAAGTGTCAGGGCTTAAACACTATTATGGACTACAAAGGGAAACCCAGATGCGAGCTGCCCAGTGATGCGAACCTACGAGACAAGCTAAATGCCTTTTATGATTGCTTCGAGGCAAGCAACACTGAAGCATGCACCAGGGCACAAGCTGTTCTGGATGACTGTGTGATAACGCTCTCAGTAGCCAATGTGAACAAAACCTTTAAACAGGTCAACATTTGCCACTGGGCCAGATTAATTAGCAGGATGAGTACTCAAACCATTCGCGGACCAACTGTCAAGTGTCTTCACTGACATTTTCAACCTCTCCCTGACAGAGTCTGTAATACCTACATGTTTCAAGCAGACCACCATAGTCCCTGTGCCCAAGGAAGCGAAGGTAACCTGCCTAAATGATTACCGCCCCTTGGCACTCACATTGGTAGCCATGAAGTGCTTTGAAAGGCTGGGCATGGATCACATCAACAGAACCCTCCTGGACCCCCTAGACCCACTCCAATTCACATACCGCCCCAATAGATCCACAGATGACGCAATCTCAATCGCACTCCCACTGCCCTTTCTCACCTGGACAAAAGGAACACCTATGTGAGAATGCAGTTCATTGACTACAGCTCAGCAATCAACACCATAGTGCCCACAAAGCTCATCACTAATCTAAGGACTCTGGGACTAAACACCTCCCTCTGCAACTGGATCCTGGACTTCCTGAAGGGGCGCCCCCAGGTGGTAAGAGTAGGCAACAACACGTCCGCCACCCTGATCCTTAACACTGGGGCCCCTCAAGGGTGTGTACTTAGTCCCCTCCTGTATTCCCTGTTCACCCATGACTGCGTGGCCAGACACAACAGTGGTAGGCCTGATCAACGACAACAATGAGATCAGAGAACTTTCAGAGTGGTGCCAGGACAACAACCTCTCCCTCAATGTCTTGCTCAATGTGAGCAAGACAAAGGTGCTGACCTTCGACAACAGGAAAAGGCGGGGCGCACAGTCACTTCATAGTGACTGCATAGTTACTTCGCCCCCACCTGCATGGACAGGCTACCTAAACTAGCCTGTACCCCCGCACACTGACTCGGTACTGGTGCCCCCTGTATATAGCCTCGTTATTCGTATTGTGTTTGTTACGGATACAGGTATCCTTAGTGTGTATCCTGTGTGTGTATTTATTTCCTCTCCTTCTCCCCTCACAGGTGGCAATCATCATTCCCCAAACAGTCATCAATCTGAAGACACACCTCTCCTGTTTCCAGTACCCAATCACATCCCCTTTCCCTTGGTTTAAAAACTCATTCAGTTGTTTTCCCCCAGGTCTCTCTCCCTCTCTCTTTGTATGCAGAGATGTTGTTTTGCAACTACATGTCACTTTGTACGTTATCCTGTGAGTATTGTTTTGGTTTTTGACTGTTTGTTTGATGGAGGGAAAAGGGGGTACCAAGCCAAGTCACCCATGGGCCTACATTACACGTAGGAATACTATGTCTAAATACCCTAGTTAGAACTGGGCAGACCACCCTCTATTTTATTGGTTAGGTAGTTAGCTGTATTGAAGCAGGCTAGTCTAGCTTAGGGGTGTTTTTGGATATTTGTTTCTTTCCTTGGGTCCAGCTCAGCCCCTTTTCCCGCCGTTCTTTACCGTGTGTTTAAAAATAAACCAATAGTGTTTGACGGTAGATTTAAGTTGTCTGTGGTTATTAGTTCTCGCTGTTCCCTTTTCACTGTTATAATTTGTATGAGTTATGTTACGGGTCTCGTTTCCATCCCCCTTAGACTGCAGGGCCATAGGGATTCGTAACATAAGTGGGGGCTCATCCGGGATCTGTCATTACTGACACCCATGCCGCTCGTGCAGATTGTTGTAGTGGTCTAGTTCAGTGTTGAGCGTCACAGCTGGGAATAGCTGATGGCTACTTTTGCTTTGAAATCCTTTTTGGATAACCCTACGTAGGAGGTTTTTGACATGTCGTAGAGTTGATTTACTGACCTTGGCTGACCATTATTCAGTAGCTATTCCGCAGAGTTTAGTTAAGGTGAAGGTTAAACAACTGGTGTTAAATGTTTTGTTGGAAGAGCAAGTGCTTGTGTTACTGCTACCTGAGCCTACTACCCCTGTAGGGGATGTTGCTGCTCCTGTAAGCCCATTGGTGTCTGAGAATGAGGGCGAGGCTAAAGCTCCAGCCACATTGCCCCGTTTTGATCCACTCTCCGTGCTGTCAACCGATGGTGCCAGGAGGGATATCTGTTCAATACAGTTCTCACTGGAGGCGTAAGAGATCCCACATTAGGCAAGAGACTCTCCAGTTGGAGATGTGGAAAATGGAGGCAGATAAAGAACAGTGTCAGTTGGAGTTAAAAATGAGCCAGATGGAACTGGAGACAGCGAGGCTAGCCTCCGTTCCTGCTGTGCCTGTTAGTGAGGCGTCCTCACCAGCTGTAGCTTCCAACACTTTTGACATTAGTAGGCAGATTGCCTTGGTGCCTTTGTTCAGAGAGTCAGAGGTTGACTCCTGTTTTTGTGTTTTTGAACGTATAGCCGTAGCATTGAAATGGCCTGAAGAGCTATGGTGCCTATTACTTCAGTGTAAATTAACTGGTAAAGCCCAAGAGGTTTTGTCAGCTCTACCTCTTGAAGACAGTTTGAATTATGAAGTGGTCAAAACTACTGTTCTTCGCGCCTATGAGCTTGTGCCTGAGGCATACTGACAGAGATTTAGGTCACATAGAAAGTCTTCTAGTACGATTTATGTGGAGTTAATCTTGTTGGAAGTGTTTAAAATTGCTTACCCGAACGGATTGTAGTTTACCTAAACAAGCAGAAAGTATCCTCCCTGTCAGAAGCGTCTGTGTTGGCAGGGGAGTTTGTTTTCGACTCATACTGAGAGTAGAGCCACTGAGTTGCCTACTTTTAGCCCTAGTCAGCCAACAGTAGTACATCAAGCACGCCAGAAAATTGAGCGTCCCTGTTTCTATTGTCATAAGGTGGGACAGTTGATTAATGATTGCTTCCTGCTAAAACGCAAACAAGGGATGCCTCTTCGTGCCAAGCCGCCAACAGGTGTTGGTCTAATTCGTAAGGTTGTGAAGGTCTGAAACGAAACAGGTGCCTCAGAGTAAATGTAGTTTGAAAGTCAGTCCCCGACCGCAGTTATGAACCGTTCAATTTCGAGGGGTTTGTTTCTCTAACGAAGGACCAAGCGTCTCAGCGTCCGTTTAAAATCCTTAGATAATGGTGCGGCACAGTCGTTTATATTGTCTGTGTTGCCCTTATCCGACAATACATACTGTGGTTCCAGTGTGTTAGTTCAGGGTATTGAAATGGGTTTTTCTCCCAGTGCCATTGCACTTTGTGAAAGTACACTCTGAGTTAATCAGTGGAATATTCAGAGTGAGGGTACGTCCTATGTTGCCAGTAAAAGGTGTGACCTTTATAATGGGTAACGATATTGCCGGAGGAAAGGTAGTACGCGTATTGGATAAAAGTAACCACTCTCTCTCCAAAGAGCTGGCACAGAGTTATCCACATGTGTTCCCCGCTTGTGCTGTCACTCGTGCTCAGGCAAGACAAGTGGGTGACGTGATAGATTTGTCGAGCACTTCTGTTCAGAGGTTGATCAAGAGGATGGGTTGTGTGCTACCTCTGGGAAGCTGATCACCTCTGACAAGCAGTCCAGGGAAGAATTAAAGTATGTTGAACTTATTGCTGATACAATACAGTTACCAGTCACTCATAAGCAGCTGATTGCTAACCAAAAGTTTGACAACAGGCTTGCTAAATGTTTTTCTAGTGTTGTGACATTCGGGTTACCTAAGGTGGTACAAAGTGATCAAGCTAACAATTTCCTATCAAAGCTCTTCAAGCAGGTGTTAAAATCCTCATTAATTATGCACCGTGTGGCAAGCGCATACCACCCATAGTCTCAGGGTGCGCTTGAAAGTTGGCATCAGACACTGAAATCTATGCTACGTAAATATTGTTTGGAATCTGAGACAGATTGGGATGAGGGAGTTCCTCTAGTTTTGTTTGCTGCTTGTGAAACTGTACAGGGGTCCCTAGGGTTCAACCCGGCTGAACTAGTGTTTGGTCACCCAGTGAGAGGACCAATGAAATCCCTTAAATACCATTTTTTTTCCCAAGAGTTGTGTGCGGGAGATGAGAATGTGTTGGACTAAATTAGATGCTTTCGTGAGCGCCTACACCAAGCCTGTACTCTCGCAAAGGAAGCTCTGTCTTCCTCACAGAGGAGTATGAAAAGGCACTATGATAAACAGGCTGTTTCTCGTCTACTACAGGCGGGTGACCAAGTACTGGTGTTATTGCCTGTTCCAGGATCTTCACTGTCAGCTTGTTTCTCTGGTCCTTAATTCATGGAAAAGAAATTAAGTGAAACTGACTATGTGCATCAAACTCCTGATAGAAAATGCCAATCTCGTGTGTGTGCCACATTAACATGGACCTGGACTCCTTCACGTGGTTGACTGCCCCTGTATATCTGTCTGTTCCTCTGTAGTGTCCCCTGTGTCCGCATTAATTGTTATGCGTTAATTTTTAAAACTTCACTCCCTGTACCTGCTTCTCATCTCCTGCTTCGATCCTTTCAGTGTTCTTGGGGCCCTTCAATGCTGCAGGAATGTTTTTGCTCTGACAGTGCTCTGCACTGTCAACTGTGGGACCTTATACAGTGGTGCAAAAAAGTATTTAGTCAGCCACCAATTGTGCAAGTTCCCCCACTTAAAAAGATGAGAGGCCTGTCATTTTCATCATAGGTACACTTCAACTATGACAGACAAAATGAGAAGAAAAAAAATCCAGAAAATCACATTGTAGGATTTTTAATGAATTTGTTTGCAAATTATGGTGCAAAATAAATATTTGGTCACCTACAAACAAGCAAGATTTCTGGCTCTTACAGACGTGTAACTTCTTCTTTAAGAGGCTCCTCTGTCCTCCACTCGTTACTTGTAATAATGGCACCTGTTTGAACTTGTTATCAGTATAAAAGACACCTGTCCGCAACCTCAAACAGTCACACTCCAAACTCCACTATGGCCAAGGCCAAAGAGCTGTCAAAGGACACCAGAAACAAAATTGTAGACCTGCACCAGGCTGGGAAGACTGAATCTGCAATAGGTAAGCAGCATGGTTTGAAGAAATCAACTTTTGGAGCAATTATTAGGAATTGGAAGACATACAAGACCACTGATAATCTCCCTCGATCTGGGGCTCCACGCAAGATCTCACCCTGTGGGGTCAAAATGAACACAAGAACGGTGAGCAAAAATCCCAGAACCACACGGGGACCCCTAGTGAATGACCTGCAGAGAGCTTGGACCAAAGAAACAAAGCCTACCATTAGTAACACACTACGCCGCCAGGGACTCAAATCCTGCAGTGCCAGACGTGTCCCCCTGCTTAAGCCAGTACATGTCCAGTTGACAGTGCCATTTAAACAGCTTGGAAAATTGTCATGGCTTTAGACGCTTCTGATAGGCTAATTGACACAATCTGAGTAAATTGAAGGTATACCTCTGGAGGAAACGGCTACAAAAGTATCTATATCCATAGTAAACCAAGTCCTATATCGACATACCCTGAAAGGCTGCTCAGCAAAGAAGAAGCCACTGCTCCAAAACCTCCATTAAAAAAAGCCGGACTGTTTGCAACTGCACTTGGGGACAAAGATTGTACTTTATGGAGAAATGTCCTCTGGTCTGATGAAACACAAATAGAACTGTTTGGCAATAATGTCCATCGTTATCTTTGGAGGAAAATGGGGGAGGCTTGCAAGCCTAAGACCACCATCCTAACCGTGAAACACGGAGGTGGCAGCATGTTGTGGGGGTGCTTTGCTGCAGGAGGGACTGGTGCACTTCACAAAATGATGGCATCATGAGGGAGAAAAATTGTGGATATATTGAAGCAACATCTCAAGACATCAGTCAGGAAGTTAAAGCTTGGTCACAAATGGGTATTCCAAATGGACAATGACCCCAAGCATACTCCCAAAGTTGTGGCAAATGGCTTAAGGACAACAAAGTCGACGTATTTAAGTGGCCATCACAAAGCCCTGACCTCAATCCCATAGAAAATGTGTGGGCAGAACTGAAAAAGTGTGTGCAAGGAGGCCCACAAACCTGACTCAGTTACTCCAGCTCTGTCAAAGGAATGGGCCAAAATTCACCAAACTTATTGTTGGAGCTTGTGGAAGGCTACCCAAAACGTTTGACCCAAGTTAAACAATTTAAAAGCAATGCTACCAAATACTAAACTGTTGACCCACTGGGAATGTGATGGAAGAAATAAAAGCTGAAATAAATCATTCTCTCTACCACTATTCTGACATTTCACATTCTTAAAATAATGTGGTGATCCTAACTGACCTAGACGGGGAAATTTAACTAGGATTAAATGTCAGGAAATGTTGAAAACTGAGTTTAAATGTATTTGGCTAAGGTGTTTGTGAACTTCCGACTTCTACTGTATATATAACCCTATATACATACACACAGTATTATGCTACTAGAACATGACAGGAAAGGAAGTAGAAATAAGCGAGTAAAAACCTTGAGTGCTGCGAGAGTATATAAACACTGAGCTGAAGAGGCTCAGTTGGAGATTGGGTAACAATGTCACACTAGTCAGTGGAGTGAACTGGAGACTGATTAGCGTCTCACTATGTATCAGTGCCTCACTGTGTGTTGTCATATTGTTCCTGTGTGTCACTGGAGATGACTGTGCATGTGTTTTGTGTTTGCATGAGCTTTCTGTGTGTTTGTGTGTGTTTGCACAGTAGCTGATTTGGTCTATCCAATTTGACACCAGCAGGCTGGATGAAAGACCCTTGTTCAGCATTTTATAATCTCATGAGCTGTAATCATATTTAATGTACATTATAGAGCTTTTGTGGGTTCTCATATTGTTGTTGGAAACATTAGGAACATTGACATTGACTGACCAGGTGAATTCGGGTGAAAGCTATGATCCCTTACTGATGTCACTTGTTAAATCCACTTCAATCAGCGTAGATGACGGGTTTAGAAAGATTAAAGGCTGATTTTTAAGCCTTGATACAATTGAGACATTGATTGTGTATGTATGGCATTCAGAGGGGGAATGGGCAAGACAAAAGATTATAGTGCCTTTGAACGAGGTATGGTTGTAGGTGCTAGGCGCCCCAGTTTGAGTGTATCAAGATATGCAACACTGCTGGGTTTTTCACGCTCAACAGTTTCCCACGTGTATCAAGAATGGTCCACCACCCAAAGGACATCCAGACAACTTGACACAACTGTGGGAAGCATTGGAGCAGCATCACTCTGGAACGCTTCCGACGTCTTGTAGAGTCCATGCTCCCACGAATTAAGGCTGTTCTGAGGGCCAAAGGTGGTGCAAGTCAATATTAAGATGGTGTTTCTGATGTTTTCTACACTCAGTGTACATATCATATCCACGATGGCTATCTCTAACCCTAAATCACTGTGACCATCATGGACACTGATGTCTTTTTGAATGTGCCATTTATGTATTTTCAATTAAGTGAATTCCTGAAAGTCCGTGTTGCAGTGGACTGGAAGACAGGTAGCTGGTTTATCTACTTGTCTGGCTCAGAGCCCACAATTAGGCAAATTTTAGGGAAGAAAAATGGAAGCAGCATGGCAACAAACAAGCTATTGTGCTGTGCAGTAGTAAAACCCGTTCAGTCTGTCTACAAACATGCTCTCAAAGTTCTTGATAGAAAGCCCAATATCCATCATCACTGTTACATCCTCAGGAGCATGACCTCCAGAGTTGGGAAAATCTTGTGCAATACACCAACGCATGTCCTGTATTCAAGATCCTAAATGGCCTGGCTCCCCCTCCACTTAGTACTTTTGTTAAAAAGAAAACCCAAACCTATGGCAGTACATCCATAAGGTCTGCCATGAACAGTGACTGTATAGTTCCCTTAAGGAAAATCACCTTTACTCAATCTGCTTCCACTGTGAGAGCTTCCCATGTATGGAACACACTGCCATCAGACACACATGACTACACCACCTATCGCACCGTCACAAAAAACCTAAAGACAAGGCTAAAGGCCAGACTTGTGAACATAATCCCTAGCTGTGTATTGCCGCTTTCCATGTTGTCTGTAGTTTGTGAGGTGTGGAAACAGTGTTGCTTTTATGGATTTTGTTTTGTTGCTTTTTGTGCTATTGCTCTGTCTGCGTGCAACGTGTTGCTTGTTCTATGTTTCTCTGTCTGCATGCTACATCTAGCTTATTCTATGTTCCTCTATCTGCGCGTTACATTTTGCTTGTTCTACAGTGCCTTGCGAAAGTATTCGGCCCCCTTGAACTTTGCGACCTTTTGCCACATTTCAGGCTTCAAACATAAAGATATAAAACTGTATTTTTTTGTGAAGAATCAACAACAAGTGGGACACAATCATGAAGTGGAACGACATTTATTGGATATTTCAAACTTTTTTAACAAATCAAAAACTGAAAAATTGGGCGTGCAAAATTATTCAGCCCCCTTAAGTTAATACTTTGTAGTGCCAGGTTTTGCTGCGATTACAGCTGTAAGTCGCTTGGGGTATGTCTCTATCAGTTTTGCAATCGAGAGACTGACATTTTTTCCCATTCCTCCTTGCAAAACAGCTCAAGCTCAGTGAGGTTGGATGGAGAGCATTTGTGAACAGCAGTTTTCAGTTCTTTCCACAGATTCTCGATTGGATTCAGGTCTGGACTTTGACTTGGCCATTCTAACACCTGGATATGTTTATTTTTGAACCATTCCATTGTAGATTTTGCTTTATGTTTTGGATCATTGTCTTGTTGGAAGACAAATCTCCGTCCCAGTCTCAGGTCTTTTGCAGACTCCATCAGGTTTTCTTCCAGAATGGTCCTGTATTTGGCTCCATCCATCTTCCCATCAATTTTAACCATCTTCCCTGTCCCTGCTGAAGAAAAGCAGGCCCAAACCATGATGCTGCCACCACCATGTTTGACAGTGGGGATGGTGTGTTCAGGGTGATGAGCTATGTTGCTTTTACGCCAAACATAACGTTTTGCATTGTTGCCAAAAAGTTAAATTTTGGTTTCATCTGACCAGAGCACCTTCTTCCACATGTTTGGTGTGTCTCCCAGGTGGCTTGTGGCAAACTTTAAACAACACTTTTTATGGATATCTTTAAGAAATGGCTTTCTTCTTGCCACTCTTCCATAAAGGCCAGATTTGTGCAATATACGACTGATTGTTGTCCTATGGACAGAGTCTCCCACCTCAGCTGTAGATCTCTGCAGTTCATCCAGAGTGATCATGGGCCTCTTGGCTGCATCTCTGATCAGTCTTCTCCTTGTATGAGCTGAAAGTTTAGAGGGACGGCCAGGTCTTGGTAGATTTGCAGAGGTCTGATACTCCTTCCATTTCAATATTATCGCTTGCACAGTGCTCCTTGGGATGTTTAAAGCTTGGGAAATCTTTTTGTATCCAAATCCGGCTTTAAACTTCTTCACAACAGTATCTCGGACCTGCCTGGTGTGTTCCTTGTTCTTCATGATGCTCTCTGCGCTTTTTACGGACCTCTGAGACTATCACAGTGCAGGTGCATTTATACGGAGACTTGATTACACACAGGTGGATTGTATTTATCATCATTAGTCATCTAGGTCAACATTGGATCATTCAGAGATCCTCACTGAACTTCTGGAGAGAGTTTGCTGCACTGAAAGTAAAGGGGCTGAATAATTTTGCACGCCCAATTTTTCAGTTTTTGATCTGTTAAAAAAGTTTGAAATATCCAATAAATGTCGTTCCACTTCATGATTGTGTCCCACTTGTTGTTGATTCTTCACAAAAAAATACAGTTTTATATCTTTATGTTTGAAGCCTGAAATGTGGCAAAAGGTCGCAAAGTTCAAGGGGGCCGAATACTTTCGCAAGGCACTGTATGTTGCTCTGTCTGCGTGCTACATGTTGCTTGTCCTATGTTGTTCTGCATGTGCTCTCTGCTCAGTGTTTGTCTGTATTGTAATTGTTTGCCA